>NW_028322243.1:0-625000 GCF_059928025.1 Delphinapterus leucas | reverse complement strand
TGCGGGATTCCTCACCTTTTTTATTCTATGGGCCCTCTGTTTTGAGACTACTCCTGCCTGCCTCCCTCCCAGCCCCTTGGTGATGTGTGTCCTCTGGTTTGAGGCCACATGTGGTGGTTTCCTCGCCTTTCAATGATGTGGCCCCACTGGACTGAGAACACTCCTGCCTGGTTCCCATCCTCTTGGTGATGTGGGCCCTCTGGTGAGAGTCTGATCCTGGTTGGGTTCCTCACACTTCCGTGAACTTGGCCCTCTGCTCTGAGGTCACTCCTGCCTGGCTGGCACACCCCCCGCCTTGGTGACGTCGGCCCTCTGGTGGCAGTTGGAGCGTGCTGGGAGCCTCCTTCCCTCAGTAATGAGGGCCCTTTGGCATCAGGCCCTAACTGCTGTGTACCCACATTTTCTAATACGTACTAAGTGGTGCGAGGACACTCCTGCCAGGTTCCCATCCCCGTGGGGATGTGGGACTTCTGCTCTGATGTCCAAACGGCTGGGTTGCTCAAAGTTTCATGATGTGGGCCCTCTGCTGTGAGTGCACTGCGGCCTGGATCCCATAGACTGGGTGCTCTGGGCCACCTGCTGGGAGGTTCGAACTGTTGGATTCCTCACATTTTTTATTCTATGGGCCCTGCGTTGTGAGGCTAGTCCTGCCTGCCTCACTCTGAACCCCTTGGAGATGTGGATCCTCTGGTTTAGGCCACGTGTTCTGGGTTCCTCACCTTTCTATGATTTGGCCACACTGGTGTGAGGCCACTCTTGCCTGGATCCGATCCCCTTGGTGATGCGGGCCCTCTGGTGAGACTCTTATCCTGGCTGGGTGCCTCACCCTTCTGGGACGTATGCCCTCTGCTGTGAGGTCACTCCTGCCTGGCTGGCGCACGTCACCTTGGCGACGTGGGCCCTCAGTTGGGAGTTGGTGCCTGCTGGGAGTCTCCTCCCCTCGGTAATGAGGGCCCTCTGATGTCAGGCCCTAACTCCTGGGCTCCCATACTTTTCTGATGTGTGCCCTCTGGTGGGAGTACACTCCTGCCAGGTTCCCAACCCCATGGGAATGTGGGCCTTCTTCTCTGTGGTCCCAACCGCTGGGTTGTTCACAGTTTCGTGATGAGGGCCTTCTGTTGTGAGTTCACACCGGCCGGGATCCCATAGCCTCGCTGCTCCTTGCCGCCTGCTGGGAGGTTCCAACTGCGGGTTACCTCACCTTTTTTATTTTATGGCCCTCTGTTTGAGACACCTCCTGCCTGCCTCACTCTGAGCCCCTTGTTGATGTGGGTCCTCTGGTTTAGGCCATATGTTCTGGGTTCCTCACTTTTCTACGATTTGGCCACACTGGTGTGAGGCCACTCCTGCCTGGTTCTGATCCCCTTGGTGATGTGGGCCCTCTGGTGAGAGTCTTATCCTGGCTGGGTTCCTCCCCCTTCTGTGACATAGGCCCTCTGCTGTGAGGTCACTCCTGCCTGGCTAACGCACATCACCTTGGAGACGTGGGCCCTCAGGTGGGAGTTGGTGCCTTCTAGGAGTCTGCTCCCCTCGGTAATTAGGGCCGTCTGGCGTCAGGCCCTAACTCCTGGGCTCCCAAAATTTTCTGATGTGTGCCCTGTGGTGCGAGTACACTCCTGCCAGGTTCCCAACCCCATGGGAATATGGGCCTTCTGTTCTGTGGTCCCAACAGCTGTGTTGTTCACAGTTTCATGATGAGGGTTCTCTGTTGTGAGTTCACAACGGCCGGGACCCCATAGCCTCGCTGCTCCTTGCTGCATGCTAGGAGGTTCCAACTGCGGGATTCCTCACCTTTTTAATTCTATGGGTCCTCTGTTTTGAGGCTCCTCCTGCCTGCCTCACTCCGAGCCCCTTGGAGATGTGGGTCCTCTTGTTTAGGCCACATGTTCTGGGTTCCTCACCTTTCTATGATTTGGCCACACTGGTGTGAGGCCACTCCTGCCTGGATCAGATCCCCTTGGTGATGTGGGCCCTCTGGTGAGAGTCTGATCCTGGCTGGGTTCCTCACTCTTCTGTGAGGTGGGCCCTCTGCTGTGAGGTAACTCCTGCCTGGCTTGCTCCCGTTGCCCTGGTGACGTCGGACTTCTGGTGGCAGTTGGAGCCTTCTTGTACCCTCCTCTCCAAGGTGATGAGGGCCCTCTTGCGTCAGGCTCTAACTGCTGGGCTCCCCACGATTTCTGATGTGAGCCCAGTGATGCCAGGACACTCCTGTAAGGTTCCAATACTCATGGGGATGTGTGCCTTCTGCTCTGTGGTCGCAACGCCTGGGTTGCTCACAGTTTCGTTATGTTGGCACTCCGGTGTTAGTTCACTCAGGCCTAGATCCCATAGCCTCTGTGCTCTGGGCCGCCTGCTGGGAGGTTCCAACTGCTGGATTCCTCACCTTTCTTATACTTTGGGCCCTGTGTGGTGAAGCTCCTCCTGCCTGCCTCACACCGAGCCCCTTGGTGATGTAGGTCTTCTGGTTTGAGACCACGTGTGCCGTTTGTCTCACCTTTTAGGGATGTGGCCCTACTGGTGTGAGGACACTCCTGACTGGTTCCCATCCCCTTGTTGATGTGGGCCATCTGGTGAGAGTCTGATCCTGGCTTGATTCCTCACACTTCTGTGAGGCGGGCCCTCTGCTGTGAGGTCACACCTGCCTGGCTGGCACACGACGCCTTGGCCACATGGGCCCTCTGGTTGCAGTTGGAGCGTGCTGGGAACCTCCTCCCATCGGTGATGAGGGCCCTCTGGCGTCCGGCCCTAACTGCTGGGCTCACCACATTTTCTGATGTGCGCCCACTTGTGCGATGACACTCCTGCCAGGTTCCCATCCCCATGCAGATTTGGGCCTTCTGTTCTGAGGTGCCAACGGCTGGCTTGCTCACAGTGTCAGGATGTGGGCCCTCTGCTGTGAGTTCACTCCGGCATGCATCCCATAGCCTCGGTGCTCTGGGCCACCTGCTTGGAGCTTCCAACTGCAGGATTCCTTACCTTTTTTCTTCTATGGGCCGTGTGTTGTGAGACACTTCCTGCCTGCCTCACTCTGAGCCCCTTGTTGATGTGGGTCTTCTGGTTTGAGGCCACATGTGGTGGGTTCCTTGCCTTTCAATGATGTGGCCCCACTGGTGTGAGCACACTCCTGCCTGGTTCGCATCCCCTTGGTGATGTGGGCCCTCTGGTGAGAATCTGATCCGGGTTGGGTTCCTCACACTTCCGTGAGCTTGGCCCTCAGCTCTGAGGTCACTCCTGCCTGGCTGGCACACCCCGCCTTGGCGACGTCGGCCCTCTGGTGGCAGTTGGAGCCTGCTGGGAGCCTCCTCCCCTCAGTGATCAGAGCCCTTTGGCGTCAGGCCCTAACTGCTGGGTACCCACATTTTCTAATACGTACTAAGTGGTGCGAGGATACGCCTGCCACGTTCCCATCCCCATGGGGATGTGGGCGTTCTGCTCTGAGGTCCCAACGGCTGGGTTGCTCACAGTTTCATGATGTGGGCCCTCTGCTGTGAGTTCACTTTGGCCTGGATCCCATAGACTCGGTGCTCTGGGCCTCCTGCTGCGAGGTTCCAACTGCTGGATTCCTCACATTTTTTAATCTATGGGCCCTGTGTTGTTAGGCTAGTCCTGCCTGCCTCACTCCGAGCCCCTTGGAGATGTGGTTCCTCTGGTTTAGGCCACATGGTCTGGGTCCCTCACCTTTCCATTATTTGGCCACACTGGTGTGAGTATACTTCTGCCTGGTTCCGATCCCCTTGGTGATGCGGGCCCTCTGGTGAGAGTCTTATCCTGGCTGGGTTCCTCACCCTTCTGTGACGTATGCCCTCTGCTGTGATGTCACTCCTGCCTGGCTGGCGCACGTCACCTTGGCGACGTGGGCCCTCAGTTGGGATTTGGTGTCTGCTGGGAGTTTCCTCCCTTCGGTAATGAGGGCCCTCTGGCGTCAGGCCTTAAATCCTGGGCTCCCAAACTTTTCTGATGTGTGCCCTGTGGTGCGAGTACACTCCTGCCAGGTTCCCAACCCCATGGCAATATGGGCCTTCTGCTCTGTGGACCCAATGGCTGGGCTATTCACAGTTTCATGATGAGGGCCCTCTTTTGTGAGTTCACACCGGCCGGGATCCCATAGCCTCGTTGTTCCTTGCCGCCTGCTGGGATGTTCCAACTGCGGGATTCCTCACCTTTTTTATTCTATGGGCCCTCTGTTTTGAGACTACTCCTGCCTGCCTCCCTCCCAGCCCCTTGGTGATGTGTGTCCTCTGGTTTGAGGCCACATGTGGTGGTTTCCTCGCCTTTCAATGATGTGGCCCCACTGGACTGAGAACACTCCTGCCTGGTTCCCATCCTCTTGGTGATGTGGGCCCTCTGGTGAGAGTCTGATCCTGGTTGGGTTCCTCACACTTCCGTGAACTTGGCCCTCTGCTCTGAGGTCACTCCTGCCTGGCTGGCACACCCCCCGCCTTGGTGACGTCGGCCCTCTGGTGGCAGTTGGAGCGTGCTGGGAGCCTCCTTCCCTCAGTAATGAGGGCCCTTTGGCATCAGGCCCTAACTGCTGTGTACCCACATTTTCTAATACGTACTAAGTGGTGCGAGGACACTCCTGCCAGGTTCCCATCCCCGTGGGGATGTGGGACTTCTGCTCTGATGTCCAAACGGCTGGGTTGCTCAAAGTTTCATGATGTGGGCCCTCTGCTGTGAGTGCACTGCGGCCTGGATCCCATAGACTGGGTGCTCTGGGCCACCTGCTGGGAGGTTCGAACTGTTGGATTCCTCACATTTTTTATTCTATGGGCCCTGCGTTGTGAGGCTAGTCCTGCCTGCCTCACTCTGAACCCCTTGGAGATGTGGATCCTCTGGTTTAGGCCACGTGTTCTGGGTTCCTCACCTTTCTATGATTTGGCCACACTGGTGTGAGGCCACTCTTGCCTGGATCCGATCCCCTTGGTGATGCGGGCCCTCTGGTGAGACTCTTATCCTGGCTGGGTGCCTCACCCTTCTGGGACATATGCCCTCTGCTGTGAGGTCACTCCTGCCTGGCTGGCGCACGTCACCTTGGCGACGTGGGCCCTCAGTTGGGAGTTGGTGCCTGCTGGGAGTCTCCTCCCCTCGGTAATGAGGGCCCTCTGACGTCAGGCCCTAACTCCTGGGCTCCCATACTTTTCTGATGTGTGCCCTCTGGTGGGAGTACACTCCTGCCAGGTTCCCAACCCCATGGGAATGTGGGCCTTCTTCTCTGTGGTCCCAACCGCTGGGTTGTTCACAGTTTCGTGATGAGGGACTTCTGTTGTGAGTTCACACCAGCCGGGATCCCATAGCCTCGCTGCTCCTTGCCGCCTGCTGGGAGGTTCCAACTGCGGGTTACCTCACCTTTTTTATTTTATGGCCCTCTGTTTGAGACACCTCCTGCCTGCCTCACTCTGAGCCCCTTGTTGATGTGGGTCCTCTGGTTTAGGCCATATGTTCTGGGTTCCTCACTTTTCTACGATTTGGCCACACTGGTGTGAGGCCACTCCTGCCTGGTTCTGATCCCCTTGGTGATGTGGGCCCTCTGGTGAGAGTCTTATCCTGGCTGGGTTCCTCCCCCTTCTGTGACATAGGCCCTCTGCTGTGAGGTCACTCCTGCCTGGCTAACGCACATCACCTTGGAGACGTGGGCCCTCAGGTGGGAGTTGGTGCCTTCTAGGAGTCTGCTCCCCTCGGTAATTAGGGCCGTCTGGCGTCAGGCCCTAACTCCTGGGCTCCCAAAATTTTCTGATGTGTGCCCTGTGGTGCGAGTACACTCCTGCCAGGTTCCCAACCCCATGGGAATGTGGGCCTTCTGTTCTGTGGTCCCAACAGCTGTGTTGTTCACAGTTTCATGATGAGGGTCCTCTGTTGTGAGTTCACAACGGCCGGGACCCCATAGCCTCGCTGCTCCTTGCTGCATGCTAGGAGGTTCCAACTGCGGGATTCCTCACCTTTTTAATTCTATGGGTCCTCTGTTTTGAGGCTCCTCCTGCCTGCCTCACTCCGAGCCCCTTGGAGATGTGGGTCCTCTTGTTTAGGCCACATGTTCTGGGTTCCTCACCTTTCTATGATTTGGCCACACTGGTGTGAGGCCACTCCTGCCTGGATCAGATCCCCTTGGTGATGTGGGCCCTCTGGTGAGAGTCTGATCCTGGCTGGGTTCCTCACTCTTCTGTGAGGTGGGCCCTCTGCTGTGAGGTAACTCCTGCCTGGCTTGCTCCCGTTGCCCTGGTGACGTCGGACTTCTGGTGGCAGTTGGAGCCTTCTTGTACCCTCCTCTCCAAGGTGATGAGGGCCCTCTTGCGTCAGGCTCTAACTGCTGGGCTCCCCACGATTTCTGATGTGAGCTCAGTGATGCCAGGACACTCCTGTAAGGTTCCAATACTCATGGGGATGTGTGCCTTCTGCTCTGTGGTCGCAACGCCTGGGTTGCTCACAGTTTCGTTATGTTGGCACTCCGGTGTTAGTTCACTCAGGCCTAGATCCCATAGCCTCTGTGCTCTGGGCCGCCTGCTGGGAGGTTCCAACTGCTGGATTCCTCACCTTTCTTATACTTTGGGCCCTGTGTGGTGAAGCTCCTCCTGCCTGCCTCACACCGAGCCCCTTGGTGATGTAGGTCTTCTGGCTTGAGACCACGTGTGCCGTTTGTCTCACCTTTTAGGGATGTGGCCCTACTGGTGTGAGGACACTCCTGACTGGTTCCCATCCCCTTGTTGATGTGGGCCCTCTGGTGAGAGTCTGATCCTGGCTTGATTCCTCACACTTCTGTGAGGCGGGCCCTCTGCTGTGAGGTCACACCTGCCTGGCTGGCACACGACGCCTTGGCCACATGGGCCCTCTGGTTGCAGTTGGAGCGTGCTGGGAACCTCCTCCCATCGGTGATGAGGGCCCTCTGGCGTCCGGCCCTAACTGCTGGGCTCACCACATTTTCTGATGTGCGCCCACTTGTGCGATGACACTCCTGCCAGGTTCCCATCCCCATGCAGATTTGGGCCTTCTGTTCTGAGGTGCCAACGGCTGGCTTGCTCACAGTGTCAGGATGTGGGCCCTCTGCTGTGAGTTCACTCCGGCATGCATCCCATAGCCTCGGTGCTCTGGGCCACCTGCTTGGAGCTTCCAACTGCAGGATTCCTTACCTTTTTTCTTCTATGGGCCGTGTGTTGTGAGACACTTCCTGCCTGCCTCACTCTGAGCCCCTTGTTGATGTGGGTCTTCTGGTTTGAGGCCACATGTGGTGGGTTCCTTGCCTTTCAATGATGTGGCCCCACTGGTGTGAGCACACTCCTGCCTGGTTCGCATCCCCTTGGTGATGTGGGCCCTCTGGTGAGAATCTGATCCGGGTTGGGTTCCTCACACTTCCGTGAGCTTGGCCCTCAGCTCTGAGGTCACTCCTGCCTGGCTGGCACACCCCGCCTTGGCGACGTCGGCCCTCTGGTGGCAGTTGGAGCCTGCTGGGAGCCTCCTCCCCTCAGTGATCAGAGCCCTTTGGCGTCAGGCCCTAACTGCTGGGTACCCACATTTTCTAATACGTACTAAGTGGTGCGAGGATACGCCTGCCACGTTCCCATCCCCATGGGGATGTGGGCGTTCTGCTCTGAGGTCCCAACGGCTGGGTTGCTCACAGTTTCATGATGTGGGCCCTCTGCTGTGAGTTCACTTTGGCCTGGATCCCATAGACTCGGTGCTCTGGGCCTCCTGCTGCGAGGTTCCAACTGCTGGATTCCTCACATTTTTTAATCTATGGGCCCTGTGTTGTTAGGCTAGTCCTGCCTGCCTCACTCCGAGCCCCTTGGAGATGTGGTTCCTCTGGTTTAGGCCACATGGTCTGGGTCCCTCACCTTTCCATTATTTGGCCACACTGGTGTGAGTATACTTCTGCCTGGTTCCGATCCCCTTGGTGATGCGGGCCCTCTGGTGAGAGTCTTATCCTGGCTGGGTTCCTCACCCTTCTGTGACGTATGCCCTCTGCTGTGATGTCACTCCTGCCTGGCTGGCGCACGTCACCTTGGCGACGTGGGCCCTCAGTTGGGATTTGGTGTCTGCTGGGAGTTTCCTCCCTTCGGTAATGAGGGCCCTCTGGCGTCAGGCCTTAAATCCTGGGCTCCCAAAGTTTTCTGATGTGTGCCCTGTGGTGCGAGTACACTCCTGCCAGGTTCCCAACCCCATGGCAATGTGGGCCTTCTGCTCTGTGGACCCAATGGCTGGGCTATTCACAGTTTCATGATGAGGGCCCTCTTTTGTGAGTTCACACCGGCCGGGATCCCATAGCCTCGTTGTTCCTTGCCGCCTGCTGGGATGTTCCAACTGCGGGATTCCTCACCTTTTTTATTCTATGGGCCCTCTGTTTTGAGACTACTCCTGCCTGCCTCCCTCCCAGCCCCTTGGTGATGTGTGTCCTCTGGTTTGAGGCCACATGTGGTGGTTTCCTCGCCTTTCAATGATGTGGCCCCACTGGACTGAGAACACTCCTGCCTGGTTCCCATCCTCTTGGTGATGTGGGCCCTCTGGTGAGAGTCTGATCCTGGTTGGGTTCCTCACACTTCCGTGAACTTGGCCCTCTGCTCTGAGGTCACTCCTGCCTGGCTGGCACACCCCCCGCCTTGGTGACGTCGGCCCTCTGGTGGCAGTTGGAGCGTGCTGGGAGCCTCCTTCCCTCAGTAATGAGGGCCCTTTGGCATCAGGCCCTAACTGCTGTGTACCCACATTTTCTAATACGTACTAAGTGGTGCGAGGACACTCCTGCCAGGTTCCCATCCCCGTGGGGATGTGGGACTTCTGCTCTGATGTCCAAACGGCTGGGTTGCTCAAAGTTTCATGATGTGGGCCCTCTGCTGTGAGTGCACTGCGGCCTGGATCCCATAGACTGGGTGCTCTGGGCCACCTGCTGGGAGGTTCGAACTGTTGGATTCCTCACATTTTTTATTCTATGGGCCCTGCGTTGTGAGGCTAGTCCTGCCTGCCTCACTCTGAACCCCTTGGAGATGTGGATCCTCTGGTTTAGGCCACGTGTTCTGGGTTCCTCACCTTTCTATGATTTGGCCACACTGGTGTGAGGCCACTCTTGCCTGGATCCGATCCCCTTGGTGATGCGGGCCCTCTGGTGAGACTCTTATCCTGGCTGGGTGCCTCACCCTTCTGGGACGTATGCCCTCTGCTGTGAGGTCACTCCTGCCTGGCTGGCGCACGTCACCTTGGCGACGTGGGCCCTCAGTTGGGAGTTGGTGCCTGCTGGGAGTCTCCTCCCCTCGGTAATGAGGGCCCTCTGACGTCAGGCCCTAACTCCTGGGCTCCCATACTTTTCTGATGTGTGCCCTCTGGTGGGAGTACACTCCTGCCAGGTTCCCAACCCCATGGGAATGTGGGCCTTCTTCTCTGTGGTCCCAACCGCTGGGTTGTTCACAGTTTCGTGATGAGGGCCTTCTGTTGTGAGTTCACACCGGCCGGGATCCCATAGCCTCGCTGCTCCTTGCCGCCTGCTGGGAGGTTCCAACTGCGGGTTACCTCACCTTTTTTATTTTATGGCCCTCTGTTTGAGACACCTCCTGCCTGCCTCACTCTGAGCCCCTTGTTGATGTGGGTCCTCTGGTTTAGGCCATATGTTCTGGGTTCCTCACTTTTCTACGATTTGGCCACACTGGTGTGAGGCCACTCCTGCCTGGTTCTGATCCCCTTGGTGATGTGGGCCCTCTGGTGAGAGTCTTATCCTGGCTGGGTTCCTCCCCCTTCTGTGACATAGGCCCTCTGCTGTGAGGTCACTCCTGCCTGGCTAACGCACATCACCTTGGAGACGTGGGCCCTCAGGTGGGAGTTGGTGCCTTCTAGGAGTCTGCTCCCCTTGGTAATTAGGGCCGTCTGGCGTCAGGCCCTAACTCCTGGGCTCCCAAAATTTTCTGATGTGTGCCCTGTGGTGCGAGTACACTCCTGCCAGGTTCCCAACCCCATGGGAATGTGGGCCTTCTGTTCTGTGGTCCCAACAGCTGTGTTGTTCACAGTTTCATGATGAGGGTCCTCTGTTGTGAGTTCACAACGGCCGGGACCCCATAGCCTCGCTGCTCCTTGCTGCATGCTAGGAGGTTCCAACTGCGGGATTCCTCACCTTTTTTATTCTATGGGTCCTCTGTTTTGAGGCTCCTCCTGCCTGCCTCACTCCGAGTCCCTTGGAGATGTGGGTCCTCTTGTTTAGGCCACATGTTCTGGGTTCCTCACCTTTCTATGATTTGGCCACACTGGTGTGAGGCCACTCCTGCCTGGATCAGATCCCCTTGGTGATGTGGGCCCTCTGGTGAGAGTCTGATCCTGGCTGGGTTCCTCACTCTTCTGTGAGGTGGGCCCTCTGCTGTGAGGTAACTCCTGCCTGGCTTGCTCCCGTTGCCCTGGTGACGTCGGACTTCTGGTGGCAGTTGGAGCCTTCTTGTACCCTCCTCTCCAAGGTGATGAGGGCCCTCTTGCGTCAGGCTCTAACTGCTGGGCTCCCCACGATTTCTGATGTGAGCCCAGTGATGCCAGGACACTCCTGTAAGGTTCCAATACTCATGGGGATGTGTGCCTTCTGCTCTGTGGTCGCAACGCCTGGGTTGCTCACAGTTTCGTTATGTTGGCACTCCGGTGTTAGTTCACTCAGGCCTAGATCCCATAGCCTCTGTGCTCTGGGCCGCCTGCTGGGAGGTTCCAACTGCTGGATTCCTCACCTTTCTTATACTTTGGGCCCTGTGTGGTGAAGCTCCTCCTGTCTGCCTCACACCGAGCCCCTTGGTGATGTAGGTCTTCTGGTTTGAGACCACGTGTGCCGTTTGTCTCACCTTTTAGGGATGTGGCCCTACTGGTGTGAGGACACTCCTGACTGGTTCCCATCCCCTTGTTGATGTGGGCCCTCTGGTGAGAGTCTGATCCTGGCTTGATTCCTCACACTTCTGTGAGGCGGGCCCTCTGCTGTGAGGTGACACCTGCCTGGCTGGCACACGACGCCTTGGCCACATGGGCCCTCTGGTTGCAGTTGGAGCGTGCTGGGAACCTCCTCCCATCGGTGATGAGGGCCCTCTGGCGTCCGGCCCTAACTGCTGGGCTCACCACATTTTCTGATGTGCGCCCACTTGTGCGATGACACTCCTGCCAGGTTCCCATCCCCATGCAGATTTGGGCCTTCTGTTCTGAGGTGCCAACGGCTGGCTTGCTCACAGTGTCAGGATGTGGGCCCTCTGCTGTGAGTTCACTCCGGCATGCATCCCATAGCCTCGGTGCTCTGGGCCACCTGCTTGGAGCTTCCAACTGCAGGATTCCTTACCTTTTTTCTTCTATGGGCCGTGTGTTGTGAGACACTTCCTGCCTGCCTCACTCTGAGCCCCTTGTTGATGTGGGTCTTCTGGTTTGAGGCCACATGTGGTGGGTTCCTTGCCTTTCAATGATGTGGCCCCACTGGTGTGAGCACACTCCTGCCTGGTTCGCATCCCCTTGGTGATGTGGGCCCTCTGGTGAGAATCTGATCCGGGTTGGGTTCCTCACACTTCCGTGAGCTTGGCCCTCAGCTCTGAGGTCACTCCTGCCTGGCTGGCACACCCCGCCTTGGCGACGTCGGCCCTCTGGTGGCAGTTGGAGCCTGCTGGGAGCCTCCTCCCCTCAGTGATCAGAGCCCTTTGGCGTCAGGCCCTAACTGCTGGGTACCCACATTTTCTAATACGTACTAAGTGGTGCGAGGATACGCCTGCCACGTTCCCATCCCCATGGGGATGTGGGCGTTCTGCTCTGAGGTCCCAACGGCTGGGTTGCTCACAGTTTCATGATGTGGGCCCTCTGCTGTGAGTTCACTTTGGCCTGGATCCCATAGACTCGGTGCTCTGGGCCTCCTGCTGCGAGGTTCCAACTGCTGGATTCCTCACATTTTTTAATCTATGGGCCCTGTGTTGTTAGGCTAGTCCTGCCTGCCTCACTCCGAGCCCCTTGGAGATGTGGTTCCTCTGGTTTAGGCCACATGGTCTGGGTCCCTCACCTTTCCATTATTTGGCCACACTGGTGTGAGTATACTTCTGCCTGGTTCCGATCCCCTTGGTGATGCGGGCCCTCTGGTGAGAGTCTTATCCTGGCTGGGTTCCTCACCCTTCTGTGACGTATGCCCTCTGCTGTGATGTCACTCCTGCCTGGCTGGTGCACGTCACCTTGGCGACGTGGGCCCTCAGTTGGGATTTGGTGTCTGCTGGGAGTTTCCTCCCTTCGGTAATGAGGGCCCTCTGGCGTCAGGCCTTAAATCCTGGGCTCCCAAACTTTTCTGATGTGTGCCCTGTGGTGCGAGTACACTCCTGCCAGGTTCCCAACCCCATGGCAATGTGGGCCTTCTGCTCTGTGGACCCAATGGCTGGGCTATTCACAGTTTCATGATGAGGGCCCTCTTTTGTGAGTTCACACCGGCCGGGATCCCATAGCCTCGTTGTTCCTTGCCGCCTGCTGGGATGTTCCAACTGCGGGATTCCTCACCTTTTTTATTCTATGGGCCCTCTGTTTTGAGACTACTCCTGCCTGCCTCCCTCCCAGCCCCTTGGTGATGTGTGTCCTCTGGTTTGAGGCCACATGTGGTGGTTTCCTCGCCTTTCAATGATGTGGCCCCACTGGACTGAGAACACTCCTGCCTGGTTCCCATCCTCTTGGTGATGTGGGCCCTCTGGTGAGAGTCTGATCCTGGTTGGGTTCCTCACACTTCCGTGAACTTGGCCCTCTGCTCTGAGGTCACTCCTGCCTGGCTGGCACACCCCCCGCCTTGGTGACGTCGGCCCTCTGGTGGCAGTTGGAGCGTGCTGGGAGTCTCCTTCCCTCAGTAATGAGGGCCCTTTGGCATCAGGCCCTAACTGCTGTGTACCCACATTTTCTAATACGTACTAAGTGGTGCGAGGACACTCCTGCCAGGTTCCCATCCCCGTGGGGATGTGGGACTTCTGCTCTGATGTCCAAACGGCTGGGTTGCTCAAAGTTTCATGATGTGGGCCCTCTGCTGTGAGTGCACTGCGGCCTGGATCCCATAGACTGGGTGCTCTGGGCCACCTGCTGGGAGGTTCGAACTGTTGGATTCCTCACATTTTTTATTCTATGGGCCCTGCGTTGTGAGGCTAGTCCTGCCTGCCTCACTCTGAACCCCTTGGAGATGTGGATCCTCTGGTTTAGGCCACGTGTTCTGGGTTCCTCACCTTTCTATGATTTGGCCACACTGGTGTGAGGCCACTCTTGCCTGGATCCGATCCCCTTGGTGATGCGGGCCCTCTGGTGAGACTCTTATCCTGGCTGGGTGCCTCACCCTTCTGGGACGTATGCCCTCTGCTGTGAGGTCACTCCTGCCTGGCTGGCGCACGTCACCTTGGCGACGTGGGCCCTCAGTTGGGAGTTGGTGCCTGCTGGGAGTCTCCTCCCCTCGGTAATGAGGGCCCTCTGACGTCAGGCCCTAACTCCTGGGCTCCCATACTTTTCTGATGTGTGCCCTCTGGTGGGAGTACACTCCTGCCAGGTTCCCAACCCCATGGGAATGTGGGCCTTCTTCTCTGTGGTCCCAACCGCTGGGTTGTTCACAGTTTCGTGATGAGGGCCTTCTGTTGTGAGTTCACACCGGCCGGGATCCCATAGCCTCGCTGCTCCTTGCCGCCTGCTGGGAGGTTCCAACTGCGGGTTACCTCACCTTTTTTATTTTATGGCCCTCTGTTTGAGACACCTCCTGCCTGCCTCACTCTGAGCCCCTTGTTGATGTGGGTCCTCTGGTTTAGGCCATATGTTCTGGGTTCCTCACTTTTCTACGATTTGGCCACACTGGTGTGAGGCCACTCCTGCCTGGTTCTGATCCCCTTGGTGATGTGGGCCCTCTGGTGAGAGTCTTATCCTGGCTGGGTTCCTCCCCCTTCTGTGACATAGGCCCTCTGCTGTGAGGTCACTCCTGCCTGGCTAACGCACATCACCTTGGAGACGTGGGCCCTCAGGTGGGAGTTGGTGCCTTCTAGGAGTCTGCTCCCCTCGGTAATTAGGGCCGTCTGGCGTCAGGCCCTAAATCCTGGGCTCCCAAAATTTTCTGATGTGTGCCCTGTGGTGCGAGTACACTCCTGCCAGGTTCCCAACCCCATGGGAATGTGGGCCTTCTGTTCTGTGGTCCCAACAGCTGTGTTGTTCACAGTTTCATGATGAGGGTCCTCTGTTGTGAGTTCACAACGGCCGGGACCCCATTGCCTCGCTGCTCCTTGCTGCATGCTAGGAGGTTCCAACTGCGGGATTCCTCACCTTTTTTATTCTATGGGTCCTCTGTTTTGAGGCTCCTCCTGCCTGCCTCACTCCGAGTCCCTTGGAGATGTGGGTCCTCTTGTTTAGGCCACATGTTCTGGGTTCCTCACCTTTCTATGATTTGGCCACACTGGTGTGAGGCCACTCCTGCCTGGATCAGATCCCCTTGGTGATGTGGGCCCTCTGGTGAGAGTCTGATCCTGGCTGGGTTCCTCACTCTTCTGTGAGGTGGGCCCTCTGCTGTGAGGTAACTCCTGCCTGGCTTGCTCCCGTTGCCCTGGTGACGTCGGACTTCTGGTGGCAGTTGGAGCCTTCTTGTACCCTCCTCTCCAAGGTGATGAGGGCCCTCTTGCGTCAGGCTCTAACTGCTGGGCTCCCCACGATTTCTGATGTGAGCCCAGTGATGCCAGGACACTCCTGTAAGGTTCCAATACTCATGGGGATGTGTGCCTTCTGCTCTGTGGTCGCAACGCCTGGGTTGCTCACAGTTTCGTTATGTTGGCACTCCGGTGTTAGTTCACTCAGGCCTAGATCCCATAGCCTCTGTGCTCTGGGCCGCCTGCTGGGAGGTTCCAACTGCTGGATTCCTCACCTTTCTTATACTTTGGGCCCTGTGTGGTGAAGCTCCTCCTGCCTGCCTCACACCGAGCCCTTTGGTGATGTAGGTCTTCTGGTTTGAGACCACGTGTGCCGTTTGTCTCACCTTTTAGGGATGTGGCCCTACTGGTGTGAGGACACTCCTGACTGGTTCCCATCCCCTTGTTGATGTGGGCCCTCTGGTGAGAGTCTGATCCTGGCTTGATTCCTCACACTTCTGTGAGGCGGGCCCTCTGCTGTGAGGTGACACCTGCCTGGCTGGCACACGACGCCTTGGCCACATGGGCCCTCTGGTTGCAGTTGGAGCGTGCTGGGAACCTCCTCCCATCGGTGATGAGGGCCCTCTGGCGTCCGGCCCTAACTGCTGGGCTCACCACATTTTCTGATGTGCGCCCACTTGTGCGATGACACTCCTGCCAGGTTCCCATCCCCATGCAGATTTGGGCCTTCTGTTCTGAGGTGCCAACGGCTGGCTTGCTCACAGTGTCAGGATGTGGGCCCTCTGCTGTGAGTTCACTCCGGCATGCATCCCATAGCCTCGGTGCTCTGGGCCACCTGCTTGGAGCTTCCAACTGCAGGATTCCTTACCTTTTTTCTTCTATGGGCCGTGTGTTGTGAGACACTTCCTGCCTGCCTCACTCTGAGCCCCTTGTTGATGTGGGTCTTCTGGTTTGAGGCCACATGTGGTGGGTTCCTTGCCTTTCAATGATGTGGCCCCACTGGTGTGAGCACACTCCTGCCTGGTTCGCATCCCCTTGGTGATGTGGGCCCTCTGGTGAGAATCTGATCCGGGTTGGGTTCCTCACACTTCCGTGAGCTTGGCCCTCAGCTCTGAGGTCACTCCTGCCTGGCTGGCACACCCCGCCTTGGCGACGTCGGCCCTCTGGTGGCAGTTGGAGCCTGCTGGGAGCCTCCTCCCCTCAGTGATCAGAGCCCTTTGGCGTCAGGCCCTAACTGCTGGGTACCCACATTTTCTAATACGTACTAAGTGGTGCGAGGATACGCCTGCCACGTTCCCATCCCCATGGGGATGTGGGCGTTCTGCTCTGAGGTCCCAACGGCTGGGTTGCTCACAGTTTCATGATGTGGGCCCTCTGCTGTGAGTTCACTTTGGCCTGGATCCCATAGACTCGGTGCTCTGGGCCTCCTGCTGCGAGGTTCCAACTGCTGGATTCCTCACATTTTTTAATCTATGGGCCCTGTGTTGTTAGGCTAGTCCTGCCTGCCTCACTCCGAGCCCCTTGGAGATGTGGTTCCTCTGGTTTAGGCCACATGGTCTGGGTCCCTCACCTTTCCATTATTTGGCCACACTGGTGTGAGTATACTTCTGCCTGGTTCCGATCCCCTTGGTGATGCGGGCCCTCTGGTGAGAGTCTTATCCTGGCTGGGTTCCTCACCCTTCTGTGACGTATGCCCTCTGCTGTGATGTCACTCCTGCCTGGCTGGCGCACGTCACCTTGGCGACGTGGGCCCTCAGTTGGGATTTGGTGTCTGCTGGGAGTTTCCTCCCTTCGGTAATGAGGGCCCTCTGGCGTCAGGCCTTAAATCCTGGGCTCCCAAACTTTTCTGATGTGTGCCCTGTGGTGCGAGTACACTCCTGCCAGGTTCCCAACCCCATGGCAATGTGGGCCTTCTGCTCTGTGGACCCAATGGCTGGGCTATTCACAGTTTCATGATGAGGGCCCTCTTTTGTGAGTTCACACCGGCCGGGATCCCATAGCCTCGTTGTTCCTTGCCGCCTGCTGGGATGTTCCAACTGCGGGATTCCTCACCTTTTTTATTCTATGGGCCCTCTGTTTTGAGACTACTCCTGCCTGCCTCCCTCCCAGCCCCTTGGTGATGTGTGTCCTCTGGTTTGAGGCCACATGTGGTGGTTTCCTCGCCTTTCAATGATGTGGCCCCACTGGACTGAGAACACTCCTGCCTGGTTCCCATCCTCTTGGTGATGTGGGCCCTCTGGTGAGAGTCTGATCCTGGTTGGGTTCCTCACACTTCCGTGAACTTGGCCCTCTGCTCTGAGGTCACTCCTGCCTGGCTGGCACACCCCCCGCCTTGGTGACGTCGGCCCTCTGGTGGCAGTTGGAGCGTGCTGGGAGCCTCCTTCCCTCAGTAATGAGGGCCCTTTGGCGTCAGGCCCTAACTGCTGTGTACCCACATTTTCTAATACGTACTAAGTGGTGCGAGGACACTCCTGCCAGGTTCCCATCCCCGTGGGGATGTGGGACTTCTGCTCTGATGTCCAAACGGCTGGGTTGCTCAAAGTTTCATGATGTGGGCCCTCTGCTGTGAGTGCACTGTGGCCTGGATCCCATAGACTGGGTGCTCTGGGCCACCTGCTGGGAGGTTCGAACTGTTGGATTCCTCACATTTTTTATTCTATGGGCCCTGCGTTGTGAGGCTAGTCCTGCCTGCCTCACTCTGAACCCCTTGGAGATGTGGATCCTCTGGTTTAGGCCACGTGTTCTGGGTTCCTCACCTTTCTATGATTTGGCCACACTGGTGTGAGGCCACTCTTGCCTGGATCCGATCCCCTTGGTGATGCGGGCCCTCTGGTGAGACTCTTATCCTGGCTGGGTGCCTCACCCTTCTGGGACGTATGCCCTCTGCTGTGAGGTCACTCCTGCCTGGCTGGCGCACGTCACCTTGGCGACGTGGGCCCTCAGTTGGGAGTTGGTGCCTGCTGGGAGTCTCCTCCCCTCGGTAATGAGGGCCCTCTGACGTCAGGCCCTAACTCCTGGGCTCCCATACTTTTCTGATGTGTGCCCTCTGGTGGGAGTACACTCCTGCCAGGTTCCCAACCCCATGGGAATGTGGGCCTTCTTCTCTGTGGTCCCAACCGCTGGGTTGTTCACAGTTTCGTGATGAGGGCCTTCTGTTGTGAGTTCACACCGGCCGGGATCCCATAGCCTCGCTGCTCCTTGCCGCCTGCTGGGAGGTTCCAACTGCGGGTTACCTCACCTTTTTTATTTTATGGCCCTCTGTTTGAGACACCTCCTGCCTGCCTCACTCTGAGCCCCTTGTTGATGTGGGTCCTCTGGTTTAGGCCATATGTTCTGGGTTCCTCACTTTTCTATGATTTGGCCACACTGGTGTGAGGCCACTCCTGCCTGGTTCTGATCCCCTTGGTGATGTGGGCCCTCTGGTGAGAGTCTTATCCTGGCTGGGTTCCTCCCCCTTCTGTGACATAGGCCCTCTGCTGTGAGGTCACTCCTGCCTGGCTAACGCACATCACCTTGGAGACGTGGGCCCTCAGGTGGGAGTTGGTGCCTTCTAGGAGTCTGCTCCCCTCGGTAATTAGGGCCGTCTGGCGTCAGGCCCTAACTCCTGGGCTCCCAAAATTTTCTGATGTGTGCCCTGTGGTGCGAGTACACTCCTGCCAGGTTCCCAACCCCATGGGAATGTGGGCCTTCTGTTCTGTGGTCCCAACAGCTGTGTTGTTCACAGTTTCATGATGAGGGTCCTCTGTTGTGAGTTCACAACGGCCGGGACCCCATAGCCTCGCTGCTCCTTGCCGCATGCTAGGAGGTTCCAACTGCGGGATTCCTCACCTTTTTTATTCTATGGGTCCTCTGTTTTGAGGCTCCTCCTGCCTGCCTCACTCCGAGCCCCTTGGAGATGTGGGTCCTCTTGTTTAGGCCACATGTTCTGGGTTCCTCACCTTTCTATGATTTGGCCACACTGGTGTGAGGCCACTCCTGCCTGGATCAGATCCCCTTGGTGATGTGGGCCCTCTGGTGAGAGTCTGATCCTGGCTGGGTTCCTCACTCTTCTGTGAGGTGGGCCCTCTGCTGTGAGGTAACTCCTGCCTGGCTTGCTCCCGTTGCCCTGGTGACGTCGGACTTCTGGTGGCAGTTGGAGCCTTCTTGTACCCTCCTCTCCAAGGTGATGAGGGCCCTCTTGCGTCAGGCTCTAACTGCTGGGCTCCCCACGATTTCTGATGTGAGCCCAGTGATGCCAGGACACTCCTGTAAGGTTCCAATACTCATGGGGATGTGTGCCTTCTGCTCTGTGGTCGCAACGCCTGGGTTGCTCACAGTTTCGTTATGTTGGCACTCCGGTGTTAGTTCACTCAGGCCTAGATCCCATAGCCTCTGTGCTCTGGGCCGCCTGCTGGGAGGTTCCAACTGCTGGATTCCTCACCTTTCTTATACTTTGGGCCCTGTGTGGTGAAGCTCCTCCTGCCTGCCTCACACCGAGCCCCTTGGTGATGTAGGTCTTCTGGCTTGAGACCACGTGTGCCGTTTGTCTCACCTTTTAGGGATGTGGCCCTACTGGTGTGAGGACACTCCTGACTGGTTCCCATCCCCTTGTTGATGTGGGCCCTCTGGTGAGAGTCTGATCCTGGCTTGATTCCTCACACTTCTGTGAGGCGGGCCCTCTGCTGTGAGGTCACACCTGCCTGGCTGGCACACGACGCCTTGGCCACATGGGCCCTCTGGTTGCAGTTGGAGCGTGCTGGGAACCTCCTCCCATCGGTGATGAGGGCCCTCTGGCGTCCGGCCCTAACTGCTGGGCTCACCACATTTTCTGATGTGCGCCCACTTGTGCGATGACACTCCTGCCAGGTTCCCATCCCCATGCAGATTTGGGCCTTCTGTTCTGAGGTGCCAACGGCTGGCTTGCTCACAGTGTCAGGATGTGGGCCCTCTGCTGTGAGTTCACTCCGGCATGCATCCCATAGCCTCGGTGCTCTGGGCCACCTGCTTGGAGCTTCCAACTGCAGGATTCCTTACCTTTTTTCTTCTATGGGCCGTGTGTTGTGAGACACTTCCTGCCTGCCTCACTCTGAGCCCCTTGTTGATGTGGGTCTTCTGGTTTGAGGCCACATGTGGTGGGTTCCTTGCCTTTCAATGATGTGGCCCCACTGGTGTGAGCACACTCCTGCCTGGTTCCCATCCCCTTGGTGATGGGGGCCCTCTGGTGAGAGTCTGATCCTGTCTGGATTCCTCACACTTCTGGGAGGTGGGCCCTCTGCTGTGAGGTCACTCCTGCCTGGCTGGCACACGTCACGTTGGCGATGTGGGCCCTCAGTTGGGAGTTGGTGCCTGCTGGGAGTCTCCTCCCCTCGGTAATGAGGGCCCTCTGGCGTCAGGCCCTAACTCATGGGCTCCCAAAATTTTCTGATGTGCGCCCTGTCGTGCAAGTACACTCCAGCCAGGGTCCCTTCCCTAGGCGATGTGGGCTTTCTGCTCTGTGGTCGCAACGGCTGGGTTGCTCACAGTGTCAGAATGTGGGCCCTCTGCTCTGAGTTCACTCCGGCATGGATCCCATAACCTCGGTGCTCTGGGCCACCTGCTTGGAGCTTCCAACTGCGGGGTTCCTCACCTTTTTTATTCTATGGGCCCTCTGTTCTGAGTCTCCTCCTGCATGCCTCACTCCCAGCCCTTTCGTGATGTGCGTCCCCTTGTTTGAGGCCACATGTGCTGTGTTCATCACCTTTCGCTGATGTGGCCTCACTGGTGTGAGGACACTCCTGCCTTGTTCCGATCCCCTTGGTGATGTGGGCCCTCTGGTGAGAGTCTTATCCTGGCTGGGTTCCTCACCCTTCTGTGAGGTAGGCCCTCTGCTGTGAGGTCACTACTGCCTGGCTGGCACACGTCACCTTGGCGACGTGGGCCCTCAGTTGGGAGTTGGTGCCTGCTGGGAGTCTCCTCCCCTCGGTAATGAGGGCCCTCTGGCGTCAGACCCTAACTCCTGGGCTCCCAAAATTTTCTGTTGTGCGCCCTGTGGTGCTAGTACACTCCTGCCAGGTTCCCAACCCCATGGGAATGTGGGCCTTCTGCTCTGAGGTCCCAACCGTGGGTTGCTCAGTTTCTTTATGAGGGCCCTCTGGTGTGAGTTCACTCCAGCATGGATCCCATAGCCTCGCTGCTCCTGGCCACCTGCGGGGAAGTTCCAACTGCGGGATTCCTCACCTTTTTCCTTCTATGGGCCCTCTGTTTTGAGACTCCTCCTGCCTGCCTCACTCCCAGCCCCTTGGTGATGTGTGTCCTCTGGTTTGAGGCCACGTGTGCTGGGTCCCTCACCTTTCGGTGATGTGGCCCCACTGGTGTTAGGACACTCCTGCCTGGTTCCTATCCCCTTGGTGATGTGGGCCCTCTGGTGAGAATCTGATCCTGGCTGGGTTCCTCACACTTCTGTGAGGTGGGCCCTCTGCTGTGAGGTCACTTCTGCCTGGCTGGCACACCCCGCCTTGGCAATGTCGGCCCTCTTGTGGCAGTTGGAGCCTACTGGGAGCCTCCTCCCCTCGGTGATGAGGGCCCTCTGGCGTCAGGCCCTAAATGCTGGGTACCCACATTTTCTGATACGTGCTAAGTTGTGCGAGGACACTCGTGCCATGTTCCCAACCCCATGGTGATGTGGGCCTTCTGCTCTGAGGTCCAAACGGCTGGGTTGCTCACAGTTTCATGATGTGGGCCCTCTGCTGTGAGTTCACTGTGGCCTGGATCGCATAGACTCGGTGCTCTGGGCCGCCTGCTGGGAGGTTCCCACTGCAGGATTCCTCAGCTTTTTTATTCTATTCGCCCTGTGTTGTGAGGCTACTCATGCCTGCCTCACTCCGAACCCCTTGGAGATCTGGGTCCTCTGGTTTAGGCCACATGTGCTGGGTTCCTCACCTTTCTATGATGTGGTCACCCTGGTGTGAAGACAGTCCTGCCTGGTTCTGATGCCCTTGGTGATGTGGGCCCTCTGGTGAGAGTCTTATCCTGGCTGGGTTCCTCACCATTCTGTGAGGTAGGCCCTCAGCTGTGAGGTCACTCCTGCCTGGCTGTTGCACGTCACCTTGGCGACATGGTCCCTCCGTAGGGAGTTGGTGCCTGCTTGGGGTCTCCTCCCCTTGGTAATGAGGGCCCTCTGGCATCAGGCCCTAATTTCTGGGTTCCCAAAATTCTCTGATGTGCGCCCTGTGGTGCGAGTAACCTTCTGCCACGTTCCCAACCACATGGGAATGTGGGCCTTCTGCTCTAAGGTCCCAACGGCTGGGTTGCTCACAGTTTCATGATGAGGGCCCTCTGTTTTGAGTTCAGTCAGGCCTGGATCCCATAGCCTCGCTGCTCCTGGCCGCCTGCTGGGAGGTTCCAACTGCGGGATTCCTCACCTTTTTTACGCAATGGGCCCTCTGTTTTGAGGCTCCTCCTGCCTGCCTCACTCCCAGCCCCTTGGTGATGTGTGTCCTGTAGTTTGAGGCCACGTGTGCTGGGTCCGTCACATTTCGGTGATGTGGCCCCACTGGTGTGAGGACACTCCTGCCTGGTTTCCATTCCCTTGGTGATGTGGGCCCTCTGGTGAGAGTCTGATCCTCTTTGGGTTCCTCGCACTTTTGTGTGGTTGGCCCTCTGCTCTGAGGTCACTCCTGCCTGGCTGGCACATCCCGCATTGGCGACGTCGGCCCTCTGGTAGCAGTTGGAGCTTGCTGGGAGCCTCCTCTCCTCAGTGATGAGGGCCCTCTGGCGTCCGGCCCTAACTGCTGGGCTCCCCACATTTTCTGTTGTGTGCCCACTGGTGCGATGACACTCCTGCTTGGTTCCCTTCCCCATGGGGATGTGGGCCTTGTGCTCTGAGGTCACAACGGCTGGGTTGCTTACAGTATCACGATGAGGGCCCTCTGTTGTGAGGTCATCACTGCCTGGATCCCATAGCCTCGGTGCTCTGGGCCGCCTGCTGGGATGTTCCAACTGCTGGATTCCTCACCTTTTTATAAAATGGGCCATGTGTTTTGAGGTTAATCCTGCCTGCCTCGCTCTGAGACCCATGGTGATGTGGGTCTTCTGGTTTGAGGCCACATGTGCTGGGTACCTCAACTTTCGATGATGTGGCCCCACGGGTGTGAGGACACTCGTGCCTGATTCCCAGCGCCTTGCTTATGTGGGCACTCTGGTGAGAGTCTGATCATGACTGGGTTCCTTACTCTTCTGTGAGGTGGGCGCTCTGATGTGAGGTCACTCCTGCCTGGATGGCTCACGTCGCCTTGGCGATATAGGCCCTCTGTTGGCCACTGAAGCATGCTGGGAGCCCCCTACCCTCTTTAATGAGGGCCCTGGAAGAAACGCATATGCCCTTTTTGACCAAGTGCATCATTGTCGAAGTTCTGCCTCTTCTCCTATACTTTAAGAGGACTTCCCGTCTACCTCCTGAAATCGTATTCCTGGAATTCTGCCCCGCATTCAAGTCCTCTTTGCAGCCTTACTTCAATATATTTTTGGACGATAGCTGTCATTTATAACTCTGCAGGTTTGTGAATTACAGTGCCCCTGAGCTCCATTCTTCAACTCGCTTTCTTGTGAGCTGGCCGCAAAACCGCAGGATTGCTTCAGGCCCTAATCTGGTTCCGGCATGGCATGTTGAGCCTTTGGCTAATTCCTCTTCCTGATGGGAAATGAGCGTTAAATTTGCTTGTGCAGACACCTACAGCTAATCTCTTATTGGTTCTCCCTATTCCTGTTCATCTTGCGCAGAAATTCCAAACTGTGCCAAACAGGAGGTTAAAGGCACTGACTCTCCAATTGGGGAAAGAGTTAGTAAAGCGTCTGGAATGGTAAAACCGAGTATGAGGGGACGAAAACTGAGATGCCTTTAAAAAGGTTTCCCGGTCACACGGTGGACCATATTCTGGGTTTCCCATGCGTGTTTTACCTGAAGGAAGAATCCCTTAAACCTGGAGAGGTGGGACCCATGGAATGGGTACCATGCAGTATGACTTCAAAGGGCCTGCATTTTCTCACCGAACCTCAGCAATGCTATCAGCCCAAAGTGTCGAACCTTATGTCTCACTCAGCTCTAGGTGTAGATGTGGTAAATCCAGGTTGCATCACAAGACCTGAATGAATTATTTAAGAATTGCTCTCTATTTCACTGTCATTGTGTTTGTTTTTGTAGTTTATTTTGATAATGGGATTTATCGGATTTTCTCTGCTGCATTCATGCAGCTGTACACACACTTGATTCTCTTACGGAGACATATAAATCCATGGGTTTGAAGATTCTTACTAGTCATGTGTAATCCTAGGAGTTGAATATGGTGTGTTTAGTCCATTTCGTTGAGCAAGGTGTAGGTCTTGACTATTACATATTTGGCTTATGGAAAGGTATGTGTGCTAATTTCTATCTCTGGTTTTATGCAGCACCCCACCGCATCTTTCCCCATAAACAAGCATAAGTTGGTTTTCTAAATTTGAGACCCTGTTCTGTTTTGTAATTCAGTTCATGTGTAGCCAAGTTTACATTCCGTGTATTAGTGATATCTTATGATGTTTCATTTTCTGTGTGACTTATTTCACTTAGAATCATCGTACCTGGATCCACTCAATATGCCGCGACGGGCCTGATGACATAGATTTCATTGGTGAGTGATATTCCATTGTACGTACGTACCACAACTTCTTTAACCATTTTTCACATTCTGGGATATTTCACTTGTACCATAGATGAGGTTCTTGTAAAGAGAGCCGTCCCAAACTTTGGGGTGGCTGTGTGTTTTTGATTTTAATTTCCCTAAGCTATAGGACCATAAGTGGAAGTGCCATAGGCTCTGTTGCTTTGTTTCCTACCTGTTTCAGGAAACCCCATACACTTCTCCAGAGTGGCTGTTTTCAATTTACATCCCCCCCATCAGCATAACAAGGCTCCCTGTTCTCCATGACCTGTCCTGCCTTTCTGGATTTTACACTTTTTCAGATGGCCCTTTTGACCGGGGGGCAGTGAGACTTCATTGTAGTGCAGATATCACTTACATGCTTGCTTGCTTGGCCAAAAATGGCGTATGCGTTTTTTCCTGAATATATTCAGGAAAAAAACGCATACGCCCTTTTTGGCCAGTGCATCATTGTCGACATACTGCCTCATTTCCTATGCTTTAAGTGCAATTCCAGTCTACCCCCTGAAATCGTTTTCCTGAAATTCTGCCCCGCTTTCAAGTCCTCTTCGAAGACTTACTTCAATACATTTTTGGACGGTAGCTGTTATTCATAACTCTGCAGGTTTGTGAATTACAGTGCCCCTGAGCTCGTTTCCTCAACTCGCTTTCTTGTGAGCTGGCCGAAAAACCACAGGATTGCTTCAGGCCCTAATCTGTTTCCGGCAGGGCACGCTGAGCCTTTTGTTAATTCCTCTTCCTGGTGGGAAATGAGCGTTCCATTTGCCCGTGCAGACACCTACAGCTAGTCTCTCATTGGTTCTCCCTATTCCTGTTAATCTTGCGTAGAAATTGCAAACTGTGCCAAACAGGAGGTTAAAGGCACTGACTCTCCAAGTGGGGAGAATGTTAGTAAAGTGTCTGGAATGGTGAACCTGAGTACCAGGGTTCGAAAACTGAGATATATTTGAAAACGTTTCCCAATCACACGGTGGACAATACTCTGCGTTTCCCATGCATGTTTTAGCTGAAGGAAGAATCCCTTAAACCTGGAGAGCTGGGAACCATGGAATGGGTACCATGCAGTATAACTTCAAAGGGTCTGCGTTTGCTCACCGAACCTCACCAATGCTATCAGCCCAAAGTGTCCAGCCTTATGTCTCACCCAGCTCTGGGTGTAGATGTGGTAAATCCAGGTTGCATCACAAGCCCTGAATGAATTATTTAAGAATTGCTCTCTATTTCACTGTCAATGTGTTTTGGTTTTGAAATTTATTTTGGTAATGGGATTTATCGGATTTTCACTGTTGCCTTTAGGCCGCTGTTCACACGCTTGATTTCCTTATGGAGACATATAAATCCATGGGTTTTAAGACTCTTACTTGTCAGGTATATTCCCAGGCGTTGAGTCCGTTTCGTTGAGCAAGGTGTAGGTCTTGTCTATTATATATTTGGCTTATGGAACGGTATCTGTGCTAATTTCAATCTCTGGTTTTATGCAGCACCCCAACTCACCTTTCCCCATAAGCAAGCATAAGTTGGTTTTCTAAATTTGAGACCCTGTTCTGTTGGTATTCAGTTCATGTGTAGCCAAGTTTACATTCCGTGTATTAGTGATATCTTATGAGGTTTCTTTTTCTGTGTGACTTATTTCTCGTAGAATCATCATACCTGAATCTACTCATTATGCCGCTACGGGCCTGATGACGTAGATATCATTGCTGAGTGATATTCCATTGTACTTGGGTATCACAACTTCTTTATGAATTTTTTGCTTTCTCGGATATTTAAGATGTACAGTAGACGAGGTTCTTGTAAACAGAGCCGTCCCAAACTTTGAGGTGGCTGTCTGTTTTTGATTTTAATTTCCCTAAGCTATAGGACCATAATTGGAAGTGCCATAGGCTGTGTTGCTTTGTTTCCTACGTGTTTCAGGAAACACCATACACTTCTCCAGAGTGGCTGTTGGCAATTTACATCCCGCCCATCAGCATAACAAGGCTCCCTGTTCTCCATGACCTGTCCTGCCTTTCTGGATTTTACACTTTTTTCAGATGGCCCTTTTGACCGGGGGGCAGTGAGACTTCATTGTAGTGCAGATTTCCTTTACATGCTGGCTTGGTTGGCCAAAAAGGGCGTATGCGTTTTTTCCTGAATATATTCAGGAAAAAACGCATGCGCTCTTTTTGGCCAAGTGCATGATTGTCGACATTCTGCCTCTTTTCCTATGCTTTAAGTGCAATTCCAGTCTACCCCCTGAAATCGTTTTCCTGAAATTCTGCCCCGCTTTCAAGTCCTCTTCGAAGACATACTTTAATACATTTTTGGACGATAACTGTCATTCATAACTCTGCATGTTTGTGAATTACAGTGCCCCTAATCTCCTTTCCTCAACTCGCTTTCTTGTGAGCTGGCCGCAAAACCGCAGGATTGCTTCAGGCCCTAATCTGTTTCCAGCAGGGCACGCTGACCATTTGGTTAATTCCTCTTCCTAGTGGGAAATGAGCGGTCCATTTGCCCGTGCAGACATCTACAGGTAGTCTCTCATTGGTTCTCCCTATTCCTGTTCATCTTGCGCAGAAATTGCAAACTGTGCCAAACAGGAGGTTAAAGGCACTGACTCTCCAGGTGGGGAGACTGTTAGTAAAGCGTCTGGAATGGTGAACCCGAGTACCAGGGTTCGAAAACTGAGATGCATTTGAAAACGTTTCCCAATCACACGGTGGACCATACTCTGGGTTTCCCATGCATGATTTAGCTGAAGGAAGAATCCCTTAAACCTGGAAAGTTGGGACCCATGGAATGGGTACCAGGCAGTATGACTTCAAAGGGTCTGCGTTTGCTCACCGAACCTCACCAATGCTATCAGCCTGAAGTGTCCAGCCTTATGTCTCACACAGCTCTGCATGTAGATGTGGTAAATCCAGGTTGCATCACAAGCCCTGAATGAATTATTTAAGAATTGCTCTCTATTTCACTCTCATTGTGTTTTGTTTTCGAAATTTATCTTGATATTGGGATTTATCTGATTTTCACTGCTGCGTTTAGGCCGCTGTACACATGCTTGATTTCCTTATGGAGACATATAAATCCATGGGTTTTAAGATTCTTACTTGTCAGGTATGTTCCCAGGCGTTGAATATGGGCTGTTGAGTCCATTTCGCTGAGCAAATAGTAGGTCTTGTCTATTATATATTTGGCTTATGGAATGGTATCTGTGCTAATTTCAATCTCTGGTTTTATACAGCACCCAAATTCACCTTTCCCCATAAGCAAGCATAAGTTGGTTTTCTAAATTTGAGACCCTGTTCTGTTTTGTAATTCAGTTCATGTGTAGTCAAGTTTACATTCCGTGTATTAGTGATATCGTATGATGTTTCTTATTCTGTGTGACTTATTTCCCGTAGAATCATCGTACTTGGATCCACTCATTATGCCGCTACGGGCCTGATGACGGAGATTTCATTGCTGAGTGATATTCCATTGTACGTGCGTACCACAACTTCTTTATCCATTTTTTGCTTTCTAGGATATTTAACTTGTACCATAAATGAGGTTCTTGTAAACAGGGCCGTCCCAAACTTTGGGGTGGCTGTGTGTTTTTGATTTTAATTTCCCTTAGCTATAGGACCATAAGTGGAAGTGCAATAGGCTGTGTTGCTTTGTTTCCTACGTGTTTCAGGAAACACCATACACTTCTCCAGAGTGGCTGTTGGCAATTTACATCCTGCACAGCAGCATAACAAGGCTCCCTGTTCTCCATGACCTGTCTGCCTTTCTGGATTTTACACTTTTTTCAGAT
Source organism: Delphinapterus leucas (assembly GCF_059928025.1). Classification (NCBI taxonomy): domain Eukaryota; kingdom Metazoa; phylum Chordata; class Mammalia; order Artiodactyla; family Monodontidae; genus Delphinapterus; species Delphinapterus leucas. The sequence goes on along the minus strand of NW_028322243.1, from coordinate 597,023 downwards.
GGCCCTTTTGACCGGGGGGCAGTGAGACTCCATTGTAGTGCAGATTTCCTTTACATGCATGCTTGGATGGCCAAAAAGGGCGTATGCGTTTTTTCCTGAATATATTCAGGAAGAAACGCATACGCCCTTTTTGGCCAAGTGCATGATTGTCGACATTCTGCCTCTTTTCCTATGCTTTAAGTGCAATTCCAGTCTACCCCCTGAAATCGTTTTCCTGAAATTCTGCCCCGCTTTCAAGTCCTCTTCGAAGACTTACTTCAATACATTTTTGGACGATAGCTGTCATTCATAACTCTGAAGGTTTGTGAATTACAGTGCCCCAGATCTCCTTTCCTCAACTCGCTTTCATGTGAACTGGCCGCAAAACCGCAGGATTGTTTCAGGCCCTAATCTGTTTCCGGCATGGCACGCTGAGCATTTGGTTAATTCCTCTTCCTGGTGGGAAATGAGCATTCCATTTGCCCGTGCAGACACCTACAGGTAGTCTCTCATTGGTTCTCCCTATTCCTGTTCATCTTGCGCAGAAATTGCAAACTGTGCCAAACAGGAGATTAAAGGCACTGACTCTCCAAGTGGGGAGAGTTTTAGTAAAGCGTCTGGAATGGTGAACCCGAATACCAGGGTTCGAAAACTGAGATGCATTTGGAAACGTTTCCCAATCACACGGTGGACCATACTCTGGGTTTCCCATGCATGTTTTAGCTGAAGGAAGAATCCCTTAAACCTGGAGAGTTGGGACCCATGGAATGAGTACCATGCAGTATGACTTCAAAGGGTCTGCGTTTGCTCACCGAACCTCACCAAAGCTATCAGCCCGAAGTGCCCAGCCTTATGTCTCACCCAGCTCTGGGTGTAGATGTGGTAAATCCAGGTTGCATCACAAGCCCTGAATGAATTATTTAAGAATTGTTCTCTATTTCACTGTCATTGTGTTTTGTTTTTGAAATTTATTTTGATAATGGGATTTATCGGATTTTCACTGCTGCGTTTAGGCCGATGTACAGACATTTGATTTCCTTATGGAGGCATATAAATCCATGGGTTTTAAGATTCTTACTTGTCAGGTATATTCCCAGGCGTTGAATACGGGGTGTTGAGTCTATTTCGCTGAGCAAGGAGTAGGTCTTTTCTATTATATATTTGGCTTATGGAACGGTATCTGTGCTAATTTCAATCTCTGTTTTTATGCAGCACCCCAACTCACCTTTCCCCATAAGCAAGCATAAGATGGTTGTCTCAATTTGAGACCCTTTTCTGTTTTGTAATTCAGTTCATGTGTAGCCAAGTTTACATTCCGTGTATTAGTCATATCTTATGATGTTTCTTTTTCTGTGTGACTTATTTCTCGTAGAATCATCGTACCTGAATCCACTCATTATGGCGCTACAGGCCTGATGACGTAGATTTCATTGCTGTGTGATATTCCATTGTACGTACGTAGCACTACTTCTTTATATATTTTTTGCTTTCTCGGATATTTAACTTGTACCGTAGACGAGGTTCCTATAAACGGAGCCGTCCCAAATTTTGGGGTGGATGTGTGTTTTTGATTTTAATTTCCCTAAGCTATAGATCCATAAGTGGAAGTGCCATAGGCTGTGTTGTTTTGTTTCCTTTGTGTTTCAGGAAACACCATACACTTCTCCAGAGTGGTTGTTGGCAATTTACATCCCGCCCATCAGCATGACAAGGCTCCCTCTTCTCCATGGTCTGTGCTGCCTTTCTGGATTTTACACTTTTTTCAGATGGCCCTTTTGACCGGGGGGCAGTGAGACTTCATTGTAGTGCAGATTTCCTTTACACGCTTGCTTGGTTGTCCAAAAAGGGCGTATGCGTTTTTTCCTGAATATATTCAGGAAAAAACGCATACGCCCTTTTTGGCCAAGTGCATCATTGTCCTCGTTCTGCCTCTTTTCCTATGCTTTAAATGCAATTCCAGTCTACCCCCTGAAATCGTTTTCCTGAAATTCTGCCCCACTTTCAAGTCCTCTTCGCAGCCTTCCTTCAATATATTTTTAGACCATAGCTATCATTTATAACTCTGCAGGTTTGTGAATTACAGTGCCCCTGAGCTCCTTTCTTCAACTCGCTTTCTTGTGAGCTGGCCGCAAACCCGCAGGAATGCTTCAGGCCCTAATCTGGTTCCGGCACGGCATGCTGAGCCTTTGGTTAATTCCTCTTCCTGGTGGGAAATGAGCGTTAAATTTGCCCGTGCAGACACCTTCACACGAGTCGTCATGGTGCCCCTTTGCCCCGGTTATCTCTATGGAGGTTGGAGTTGGAGGGCCTCCTCACTCAAGGTCAGTGTGCCCACGGAGCCAACCCTGCAACTTCAGGGCATGTTTGGTGGTTAGGATCACCACGTGGGGTCCTTTCACCTTAGGAGGGAGGTGGCCTTTTGGGCTGCTGATTTCCAGGTTTTCGGATACTGCCAGTATCTTGGCCAGATGTGGCGGAGGGCCAAGCCCCTTGGTGACCATAGTTTATCCTACCTGGATCGCATTCTTGCATTGTTCCATTTCAAGTGGTCCCAGGTTTTGCACTAATACACCAATGGCGATTCACCGTTCACCAGGAATGTAAAGGTCAAAGGGATTAGCTAAATTAGGGAGTTCCTGTTCAAGGGTCTGAATTGACTGCTCTTTCCATTCTTGAAAGGCCACTTCTGCATTCTATTCAAAAGGATCATCACCTTTTCCTTTCAGTGTTTCATATAGAGGCCCAGCTAGTAGACTGTAGTTAGGGATCCAGAAGCAGCAAACCCTGGCCTCCCCAGGAACCCCTAAGCTGTCTTCTAGTTTTAGAAATGGGTAAGGCTGTAAATTGTTTCTTCCCTTTCCTGGGATGGGCTTCTCCGACCTTCTGTGAGAATGAAGCCCAGGCAGGTCACCGTAGTCTGTGATATTTGAGCTTTTTCTTGGACAACTTGTATCCTTTATTGGCTTCGTAGTTCAGAGGTCTCCTTAGTAGGGCTGGTGATCAGAATGTCGTCTGCATATTGAAGGAGTGTTTCCTTTTCCAGAGGTAGAACTTTTAGGTCTTTAGCTGAGCTTTCCCCAAAGATGGTGTGGGAATTTTTGAACCCTTGGGGCAACACGGCCCGGAAGTATTGTTTTAGTTGTATGTTGAGTCCTGCCACTCACAAGCCAAAATTTCTTGTGACTCTGGGACTAATAGAATACAAAAGAAGGCATCATTGAAGACTAATACAGAATACCATGTCCTGGTGGTTGGTAGAATGACCAGCAGGGTGTAGGGTTTAGGAACTACTGGAGGTATATCCTCAATGGCTTAACTGACTGTCCTGACATCCTTTACCAGGACTCCAGCAGCCCATGGGGCTCTCGAGGTCAGGCCAATCCCAGGATATGGAGCTCACCTGGGCAGGTACCCCAACCCAGCCCACGGGGCTCTCATGTTCAGGACCCTCCCAGGATATGGTGTTCCCTGGGCAGGTCCCCCTGCAGCCCATGGGGCTCTCGTGGTCAGGCCCCTCCCAGGATACAGAGCTACCCTTGCAGGTACCATGGCAGGGCTGGGAACACAGGAACCGTGCATATCGCCCTCATTGCAGAGCACTCCCAGCTCACCTGTCACTCAGATCTGACACAGAGCACCTCAGAGCAGGACTTGAACTAACAAACAGCAGCTCCGACAGGTCTGTGACCCTGGGCATCACTCTGTGTGGCCTCCCTCCACCTGGTCTTCCAGAGACTTCCACTGCACCCGGGGCACCAGGCCTCTGTCTCCACCCACCAGCCACCCCTCCTCTCCCTGACTCCTGGGTTCCTCTCATTAGGAGAGGGTTTTCTTGAAGTTGTCTCCCACTCATGGGCCAGATAATATAATTAGAAAACAAGCCAGAGCTGCAGCCCCTTGTCTATCCTGACTCTCAGGAGCCCACACCTGTTCCTTGGACCTGGCCGATTCAGCAAGTTCCAGTTTCTGCAACTGTGAGCCCCTGAGGGGTGATTATTGGCTGGCCTGGGAAGCCTGACCGTGCCGGCCAGCCCTCCCCAGGTGTGCCTGGGTTCAGATCAATATAAACACCGCTCCAGGCAGCAAGAGCCCCTGCAGCTGTGCCTGACGCCATTTTCTCTGCCCTGTCAGCAGTCTTGGGGCTGGACTGGTGGGAGGGAGTGAGAGGCCACGGCTTTGTGGGTGGCCCAGTGTGAGTGGGGCTCTGCTGGACTTTCTGCAGCAGTTGCCAAGATGCCACCTGCTAAAGAAGAGGATGTGTCACCCATACCTGCCGCTGGAATTTCTCCCTGGGCAGAGGTGAGTGAGGAAGAAAGCAGTGGGGGCCGGGACAGCAGGGGTATCTCAGGCAGGGAAATGGAAAGCTTCCAGAAGAGCACCCAGGGCCAGGACCACCCTGGCTGGCCTGCAGGCACCAAGTCGGCTGGCATGCTGTCGCTCATGTGGCTCCATGGCCCTTCCTCTAGGCTTTCAAGTCCTTGTACATATTCAGGTGTTTTACCTGGGAAGGGTGGGAACATTTCAGCAGCAGCTGGCCTGGGGCTCAGCCCACGTTTACTCACAGATGCCTCGGCACGGTCCCCCAGCTTTGCAATGAGGACGCTTGTTGCGTGGGGCCTGCTGGCTGAATGGGAGATGATTCCCCACCACTGACCAACTTCAGAATTGCTTACAACTGGAGCAAGTGCCCTGATACGGTTTTCCTCTGTGTAACTGGTGGGTTCTGTTTTTTTTTCTTTTTTTCGTTTTTGGTTCAAGGTAGATTTTATTCCTCTTTTTTGTATTTACAGATATAAGCATGGAAATAATTTATTCATATAAATACATGTATGTGAAGGGAAGAATATTTTCTCTGTTTTACTTTTTGTAATTTGAATTTTATTTTATTTTTTTATACAGCAGGTTCTTTTTGGTTATCTCTTTTATACATATAAATGTATATATGCCAATCCCAATCTCTCAACTCCTCCCACCACCACCCCCCAACAGCTTTCCCCCCTTGGTGTCCATACGTTTGTTGTCTACATCTGTTGCTCTATTTCTGCCTTGCAAAACGGTTCATCTGTAAAATTTGTCTAGGTTCCACATATAGGCATTAATAGACAAGATTTGTTTTTCTATTTCTGACTTACTTCACTCTGTATGACAGTCTCTAGATCCATCAACGTCTCTACAAATGACCCAATTTCATTCCTTTTTATGGCTTAGTAATATTCCATTTTATATATGTACCACTTCTTTATGCATTCGTCTGTCTGTGGGCATTTAGGTTGCTTCCATTACCTGGATATTGTAAATAGTGATGCAATGAACATTGCGGTGAATGTCTCTTTTTGATTTATGGTTTTGTCTGGGTATATGCCCAGTAGTGGGATTGCTGTATCATATGGTAATTCTATTCTTAATTTTATAAGAAACTCCATAATGTTCTCCACAGTGACTGTATCAATTTACATTCCCAACAATAGTGGAAGAGGGTTCCTTATCTCCACACCCTTTCCAGCATTTGTTGTTTGTAGATTTTCTGATGATGCCCATTCTAACATGTGTGAGGTGATACACCATGGATGAGTCTATTTCGTTGAGCAAAGAGTAGGTCTTGTCTAGTACATATTTGGCTTATGGAACGGTATGTGTGCTAATTTCAATCTCTGGTTTTATACAGCACCCCAACACAACATTCCCCTTAAGCAAGCATAAGTTTTTATCTAAATGTGAGACTCTGTTCGGTTTTGGAATTCAGTTTATGTGTAGCCAAGTTTACACTCCCTCTATTAGTGATATCTTATGATACTTATCTTTCTCTGTGTGACGTATTTCTCTTAGAATCATCATATTTAAATCCACTCAATTTGCTGCTACAGGCCTGATGACATTGATTTCATTGCTGAGTGATATTCCGTTGTACGTAAGTAGCACAACTCCTTTATCCATTTTTTTCTTTCTGGGATATTTAATTTGTACTGGACTCGAGTTTCTTGTAAACACAGCAGCCCTAAATTTTGTGCTGGCTGTGTCTTGTTGATTTTAATTTTCCTAAGCTATAGGGCTAAAAGTGGAAGTACCCTAGGCTCTGTAGCTTTGTTTTTCAGATGTTTCAGGATACACCATAAACATCTCCAGAGTGTCTGTTGGCAATTTACATCCCACCCATCAGCATAACAAGGCTCCCTGTTCTCCATGGCCTGTCCTGTGTTTCTGGTTTTTACACTTTTTTCAGATGGCCCTTTTGACGAATGGGAAATGAGACTTCATTGTAGTGCGGATTTCCATTGCTGGAGTGCTTGGTTGGCCAAAAAGGGCATATGCGTTTTTTCCTGAATATATTCAGGAAAAAATGTTTACGCACTTTTGTCCAAGTGCATCAGTGTCAAAGATCTGCCGCTTTTCACATGCTTTAAATGCAATTCCAATCTACCTCCTGAAATATGATTCCTGCAATTCTGCCTCGTTTTCAAGTCCTCTTTGCAGACTTACTTCAAATTATTTTTGCCAATAGCTGTCATTTATATCTCTGCAGGTTTGTGAATTACAGTGCCCGTGATTTCCTTTCTTACTCGTTTCCTTGAAAGCTGGCCACAGAACCGCAGGTTTGCTTTAGGCCATAATCAGGGTCCGACACGGCACTCTGAGCCTTTGGTTAATTCCTCTTCCTGGTGGGAAATTAGAGTTAAATGTGCCCCTCCGGACACCTGCCTCACTCCCAGCCCCTTGGTTATGTGTGTCCTGTAGTTTGAGGCCACATGTGCTGGGTTCCTCACCTTTGGCTGATGTGGCCCCACTGGTGTGAGGACACTCCTGCCTGGTTCCCATCCCCTTGGTGATGTGGACCCTCCGGTGAGAGTCTGATCCTGGCTGGGTTCCTCACACTTCTGAGAGGTGGGCCCTCTTCTCTGAGGTCACTCCTGCCTGGCTGGCCCACCCCGCCTTGACGACGTCGGCTCTCTCGTGGGAGTTGGTGCCTGCTGCGAGTCTCCTCCCCTTGGTAATGAGGGCCCTCTGGCGTCAGGCCCTAACTCCTGGCCTCCCAAAATTTTCTGATGTGCGCCCTGTGGTGCGAGTACACTCCTGCCAGGTTCCCAACACCATGGGAATGTGGGCCTTCTGCTCTGAGGTCCCAACGGTGGGTTGCTCAGTTTCATGATGAGGGCCCTCTGGTGTGAGTTCACTCCGGCCTGGATCCCATAGCCTCGCTGCTCCTGGCCACCTGCGGGGAGGTTACAACTGCGGGATTCCTCACCTTTTTTCTTCTATGGGCCCTCTGTTTTGAGACTCCTCCTGCCTGCCTCACTCCCAGCCCCTTGGTGATGTGTGTCCTCTGGTTTGAGGCCACGTGTGCTGGGTCCCTCACCTTTCGATGATGTGGCCCCACTGGTGTGAGGACACTCTTGCCTGGTTCCTATCCCCTTGAAGATGTGGGCTCTCTGGTGAGAGTCTGATCCTGGCTGGGTTCCTCACCCTTCTGTGAGGTGGGCCCTCTGCTGTGAGGTCACTCCTGCCTGGCTGGCACACCCCGCCTGGGCAACATCGGCCCTCTTGTGGCAGTTGGAGCATGCTGGGAGCCTCCTCCCCTCGGTGATGAGGGCCCTCTTTCGTCAGGCCCTAACTGCTGGGTACCCACATTTTCTGATACGTGCTAAGTGGTGCGAGGACACTCCTGCGAGGTTCCCATCCCCATGGGGATGTGGGCCTTCTGCTCTGAGGTCCCAATGGCTGGGTTGCTCACAGTTTCATGATGTGGGCCCTCTGCTGTGAGTTCACTGCAGCCTGGATCACATAGACTCGGTGCTCTGGGCCGCCTGCTGGGAGGTTCCCACTGCAGGATTCCTCACCTTTTTTATTCTATTGGCCCTGTGTTGTGAGGCTACTCATGCCTGCCTCAATCCGAGCCCCTTGGAGATGTGGGTCCTCTGGTTTAGGCCTCATGTGCTGGTTTCCTCACCTTTCTATGATGTGGTCACCCTGGTGTGAAGACAGTCCTGCCTGGTTCTGATCCCCTTGGTGATGTGGGCCCTCTGGTGAGAGTCTTATCCTGGCTGGGTTCCTCACCCTTCTGTGAGGTAGGCCCTCTGCTGTGAGGTCACTCCTGCCTGGCTGTCACACGTCACCTTGTCGACATGGGCCCTCAGTTGGGAGTTGGTGCCTGCTTGGAGTCTCCTCCCCTTGGTAATGAGGGCCCTCTGGCGTCAGACCCTAACTTCTGGGCTCCCAAAATTCTCTGATGTGTGCCCTGAGGTGCGAGTACACTTATGCCATGTTCCCAACCACATAGGAATGTGGGCCTTCTGCTCTGAGGTCCCAAAGCCTGGGTTGCTCACAGTTTCATGATGAGGGCCCTCTGTTTTGAGTTCAGTCAGGTCTGGATCCCATAGCCTCGCTGCTCCTGGCCGCCTGCTGGGAGGTTCCAACTGCGGGATTCCTCACCTTTTTTCTTCTATGGGCCCTCTGTTTTGAGACTCCTCCTGCCTGCCTCACTCCCAGCCCCTTGGTGATGTGTGTCCTCTGGTTTGAGGCCACGTGTGCTGGGTCACTCACATTTCGTTGATGAGGTCCCACTGGTGTGAGGACACTCCAGCCTGGTTCCCATTCTCTTGGTGATGTGGGCCCTCTGGTGAGAGTCTGATCCTCCTTGGGTTCCTCACACTTTTGTGAGGTGGGCCCTCTGCTCTGAGGTCACTCTTGCCTGGCTGGCACACCCCGCATTGGCGACGGCGGCCCACTGGTAGCAGTTGGAGCCTGCTGGGAGCCTCCTCTCCTCGGTGATGAGAGCCCTCTGGTGTCAGGCCCTAACTGCTGGGCTCCCCACATTTTCTGATGTGTGCCCACTGGTGCGATGACACTCCTACTTGGTTCCCTTCCCCATGGGGATGTGGGCCTTGTGCTCTGAGGTCACAACGGCTGGTTTGCTCACAGTTTCATGATGAGGGCCCTCTGTTGTGAGTTCATCACTGCCTGGATCCCATAGCCTCGGTGCTCTGGGCCGCCTGCTGGGATGTTCCAACTGCTGGATTCCTCACCTTTTTTATACAATGGGCCATGTGTTGTGAGGTTAATCCTGCCTGCCTCGCTCCAAGACCCATGGTGATGTGGGTCCTCTGGTTTGAGGCCACATTTTCTTGTTACCTCAACTTTTGATGATATGGCCCCACGGGTGTGATGACACTCCTGCCTGGTTCACAGCCCCTTGCTGATGTGGGCACTCTGGTGAGAGTCTGATCCTGGCTGGGTTCCTTACCCTTCTGTGAGGTGGGCCCTCTGATGTGAGGTCACTCCTGCCTGGCTGGCTCACGTCGCCTTGATGATGTGGGCCCTCTGTTGGCCACTAAAGCATTCTGGGAGCCTCCTACCCTCTTTAATGAGGGCCCTGGAAAAAACGCATATGCACATTTTGACCAAGTGCATCATTGTCCAGGATCTGCCTCTTCTCCTATGCTTTCAGAGCACTTCCCGTCTACGTCCTGAAATCATATTCCAGGAATACTGCCCCGCTTTCAAGTCCTCCTCGCAGCCTTACTTCAATATATTTTTGGACGATAGCTGTCATTCATAACTCTGCAGGTTTGTTAAATACAGTGTCCCTGAGCTCCTTTCTTCAACATGCTTTCTTGTGAGCTGGCCGCAAAACCGCAGGATTGCTTCAGGCCGTAATCTGGTTTCGGCATGGCACGCTGAGCCTTTGGTAAATTCCTCTTTCTGGTGAGAAATGAGCATTCAATTTGCCCGTGGAGACACCTACAGCTAGTCTCTCATTGGTTCTCCCTATTCCTGTTCATCTTGTGCAGAAATTGCAAACTGTGCCAAACAGGAGGTTAAAGGCACTGACTCTCCAAGTGGGTAGAGGGTTAGTAAAGCATCTGGAATGGTGAACCCGAGTACCAGGGAACGAAACCTGAGAGCCATTTAAAATGGTTTCCCAGTCTCACAGTGGACAATACTCTGGGTTTCCCATGCATGTTTTAGCTGAAGGAAGAATTCCTTAAACCTGGAGATTATTGACCCATGGAATGGGTACCATGCAGTATGACTAAAAAGGGTCTGAATTTGCTCACCGAACCTCACCAATGCTATCAGTTCGAAGTGTCCAGCCTTATGCCTCACCCAGCTCTGGGTGTAGATGTGGTAAATCCAGGTTTCATCACAAGCCCTGAATCAATTATTTAAGAATTGCTGTCTCTTTCACTGTCATTGTGTTTTGTTTTTGTAATTTAGTTTGATAATGGGATTTATCGGATTTTCACTGCTGCGTTCATGCCGCTGTACAAACGCTTGATTCTCCTACAGAGAAATATAAATCCACGGGTTTTAAGATTCTTACTAGTCAGGTATATTCCTAGGCGTTGAATATGTGGTGTTGAGTCCATGTCGTTGAACAAGGAGTAGGTCTTGACTATTACATATTTGGCTTATGGAACGGTATCTGTGCTATTTTCAATCTCTGGTTTTATGCAGCACCCCAACTCACCTTTGCCCTTAAGCAAGCATAAGTTGGTTTTCTAAATTTGAGTCCCTGTTCTGTTTTGTAATTCAGTTCATGTGTAGCCAAGTTTACATTCCGTGTATTAGTGATATCTTATGATGTTTCATTTTCTGTGTGACTTATTTCACTTAGAATCACTGTAGCTGAATCCACTCATTATGCCGTGATGGGCCTGATGACATAGATTTCATTGCTGAGTGATATTCCATTGTACGTACGAACCACAACTTCTTTATCCATTTTTCACATTCTGGGATATTTAACTTGTACCGTAGATGAGGTTCTTGTAAACAGAGCCGTCCGAAAATTTGGGGTGGCTGTGTGTTTTTGATTTTAATTTCCCTAAGCTATAGGACCATAACTGGAAGTGTCGTAGGCTCCGTTGCTTTGTTTTTTAGGTGTTTCAGGAAACACCATACACTTCTCCAGGGTGGCTGTTGGCAATTTACATCCCGCCCATCAGCATAACAAGGCTCCCTGTTCTCCATGGCCTGTGCTGTCTTTCTGGATTTTACACTTTTTTTAGATGGCCCTTTTGACCAGGGGGCTGTGACACTTCATTGTAGTGCATAATTCTTTAACATGCTTGCATGGTTGGCCAAAAAGGGCGTATGCGTTTTTTCCTGAATATATTCAGGAAAAAACGCATACGCCCTTTTTGGCCAAGTGCATCATTGTCGACGTTCTGCCTCTTTTCCTATGCTTTAAATGCAATTCCAGCCTACCCCCTGAAATCGTTTTCTTGCAATTCTGCCCACTTACAAGTCCTCTTCGCAGCCTTCCTTCAATATATTTTTGGACGATAGCTGTCATTTATAACTCTGCAGGTTTGTGAATTACAGTGCGCCTGAGCTCCTTTCTTCAACTCGCTTTCTTGTGAGCTGGCCGCAAACACACATGATTGCTTCAGGCCCTAATCTGGTTCCGGCACGGCATGCTGAGCCTTTGGTGAATTCCTCTTCCTGGTGGGAAATGAGCGTTAAATTTGCCTGTGCAGACACCTCCAGCTAGTCTCTCATTGATTCCCCCTATTCCTGTTCATCTTGCGCAGATATTGCAAACTGTGCCAAACAGGAGGTTAAAGGCACTGAGTCTCCAAGTGGGGAGAGTGTTAGTAAAGGGTCTGGAATGGTGAACCCGAGTAAAAGGGGACGAAAACTGAGATGCATTTGAAAACGTTTCCCGGTCACATGGTGCACCATACTTGGGTTTTCCATGCATGTTTTAGCTGAAGGAAGAATCCCTCAAACCTGGAGAGTTGGGACCCATGGAATGGGTACCATGCAGTATGACTTCAAAGGGTCTGCACTTGCTCATCGAACCTCACCAATGCTATCAGCCCGAAGTGTCCAACCTTATGTCTCACTCAGCTCTGGGTGTAGATGTGGTAAATCCAGGTTGCATCACAAGCCCTGAATGAATTATTTAAAAATTGCTCTCTATTTCACTGTCATTGTGTTTTGTTTGTGTAATTCATTTTGATAATGGGATTTATCGGATTTTCTCTGCTGCATTCTTGCAGCTGTACACACGCTTGATTCTCTTATGGAGACATATAAATCCATGGGTTTGAAGATTCTGAGCAGTCAGGTGTATTCCTAGGCTTTGAATACGGGGTGTTTAGTCCATTTCGTTGAGCAAGGGGTAGGTCTTGAGTATTATATATTTGGCTTATGGAAAGGTATCTGTGCTAATTTCTATCTCTGGTTTTATGCAGCACCCCAAGTCACATTTCCCCTTAAGCAAGCATAAGTTGGTTTTCTAAATTTGAGACCCTGTTCTGTTTTGTAATTCAGTTCATGTGTAGCCAAGTTTACATTCCTTGTATTAGTGATATCTTATGATGTTTCATTTTCTGTGTGACTTATTTCACTTAGAATCATCGTACCTGAATCCACTCATTATGCCGCAATGGGCCTGATGACATAGATTTCATTGGTGAGTGATATTCCATTGTACGTACGTACCACAATTTCTTTATCCATTTTTCGCTTTCTTGGATATTTAACTTGTACCGTAGACGAGGTTCTGGTAAACAGAGCCGTCCGAAACTTTGGGGTGGCTGTGTGTTTTTGATTTTAATTTCCCTAAGCTATAGGACCATAAGTGGAAGTGCCATAGGCTGTGTTGCTTTGTTTCCTACGTGTTTCTGGAAACACCATACACTTCTCCAGAGTGGTTGTTGGCAATTTACATCCCGCCCATCAGCATGACAAGGCTCCCTCTTCTCCATGGTCTGTGCTGCCTTTCTGGATTTTACACTTTTTTCAGATGGCCCTTTTGACCGGGGGGCAGTGAGACTTCATTGTAGTGCAGATTTCCTTTAAAGGCTTGCTTGGTTGTCCAAAAAGGGCGTATGCGTTTTTTCCTGAATATATTCAGGAAAAAAAGGATACGCCCTTTTTGGCCAAGTGCATCATTGTCGTCGTTCTGCCTCTTTTCCTATGCTTTAAATGCAATTCCAGTCTACCCCCTGAACTCGTTTTCCTGAAATTCTGCCCCACTTTCAAGTCCTCTTCGCAGCCTTCCTTCAATATATTTTTAGACCATAGCTGTCATTTATAACTCTGCAGGTTTGTGAATTACAGTGACCCTGAGCTCCTTCTTCAACTCGCTTTCTTGTGAGCTGGCCGCAAACCCGCAGGAATGCTTCAGGCCCTAATCTGGTTCCGGCACGGCATGCTGAGCCTTTGGTTAATTCCTCGTCCTGGTGGGAAATGAGCGTTAAATTTGCCCGTGCAGACACCTTCACACGAGTCGTCATGGTGCCCCTTTGCCCCGGTTATCTCTATGGAGGTTGGAGTTGGAGGGCCTCCTCACTCAAGGTCAGTGTGCCCACGGAGCCAACCCTACAACTTCAGGGCATGTTTGGTGGTTAGGATCACCACGTGGGGTCCTTTCACCTTAGGAGGGAGGTGGCCTTTTGGGCTGCTGATTTCCAGGTTTTCGGATACTGCCAGTATCTTGGCCAGATGTGGCGGTGGGCCAAGCCCCTTGGTGACCGTAGTTTATCCTACCTGGATCGCATTCTTGCATTGTTCCATTTCAAGTGGTCCCAGGTTTTGCACTAATACTCCAATGGCGATTCACCGTTCACCAGGAATGTAAAGGTCAAAGGGTTTAGCTAAATTAGGGAGTTCCTGTGCAAGGGTCTGAATTGACTGCTCTTTCCATTCTTGAAAGGCCACTTCTGCATTCTATTCAAAAGGATCATTACCTTTTCCTTTCAGTGTTTCATATAGAGGCCGAGCTAGTAGACTGTAGTTAGGGATCCAGAAGCAGCAAACCCTGGCCTCCCCAGGAACCCCTAAGCTGTCTTCTAGTTTTAGAAATGGGTAAGGCTGTAAATTGTTTCTTCCCTTTCCTGGGATGGGCTTCTCCGACCTTCTGTGAGAATGAAGCCCAGGCAGGTCACCGTAGTCTGTGATATTTGAGCTTTTTCTTGGACAACTTGTATCCTTTATTGGCTTCGTAGTTCAGAGGTCTCCTTAGTAGGGCTGGCGATCAGAATGTCGTCTGCATATTGAAGGAGTGTTTCCTTTTCCAGAGGTAGAACTTTTAGGTCTTTAGCTGAGCTTTCCCCAAAGATGGTGTGGGAATTTTTGAACCCTTGGGGCAACACGGCCCGGAAGTATTGTTTTAGTTGTATGTTGAGTCCTGCCACTCACAAGCCAAAATTTCTTGTGACTCTGGGACTAATAGAATACAAAAGAAGGCATCATTGAAGACTAATACAGAATACCATGTCCTGGTGGTTGGTAGAATGACCAGCAGGGTGTAGGATTTAGGAACTACTGGAGGTATATCCTCAGTGGCTTAACTGACTGTCCTGACATCCTTTACCAGGACTCCAGCAGCCCATGGGGCTCTCGAGGTCAGGCCAATCCCAGGATATGGAGCTCACCTGGGCAGGTACCCCAACCCAGCCCACGGGGCTCTCATGTTCAGGACCCTCCCAGGATATGGTGTTCCCTGGGCAGGTCCCCCTGCAGCCCATGGGGCTCTCGTGGTCAGGCCCCTCTCAGGATACAGAGCTACCCTTGCAGGTACCATGGCAGGGCTGGGAACACAGGAACCGTGCATATCGCCCTCATTGCAGAGCACTCCCAGCTCACCTGTCACTCAGATCTGACACAGAGCACCTCAGAGCAGGACTTGAACTAACAAACAGCAGCTCCGACAGGTCTGTGACCCTGGGCATCACTCTGTGTGGCCTCCCTCCACCTGGTCTTCCAGAGACTTCCACTGCACCCGGGGCACCAGGCCTCTGTCTCCACCCACCAGCCACCCCTCCTCTCCCTGACTCCTGGGTTTCTCTCATTAGGAGAGGGTTTTCTTGAAGTTGTCTCCCACTCATGGGCCAGATAATATAATTAGAAAACAAGCCAGAGCTGCAGCCCCTTGTCTATCCTGACTCTCAGGAGCCCACACCTGTTCCTTTGACCTGGCCGATTCAGCAAGTTCCAGTTTCTGCAACTGTGAGCCCCTGAGGGGTGATTATTGGCTGGCCTGGGAAGCCTGACCGTGCCGGCCAGCCCTCCCCAGGTGTGCCTGGGTTCAGATCAATATAAACACCGCTCCAGGCAGCAAGAGCCCCTGCAGCTGTGCCTGACGCCATTTTCTCTGCCCTGTCAGCAGTCTTGGGGCTGGACTGGTGGGAGGGAGTGAGAGGCCACGGCTTTGTGGGTGGCCCAGTGTGAGTGGGGCTCTGCTGGACTTTCTGCAGCAGTTGCCAAGATGCCACCTGCTAAAGAAGAGGATGTGTCACCCATACCTGCCGCTGGAATTTCTCCCTGGGCAGAGGTGAGTGAGGAAGAAAGCAGTGGGGGCCGGGACAGCAGGGGTATCTCAGGCAGGGAAATGGAAAGCTTCCAGAAGAGCACCCAGGGCCAGGACCACCCTGGCTGGCCTGCAGGCACCAAGTCGGCTGGCATGCTGTCGCTCATGTGGCTCCATGGCCCTTCCTCTAGGCTTTCAAGTCCTTGTACATATTCAGGTGTTTTACCTGGGAAGGGTGGGAACATTTCAGCAGCAGCTGGCCTGGGGCTCAGCCCACGTTTACTCACAGATGCCTCGGCACGGTCCCCCAGCTTTGCAATGAGGACGCTTGTTGCGTGGGGCCTGCTGGCTGAATGGGAGATGATTCCCCACCACTGACCAACTTCAGAATTGCTTACAACTGGAGCAAGTGCCCTGATACGGTTTTCCTCTGTGTAACTGGTGGGTTCTGTTTTTTTTTCTTTTTTTCGTTTTTGGTTCAAGGTAGATTTTATTCCTCTTTTTTGTATTTACAGATATAAGCATGGAAATAATTTATTCATATAAATACATGTATGTGAAGGGAAGAATATTTTCTCTGTTTTACTTTTTGTAATTTGAATTTTATTTTTTTTTTATACAGCAGGTTCTTTTTGGTTATCTCTTTTATACATATAAATGTATATATGCCAATCCCAATCTCTCAACTCCTCCCACCACCACCCCCCAACAGCTTTCCCCCCTTGGTGTCCATACGTTTGTTGTCTACATCTGTTGCTCTATTTCTGCCTTGCAAAACGGTTCATCTGTAAAATTTGTCTAGGTTCCACATATAGGCATTAATATACAAGATTTGTTTTTCTATTTCTGACTTACTTCACTCTGTATGACAGTCTCTAGATCCATCAACGTCTCTACAAATGACCCAATTTCATTCCTTTTTATGGCTTAGTAATATTCCATTTTATATATGTACCACTTCTTTATGCATTCGTCTGTCTGTGGGCATTTAGGTTGCTTCCATTACCTGGATATTGTAAATAGTGATGCAATGAACATTGCGGTGAATGTCTCTTTTTGATTTATGGTTTTGTCTGGGTATATGTCCAGTAGTGGGATTGCTGTATCATATGGTAATTCTATTCTTAATTTTATAAGAAACTCCATAATGTTCTCCACAGTGACTGTATCAATTTACATTCCCAACAATAGTGGAAGAGGGTTCCTTATCTCCACACCCTTTCCAGCATTTGTTGTTTGTAGATTTTCTGATGATGCCCATTCTAACATGTGTGAGGTGATACACCATGGATGAGTCTATTTCGTTGAGCAAAGAGTAGGTCTTGTCTAGTACATATTTGGCTTATGGAACGGTATGTGTGCTAATTTCAATCTCTGGTTTTATACAGCACCCCAACTCAACATTCCCCTTAAGCAAGCATAGGTTTTTATCTAAATGTGAGACTCTGTTCGGTTTTGGAATTCAGTTTATGTGTAGCCAAGTTTACACTCCCTCTATTAGTGATATCTTATGATACTTATCTTTCTCTGTGTGACGTATTTCTCTTAGAATCATCATATTTAAATCCACTCAATTTGCTGCTACAGGCCTGATGACATTGATTTCATTGCTGAGTGATATTCCGTTGTACGTAAGTAGCACAACTCCTTTATCCATTTTTTTCTTTCTGAGATATTTAATTTGTACTGGACTCGAGTTTCTTGTAAACACAGCAGCCCTAAATTTTGTGCTGGCTGTGTCTTGTTGATTTTAATTTTCCTAAGCTATAGGGCTAAAAGTGGAAGTACCCTAGGCTCTGTAGCTTTGTTTTTCAGATGTTTCAGGATACACCATAAACATCTCCAGAGTGTCTGTTGGCAATTTACATCCCGCCCATCAGCATAACAAGGCTCCCTGTTCTCCATGGCCTGTCCTGTGTTTCTGGTTTTTACACTTTTTTCAGATGGCCCTTTTGACGAATGGGAAATGAGACTTCATTGTAGTGCGGATTTCCATTGCTGGAGTGCTTGGTTGGCCAAAAAGGGCATATGCGTTTTTTCCTGAATATATTCAGGAAAAAATGTTTACGCACTTTTGTCCAAGTGCATCAGTGTCAAAGATCTGCCGCTTCTCACATGCTTTAAATGCAATTCCAATCTACCTCCTGAAATATGATTCCTGCAATTCTGCCTCGTTTTCAAGTCCTCTTTGCAGACTTACTTCAATATATTTTTGCCAATAGCTGTCATTTATATCTCTGCAGGTTTGTGAATTACAGTGCCCGTGATTTCCTTTCTTAACTCGTTTCCTTGAAAGCTGGCCACAGAACCGCAGGTTTGCTTTAGGCCATAATCAGGGTCCGACACGGCACTCTGAGCCTTTGGTTAATTCCTCTTCCTGGTGGGAAATTAGAGTTAAATGTGCCCCTCCGGACACCTGCCTCACTCCCAGCCCCTTGGTTATGTGTGTCCTGTAGTTTGAGGCCACATGTGCTGGGTTCCTCACCTTTGGCTGATGTGGCCCCACTGGTGTGAGGACACTCCTGCCTGGTTCCCATCCCCTTGGTGATGTGGACCCTCCGGTGAGAGTCTGATCCTGGCTGGGTTCCTCACACTTCTGAGAGGTGGGCCCTCTTCTCTGAGGTCACTCCTGCCTGGCTGGCCCACCCCGCCTTGACGACGTCGGCTCTCTCGTGGGAGTTGGTGCCTGCTGCGAGTCTCCTCCCCTTGGTAATGAGGGCCCTCTGGCGTCAGGCCCTAACTCCTGGCCTCCCAAAATTTTCTGATGTGCGCCCTGTGGTGCGAGTTCACTCCTGCCAGGTTCCCAACACCATGGGAATGTGGGCCTTCTGCTCTGAGGTCCCAACGATGGGTTGCTCAGTTTCATGATGAGGGCCCTCTGGTGTGAGTTCACTCCGGCCTGGATCCCATAGCCTCGCTGCTCCTGGCCACCTGCGGGGAGGTTACAACTGCGGGATTCCTCACCTTTTTTCTTCTATGGGCCCTCTGTTTTGAGACTCCTCCTGCCTGCCTCACTCCCAGCCCCTTGGTGATGTGTGTCCTCTGGTTTGAGGCCACGTGTGCTGGGTCCCTCACCTTTCGATGATGTGGCCCCACTGGTGTGAGGACACTCTTGCCTGGTTCCTATCCCCTTGAAGATGTGGGCTCTCTGGTGAGAGTCTGATCCTGGCTGGGTTCCTCACCCTTCTGTGAGGTGGGCCCTCTGCTGTTAGGTCACTCCTGCCTGGCTGGCACACCCCGCCTGGGCAACATCGGCCCTCTTGTGGCAGTTGGAGCATGCTGGGAGCCTCCTCCCCTCGGTGATGAGGGCCCTCTTGCGTCAGGCCCTAACTGCTGGGTACCCACATTTTCTGATACGTGCTAAGTGGTGCGAGGACACTCCTGCGAGGTTCCCATCCCCATGGGGATGTGGGCCTTCTGCTCTGAGGTCCCAATGGCTGGGTTGCTCACAGTTTCATGATGTGGGCCCTCTGCTGTGAGTTCACTGCAGCCTGGATCACATAGACTCGGTGCTCTGGGCCGCCTGCTGGGAGGTTCCCACTGCAGGATTCCTCACCTTTTTTATTCTATTGGCCCTGTGTTGTGAGGCTACTCATGCCTGCCTCAATCCGAGCCCCTTGGAGATGTGGGTCCTCTGGTTTAGGCCTCATGTGCTGGTTTCCTCACCTTTCTATGATGTGGTCACCCTGGTGTGAAGACAGTCCTGCCTGGTTCTGATCCCCTTGGTGATGTGGGCCCTCTGGTGAGAGTCTTATCCTGGCTGGGTTCCTCACCCTTCTGTGAGGTAGGCCCTCTGCTGTGAGGTCACTCCTGCCTGGCTGTCACACGTCACCTTGTCGACATGGGCCCTCAGTTGGGAGTTGGTGCCTGCTTGGAGTCTCCTCCCCTTGGTAATGAGGGCCCTCTGGCGTCAGACCCTAACTTCTGGGCTCCCAAAATTCTCTGATGTGTGCCCTGAGGTGCGAGTACACTTATGCCATGTTCCCAACCACATAGGAATGTGGGCCTTCTGCTCTGAGGTCCCAAAGCCTGGGTTGCTCACAGTTTCATGATGAGGGCCCTCTGTTTTGAGTTCAGTCAGGTCTGGATCCCATAGCCTCGCTGCTCCTGGCCGCCTGCTGGGAGGTTCCAACTGCGGGATTCCTCACCTTTTTTCTTCTATGGGCCCTCTGTTTTGAGACTCCTCCTGCCTGCCTCACTCCCAGCCCCTTGGTGATGTGTGTCCTCTGGTTTGAGGCCACGTGTGCTGGGTCACTCACATTTCGTTGATGAGGTCCCACTGGTGTGAGGACACTCCAGCCTGGTTCCCATTCTCTTGGTGATGTGGGCCCTCTGGTGAGAGTCTGATCCTCCTTGGGTTCCTCACACTTTTGTGAGGTGGGCCCTCTGCTCTGAGGTCACTCTTGCCTGGCTGGCACACCCCGCATTGGCGACGGCGGCCCACTGGTAGCAGTTGGAGCCTGCTGGGAGCCTCCTCTCCTCGGTGATGAGAGCCCTCTGGTGTCAGGCCCTAACTGCTGGGCTCCCCACATTTTCTGATGTGTGCCCACTGGTGCGATGACACTCCTACTTGGTTCCCTTCCCCATGGGGATGTGGGCCTTGTGCTCTGAGGTCACAACGGCTGGTTTGCTCACAGTTTCATGATGAGGGCCCTCTGTTGTGAGTTCATCACTGCCTGGATCCCATAGCCTCGGTGCTCTGGGCCGCCTGCTGGGATGTTCCAACTGCTGGATTCCTCACCTTTTTTATACAATGGGCCATGTGTTGTGAGGTTAATCCTGCCTGCCTCGCTCCAAGACCCATGGTGATGTGGGTCCTCTGGTTTGAGGCCACATTTTCTTGTTACCTCAACTTTTGATGATATGGCCCCACGGGTGTGATGACACTCCTGCCTGGTTCACAGCCCCTTGCTGATGTGGGCACTCTGGTGAGAGTCTGATACTGGCTGGGTTCCTTACCCTTCTGTGAGGTGGGCCCTCTGATGTGAGGTCACTCCTGCCTGGCTGGCTCACGTCGCCTTGATGATGTGGGCCCTCTGTTGGCCACTAAAGCATTCTGGGAGCCTCCTACCCTCTTTAATGAGGGCCCTGGAAAAAACGCATATGCACATTTTGACCAAGTGCATCATTGTCCAGGATCTGCCTCTTCTCCTATGCTTTCAGAGCACTTCCCGTCTACGTCCTGAAATCATATTCCAGGAATACTGCCCCGCTTTCAAGTCCTCCTCGCAGCCTTACTTCAATATATTTTTGTATGATACCTGTCATTAATAACTCTGCAGGTTTGTTAAATACAGTGTCCCTGAGCTCCTTTCTTCAACATGCTTTCTTGTGAGCTGGCCGCAAAACCGCAGGATTGCTTCAGGCCGTATTCTGGTTTCGGCACGGCACGCTGAGCCTTTGGTAAATTCCTCTTTCTGGTGAGAAATGAGCATTCAATTTGCCCGTGGAGACACCTACAGCTAGTCTCTCATTGGTTCTCCCTATTCCTGTTCATCTTGTGCAGAAATTGCAAACTGTGCCAAACAGGAGGTTAAAGGCACTGACTCTCCAAGTGGGTAGAGGGTTAGTAAAGCATCTGGAATGGTGAACCCGAGTACCAGGGAACGAAACCTGAGAGCCATTTAAAATGGTTTCCCAGTCTCACAGTGGACAATACTCTGGGTTTCCCATGCATGTTTTAGCTGAAGGAAGAATTCCTTAAACCTGGAGATTATTGACCCATGGAATGGGTACCATGCAGTATGACTAAAAAGGGTCTGAATTTGCTCACCGAACCTCACCAATGCTATCAGTTCGAAGTGTCCAGCCTTATGCCTCACCCAGCTCTGGGTGTAGATGTGGTAAATCCAGGTTTCATCACAAGCCCTGAATCAATTATTTAAGAATTGCTGTCTCTTTCACTGTCATTGTGTTTTGTTTTTGTAATTTAGTTTGATAATGGGATTTATCGGATTTTCACTGCTGTGTTCATGCCGCTGTACAAACGCTTGATTCTCCTACAGAGAAATATAAATCCACGGGTTTTAAGATTCTTACTAGTCAGGTATATTCCTAGGCGTTGAATATGTGGTGTTGAGTCCATGTCGTTGAACAAGGAGTAGGTCTTGACTATTACATATTTGGCTTATGGAACGGTATCTGTGCTATTTTCAATCTCTGGTTTTATGCAGCACCCCAACTCACCTTTGCCCTTAAGCAAGCATAAGTTGGTTTTCTAAATTTGAGTCCCTGTTCTGTTTTGTAATTCAGTTCATGTGTAGCCAAGTTTACATTCCGTGTATTAGTGATATCTTATGATGTTTCATTTTCTGTGTGACTTATTTCACTTAGAATCACTGTAGCTGAATCCACTCATTATGCCGTGATGGGCCTGATGACATAGATTTCATTGCTGAGTGATATTCCATTGTACGTACGAACCACAACTTCTTTATCCATTTTTCACATTCTGGGATATTTAACTTGTACCGTAGATGAGGTTCTTGTAAACAGAGCCGTCCGAAAATTTGGGGTGGCTGTGTGTTTTTGATTTTAATTTCCCTAAGCTATAGGACCATAACTGGAAGTGTCGTAGGCTCCGTTGCTTTGTTTTTTAGGTGTTTCAGGAAACACCATACACTTCTCCAGGGTGGCTGTTGGCAATTTACATCCCGCCCATCAGCATAACAAGGCTCCCTGTTCTCCATGGCCTGTGCTGTCTTTCTGGATTTTACACTTTTTTTAGATGGCCCTTTTGACCAGGGGGCTGTGACACTTCATTGTAGTGCATAATTCTTTAACATGCTTGCATGGTTGGCCAAAAAGGGCGTATGCGTTTTTTCCTGAATATATTCAGGAAAAAACGCATACGCCCTTTTTGGCCAAGTGCATCATTGTCGACGTTCTGCCTCTTTTCCTATGCTTTAAATGCAATTCCAGCCTACCCCCTGAAATCGTTTTCTTGCAATTCTGCCCACTTACAAGTCCTCTTCGCAGCCTTCCTTCAATATATTTTTGGACGATAGCTGTCATTTATAACTCTGCAGGTTTGTGAATTACAGTGCGCCTGAGCTCCTTTCTTCAACTCGCTTTCTTGTGAGCTGGCCGCAAACACACATGATTGCTTCAGGCCCTAATCTGGTTCCGGCACGGCATGCTGAGCCTTTGGTGAATTCCTCTTCCTGGTGGGAAATGAGCGTTAAATTTGCCTGTGCAGACACCTCCAGCTAGTCTCTCATTGATTCCCCCTATTCCTGTTCATCTTGCGCAGATATTGCAAACTGTGCCAAACAGGAGGTTAAAGGCACTGAGTCTCCAAGTGGGGAGAGTGTTAGTAAAGGGTCTGGAATGGTGAACCCGAGTAAAAGGGGACGAAAACTGAGATGCATTTGAAAACGTTTCCCGGTCACATGGTGCACCATACTTGGGTTTTCCATGCATGTTTTAGCTGAAGGAAGAATCCCTCAAACCTGGAGAGTTGGGACCCATGGAATAGGTACCATGCAGTATGACTTCAAAGGGTCTGCGTTTGCTCAACGAACCTCACCAATGCTATCAGCCCGAAGTGTCCAGCCTTATGTCTCATCCAGCTCTGGGTGTAGATGTGGTAAATCCAGGTTGCATCACAAGCCCTGAATGAATTATTTAAGAATTGCTCTCTATTTCACTGTTATTGTGTTTTGTTTTTGAAATTCATTTTGATAATGGGATTTATCGGATTTTCACTGCTGCTTTTAGGCCACTGTACACACGCTTGATTTCCTTATGGAGACATATAAATCCATGGGTTTTAAGATTCTTACTTGTCAGGTATCTTCCCAGGCGTTGAATATAGGGTGTTGAGTCCATTTCGTTGAGCAAGGAGTAGGTTTTGTCTATAATATATTTGGCTTATGGAACGGTATCTGTGCTAATTTCAATCTCTGGTTTTATGCAGCATCCCAACTGACCTTTCCCCATAAGCAAGCATAAGTTGGTTTGCTAAATTTGAGACCCTGTTCTGTTTTGTAATTCAGTTCATGGGTAGCCAAGTTTACATTCCGTGTATTAGTGATAACTTATGATGTTTCTTTTTCTGTCTGACTTATTTCTCATAGAATCATCATACCTGAATCCACTCATTATGCCGCTACGGTCCTGATGACGTAGATTTCATTGCTGAGTGATATTCCATTGTACGTGCGTACCACAACTTCTTTATCCATTTTATGCTTTCTGGGATATTTAACTGCTACCGTAGATGAGGTTCTTGTAAACAGAGCCATCCCAAACTTTGGGGTGGCTGTGTGTTTTTGATTTTAATTTCCCTAAGCTATAGGACCATAAGTGGAAGTGCCATAGGCTGTGTTGCTTTGTTTCCTACGTGTTTCAGGAAACACCATACACTTTTCCAGAGTGGCTGTTGGCAATTTAAATCCGCCCATCAGCATAACAAGGCTCCCTGTTCTCCATGACCTGTCCTGCCTTTCTGGATTTTACCCTTTTTTCAGGTGGCCCTTTTGACCGGGGGGCAGTGAGACTTCATTTTAGTGCAGATTTCCTTTACACGCTTGCTTGGTTGGCCAAAAAGGGCGTATGCGTTTTTTCCTGAATATATTCAGGTAAAAACGCATACGCCCTTTTTGGCCAAGTGCATCATTGTCGACATTCTGCCTCTTTTCCTATGCTTTAAGTGCAATTCCAGTCTACCCCCTGAAATCGTTTTCCTGAAATTCTGCCCCGCTTTCAAGTCCTCTTCGAAGACTTACTTCAGTACATTTTTGGACGATAGCTGTCATTCATAACTCTGCAGGTTTGTGAATTACAGTGCCCCTGAGCTCCTTTCTTCAACTCGCTTTCTTGTGAGCTGGCCGCAAAACCGCAAGATTGCTTCAGGCCCTAATATGTTTCCGGCAGGGCACGCTGAGCTTTTGGTTAATTCCTCTTCCTGGTGGGAAATGAGCGTTCCATTTGCCCGTGCAGACACCTACAGCTAGTCTCTCATTGCTTCTCCCTATGCCTGTTCATCTTGCGCAGAAATTGCCAAGTGTGCCAAACAGGAGTTTAAATGCACTGACTCTCCAAGTGGGGAGAGTGTTAGTAAAGCGTCTGGAATGGTGAACCCGAGTACCAGGGGACGAAAACTGAGATGCATTTGAAAACGTTTCCCAGTCACACGGTGGACCACACTATGGGTTTCCCATGCATGTTTTAGCTGAAGGAAGAATCCCTTAAACCTGGAAATTTGGGACGCATGGAATGGGTACCATGCAGTATGACTTCAAAGGGTCTGCGTTTGCTCACCGAACCTCACCAATGCTATCAGCCCGAAGTGTCCAGCCTTATGTCTCACCCAGCTCTGGGTGTAGATGTGGGAAATCCACGTTGCATCACAAGCCCTGAATGAATTATTTAAGAATTGCTCTCTATTTCACTGTCATTTTGTTTTGTTTTTGAAATTTATTTTGATAATGGGATTTATCGGTTGTTCACTGCTGCGTTTAGGCCGCTGTACACACGCTTGATTTCCTTATGGAGACATATAAATCCATGGGTTTTAAGATTCTTACTTGTCAGGTATCTTGCCAGGCGTTGAATATGGGGTGTTGAGTCCATTTCTTTGAGCAAGGAGTAGGTCTTGTCTATTATATATTTGGCTTATAAAACGGTATCTGTGCTAATTTCAATCTCTGGTTTTATGCAGCACCCCAACTCACCTTTCCCCATAAGCAAGCATAAGTTGGTTTTCTAAATTTGAGACCCTGTTCTGTTTTGTAATTCAGTTCATGTGTAGTCAAGTTTACATTCCGTGTATTAGTGATATCTTATGATGTTTCTTTTTCTGTGTGACTTATTTCTCGTAGAATCATCGTACCTGAATCCACTCATTATGCCGCTACGGGACTGATGACGTAGATTTCATTGCTGAGTGATATTCCATTGTACGTGCGTACCACAACATCTTTATCCATTTTTTACTTTCTGGGATATTTTACTTGTACCGTAGACGAGGTTCTTGTAAACAGAGCCGTCCCAAACTCTGGGGTGGCTGTGTGTTTTTGATTTTAATTTCCCTAAGCTATAGGACCATAAGTGGAAGTGCCATAGGCTGTGTTGCTTTGTTTCCTACGTGTTTCTGGAAACACCATACACTTCTCCAGAGTGGTTGTTGGCAATTTACATCCCGCCCATCAGCATGACAAGGCTCCCTGTTCTCCATGACCTGTCCTGCCTTTCTGGATTTTACACTTTTTTCAGATGGCCCTTTTGACCGGGGGGGCAGTGAGACTTCCTTGTAGTGCAGAGTTCCTTTACACGCTTGCTTGGTTGGCCAAAAAGGGCGTATGCGTTTTTTCCTGAATATATTCAGGAAAAAACGCATACGCCTTTTCTGGCCAAGTGCATCGTTGTCGACATTCTGCCACTTTTCCTATGCTTTTAGTACAATTCCAGTCTACCCCCTGAAATCGTTTTCCTGAAATTCAGCCCCACTTACAAGTCCTCTTCGAAGACTTACTTCAATACATTTTTGGACGATAGCTGTCATTCATAACTCTGCAGGTTTGTGAATTACAGTGCCCCTGAGCTCATGTCTTCAACTCGCTTTCTTGTGAGCTGGCCGCAAAACCGCAGGATTGCTTCAGGCCATAATCTCTTTCCGGCAGGGCCTGCTGAGCCTTTGTTTAATTCCTCTTCCTGGTCGGAAATGAGTGTTCCTTTTGCCCGTGCAGGCACCTACAGCTAGTCTCTCATTGGTTCTCCCTATTCCTGTACATCTTGCGCAGAAATTGCACACTGTGCCAAACAGGAGGTTAATGGCACTGACTCTCCAAGTGGGGAGAGTGTTAGTAAAGCGTCTGGAATGGTGAACCCGAGTACCAGGGGACGATAACTGAGATGCATTTGAAAACGTTTCCCGGTCACACAGTGCACTGTACTGTGGGTTTCCCATGCATGTTTTAGCTGAAGGAAGAATTCCTTAAACCTGGAGAGTTGGGACCCATGGAATGGTTACCATGCAGTATGACTTCAAAGGGTCTGCGTTTGCTCACCGAACCTCACCAATTCTATCAGCCCGAAGTGTCCAGCCTTATGTCTCACCCAGCTCTGGGTGTAGATGTGGTAAATCCAGGTTGCATCACAAACCCTGAATGAATTATTTAAGAATTGCTCTCTATTTCACTGTCATTTTGTTTTGTTTATGAAATTTATTTTGATAATGGGATTTATCGGATTTTCACTGCTGCGTTTAGGCCGCTGTACACACGCTTGATTTCCTTATGGAGACATATAAATCCATGGGTTTTAAGATTCTTACTTGTCAGGTATCTAGCCAGGCGTTGAATATGGGGTGTTGAGTCCATTTCGTTGAGCAAGGAGTAGGGCTTGTCTATTATATATTTGGCTTATGGAACGGTATCTGTGCTAATTTCAATCTCTGGTTTTTTGCAGCACCCCAACTCACTTTCCCCATAAGCAAGCATAAGTTGGTTTTCTAAATTTGAGACCCTGTTCTGTTTTGTAATTCAGTTTATGTGTAGCCAAGTTTACATTCCGTGTATTACTGATATATTATGATGATTCTTTTTCTGTGTGACTTATTTCTCGTAGAATCATCGTACCTGAATCCACTCATTATGCCGCTATGGGCCTGAAGACGTAGATTTCATTGCTGAGTGATATTCCATTGTACGTGCGTACCAGAAGTTCTTTATCCATTTTTTCCTTTCTCGGATATTAAACTTGTACCGTAGACAAGGTTCTTGTAAACAGAGCCATCCCAAACTTTGGGGTGGCTGTGTGTTTTTGATTTTAATTTCCCTAAGCTATAGGACCATAAGTGGAAGAGACATAGGCTGTGTTGCTTTGTTTCCTACGTGTTTCAGGATACACCATACATTTCTCCAGAGTGGCTGTTGGCAATTTACATCACGCCCATCAGCATAACAAGGCTCCCTGTTCTCCATATCCTGTCCTGTCTTTCTGGATTTTACACTTTTTTCAGATGGCCCTTTTGACCGGGGGGCAGTGAGACTTCATTGTAGTGCAGATTTCCTTTACACGCTTGCTTGGTTGGCCAAAAAGGGCGTATGCGTTTTTTCCTGAATATATTCAGGAAAAAACGCATACGCCCTTTTTGGCCAAGTGCATCATTGTTGACATTCTGCCTCTTTTCCTACGCTTTAAGTGCAATTCCAGTCTACCCCCTGAAATCGTTTTCCTGAAATTCTGCCCCGCTTTCAAGTCCTCTTTGAAGACTTACTTCAGTACATTTTTGGACGATAGCTGTCATTCATAACTCTGCAATTTTGTGAATTACAGTGCCCCTGAGCTCCTTTCTTCAACTCGCTTTCTTGTGAGCTGGCCGCAAAACCGCAGGATTGCTTCCGGCCCTAATCTCTTTCCAGCAGGGCACGCTGAGCCTTTGGTTAATTCCTCTTCCTGGTGGGAAATGAGCGTTCCATTTGCCCGTGCAAACACCAACAGCTAGTCTCTCATTGGTTCTCCCTATGCCTGTTCATCTTGCGCAGAAATTGCAAACTGTGCCAAACAGGAGGTTAAAGGCACTGACTCTCCAAGTGGGGAGAGTGTTAGTAAAGCGTCTGGAATGGTGAACCCGAGTACCAGGGGACGAAAACTAAGATGCATTTGAAAACGTTTCCCAATCACACGGCCGGCGATAGTCTGGGTTTCCCATTCATGTTTTAGCTGAAGGAAGAATCCCTTAAACCTGGAGAGTTGGGACCCATGGAATGGGTACCATGCAGTATGACTTCAAAGGGTCTGCGTTTGCTCACCGAACCTCACCAATGCTATCAGCCCGAAGGGTCCAGCCTTATGTCTCACCCAGCTCTGGGTGTAGATGTGGTAAATCCAGGTTGCATCACAAGCCCTGAATGAATTATTTAAGAATTGCTCTCTATTTCACTGTCATTGTGTTTTGTTTTTGAAATTTATTTTGATAATGGGATTTATCGGATTTTCACTGCTGCGTTTAGGCCGCTGTACACACGCTTGATTTCCTTATGGAGACATATAAATCCATGGGTTTTAAGATTCTTACTTGTCAGGTAACTTGCCAGGCGTTGAATATGGGGTGTTGAGTCCATTTCGTTGAGCAAGGAGTAGGGCTTGTCTATTATATATTTGGCTTATGGAACGGTATCTATGCTAATTTCAATCTCTGGTTTTATGCAGCACCCCAACTCACCTTTCCCCATAAGCAAGCATAAGTTGGTTTTCTAAATTTGAGACCCTGTTCTGTTTTGTATTTCAGTTCATGTGTAGCCAACTTTACATTCCGTGTATTAGTGATATCTTATGATGTTTCTTTTTCTGTGTGACTTATTTCTCGTAGAATCATCGTACCTGAATCCACTCATTATGCCGCTACGGGCCTGATGACGTAGATTTCTTTGCTGAGTGATATTCCATTGTACGTGCGTACCACAACTTCTTTATCCATTTTTTGCTTTCTGGGATATTTTACTTGTACCGTAGACGAGGTTCTTGTAAACAGAGCCGTCCCAAACTCTGGGGTGGCTGTGTGTTTTTGATTTTAATTTCCCTAAGCTATAGGACCATAAGTGGAAGTGCCATAGGCTGTGTTGCTTTGTTTCCTATGTGTTTCTGGAAAAACCATACACTTCTCCAGAGTGGTTGTTGGCAATTTACATCCCGCCCATCAGCATGACAAGGCTCCCTGTTCTCCATGACCTGTCCTGCCTTTCTGGATTTTACACTTTTTTCAGATGGCCCTTTTGACCGGGGGGCCGTGAGACTTCATTGTAGTGCAGATTTCCTTTACACGCTTGCTTGGTTGGCCAAAAAGTGCGTATGCGTTTTTTCCTGAATATATACAGGAAAAAACGCATACGCCCTTTTTGGCCAAGTGCATCATTGTTGACATTCTGCCTCTTTTCCTACGCTTTAAGTGCAATTCCAGTCTACCCCCTGAAATCGTTTTCCTGAAATTCTGCCCCGCTTTCAAGTCCTCTTTGAAGACTTACTTCAGTACATTTTTGGACGATAGCTGTCATTCATAACTCTGCAGTTTTGTGAATTACAGTGCCCCTGAGCTCATTTCTTCAACTCGTTTTCTTGTGAGCTGGCCGCAAAACCGCAGGATTGCTTCAGGCCCTAATATGTTTCCGGCCGGGCATGCTGAGCCTTTGGTTAATTCCTCTTCCTGGTGGGAAATGAGCGTTCAATTTGCCAGTGCAGACACCAACAGCTAGTCTCTCATTGCTTTTCCCTATTCCTGTTCATCTTGCGCAGAAATTGCAAACTGTGCCAAAGAGGAGGTTAATGGCACTGACTCTCCAAGTGGGGAGAGTGTTAGTAAAGCGTTCAAATGTTGAACCCGAGTACCAGGGGACGAAAACTGAGATGCATTTTAAAACGTTTCCCAATCACATGTTGGACCATACTCTGGGTTTCCCATGCATGTTTTAGCTGAAGGAAGAATCCCTTAAACCTGGAGAGTTGGGACCCATGGAATGGGTACCATGCAGTATGACTTCAAAGGGTCTGCGTTTGCTCAACGAACCTCACCAATGCTATCAGCCCAAAGTGTCCAGCCTTATGTCTCATCCAGCTCTGGGTGTAGATGTGGTAAATCCAGGTTGCATCACAAGCCCTGAATGAATTATTTAAGAATTGCTCTCTATTTCACTGTCATTGTGTTTTGTTTTTGAAATTCATTTTGATAATGGGATTTATCGGATTTTCACTGCTGCTTTTAGGCCACTGTACACACGCTTGATTTCCTTATGGAGACATATATATCCATGGGTTTTAAGATTCTTACTTGTCAGGTATCTTCCCAGGCATTGAATATAGGGTGTTGAGTCCATTTCGTTGAGCAAGGAGTAGGTTTTGTCTATTATATATTTGGCTAATGGAACGGTATCTGTGCTAATTTCAATCTCTGGTTTTATGCAGCATCCCAACTGACCTTTCCCCATAAGCAAGCATAAGTTGGTTTTCTAAATTTGAGACCCTGTTCTGTTTTGTAATTCAGTTCATGGGTAGACAAGTTTACATTCCGTGTATTAGTGATAACTTATGATGTTTCTTTTTCTGTCTGACTTATTTCTCATAGAATCATCGTACCTGAATCCACTCATTATGCCGCTATGGTCCTGATGACGTAGATTTCATTGCTGAGAGATATTCCATTGTACGTGCGTACCACAACTTCTTTATCCATTTTATGCTTTCTCGGATATTTAACTTCTACCGTAGATGTGGTTCTTGTAAACAGAGCCATCCCAAACTTTGGGGTGGCTGTGTGTTTTTGATTTTAATTTCCCTAAGCTATAGGACCATAAGTGGAAGTGCCATAGGCTCTGTTGCTTTGTTTCCTATGTGTTTCAGGAAACACCATACACTTTTCCAGAGTGGCTGTTGGCAATTTAAATCCGCCCATCAGCATAACAAGGCTCCCTGTTCTCCATGACCTGTCCTGGCTTTCTGGATTTTACATTTTTTTCAGATGGCCCTTTTGACCAGGGGGCAGTGAGACTTCATTGTAGTGCAGATTTCCTTTACACGCTTGCTTGGTTGGCCAAAAAGGGCATATGCGTTTTTTCCTGAATATATTCAGGAATAAACGCATACGCCCTTTTTGGCCAAGTGCATCGTTGTCAACATTCTGCCTCTTTTCCTATGCTTTTAGTACAATTCCAGTCTACCCCCTGAAATCGTTTTCCTGCAATTCTGCCCCGATTTCAAGTCCTCTTGGAAGACTTACTTCAATACATTTTTGGACGATAGCTGTCATTCATAACTCTGCAATTTGTGAATTACAGTGCCCCTGAGCTCATGTCTTCAACTCGCTTTCTTGTGAGCTGGCCGCAAAACCGCAGGATTGCTTCAGGCCAAAGTCTCTTTCCAGCAGGGCACGCTGAGCCTTTGTTTAATTCCTCTTCCTGTTCGGAAATGAGCGTTCCATTTGCCCATGCAGACACCTACAGCTAGTCTCTCATTGCTTCTCCCTATTCCTGTTGATCTTGTGCAGAAATTGCAAAGTGTGCCAAACAGGAGGTGAAATGCACTGACTCTCCAAGTGGGGAGAGTGTTAATAAAGCGTCTGGAATGGTGAACCCGAGTACCAGGGGACGAAAACTGAGATGCATTTGAAAACGTTTCCCAATCACACGGTGGACCATACTATGGGTTTCCCATGCATGTTTTAGCTGAAGGAAGAATCCCTTAAACCTGGAAATTTGGAACCCATGGAATGGGTACCATGCAGTATGACTTCAAAGGGTCTGCGTTTGCTCACCGAACCTCACCAATGCTATCAGCCCGAAGTGTCCAGCCTTATGTCTCACCCAGCTCTGGGTGTAGATGTGGGAAATCCAGGTTGCATCACAAACCCTGAATGAATTATTTAAGAATTGCTCTCTATTTCACTGTCATTGTGTTTTGTTTTTGAAATTTATTTTGATAATGGGATTTATCGGATTTTCACTGCTGCGTTTAGGCCGCTGTACACACGCTTGATTTCCTTATGGAGACATATAAATCCATGGGTTTTAAGATTCTTACTTGTCAAGTATCTTGCCAGGCGTTGAATATGGGGTGTTGAGTCCATTTCGTTGAGCAAGGAGTAGGTCTTGTCTATTATATATTTGGCTTATGAAACGGTATCTGTGCTAATTTCAATCTCTGGTTTTATGCAGCACCCCAACTCACCTTTCCCCATAAGCAAGCATAAGTTGGTTTTCTAAATTTGAGACCCTGTTCTGTTTTGTAATTCAGTTCATGGGTAGCCAAGTTTACATTCCGTGTATTAGTGATATCTTATGATGTTTCTTTTTCTGTGTGACTTATTTCTCGTAGAATCATCATACCTGAATCCACTCATTATGCCGCTACGGGCCTGATGACGTAGATTTCATTGCTGAGTGATATTCCATTGTACGTGCGTACCACAATTTCTTTATCCATTTTTTACTTTCTGGGATATTTTACTTGTACCGTAGACGAGGTTCTTGTAAACAGAGCCGTCCCAAACTCTGGGGTGGCTGTGTGTTTTTGATTTTAATTTCCCTAAGCTATAGGACCATAAGTGGAAGTGCCATAGGCTGTGTTGCTTTGTTTCCTAAGTGTTTCTGGAAACACCATACACTTCTCCAGAGTGGTTGTTGGCAATTTACATCCCGCCCATCAGCATGACAAGGCTCCCTGTTCTCCATGACCTGTCCTGCCTTTCTGGATTTTACAATTTTTTCAGATGGCCCTTTGACCGGGGGGGCAGTGAGACTTCCTTGTAGTGCAGAGTTCCTTTACACGCTTGCTTGGTTGGCCAAAAAGGGCGTATGCGGTTTTTCCTGAATATATTCAGGAAAAAACGCATACGCCCTTTTTGGCCAAGTGCATCGTTGTCGACATTCTGCCTCTTTTCCTATGCTTTTAGTACAATTCCAGTCTACCCCCTGAAATCGTTTTCCTGAAATCCTGCCCCGCTTTCAAGTCCTCTTGGAAGACTTACTTCAATACATTTTTGGACGATAGCTGTCATTCATAACTCTGCAGGTTTGTGAATTACAGTGCCCCTGAGCTCATGTCTTCAACTCGCTTTCTTGTGAGCTGGCCGCAAAACCGCAGGATTGCTTCAGGCCAAAGTCTCTTTCCGGCAGGGCATGCTGCACCTTTGTTTAATTCCTCTTCCTGGTCGGAAATGATCGCTCCTTTTGCCCGTGCAGGCACCTACAGCTAGTCTCTCATTGGTTCTCCCTATTCCTGTACAACTTGCGCAGAAATTGCAAACTGTGCCAAACAGGAGGTTAATGGCACTGACTCTCCAAGTGGGGAGAGTGTTAGTAAAGCGTCTGGAATGGTGAACCCGAGTACCAGGGGACGAAAACTGAGATGCATTTGAAAACGTTTCCCGGTCACACAGTGCACTGTACTGTGGGTTTACCATGCATGTTTTAGCTGAAGGAAGAATCCCTTAAACCTGGAGAGTTGGGACCCATGGAATGGGTACCATGCAGTATGACTTCAAAGGGTCTGCGTTTGCTCACCGAACCTCACCAATGCTATCAGCCCAAAGGGTCCACCCTTATGTCTCACCCAGCTCTGGGTGTAGATGTGGTAAATCCACGTTGCATCACAAGCCCTGAATGAATTATTTAAGAATTGCTCTCTATTTCACTGTCATTGTGTTTTGTTTTTGAAATTTATTTTGATAATGGGATTTATCGGATTTTCACTGCGGCGTTTAGGCCGCTGTACACACGCTTGATTTCCTTATGGAGACATATAAATCCATGGGTTTTAAGATTCTTACTTGTCAGGTATCTAGCCAGGCGTTGAATATGGGGTGTTGAGTCCATTTCGTTGAGCAAGGAGTAGGGCTTGTCTATTATATATTTGGCTTATGGAACGGTATCTGTGCTAATTTCAATCTCTGGTTTTATGCAGCACCCCAACTCACCTTTCCCCATAAGCAAGCATAAGTTGGTTTTCTAAATTTGAGACCCTGTTCTGTTTTGTAATTCAGTTTATGTGTAGCCAAGTTTACATTCCGTGTATTACTGATATATTATGATGTTTCTTTTTCTGTGTGACGTATTTCTCGTAGAATCATCGTACCTGAATCCACTCATTATGCCGCTACGGGCCTGAAGACGTAGATTTCATTGCTGAGTGATATTCCATTGTACGTGCGTACCAGAACTTCTTTATCCATTTTTTCCTTTCTCGGATATTTAACTTGTACCGTAGACAAGGTTCTTGTAAACAGAGCCATCCCAAAATTTGGGGTGGCTGTGTGTTTTTGATTTTAATTTCCGTAAGCTATAGGACCATAAGTGGAAGTGACATAGGCTGTGTTGCTTTGTTTCCTACGTGTTTCAGGATACACCATACATTTCTCCAGAGTGGCTGTTGGCAATTTACATCCCGCCCATCAGCATAACAAGGCTCCCTGTGATCCATGTCCTGTCCTGTCTTTCTGGATTTTACTCTTTTTTCAGATGGCCCTTTTGACCGGGAGGCAGTGAGACTTCATTGTAGTGCAGATTTCCTTTACACGCTTGCTTGGTTGGCCAAAAAGGGCGTATGCGTTTTTTCCTGAATATATTCAGGAAAAAACGCATACGCCCTTTTTGGCCAAGTGCATCATTGTCGACATTCTGCCTCTTTTCCTATGCTTTAACGGCAATTCCAGTCTACCCCCTGAAATCGTTTTCCTGAAATTCTGCCCCGCTTTCAAGTCCTCTTTGAAGACTTACTTCAGTACATTTTTGGACGATAGCTGTCATTCATAACTCTGCAGGTTTGTGAATTACAGTGCCCCTGAGCTCCTTTCTTCAACTCGTTTTCTTGTGAGCTGGCCGCAAAACCGCAGGATTGCTTCAGGCCCTAATATGTTTCCGGCCGGGCACGCTGAGCCTTTGGTTAATTCCTCTTCCTGGTGGGAAATGAGCGTTCAAATTGCCCGTGCCGACACCAACAGCTAGTCTCTCATTGCTTCTCCCTATTCCTGTTCATCTTGCGCAGAAATTGCAAACTGTGCCAAACAGGAGGTTAATGGCACTGACTCTCCAAGTGGGGAGAGTGTTAGTAAAGCGTCTGGAATGGTGAACCCGAGTACCAGGGGACGAAAACTGAGATGCATTTGAAAACGTTTCCCAATCACATGGTGGACCATACTCTGGGTTTCCCATGCATGTTTTAGCTGAAGGAAGAATCCCTTAATCCTGGAAATTTGGAACCCATGGAATGGGTACCATGCAGTATGACTTCAAAGGGTCTGCGTTTGCTCACCGAACCTCACCAATGCTATCAGCCCGAAGTGTCCAGCCTTATGTCTCACCCAGCTCTGGGTGTAGATGTGGGAAATCCAGGTTGCATCACAAGCCCTGAATGAATTATTTAAGAATTGCTCTCTATTTCACTGTCATTTTGTTTTGTTTTTGAAATTTATTTTGATAATGGGATTTATCGGATTTTCACTGCTGCGTTTAGGCCGCTGTACACACGCTTGATTTCCTTATGGAGACATATAAATCCATGGGTTTTAAGATTCTTACTTGTCAGGTATCTTGCCAGGCATTGAATATGGGGTGTTGAGTCCATTTCGTTGAGCAAGGAGTAGGTCTTGTCTATTATATATTTGGCTTATGGAACGGTATCTGTGCTAATTTCAATCTCTGGTTTTATGCAGCACCGCAACTCACCTTTCCCCATAAGCAAGCATAAGTTGGTTTTCTAAATTTGAGACCCTGTTCTGTTTTGTAATTCAGTTCATGGGTAGCCAAGTTTACATTCCGTGTATTAGTGATATCTTATGATGTTTCTTTTTCTGTGTGACTTATTTCTCGTAGAATCATCATACCTGAATCCACTCATTATGCCGCTACGGGCCTGATGACGTAGATTTCATTGCTGAGTGATATTCCATTGTACGTGCGTACCACAACATCTTTATCCATTTTTTACTTTCTGGGATATTTTACTAGTACCGTAGACGAGGTTCTTGTAAACAGAGCCGTCCCAAACTCTGGGGTGGCTGTGTGTTTTTGAATTTAATTTCCCTAAGCTATAGGACCATAAGTGGAAGTGCCATAGGCTGTGTTGCTTTGTTTCCTACGTGTTTCTGGAATCACCATACACTTCTCCAGAGTGGTTGTTGGCAATTTACATCCCGCCCATCAGCATGACAAGGCTCCCTGTTCTCCATGACCTGTCCTGCCTTTCTGGATTTTACACTTTATTCAGAAGGCTCTTTTGACCGGGGGGGCAGTGAGACTTCATTGTAGTGCAGATTTCTTTTACACGCTTGCTTGGTTGGCCAAAAAGGGCGTATACGTTTTTTCCTGAATATATTCAGGAAAAAACGCATACGCCCTTTTTGGCCAAGTGCATCGTTGTCGACATTCTGCCTCTTTTCCTATGCTTTTAGTACAATTCCAGTCTACCCCCTGAAATCGTTTTCCTGAAATTCTGCCCCGCTTTCAAGTCCTCTTGGAAGACTTACTTCAATACATTTTTGGACGATAGCTGTCATTCATACCTCTGCAGGTTTGTGAATTACAGTGCCCCTGAGCTCATGTCTTCAACTCGCTTTCTTGTGA
The DNA here is from genome assembly GCF_059928025.1 of Delphinapterus leucas. Classification (NCBI taxonomy): domain Eukaryota; kingdom Metazoa; phylum Chordata; class Mammalia; order Artiodactyla; family Monodontidae; genus Delphinapterus; species Delphinapterus leucas. The sequence continues at coordinate 560,735 of NW_028322243.1, read as the reverse complement.
GCTGGCCGCAAAACCGCAGGATTGCTTCAGGCCAAAGTCTCTTTCTGGCAGGGCACGCTGAGCCTTTGTTTAATTCCTCTTCCTGGTCGGAAATGAGCGTTCCATTTGCCCGTGCCGACACCTACAGCTAGTCTCTCATTGCTTCTCCCTTTTCCTGTTCATTTTGCACAGAAATTGCAAAGTGTGCCAAACAGGAGGTTAAATGCAGTGACTCTCCAAGTGGGGAGAGTGTTAGTAAAGCGTCTGGAATGGTGAACCCGAGTACCAGGGGACGAAAACTGAGATGCATTTGAAAACGTTTCCCAATCACATGGTGGACCATACTCTGGGTTTCCCATGCATGTTTTAGCTGAAGGAGGAATCCCTTAAACCTGGAAATTTGGAACCCATGGAATGGGTACCATGCAGTATGACTTCAAAGGGTCTGCGTTTGCTCACCGAACCTCACCAATGCTTTCAGCCCGAAGTGTCCAGCCTTATGTCTCACCCAGCTCTGGGTGTAGATGTGGGAAATCCAGGTTGCATCACAAGCCCTGAATGAATTATTTAAGAATTGCTCTCTATTTCACTGTCATTTTGTTTTGTTTTTGAAATTTATTTTGATAATGGGATTTATCGTATTTTCACTGCTGCGTTTATGCCGCTGTACACACGCTTGATTTCCTTATGGAGACATATAAATCCATGGGTTTTAAGATTCTTACTTGTCAGGTATATTCCCAGGCGTTGAATATGGGGTGTTGAGTCCATTTCGTTGAGCAAGGAGTAGGTCTTGTCTATTATATATTTGGCTTATGGAACGGTATCTGTGCTAATTTCAATCTCTGGTTTTATGCAGCACCCCAACTCACCTTTCCCCATAAGCAAGCATAAGTTGGTTTTCTAAATTTGAGACCCTGTTCTGTTTTGTAATTCAGTTCATGGGTAGCCAAGTTTACATTCCGTGTATTAGTGATATCTTATGATGTTTCTTTTTCTGTGTGACTTATTTCTCGTAGAATCATCATACCTGAATCCACTCATTATGCTGCTACGGGCCTGATGACGTAGATTTTATTGCTGAGTGATATTCCATTGTACGTGCGTACCACAACTTCTTTATCCATTTTTTACTTTCTGGGATATTTTACTTGTACCGTAGACGAGGTTCTTGTAAACAGAGCCGTCCCAAACTCTGGGGTGGCTGTGTGTTTTTGATTTTAATTTCCCTAAGCTATAGGACCATAAGTGGAAGTGCCATAGGCTGTGTTGCTTTGTTTCCTACATGTTTCAGGAAACACCATACACTTCTCCAGAGTGGTTGTTGGTAATTTACATCCCACCCATCAGCATGACAAGGCTCCCTGTTCTCCATGACCTGTCCTGCCTTTCTGGATTTTACACTTTTTTCAGATGGCCCTTTTGACCGGGGGGGCAGTGAGACTTCATTGTAGTGCAGATTTCCTTTACACGCTTGCTTGGTTGGCCAAAAAGGGCGTATGCGTTTTTTCCTGAATATATTCAGGAAAAAACGCATACGCCCTTTTTGGCCAAGTGCATCGTTGTCGACATTCTGCCTCTTTTCCTATGCTTTTAGTACAATTCCAGTCTACCCCCGAAATCGTTTTCCTGAAATTCTGCCCCGCTTACAAGTCCTCTTTGAAGACTTACTTCAATACATTTTTGGACGATAACTGTCATTCATAACTCTGCACGTTTGTGAATTACAGTGCCCCTGAGCTCATGTCTTCAACTCGCTTTCTTGTGAGCTGGCCGCAAAACCGCAGGATTCCTTCAGCCCAAAGTCTCTTTCCGGCAGGGCATGCTGAGCCTTTGGTTAATTCCTCTTCCTGGTGTGAAATGATCGTTCAATTTGCCCGTGCAGACACTAACAGCTAGTCTCTCATTGGTTCTCCCTATGCCTGTTCATCTTGCGCAGAAATTGCATACTGTGCCAAACAGGAGGTTAAAGGCACTGACTCTCCAAGTGGGGAGAGTGTTAGTAAAGCGTCTGGAATTGTGAACCCGAGTACCAGAGGACGAAAACTGAGATGCATTTGAAAACGTTTCCCAATCACATGGTGGACCATACTCTGGGTTTAACATGCATGTTTTAGCTCAAGGAAGAATCCCTTAAACCTGGAGAGTTGGGACCCTTGGAATGGGTACCATGCAGTATGACTTCAAGAGGTCTGCGTTTGCTCACCGAACCTCACCAATGCTTTCAGCCCGAAGGGTCCAGCCTTATGTCTCACCCAGCTCTGGGTGTAGATGTGGTAATTCCAGGTTGCATCACAATCCCTGTATGAATTATTTAAGAATTGCTCTCTATTTCACTGTCATTGTGTTTTGTTTTTGAAATTTATTTTGATAATGGGATTTATCGGATTTTCACTGCTGCATTTAGGCCGCTGTACACACGCTTGACTTCCTTATGGAGACATATAAATCCATGGATTTTAAGATTCTTACTTGTCAGGTATAGTCCCAGGCGTTGCGTCCGTTTCGTTGAGCAAGGAGTAGGTTTTGTCTATTATATATTTGGCTTATGGAACGGTATCTGTGCTAATTTCAATCTCTGGTTTTATGCAGCACCCCAACTGAACTTTCCGCATAAGCAAGCATAAGTTGATTTTCTCAATTTGAGACCATTTTCTGTTTTGTAATTCAGTTCATGTGTAGCCAAGTTTACATTCCGTGTATTAGTCATATCTTATGATGTTTCTTTTTCTGTGAGACTTATTTCTCATAGAATCATCGTAACTGAATCCACTCATTATGGCGCTTCGGGCCTGATGACGTAGATTTCATTGCTGAGTGATATTCCATTGTACGTGCGTATCACAACTTCTTTATCCATTTTTTGCTTTCTCGGATATTTAACTTGTACCATAGACGACGTTCTTGTAAACAGAGCCGTCCCAAATTTTGGGGTGGCTGGGTGTTTTTGATTTTAATTTCCCTAAGCTATAGGACCATAAGTGGAAGTGCCATTGGCTGTGTTGATTTGTTGCCTACGTGTTTCAGGAAACACTATACACTTCTCCAGAGTGGCTGTTGGCAATTTATATCCCGCACATCAGCATAACTAGGCTCCCTGTTCTCCATGACCTGTCCTGCCTTTCAAGATTTTACACTTTTTTCAGATGGCCCTTTTGATTGGGGAGCAGTGAGACTTCATTGTAGTGCAGATTTCCTTTACACGCCTGCTTGGTTGGCCAAAAAGGGCGTATGCGTTTTTTCCTGAATATATTCAGGAAAAAACGCATACGCCCTTTTTGGCCAAGTGCATCATTGTCGACATTCTGCCTCTTTTCCTATGCTTTAAGTGCAATTCCAGTCTACCCCCTGAAATCGTTTTCCTGAAATTCTGCCCCGCTTTCAACTCCTTTTCGAAGACTTACTTCAATACATTTTTGGACGATAGCTGTCATTCATAACTCTGCAGGTTTGTGAATTTCAGTGGCCCTGAGCTCCTTTCTTCAAGTCACTTTCTTGTGAGCTGGCTGCAAAACCGCAGGATTGCTTAAGGCGCTAATCTGTTTCTGGCAGGGCACGCTGAGTCTTTGGATAATTCCACTTTCTGGTGGGAAATGAGCGTTCCATTTGCCAGTGCAGACACCTACAGCTAGTCTCTCATTGCTTCTCCCTATTCCTGTTCATCTTGCGCAGAAATTGCAAACTGTGCCAAACAGGAGTTTAAAGTCCCTGACTCTCCAAGTGGGGAGAGTGTTAGTAAAGCGTCTGCAATGCTAAACCCGAGTACCAGGGTTCGAAAACTGAGATGCATTTGAAAACGTTTCCCAATCACACGGTGGACCATACTCTGGGTTTCCCATGCATGTTTTAGCTGAAGGAAGAATCCCTTAAACGTGGAGAGTTGGGACCCATGGAATGGGTACCGTGCAGTATGACTTCAAAGGGTCTGCGTTTGCTCACCGTACCTCACCAATGCTATCAGCCCGATGTGTCCAGCCTTATGTCTCACCCAGCTCTGGGTGTAGATGTTGTAAATCCAGGTGCATCACAAGCCCTGAATGAATTATTTAAGAATTGCTCTCTATTTCACTGTCATTGTGTTTTGTTTTTGAAATTTATTTTGATAATGGGACTTATCGGATTTTCACTGCTGCGTTTAGGCCGCTGTACACACGCTTGATTTCCTTATGGAGACATATAAATCCATGGGTTTTAAGATTCTTACTTGTCAGGTATCTTCCGAGGCATTGAATATGGGGTGTTGAGTCCATTTCATTGAGCAAGGAGTAGGTCTTGTCTATTATATATTGAGCTTATGGAAAGGTATCTGTGCTAATTTCACTCTCTGGTTTTATGCAGCACCCCAACTCAACTTTCCCCATATGCAAGCATAAGTTGGTTTTCTAAATTTGAGACCCTGTTCTGTTTTGTAATTCAGTTCATGTGTAGGCAAGTTTACATTCCGTGTATTAGTGATATCCTATGATATTTCTTTTTCTGTGTGACTTATTTCTCGTAAAATCATCGTACCTGAATCCACTCATTATGCCGCCACGGGCCTGATGACTTAGATTTCATTGCTGAGTGATATTCCATTGTACGTGCGTACCACAACTTCTTTATCCATTTTTTGCTCTCTCGGATATTTAACTTGTACTGTAGACGAGGTTCTTGTAAACAGAGCCGTCCCAAACTTTGGGGTGGCTGTGTGTTTTTGATTTTAATTTCCCTAAGCTATAGGACCATAAGTGGAAGTGCCATAGGCTGTGTTGCTTTGTTTCCTACGTGTTTCAGGAAACACCATACACTTCTCCAGAGTGGCTGTTGGCAATTTACACCCCGCCCATCAGCATGACAAGGCTCCCTGTTCTCCATGACCTGTCCTGCCTTTCTGGATTTTACACGTTTTTCAGATGGCCCTTTTGACCGCTGGGCAGTGAGACTTCACTGTAGTGCAGATTTCTTTTACACGCCGACCTGGTTGGCCAAAAAGGGCGTATGCGTTTTTTCCTGAATATATTCAGGAAAAAACGCATACGCCCTTTTTGGCCAAGTGCATCATTGTCGACATTCTGCCTCTTTTCCTATGCTTTAAGTGCAATTCCAGCCTACCCCCTGAAATCGTTTTCCTGAAATTCTGCCCCGCTTTCAAGTCCTCTTCGAAGACTTACTTCAGTACATTTTTGGACGATAGCTGTCATTCATAACTCTGCAGGTTTGTGAATTACAGTGCCCCTGAGCTCCTTTCCTCAACACGCTTTCTTGTGATCTGGCCGCAAAACCGCAGGATTGCTTCAGGCCCTAATCTGTTTCCGGCAGGGCACGCTGAGCCTTTGGTTAATTCCTCTTCCTGGTGGGAAATGAGCGTTCCATTTGCCCGTGCAGACACCTACAGCTAGTCTCTCATTGGTTCTCCCTATTCCTGTTCATCTTGCGCAGAAATTGCAAACTGTGCCAAACAGGACGTTAAAGGCACTGAGTCTCCAAGAGGGGAGAATGTTAGTAAAGCGTCTGGAATGGTGAACCCGAGTACCAGGGTTCGAAAACTGAGATGCATTTGAAAACGTTTCCCAATCACACGGTGGACCATACTCTGGGTTTCCCATGCATGTTTTAGCTGAAGGAAGAATCCCTTAAACCTGGAGAGTTGGGACCCATGGAATGGGTACCATGCAGTATGACTTCAAAGGGTCTGCGTTTGCTCACCGAAGCTCACCAATGCTATCAGCCCGAAGTGTGCAGCCTTATGTCTCACCCAGGTCTGGGTGTAGATGTGGTAAATCCAGGTTGCATCACAAGCCCTGAATGAATTATTTAAGAATTGCTCTCTATTTCACTGTCATTGTGTTTTGTTTTTGAAATTTATTTTTATAATGGGATTTATCGGATTTTCACTGCTGCATTTAGGCCGCTGTACACACGCTTTATTTCCTTATGGAGACATATAAATCCATGGGTTTTAAGATTCTTAATTGTCAGGTATCTTGCCAGGCGTTGAATATGGGGTGTTGAGTCCATTTCGTTGAGCAAGGAGTAGGTATTGTCTATTATATATTTGGCTTATGGAACGGTATCTGTGCTAATTTCAATCTCTGGTTTTATGCAGCACCCCAACTCACCTTTCCCCATAAGCAAGCATAAGTTGGTTTTCTAAATTTGAGACCCTGTTCTGTTTTGTAATTCAGTTCATGGGTAGCCAAGTTTACATTCCGTGTATTAGTGATATCTTATGATGTTTCTTTTTCTGTGTGACTTATTTCTCGTAGAATCATCATACCTGAATCCACTCATTATGCTGCTACGGGCCTGATGACGTAGATTTTATTGCTGAGTGATATTCCATTGTACGTGCGTACCACAACTTCTTTATCCATTTTTTACTTTCTGGGATATTTTACTTGTACCGTAGACGAGGTTCTTGTAAACAGAGCCGTCCCAAACTCTGGGGTGGCTGTGTGTTTTTGATTTTAATTTCCCTAAGCTATAGGACCATAAGTGGAAGTGCCATAGGCTGTGTTGCTTTGTTTCCTACATGTTTCAGGAAACACCATACACTTCTCCAGAGTGGTTGTTGGTAATTTACATCCCACCCATCAGCATGACAAGGCTCCCTGTTCTCCATGACCTGTCCTGCCTTTCTGGATTTTACACTTTTTTCAGATGGCCCTTTTGACCGGGGGGGCAGTGAGACTTCATTGTAGTGCAGATTTCCTTTACACGCTTGCTTGGTTGGCCAAAAAGGGCGTATGCGTTTTTTCCTGAATATATTCAGGAAAAAACGCATACGCCCTTTTTGGCCAAGTGCATCGTTGTCGACATTCTGCCTCTTTTCCTATGCTTTTAGTACAATTCCAGTCTACCCCCGAAATCGTTTTCCTGAAATTCTGCCCCGCTTACAAGTCCTCTTTGAAGACTTACTTCAATACATTTTTGGACGATAACTGTCATTCATAACTCTGCACGTTTGTGAATTACAGTGCCCCTGAGCTCATGTCTTCAACTCGCTTTCTTGTGAGCTGGCCGCAAAACCGCAGGATTCCTTCAGCCCAAAGTCTCTTTCCGGCAGGGCATGCTGAGCCTTTGGTTAATTCCTCTTCCTGGTGTGAAATGATCGTTCAATTTGCCCGTGCAGACACTAACAGCTAGTCTCTCATTGGTTCTCCCTATGCCTGTTCATCTTGCGCAGAAATTGCATACTGTGCCAAACAGGAGGTTAAAGGCACTGACTCTCCAAGTGGGGAGAGTGTTAGTAAAGCGTCTGGAATTGTGAACCCGAGTACCAGAGGACGAAAACTGAGATGCATTTGAAAACGTTTCCCAATCACATGGTGGACCATACTCTGGGTTTAACATGCATGTTTTAGCTCAAGGAAGAATCCCTTAAACCTGGAGAGTTGGGACCCTTGGAATGGGTACCATGCAGTATGACTTCAAGAGGTCTGCGTTTGCTCACCGAACCTCACCAATGCTTTCAGCCCGAAGGGTCCAGCCTTATGTCTCACCCAGCTCTGGGTGTAGATGTGGTAATTCCAGGTTGCATCACAATCCCTGTATGAATTATTTAAGAATTGCTCTCTATTTCACTGTCATTGTGTTTTGTTTTTGAAATTTATTTTGATAATGGGATTTATCGGATTTTCACTGCTGCATTTAGGCCGCTGTACACACGCTTGACTTCCTTATGGAGACATATAAATCCATGGATTTTAAGATTCTTACTTGTCAGGTATAGTCCCAGGCGTTGCGTCCGTTTCGTTGAGCAAGGAGTAGGTTTTGTCTATTATATATTTGGCTTATGGAACGGTATCTGTGCTAATTTCAATCTCTGGTTTTATGCAGCACCCCAACTGAACTTTCCGCATAAGCAAGCATAAGTTGATTTTCTCAATTTGAGACCATTTTCTGTTTTGTAATTCAGTTCATGTGTAGCCAAGTTTACATTCCGTGTATTAGTCATATCTTATGATGTTTCTTTTTCTGTGAGACTTATTTCTCATAGAATCATCGTAACTGAATCCACTCATTATGGCGCTTCGGGCCTGATGACGTAGATTTCATTGCTGAGTGATATTCCATTGTACGTGCGTATCACAACTTCTTTATCCATTTTTTGCTTTCTCGGATATTTAACTTGTACCATAGACGACGTTCTTGTAAACAGAGCCGTCCCAAATTTTGGGGTGGCTGGGTGTTTTTGATTTTAATTTCCCTAAGCTATAGGACCATAAGTGGAAGTGCCATTGGCTGTGTTGATTTGTTGCCTACGTGTTTCAGGAAACACTATACACTTCTCCAGAGTGGCTGTTGGCAATTTATATCCCGCACATCAGCATAACTAGGCTCCCTGTTCTCCATGACCTGTCCTGCCTTTCAAGATTTTACACTTTTTTCAGATGGCCCTTTTGATTGGGGAGCAGTGAGACTTCATTGTAGTGCAGATTTCCTTTACACGCCTGCTTGGTTGGCCAAAAAGGGCGTATGCGTTTTTTCCTGAATATATTCAGGAAAAAACGCATACGCCCTTTTTGGCCAAGTGCATCATTGTCGACATTCTGCCTCTTTTCCTATGCTTTAAGTGCAATTCCAGTCTACCCCCTGAAATCGTTTTCCTGAAATTCTGCCCCGCTTTCAACTCCTTTTCGAAGACTTACTTCAATACATTTTTGGACGATAGCTGTCATTCATAACTCTGCAGGTTTGTGAATTTCAGTGGCCCTGAGCTCCTTTCTTCAAGTCACTTTCTTGTGAGCTGGCTGCAAAACCGCAGGATTGCTTAAGGCGCTAATCTGTTTCTGGCAGGGCACGCTGAGTCTTTGGATAATTCCACTTTCTGGTGGGAAATGAGCGTTCCATTTGCCAGTGCAGACACCTACAGCTAGTCTCTCATTGCTTCTCCCTATTCCTGTTCATCTTGCGCAGAAATTGCAAACTGTGCCAAACAGGAGTTTAAAGTCCCTGACTCTCCAAGTGGGGAGAGTGTTAGTAAAGCGTCTGCAATGCTAAACCCGAGTACCAGGGTTCGAAAACTGAGATGCATTTGAAAACGTTTCCCAATCACACGGTGGACCATACTCTGGGTTTCCCATGCATGTTTTAGCTGAAGGAAGAATCCCTTAAACGTGGAGAGTTGGGACCCATGGAATGGGTACCGTGCAGTATGACTTCAAAGGGTCTGCGTTTGCTCACCGTACCTCACCAATGCTATCAGCCCGATGTGTCCAGCCTTATGTCTCACCCAGCTCTGGGTGTAGATGTTGTAAATCCAGGTGCATCACAAGCCCTGAATGAATTATTTAAGAATTGCTCTCTATTTCACTGTCATTGTGTTTTGTTTTTGAAATTTATTTTGATAATGGGACTTATCGGATTTTCACTGCTGCGTTTAGGCCGCTGTACACACGCTTGATTTCCTTATGGAGACATATAAATCCATGGGTTTTAAGATTCTTACTTGTCAGGTATCTTCCGAGGCATTGAATATGGGGTGTTGAGTCCATTTCATTGAGCAAGGAGTAGGTCTTGTCTATTATATATTGAGCTTATGGAAAGGTATCTGTGCTAATTTCACTCTCTGGTTTTATGCAGCACCCCAACTCAACTTTCCCCATATGCAAGCATAAGTTGGTTTTCTAAATTTGAGACCCTGTTCTGTTTTGTAATTCAGTTCATGTGTAGGCAAGTTTACATTCCGTGTATTAGTGATATCCTATGATATTTCTTTTTCTGTGTGACTTATTTCTCGTAAAATCATCGTACCTGAATCCACTCATTATGCCGCCACGGGCCTGATGACTTAGATTTCATTGCTGAGTGATATTCCATTGTACGTGCGTACCACAACTTCTTTATCCATTTTTTGCTCTCTCGGATATTTAACTTGTACTGTAGACGAGGTTCTTGTAAACAGAGCCGTCCCAAACTTTGGGGTGGCTGTGTGTTTTTGATTTTAATTTCCCTAAGCTATAGGACCATAAGTGGAAGTGCCATAGGCTGTGTTGCTTTGTTTCCTACGTGTTTCAGGAAACACCATACACTTCTCCAGAGTGGCTGTTGGCAATTTACACCCCGCCCATCAGCATGACAAGGCTCCCTGTTCTCCATGACCTGTCCTGCCTTTCTGGATTTTACACGTTTTTCAGATGGCCCTTTTGACCGCTGGGCAGTGAGACTTCACTGTAGTGCAGATTTCTTTTACACGCCGACCTGGTTGGCCAAAAAGGGCGTATGCGTTTTTTCCTGAATATATTCAGGAAAAAACGCATACGCCCTTTTTGGCCAAGTGCATCATTGTCGACATTCTGCCTCTTTTCCTATGCTTTAAGTGCAATTCCAGCCTACCCCCTGAAATCGTTTTCCTGAAATTCTGCCCCGCTTTCAAGTCCTCTTCGAAGACTTACTTCAGTACATTTTTGGACGATAGCTGTCATTCATAACTCTGCAGGTTTGTGAATTACAGTGCCCCTGAGCTCCTTTCCTCAACACGCTTTCTTGTGATCTGGCCGCAAAACCGCAGGATTGCTTCAGGCCCTAATCTGTTTCCGGCAGGGCACGCTGAGCCTTTGGTTAATTCCTCTTCCTGGTGGGAAATGAGCGTTCCATTTGCCCGTGCAGACACCTACAGCTAGTCTCTCATTGGTTCTCCCTATTCCTGTTCATCTTGCGCAGAAATTGCAAACTGTGCCAAACAGGACGTTAAAGGCACTGAGTCTCCAAGAGGGGAGAATGTTAGTAAAGCGTCTGGAATGGTGAACCCGAGTACCAGGGTTCGAAAACTGAGATGCATTTGAAAACGTTTCCCAATCACACGGTGGACCATACTCTGGGTTTCCCATGCATGTTTTAGCTGAAGGAAGAATCCCTTAAACCTGGAGAGTTGGGACCCATGGAATGGGTACCATGCAGTATGACTTCAAAGGGTCTGCGTTTGCTCACCGAAGCTCACCAATGCTATCAGCCCAAAGTGTGCAGCCTTATGTCTCACCCAGGTCTGGGTGTAGATGTGGTAAATCCAGGTTGCATCACAAGCCCTGAATGAATTATTTAAGAATTGCTCTCTATTTCACTGTCATTGTGTTTTGTTTTTGAAATTTATTTTTATAATGGGATTTATCGGATTTTCACTGCTGCATTTAGGCCGCTGTACACACGCTTTATTTCCTTATGGAGACATATAAATCCATGGGTTTTAAGATTCTTAATTGTCAGGTATCTTGCCAGGCGTTGAATATGGGGTGTTGAGTCCATTTCGTTGAGCAAGGAGTAGGTATTGTCTATTATATATTTGGCTTATGGAATGGTATCTGTGCTAATTTCAATCTCTACTTTTATGCAGCACCCCAACTCACCTTTCCCCATAAGCAAGCATAAGTTGGTTTTCTAAATTTGAGACCCTGTTCTGTTTTGTAATTCAGTTCATGTGTGGCCAAGTTTACATTCCGTGTATTAGTGATATCTTATGATGTTTCTTTTTCTGTGTGACTTATTTCTCGTAGAATCATCGTACCTGAATCCACTCATTATGCCGCTACGGGCCTGATGACGTAGGTTTCATTACTGAGTGATATTCCATTGTACGTGCGTACCACAACTTCTTTATCCTTTTTTTGCTTTCTCAGATATTTAACTTGTACCGTAGATGAGGTTCTTGTAAACAGAGCCATCCCAAATTTTGGGGTGGCTGTGTGATTTTGATTTTAATTTCTCTATGCTATAGGACCATAAGTGGAAGTGCCATAGGCTGTGTTGCTTTTTTTCCTACGTGTTTCAGGAAACACCATACACTTCTCCAGAGTGGCTGTTGGCAATTTACATCCCGCCCATCAGCATAACAAGGCTCCCTGTTCTCCATGACCTGTCCTGCCTTTCTGGAATTTACACATTTTTCAGATGGCCCTTTTGACCGGGGGGCAGTGAGACTTCATTGTAGTGCACATTTCCTTTACACGGTTGCTTGGTTGGCCAAAAAGGGCGTATGCGTTTTTTCCTGAATATATTCAGGAAAAAACGCATACGCCCTTTTTGGCCAAGTGCATCATTGTCGACATTCTGCCTCTAATCTTATTCTTTAAGTGCAATTCCATTCTACCCCCTGAAATCTTTTTCCTGAAATTCTGCCCCGATTTCAAGTCCTCTTCGAAGACTTACTTCAAAATATTTTTGGACGATAGCTGTCATTCATTACTCTGCAGGTTTGTGAATTACAGTGCCCCTGAGCTCCTTTCTTCAACTCGCTTTCTTGTGAGCTGGCCGCAAACCCGCAGGATTGCTTCAGGCCCTAATATAGTTCCGGCATGGCATGCTGAGCCTTTGGTTAATTCCTCTTCCTTGTGGGAAATGAGCGTTAAATTTGCATGTGCAGACACCTTCACATGAGTCGTCATGGTGCCCCTTTGCCCCGGTTATCTCTATGGAGGTTGGAGTTGGAGGGCCTCCTCACTCAAGATCAGTGTGCCCACGGAGCCAACCCTGCAACTTCAGGGCATGGTTGGGGGTGAGGATCACCACGAGGGTTCCTTTTCCCTTAGGAGGGAGGTGGCCTTTTGGGCTGCTGATTTCCAGGTTATCAGATACTGCCAGTATCTTGGCCAGATGTGGCGGTGGGCCAAGCCCCTTGGTGACCGTAGTTTATCCTACCTGGATCGCATTCTTGCATTGTTCCATTTCAAGTGGTCCCAGGTTTTGCACTAATACTCCAGTGGCGATTCACCGTTCACCAGGAATGTAAAGGTCAAAGGGTTTAGCTAAATTAGGGAGTTCCAGGGCAAGGGTCTGAATTGACTGCTCTTTCCATTCTTGAAAGGCCACTTCTGCATTCTATTCAAAAGGATCATCACCTTTTCCTTTCAGTGTTTCATATAGAGGCCGAGCTAGTAGACTGTAGTTAGGGATCCAGAAGCAGCAAACCCTGGCCTCCCCAGGAACCCCTAAGCTGTCTTCTAGTTTTAGAAATGGGTAAGGCTGTAAATTGTTTCTTCCCTTTCCTGGGATGGGCTTCTCCGACCTTCTGTGAGAATGAAGCCCAGGCAGGTCACCGTAGTCTGTGATATTTGAGCTTTTTCTTGGACAACTTGTATCCTTTATTGGCTTCGTAGTTCAGAGGTATCCTTAGTAGGGCTGGCGATCAGAATGTCGTCTGCATATTGAAGGAGTGTTTCCTTTTCCAGAGGTAGAACTTTTAGGTCTTTAGCTGAGCTTTCCCCAAAGATGGTGTGGGAATTTTTGAACCCTTGGGGCAACACGGCCCGGAAGTATTGTTTTAGTTGTATGTTGAGTCCTGCCACTCACAAGCCAAAATTTCTTGTGACTCTGGGACCAATAGAATACAAAAGAAGGCATCATTGAAGACTAATACAGAATACCATGTCCTGGTGGTTGGTAGAATGACCAGCAGGGTGTAGGATTTAGGAACTACTGGAGGTATATCCTCGGTGGCTTCACTGACTGTCCTGACATCCTTTACCAGGACTCCAGCAGCCTATGGGGCTCTCGAGGTCAGGCCAATCCCAGGATATGGAGCTCACCTGGGCAGGTACCCCACCCCAGCCCACGGGGCTCTCGTGGTCAGGCCCCTCCCAGGATACAGAGCTACCCTTGCAGGTACCATGGCAGGGCTGGGAACACAGGAACCGTGCATATCGCCCTCATTGCAGAGCACTCCCAGCTCACCTGTCACTCAGATCTGACACAGAGCACCTCAGAGCAGGACTTGAACTAACAAACAGCAGCTCCGACAGGTCTGTGACCCTGGGCATCACTCTGTGTGGCCTCCCTCCACCTGGTCTTCCAGAGACTTCCACTGCACCCGGGGCACCAGGCCTCTGTCTCCACCCACCAGCCACCCCTCCTCTCCCTGACTCCTGGGTTCCTCTCATTAGGAGAGGGTTTTCTTGAAGTTGTCTCCCACTCATGGGCCAGATAATATAATTAGAAAACAAGCCAGAGCTGCAGCCCCTTGTCTATCCTGACTCTCAGGAGCCCACACCTGTTCCTTGGACCTGGCCGATTCAGCAAGTTCCAGTTTCTGCAACTGTGAGCCCCTGAGGGGTGATTATTGGCTGGCCTGGGAAGCCTGACTGTGCCGGCCAGCCCTCCCCAGGTGTGCCTGGGTTCAGATCAATATAAACACCGCTCCAGGCAGCAAGAGCCCCTGCAGCTGTGCCTGACGCCATTTTCTCTGCCCTGTCAGCAGTCTTGGGGCTGGACTGGTGGGAGGGAGTGAGAGGCCACGGCTTTGTGGGTGGCCCAGTGTGAGTGGGGCTCTGCTGGACTTTCTGCAGCAGTTGCCAAGATGCCACCTGCTAAAGAAGAGGATGTGTCACCCATACCTGCCGCTGGAATTTCTCCCTGGGCAGAGGTGAGTGAGGAAGAAAGCAGTGGGGGCCGGGACAGCAGGGGTATCTCAGGCAGGGAAATGGAAAGCTTCCAGAAGAGCACCCAGGGCCAGGACCATCCTGGCTGGCCTGCAGGCACCAAGTCGGCTGGCATGCTGTCGCTCATGTGGCTCCATGGCCCTTCCTCTAGGCTTTCAAGTCCTTGTACATATTCAGGTGTTTTACCTGGGAAGGGTGGGAACATTTCAGCAGCAGCTGGCCTGGGGCTCAGCCCACGTTTACTCACAGATGCCTCGGCACGGTCCCCCAGCTTTGCAATGAGGACGCTTGTTGCGTGGGGCCTGCTGGCTGAATGGGAGATGATTCCCCACCACCGACCAACTTCAGAATTGTTTACAACTGGAGCAAGTGCCCTGATACGGTTTTCCTCTGTGTAGCTGGTGGGTTCTGTTTTTTTTTCTTTTTTTCTTTTTTGGTTCAAGGTAGATTTTATTCCTCTTTTTTGTATTTACAGATATAAGCATGGAAATAATTTATTCATATAAATACATGTATGTGAAGGGAAGAATATTTTTTCTGTTTTACTTTTTGTAATTTGAATTTTATTTTATTTTTTTATACAGCAGGTTCTTTTTGGTTATCTATTTTATACATATAAATGTATACATGCCAATCCCAATCTCTCAACTCCTCCCACCACCACCCCCCAACAGCTTTCCCCCCTTGGTGTCCATACGTTTGTTGTCTACATCTGTTGCTCTATTTCTGCCTTGCAAAACGGTTCATCTGTACAATTTGTCTAGGTTCCACATATAGCCATTAATAGACAAGATTTCTTTTTCTCTTTCTGACTTACTTCACTCTGTATGACAGTCTCTAGATCCATCAACGTCTCTACAAATGACCCAATTTCATTCCTTTTTATGGCTTAGTAATATTCCATTTTATATATGTACCACGTCTTTATGCATTCGTCTGTCTGTGGGCATTTAGGTTGCTTCCATTACCTGGATATTGTAAATAGTGATGCAATGAACATTGCGGTGAATGTCTCTTTTTGATTTATGGCTTTGTCTCGGTATATGCCCAGTAGTGGGACTGCTGTATCATATGGTAATTCTATTCTTAGTTTTATAAGAAACTCCATAACTTTCTCCACAGTGACTGTATCAATTTCATTCCCAACAATAGAGGAAGAGGGTTCCTTATCTCCACACCCTTTCCAGCATTTGTTGTTTGTAGATATTCTGATGATGCCCATTCTAACAGGTGTGAGGTGATACACCATGGATGAGTCTATTTCGTTGAGCAAAGAGTAGGTCTTGTCTATTACATATTTGGCTTATGGAACGGTATGTGTGCTAATTTCAATCTCTGGTTTTATACAGCACCGCAACTCAACTTTCCCCTTAAGCAAGCATAACTTTTTATCTAAATGTGAGACTCTGTTCAGTTTTGGAATTCAGTTTATGTGTAGCCAAGTTTACACTCTCTCTATTAGTGATATCTTATGATAATTACCTTTCTCTGTGTGACATATTTCTCTTAGAATCATCATACTTAAATCCACTCAATTTGCTGCTACAGGCCTGATGACATTGATTTCATTGCTGAGTGATATTCCATTGTACGTAAGTAGCACAACTCCTTTATCCATATTTTTCTTTCTGGGATATTTAATTTGTACTGGACTCAAGGTTCTTGTAAACACAGCAGCCCTAAATTTGGTGTTGGCTGTGTCTTGTTGATTTTAATTTTCCTAAGCTATAGGGCCAAAAGTGGAAGTGCCCTAGGGTCTGTAGCTTTGTTTTTCAGATGTTTCAGGATACACCATAAACATCTCCAGAGTGTCTGTTGGCAATTTACATCCCGCCCATCAGCATAACAAGGCTCCCTGTTCTCCGTGGCCTGTCCTGTGTTTCTGGTTTTTACACTTTTTTCAGATGGCCCTTTTGACGAATGGGAAATGAGACTTCATTGTAGTGCGGATTTCCATTGCTCGAGTGCTTGGTTGGCCAAAAAGGGCATATGTGTTTTTTCCTGAATATATTCAGGAAAAAATGTTTACGCACTTTTGTCCAAGTGCATCACTGTCAAAGATCTGCCGCTTTTCACATGCTTTAAACGCAATTCCAATCTACCTCCTGAAATATGATTCCTGCAATTCTGCCTTGTTTTGAAGTCCTCTTTGCAGACTTACTTCAGTATATTTTTGCCAATAGCTGTCATTTATAACTCTGCAGGTTTGTGAATTACAGTGCCTGTGATTTCCTTTCTTAACTCGTTTCCTTGAAAGCTGGCCACAGAACCGCAGGTTTGCTTTAGGCCATAATCAGGGTCTGGCACGGCACTCTGAGCCTTTGGTTAATTCCTCTTCCTGGTGGGAAATTAGAGTTAAATGTGCCCCTCCGGACACCTGCCTCACTCCCAGCCCCTTGGTGATGTGTGTCCTGTGGTTTGAGGCCACATGTGCTGGGTTCCTCACCTTTGGCTGATGTGGCCTCACTGGTGTGAGGACACTCCTGCCTGGTTCCCATCCCCTTGGTGATGTGGGCCATCCGGTGAGAGTCTGATCCTGGTTGGGTTCCTCACACTTCTGTGAGGTGGGCCCTCTTCTCTGACGTCACTCCTGCCTGGCTGGCACACCCCGCCTTGGCGAAGTCGGCCCTCTGGTGGGATTTGGTGCCTGCTGGGGGTCTCCTGCCCTCGGTAATGAGGGCCCTCTGGCGTCAGGCCCTAATTCCTGGGCTCCCAATATTTTCTGATATGCGCCCTGTGGTTCGAGTACACTCCTGCCAGGTTCCCAACCCCATGGGAATGTGGGCCTTCTGCTCTGAGGTCCCAACCGTGGGTTGCTCAGTTTCATGATGAGGGCCCTCTGCTGTGAGTTCTCTCCGGCCTGGATCCCATAGCCTCGCTGCTCCTGGCCACCTGCTGGGAGGTTCCAACTGCGGGATTCCTCACCTTTTTTCTTCTATGGACCCTCTGTTTTGAGACTCCTCCTGCCTGCCTCACTCCCAGTCCCTTGGTGATGTGTGTCCTCTGGTGTGAGGCCACGTGTGCTGGGTCCCTCGCCTTTCGATGATGTGGCCACACTGGTGTGAGGACACTCCTGCCTGCTTCCTATCCCCTTGATGATGTGGGCCCTCTGGTGAGAGTCTGATCCTGGCTGGGTTCCTCACCCTTCTGTGAGGTGGGCCCTCTGCTGTGAGGTCACTCCTGCCTGGCTGGCACACCCCACCTGGGCAACATCGGCCCTCTTGTGGCACTTGGAGCCTGCTGGGAGCCTCCTCCCCTCGGTGATGGGGGCCCTCTAGCGTCAGGCCCTAACTGCTGGGTACCCACATTTTCTGATACGTGCTAAGTGGTGCGAGGACACTCCTGCGAGGTTCCCATCCCCATGGGCATGTGGGCCTTCTGCTCTAAGGTCCCAACACCTGTGTTGTTCACCGTTTCATGATGTTGTCTCTCTGGTGTTAGTTCACTCAGGCCTAGATCCCATAGACTCTGTGCTCTGAGCCGACTGCTGGGAGGTTCCTACTGCTGGATTCCTTACCTTTTTTATTCTTTGGGTCCTGTGTTTTTATGCTCCTACTTCCTGACTCACTCCCAGCCCCTTTGTGATGTAGGTCCTCTGGTTTAAGGCCACATGTACCGGTTTCCTCACCTTTATTGATGTGGCCCCACTGGTGTGAGGACACTCCTGCCTGGTTCCCATCCCCTTGGTGATTGGGGCCCTCTTGTGAGAGTCTGATCCTGTCTGGATTCCTCACACTTCTGGGAGGTGGGCCCTCTGCTGTGAGGTCACTCCTGCCTGGCTGGCACACGTCACGTTGGCGATGTGGGCCCTCAGTTGGGAGTTGGTGCCTGCTGGGAGTCTCCTCCCCTCGGTAATGAGGGCCCTCTGGCGTCAGGCCCTAACTCATGGGCTCCCAAAATTTTCTGATGTGCGCCCTGTCGTGTGAGTACACTCCAGCCAGGGTCCCTTCCCTAGGGGATGTGGGCTTTCTGCTCTGTGGTTCCAACGGCTGGGTTGCTCACAGTGTCAGAATGTGGGCCCTCTGTTTTGAGTTCAGTCAGGCCTGGATCCCATAGCCTCGCTGCTCCTGGCCGCCTGCTGGGAGGTTCCAACTGCGGGATTCCTCACCTTTTTTACGCAATGGGCCCTCGGTTTTGAGGCTCCTCCTGCCTGCCTCACTCCCAGCCCCTTGGTGATGTGTGTCCTGTAGTTTGAGGCCACGTGTGCTGGGTCCGTCACATTTCGGTGATGTGGCCCCACTGGTGTGAGGACACTCCTGCCTGGTTTCCATTCCCTTGGTGATGTGGGCCCTCTGGTGAGAGTCTGATCCTCTTTGGGTTCCTCACACTTTTGTGTGGTTGGCCCTCTGCTCTGAGGTCACTCCTGCCTGGCTGGCACACCCCGCATTGGCGACGTCGGCCCTCTGGTAGCAGTTGGAGCTTGCTGGGAGCCTCCTCTCCTCAGTGATGAGGGCCCTCTGGCGTCCGGCCCTAACTGCTGGGCTCCCCACATTTTCTGTTGTGTGCCCACTGGTGCGATGACACTCCTGCTTGGTTCCCTTCCCCATGGGGATGTGGGCCTTGTGCTCTGAGGTCACAACGGCTGGGTTGCTTACAGTATCACGATGAGGGCCCTCTGTTGTGAGTTCATCACTGCCTGGATCCCATAGCCTCGGTGCTCTGGGCCGCCTGCTGGGATGTTCCAACTGCTGGATTCCTCACCTTTCTATACAATGGGCCATGTGTTTTGAGGTTAATCCTGCCTGCCTCGCTCTGAGACCCATGGTGATGTGGGTCTTCTGGTTTGAGGCCACATGTGCTGGGTACCTCAACTTTCGATGATGTGGCCCCACGGGTGTGAGGACACTCGTGCCTGATTCCCAGCCCCTTGCTTATGTGGGCACTCTGGTGAGAGTCTGATCATGACTGGGTTCCTTACCCTTCTGTGAGGTGGGCGCTCTGATGTGAGGTCACTCCTGCCTGGATGGCTCACGTCGCCTTGGCGACGTAGGCCCTCTGTTGGCCACTGAAGCATGCTGGGAGCCTCCTACCCTCTTTAATGAGGGCCCTGGAAGAAACACATATGCCCTTTTTGACCAAGTGCATCATTGTCGAAGTTCTGCCTCTTCTCCTATACTTTCAGAGGACTTCTCATCTACCTCCTGAAATCGTATTCCTGGAATTCTGCCCCGCGTTCCAGTCCTCTTTGCAGCCTTACTTCAATATATTTTTGGACGATAGCTGTCATTTATAACTCTGCAGGTTTGTGAATTACAGTGCCCCTGAGCTCCATTCTTCAACTCGCTTTCTTGTGAGCTGGCCGCAAAACCGCAGGATTGCTTCAGGCCCTAATCTGGTTCCGGCACGGCATGTTGAGCCTTTGGCTAATTCCTCTTCCTGATGGGAAATGAGCGTTAAATTTGCTCGTGCAGACACCTACAGCTAATCTCTCATTGGTTCTCCCTATTCCTGTTCATCTTGCTCAGAAATTCCAAACTGTGCCAAACAGGAGGTTAAAGGCACTGACTCTCCAATTGGGGAAAGAGTTAGTAAAGCGTCTGGAATGGTAAAACCGAGTATGAGGGGAAGAAAACTGAGATGCATTTAAAAAGGTTTCCCGGTCACACGGTGGACCATATTCTGGGTTTCCCATGCGTGTTTTACCTGAAGGAAGAATCCCTTAAACCTGGAGGGGTGGGACCCATGCAATGGGTACCATGCAGTATGACTTCAAATGGCCTGCATTTTCTCACCGAACCTCACCAATGCTATCAGCCCAAAGTGTCGAACCTTATGTCTCACTCAGCTCTAGGTGTAGATGTGGTAAATCCAGGTTGCATCACAAGCTCTGAATGAATTATTTAAGAATTGCTCTCTATTTCACTGTCATTGTGTTTGTTTTTGTAGTTTATTTTGATAATGGGATTTATCGGATTTTCTCTGCTGCCTTCATGCAGCTGTACACACACTTGATTCTCTTACGGAGACATATAAATCCATGGGTTTGAAGATTCTTACTAGTCATGTGTAATCCTAGGAGTTGAATATGGTGTGTTTAGTCCATTTCGTTGAGCAAGGTGTAAGTCTTGACTATTACATATTTGGCTTATGGAAAGGTATGTGTGCTAATTTCTATCTCTGGTTTTATGCAGCACCCCACCTCACCTTTCCCCATAAGCAAGCATAAGTTGGTGTTCTAAATTTGAGACCCTGTTCTGTTTTGTAATTCAGTTCATGTGTAGCCAAGTTTACATTCCGTGTATTAGTGATATCTTATGATGTTTCATTTTCTGTGTGACTTATTTCACTTAGAATCATCGTACCTGGATCCACTCAATATGCCGCGACGGGCCTGATGACATAGATTTCATTGGTGAGTGATATTCCATTGTACGTGCGTACCACAACTTCTTTAACCATTTTTCACATTCTGGGATATTTAACTTGTACCGTAGACGACGTTCTTGTAAACAGAGCTGTCCCAAACTTTGGGGTGGCTGTGTGTTTTTGATTTTAATTTCCCTAAGCTATAGGACCATAAGTGGAAGTGACATAGGCTCTGTTGCTTTGTTTCCTACGTGTTTCAGGAAACCCCATACACTTCTCCAGAGTGGCTGTTTGCAATTTACATCCCCCCCATCAGCATAACAAGTCTCCCTGTTCTCCATGACCTGTCCTGCCTTTCTGGATTTTACACTTTTTCAGATGCCCCTTTTGACCGGGGGGAAGTGCGACTTCATTGTAGTGCAGATTTCATTTACCTGCTTGCTTGCTTGGCCAAAAATGGCGAATGCGTTTTTTCCTGAATATATTCAGGAAAAAACGCATACGCACTTTTTGGCCAGTGCATCATTGTCGACATTCTGCCTCTATTCCTATGCTTTAAGTGCAATTCCAGTCTACCCCCTGAAATCGTTTTCCTGAAATTCTGCCCCGCTTTCAAGTCCTATTCGAAGACTTACTTCAATACATTTTTGGACGATAGCTGTCATTCATAACTCTGCAGGTTTGTGAATTACAGTGCCCCTGAGCTCGTTTCCTCAACTCGCTTTCTTGTGAGCTGGCCACAAAACCGCAGGATTGCTGCAGGCCCTAATCTGTTTCCGTCAGGGCACACTGAGCCTTTGGTGAATTCCTCTTCCTGGTGGGAAATGAGCGTTCCATTTGCCCGTGCAGACACCTACAGCTAGTCTCTCATTGTTTCTCCCTATTCCTGTTAATATTGCGTAGAAATTGCAAACTGTGCCAAACAGGAGGTTAAAGGCACTGACTCTCCAAGTGGGGAGAATGTTAGTAAAGTGTCTGGAATGGTGAACCCGAGTGCCAGGGTTCGAAAACTGAGATATATTTGAAAACGTTTCCCAATCACACGGTGGACAATACTCTGGGTTTCCCATGCATGTCTTAGCTGAAGGAAGAATCCCTTAAACCTGGAGAGCTGGGAACCATGGAATGGGTACCATGCAGTATGACTACAAAGGGTCTGCGTTTGCTCACCGAACCTCACAAATGCTATCAGCCCGAAGTGTCCAGCCGTATATCTCACCCAGCTCTGGGTGTAGATGTGGTAAATCCAGGTTGCATCACAAGCCCTGAATGAATTATTTAAGAATTGCTCTCTATTTCACTGTCAATGTGTTTTGGTTTTGAAATTTATTTTGATAATGAAATTTATCGGATTTTCACTGCTGCGTTTAGGCTGCTGTACACACGCTTGATTTCCTTATGGAGACATATAAATCCATGGGTTTTAAGATTCTTACTTGTCAGGTATCTTGCAAGGCGTTGAATATGGGGTGTTGAGTCCATTTCGTTGAGCAAGGAGTAGGTCTTGTCTATTATATATTTGGCTTATGGAACGGTATCTGTGCTAATTTCAATCTCTGGTTTTATGCAACACCCCAACTCACCTTTCCCCATTAGCAAGCATAAGTTGGTTTTCTAAATTTGAGATCCTGTTCTGTTTTGTAATTCAGTTTATGTGTAGCCAAGTTTACATTCCGTGTATTACTTATATATTATGATGTTTCTTTTTCTGTGTGACGTATTTCTCGTAGAATCATCGTACCTGAATCCACTCATTATGCCGCTATGGGCCTGAAGACGTAGATTTCTTTGCTGAGTGATATTCCATTGTACGTGCGTACCAGAAATTCTTTATCCATTTTTTCCTTTCTCAGATATTTAACTTGTACCGTAGACAAGGTTCTTGTAAACAGAGCCATCCCAAACTTTGGGGTGGCTGTGTGTTTGTGATTTTAATTACCCTAAGCTATAGGACCATAGTGGAAGTTACATAGGCTGTGTTGCTTTGTTTCCTACGTGTTTCAGGATACACCATACATTTCTCCAGAGTGGCTGTTGGCAATTTACATCCCGCCCATCAGCATAACAAGGCTCCCTGTTCTCCAAGACCTGTCCTGCCTTTCTGGATTTTACACTTTTTTCAGATGGCCCTTTTGACCGGGGGGCAGTGAGACTTCATTGTAGTGCAGATTTCCTTTACACGCTTGCTTGGTTGGCCAAAAAGTGCGTATGCGTTTTTTCCTGAATATATTCAGGAAAAAACGCATACGCCCTTTTTGGCCAAGTGCATCATTGTCGACATTCTGCCTCTTTTCC
This sequence comes from Delphinapterus leucas, assembly GCF_059928025.1. NCBI lineage: Eukaryota > Metazoa > Chordata > Mammalia > Artiodactyla > Monodontidae > Delphinapterus > Delphinapterus leucas. The sequence continues at coordinate 537,807 of NW_028322243.1, read as the reverse complement.
TATGCTTTAAGTGCAATTCCAGTCTACCCCCTGAAATCGTTTTCCTGAAATTCTGCCCCGCTTTCAAGTCCTCTTTGAAGACTTACTTCAGTACATTTTTGAACGATAGCTGTCATTCATAACTCTGCAGGTTTGTGAATTACAGTGCCCCTGAGCTCCTTTCTTCAACTCCTTTTCTTGTGAGCTGGCCGCAAAACCGCAGGATTGCTTCAGGCCGTAATATATTTCCGGCCGGGCACGCTGAGCCTTTGGTTAATTCCACTTCCTGGTGGGAAATGATCGTTCAATTTGCCCGTGCAGACACCAACAGCTAGTCTCTCATTGGTTCTCCCTATGCCTGTTCATCTTGCGCAGAAATTGCAAACTGTGCCAAACAGGAGGTTAAAGGCACTGACTCTCCAAGTGGGGAGAGTGTTAGTAAAGCGTCTGGAATGGTGAACCCGAGTACCAGGGGACGAAAACTGAGATGCATTTGAAAACGTTTCCCAATCACACAGTGGATGATAGTCTGGGTTTCCCATGCATGTTTTAGCTGAAGGAAGAATCCCTTAAACCTGGAAATTTGGAACCCATGGAATGGGTACCATGCAGTATGACTTCAAAGGGTCTGCGTTTGCTCACCGAACCTCACCAATGCTATCAGCCCGAAGTGTCCAGCCTTATGTCTCACCCAGCTCTGGGTGTAGATGTGGGAAATCCAGGTTGCATCACAAACCCTGAATGAATTATTTAAGAATTGCTCTCTATTTCACTGTCATTGTGTTTTGTTTTTGAAATTAATTTTGAAAATGGGATTTATCGGATTTTCACTGCTGTGTTTAGGCCGCTGTGCACACGCTTGATTTCCTTATGGAGACATATAAATCCATGGGTTTTAAGATTCTTACTTGTCAAGTATCTTGCCAGGCGTTGAATATGGGGTGTTGAGTCCATTTCGTTGAGCAAGGAGTAGGTCTTGTCTATTATATATTTGGCTTATGGAACGGTATCTGTGCTAATTTCAATCTCTGGTTTTATGCAGCACCCCAACTCACCTTTCCCCATAAGCAAGCATAAGTTGGTTTTCTAAATTTGAGACCCTGTTCTGTTTTGTAATTCAGTTCATGGGTAGCCAAGTTTACATTCCGTGTATTAGTGATATCTTATGATGTTTCTTTTTCTGTGTGACTTATTTCTCGTAGAATCATCATACCTGAATCCACTCATTATGCCGCTACGGGCCTGATGACGTAGATTTCATTGCTGAGTGATATTCCATTGTACGTGCGTACCACAATTTCTTTATCCATTTTTTACTTTCTGGGATATTTTACTTGTACCGTAGAAGAGGTTCTTGTAAACAGAGCCGTCCCAAACTCTGGGGTGGCTGTGTGTTTTTGATTTTAATTTCCCTAAGCTATAGGACCATAAGTGGAAGTGCCATAGGCTGTGTTGCTTTGTTTCCTACGTGTTTCTGGAAACACCATACACTTCTCCAGAGTGGTTGTTGGCAATTTACATCCCGCCCATCAGCATGACAAGGCTCCCTGTTCTCCATGACCTGTCCTACCTTTCTGGATTTTACACTTTTTTCAGATGGCCCTTTTGACCGGGGGGGCAGTGAGACTTCCTTGTAGTGCAGAGTTCCTTTACACGCTTGCTTGGTTGGCCAAAAAGGGCGTATGCGTTTTTTCCTGAATATATTCAGGAAAAAACGCATACGCCCTTTTTGGCCAAGTGCATCGTTGTCGACATTCTGCCTCTTTTCCTATGCTTTTAGTACAATTCCAGTCTACCCCCTGAAATCGTTTTCCTGAAATTCTGCCCCGCTTTCAAGTCCTCTTGGAAGATTTACTTCAATACATTTTTGGACGATAGCTGTCATTCATAACTCTGCAGGTTTGTGAATTACAGTGCCCCTGAGCTCATGTCTTCAACTCGCTTTCTTGTGAGCTGGCCGCAAAACCGCAGGATTGCTTCAGGCCAAAGTCTCTTTCCGGCAGGGCATGCTGAGCCTTTGTTTAATTCCTCTTCCTGGTCGGAAATGATCGCTCCTTTTGCCCGTGCAGGCACCTACAGCTTGTCTCTCATTGGTTCTCCCTATTCCTGTACATCTTGCGCAGAAATTGCAAACTGTGCCAAACAGGAGGTTAATGGCACTGACTCTCCAAGTGGGGAGAGTGTTAGTAAAGCGTCTGGAATGGTGAACCCGAGTACCAGGGGACGAAAACTGAGATGCATTTGAAAACGTTTACCGGTCACACAGTGCACTGTACTGTGGGTTTACCATGCATGTTTTAGCTGAAGGAAGAATCCCTTAAACCTGGAGAGTTGGGACCCATGGAATGGGTACCATGCAGTATGACTTCAAAGGGTCTGCGTTTGCTCACCGAACCTCACCAATGCTATCAGCCCGAAGTGTCCAGCCTTATGTCTCACCCAGCTCTGGGTGTAGATGTGGTAAATCCAGGTTGCATCACAAGCCCTGAATGAATTATTTAAGAATTGCTCTCTATTTCACTGTCATTTTGTTTTGTTTTTGAAATTTATTTTGATAATGGGATTTATCGGATTTTCACTGCTGCGTTTAGGCCGCTGTACACACGCTTGATTTCCTTATGGAGACATATAAATCCATGGGTTTTAAGATTCTTACTTGTCAGGTATCTTGCCAGGCGTTGAATATGGGGTGTTGAGTCCATTTCGTTGAGCAAGGAGTAGGGCTTGTCTATTATATATTTGGCTTATGGAACGGTATCTGTGCTAATTTCAATCTCTGGTTTTATGCAGCACCCCAACTCACCTTTCCCCATAAGCAAGCATAAGTTGGTTTGCTAAATTTGAGACCCTGTTCTGTTTTGTAATTCATTTCATGTGTAGCCAACTTTACATTCCGTGTATTAGTGATATCTTATGATGTTTCTTTTTCTGTGTGACTTATTTCTCGTAGAATCATCGTACCTGAATCCACTCATTATGCCGCTACGGGCCTGATGCCGTATATTTCATTGCTGAGTGATATTCCATTGTACGTGCGTACCACAACTTCTTTATCCATTTTTTGCTTTCTGGGATATTTTACTTGTACCGTAGACGAGGTTCTTGTAAACAGAGCCGTCCCAAACTCTGGGGTGGCTGTGTGTTTTTGAATTTAATTTCCCTAAGCTATAGGACCATAAGTGGAAGTGCCATAGGCTGTGTTGCTTTGTTTCCTATGTGTTTCTGGAAAAACCATACACTTCTCCAGAGTGGTTGTTGGCAATTTACATCCCGCCCATCAGCATGACAAGGCTCCCTGTTCTCCATGACATGTACTGTCTTTCTGGATTTTACACTTTTTTCAGATGGCCCTTTTGACCGGGGGGCTGTGAGACTTCATTGTAGTGCAGATTTCCTTTACACGCTTGCTTGGTTGGCCAAAAAGGGCATATGCGTTTTTTCCTGAATATATTCAGGAAAAAACGCATACGCCCTTTTTGGCCAAGTGCATCATTGTTGACATTCTGCCTCTTTTTCTACGCTTTAAGTGCAATTCCAGTCTACGCCCTGAAATCGTTTTCCTGAAATTCTGCCCTGCTTTCAAGTCCTCTTTGAAGACTTACTCCAATATATTTTTGGACGATAGCTGTCATTCATAACTCTGCAGGTTTGTGAATTACAGTGCCCCTGAGCTCATTTCTTCAACTCGTTTTCTTGTGAGCTGGCCGCAAAACCGCAGGACTGCTTCAGGCCCTAATATGTTTCCGGCCGGGCACGCTGAGCCTTTGGTTAATTCCTCTTCCTGGTGGGAAATGAGCGTTCACTTTGCCCGTGCAGACACCAACAGCTTGTCTCTCATTGCTTCTCCCTATTCCTGTTCATCTTGCGCAGAAATTGCAAACTGTGCCAAACAGGAGGTTAATGGCCCTGACTCTCCAAGTGGGGAGAGTGTTAGTAAAGCGTTCAAATGTTGAACCCGAGTACCAGGGGACGAAAACTGAGATGCATTTGAAAACGTTTCCCAATCACATGGTGGACCATACTCTGGGTTTCCCATGCATGTGTTAGCTGAAGGAAGAATCCCTTAAACCTGGAGAGTTGGGACCCATGGAATGGGTACCATGCAGTATGACTTCAAAGGGTCTGCGTTTGCTCACCGAACCTCACCACTGCTATCAGCCCAAAGGGTCCAGCCTTATGTCTCACCCAGCTCTGGGTGTAGATGTGGTAAATCCAGGTTGCATCACAAGCCCTGAATGAATTATTTAATAATTGCTCTCTATTTCACTGTCATTGTGTTTTGTTTTTGAAATTTATTTTGATAATGGGATTTATCGGATTTTCACTTCTGCCTTTAGGCCGCTGTACACACGCTTGATTTCCTTATGGAGACATATAAATCCATGGGTTTTAAGATTCTTACTTGTCAGGTATCTTGCCAGGCGTTGAATATGGGGTGTTGAGTCCATTTCGTTGAGCAAGGAGTAGGGCTTGTCTATTATATATTTGGCTTATGGAACGGTATCTGTGCTAATTTCAATCTCTGGTTTTATGCAGCACCCCAACTCACCTTTCCCCATAAGCAAGCATAAGTTGGTTTTCTAAATTTGAGACCCTGTTCTGTTTTGTAATTCAGTTTATGTGTAGCCAAGTTTACATTCCGTGTATTACTGATATATTATGATGTTTCTTTTTCTGTGTGACTTATTTCTCGTAGAATCATCGTACCTGAATCCACTCATTATGCCGCTATGGGCCTGAAGACGTAGATTTCATTGCTGAGTGATATTCCATTGTACGTGTGTACCAGAACTCCTTTATCCATTTTTTCCTTTCTCGGATATTTAACTTGTACCGTAGACAAGGTTCTTGTAAACAGAGCCATCCCAAAATTTGGGGTGGCTGTGTGTTTTTGATTTTAATTTCCGTAAGCTATAGGACCATAAGTGGAAGTGACATAGGCTGTGTTGCTTTGTTTCCTACGTGTTTCAGGATACACCATACATTTCTCCAGAGTGGCTGTTGGCAATTTACATCCCGCCCATCAGCATAACAAGGCTCCCTGTGATCCATGTCCTGTCCTGTCTTTCTGGATTTTACTCTTTTTTCAGATGGCCCTTTTGACCGGGAGGCAGTGAGACTTCATTGTAGTGCAGATTTCCTTTACACGCTTGCTTGGTTGGCCAAAAAGGGCGTATGCGTTTTTTCCTGAATATATTCAGGAAAAAACGCATACGCCCTTTTTGGCCAAGTGCATCATTTTCGACATTCTGCCTCTTTTCCTATGCTTTAACGGCAATTCCAGTCTACCCCCTGAAATCGTTTTCCTGAAATTCTGCCCCGCTTTCAAGTCCTCTTTGAAGACTTACTTCAGTACATTTTTGGACGATAGCTGTCATTCATTACTCTGCAGGTTTGTGAATTACAGTGCCCCTGAGCCCCTTTCTTCAACTCGTTTTCTTGTGAGCTGGCCGCAAAACCGCAGGATTGCTTCAGTCCCTAATCTCTTTCCGGCAGGGCACGCTGAGCCTTTGGTTAATTCCTCTACCTGGTGGGAAATGAGCGTTCCATTTGCCCGTGCAGACACCAACAGCTTGTCTCACATTGCTTCTCCCTATGCCTGTTCATCTTGCGCAGAAATTGCAAACTGTGCCAAACAGGAGGTTAAAGGCACTGACTCTCCTAGTGGGGAGAGTGTTAGTAAAGCGTCTGGAATGGTGAACCCGAGTACCAGGGGACGAAAACTGAGATGCATTTGAAAACGTTTCCCAATCACACGGCGGACGATAGTCTGGGTTTCCCATTCATGTTTTAGCTGAAGGAAGAATCCCTTAAACCTGGAGAGTTTGGACCCATGGAATGGGTACCATGCAGTATGACTTCAAAGGGTCTGCGTTTGCTCACCGAACCTCACCAATGCTATCAGCCCGAAGTGTCCAGCCTTATGTCTCACCCAGCTCTGGGTGTAGATGTGGTAAATCCAGGTTGCATCACAAGCCCTGAATGAATTATTTAAGAATTGCTCTCTATTTCACTGTCATATTGTTTTGTTTTTGAAATTTATTTTGATAATGGGATTTATCGGATTTTCACTGCTGCGTTTAGGCCGCTGTACACACGCTTGATTTCCTTATGGAGACATATAAATCCATGGGTTTTAAGATTCTTACTTGTCAGGTATCTTGCCAGGCGTTGAATATGGGGTGTTGAGTCCATTTCGTTGAGCAAGGAGTAGGGCTTGTCTATTATATATTTGGCTTATGGAACGGTATCTGTGCTAATTTCAATCTCTGGTTTTATGCAGCACCCCAACTCACCTTTCCCCATAAGCAAGCATAAGTTGGTTTGCTAAATTTGAGACCCTGTTCTGTTTTGTAATTCATTTCATGTGTAGCCAACTTTACATTCCGTGTATTAGTGATATCTTATGATGTTTCTTTTTCTGTGTGACTTATTTCTCGTAGAATCATCGTACCTGAATCCACTCATTATGCCGCTACGGGCCTGATGCCGTAGATTTCATTGCTGAGTGATATTCCATTGTACGTGCGTACCACAAATTCTTTATCCATTTTTTGCTTTCTGGGATATTTTACTTGTACCGTAGACGAGGTTCTTGTAAACAGAGCCGTCCCAAACTCTGGGGTGGCTGTGTGTTTTTGAATTTAATTTCCCTAAGCTATAGGACCATAAGTGGAAGTGCCATAGGCTGTGTTGCTTTGTTTCCTATGTGTTTCTGGAAAAACCATACACTTCTCCAGAGTGGTTGTTGGCAATTTACATCCCGCCCATCAGCATGACAAGGCTCCCTGTTCTCCATGACCTGTCCTGCCTTTCTGGATTTTACACTTTTTTTCAGATGGCCCTTTTGACCGGGGGGGCAGTGAGACTTCATTGTAGTGCAGATTTACTTTACACGCTTGCTTGGTTGGCCAAAAAGGGCGTATGCGTTTTTTCCTGAATATATTCAGGAAAAAACGCATACGCCCTTTTTGGCCAAGTGCATCGTTGTCGACATTCTGCCTCTTTTCCTATGCTTTTAGTACAATTCCAGTCTACCCCCTGAAATCGTTTTCCTGAAATTCTTCCCCGCATTCAAGTTTTTTGAAGACTTACTTCAATACATTTTTGGACGATAGCTGTCATTCATTACTCTGCAGGTTTGTGAATTACAGTGCCCCTGAGCTCCTTTCTTCAACTCGCTTTCTTGTGAGCTGGCCGCAAACCCGCAGGATTGCTTCAGGCCCTAATATAGTTCTGGCATGGCATGCTGAGCCTTTGGTTAATTCCTCTTCCTTGTGGGAAATGAGCGTTAAATTTGCATGTGCAGACACCTTCACATGAGTCGTCATGGTGCCCCTTTGCCCCGGTTATCTCTATGGAGGTTGGAGTTGGAGGGCCTCCTCACTCAAGATCAGTGTGCCCACGGAGCCAACCCTGCAACTTCAGGGCATGGTTGGGGGTGAGGATCACCACGAGGGTTCCTTTTCCCTTAGGAGGGAGGTGGCCTTTTGGGCTGCTGATTTCCAGGTTATCAGATACTGCCAGTATCTTGGCCAGATGTGGCGGTGGGCCAAGCCCCTTGGTGACCGTAGTTTATCCTACCTGGATCGCATTCTTGCATTGTTCCATTTCAAGTGGTCCCAGGTTTTGCACTAATACTCCAGTGGCGATTCACCGTTCACCAGGAATGTAAAGGTCAAAGGGTTTAGCTAAATTAGGGAGTTCCAGGGCAAGGGTCTGAATTGACTGCTCTTTCCATTCTTGAAAGGCCACTTCTGCATTCTATTCAAAAGGATCATCACCTTTTCCTTTCAGTGTTTCATATAGAGGCCGAGCTAGTAGACTGTAGTTAGGGATCCAGAAGCAGCAAACCCTGGCCTCCCCAGGAACCCCTAAGCTGTCTTCTAGTTTTAGAAATGGGTAAGGCTGTAAATTGTTTCTTCCCTTTCCTGGGATGGGCTTCTCCGACCTTCTGTGAGAATGAAGCCCAGGCAGGTCACCGTAGTCTGTGATATTTGAGCTTTTTCTTGGACAACTTGTATCCTTTATTGGCTTCGTAGTTCAGAGGTATCCTTAGTAGGGCTGGCGATCAGAATGTCGTCTGCATATTGAAGGAGTGTTTCCTTTTCCAGAGGTAGAACTTTTAGGTCTTTAGCTGAGCTTTCCCCAAAGATGGTGTGGGAATTTTTGAACCCTTGGGGCAACACGGCCCGGAAGTATTGTTTTAGTTGTATGTTGAGTCCTGCCACTCACAAGCCAAAATTTCTTGTGACTCTGGGACTAATAGAATACAAAAGAAGGCATCATTGAAGACTAATACAGAATACCATGTCCTGGTGGTTGGTAGAATGACCAGCAGGGTGTAGGATTTAGGAACTACTGGAGGTATATCCTCGGTGGCTTCACTGACTGTCCTGACATCCTTTACCAGGACTCCAGCAGCCTATGGGGCTCTCGAGGTCAGGCCAATCCCAGGATATGGAGCTCACCTGGGCAGGTACCCCACCCCAGCCCATGGGGCTCTCGTGGTCAGGCCCCTCCCAGGATACAGAGCTACCCTTGCAGGTACCATGGCAGGGCTGGGAACACAGGAACCGTGCATATCGCCCTCATTGCAGAGCACTCCCAGCTCACCTGTCACTCAGATCTGACACAGAGCACCTCAGAGCAGGACTTGAACTAACAAACAGCAGCTCCGACAGGTCTGTGACCCTGGGCATCACTCTGTGTGGCCTCCCTCCACCTGGTCTTCCAGAGACTTCCACTGCACCCAGGGCACCAGGCCTCTGTCTCCACCCACCAGCCACCCCTCCTCTCCCTGACTCCTGGGTTCCTCTCATTAGGAGAGGGTTTTCTTGAAGTTGTCTCCCACTCATGGGCCAGATAATATAATTAGAAAACAAGCCAGAGCTGCAGCCCCTTGTCTATCCTGACTCTCAGGAGCCCACACCTGTTCCTTGGACCTGGCCGATTCAGCAAGTTCCAGTTTCTGCAACTGTGAGCCCCTGAGGGGTGATTATTGGCTGGCCTGGGAAGCCTGACCGTGCCGGCCAGCCCTCCCCAGGTGTGCCTGGGTTCAGATCAATATAAACACCGCTCCAGGCAGCAAGAGCCCCTGCAGCTGTGCCTGACGCCATTTTCTCTGCCCTGTCAGCAGTCTTGGGGCTGGACTGGTGGGAGGGAGTGAGAGGCCACGGCTTTGTGGGTGGCCCAGTGTGAGTGGGGCTCTGCTGGACTTTCTGCAGCAGTTGCCAAGATGCCACCTGCTAAAGAAGAGGATGTGTCACCCATACCTGCCGCTGGAATTTCTCCCTGGGCAGAGGTGAGTGAGGAAGAAAGCAGTGGGGGCCGGGACAGCAGGGGTATCTCAGGCAGGGAAATGGAAAGCTTCCAGAAGAGCACCCAGGGCCAGGACCATCCTGGCTGGCCTGCAGGCACCAAGTCGGCTGGCATGCTGTCGCTCATGTGGCTCCATGGCCCTTCCTCTAGGCTTTCAAGTCCTTGTACATATTCAGGTGTTTTACCTGGGAAGGGTGGGAACATTTCAGCAGCAGCTGGCCTGGGGCTCAGCCCACGTTTACTCACAGATGCCTCGGCACGGTCCCCCAGCTTTGCAATGAGGACGCTTGTTGCGTGGGGCCTGCTGGCTGAATGGGAGATGATTCCCCACCACCGACCAACTTCAGAATTGTTTACAACTGGAGCAAGTGCCCTGATACGGTTTTCCTCTGTGTAGCTGGTGGGTTCTGTTTTTTTTTCTTTTTTTCTTTTTTGGTTCAAGGTAGATTTTATTCCTCTTTTTTGTATTTACAGATATAAGCATGGAAATAATTTATTCATATAAATACATGTATGTGAAGGGAAGAATATTTTTTCTGTTTTACTTTTTGTAATTTGAATTTTATTTTATTTTTTTATACAGCAGGTTCTTTTTGGTTATCTATTTTATACATATAAATGTATACATGCCAATCCCAATCTCTCAACTCCTCCCACCACCACCCCCCAACAGCTTTCCCCCCTTGGTGTCCATACGTTTGTTGTCTACATCTGTTGCTCTATTTCTGCCTTGCAAAACGGTTCATCTGTACAATTTGTCTAGGTTCCACATATAGCCATAAATAGACAAGATTTCTTTTTCTCTTTCTGACTTACTTCACTCTGTATGACAGTCTCTAGATCCATCAACGTCTCTACAAATGACCCAATTTCATTCCTTTTTATGGCTTAGTAATATTCCATTTTATATATGTACCACATCTTTATGCATTCGTCTGTCTGTGGGCATTTAGGTTGCTTCCATTACCTGGATATTGTAAATAGTGATGCAATGAACATTGCGGTGAATGTCTCTTTTTGATTTATGGCTTTGTCTGGGTATATGCCCAGTAGTGGGACTGCTGTATCATATGGTAATTCTATTCTTAGTTTTATAAGAAACTCCATAACTTTCTCCACAGTGACTGTATCAATTTCATTCCCAACAATAGAGGAAGAGGGTTCCTTATCTCCACACCCTTTCCAGCATTTGTTGTTTGTAGATATTCTGATGATGCCCATTCTAACAGGTGTGAGGTGATACACCATGGATGAGTCTATTTCGTTGAGCAAAGAGTAGGTCTTGTCTATTACATATTTGGCTTATGGAACGGTATGTGTGCTAATTTCAATCTCTGGTTTTATACAGCACCGCAACTCAACTTTCCCCTTAAGCAAGCATAACTTTTTATCTAAATGTGAGACTCTGTTCAGTTTTGGAATTCAGTTTATGTGTAGCCAAGTTTACACTCTCTCTATTAGTGATATCTTATGATAATTACCTTTCTCTGTGTGACATATTTCTCTTAGAATCATCATACTTAAATCCACTCAATTTGCTGCTACAGGCCTGATGACATTGATTTCATTGCTGAATGATATTCCATTGTACGTAAGTAGCACAACTCCTTTATCCATATTTTTCTTTCTGGGATATTTAATTTGTACTGGACTCAAGGTTCTTGTAAACACAGCAGCCCTAAATTTGGTGTTGGCTGTGTCTTGTTGATTTTAATTTTCCTAAGCTATAGGGCCAAAAGTGGAAGTGCCCTAGGGTCTGTAGCTTTGTTTTTCAGATGTTTCAGGATACACCATAAACATCTCCAGAGTGTCTGTTGGCAATTTACATCCCGCCCATCAGCATAACAAGGCTCCCTGTTCTCCGTGGCCTGTCCTGTGTTTCTGGTTTTTACACTTTTTTCAGATGGCCCTTTTGACGAATGGGAAATGAGACTTCATTGTAGTGCGGATTTCCATTGCTCGAGTGCTTGGTTGGCCAAAAAGGGCATATGTGTTTTTTCCTGAATATATTCAGGAAAAAATGTTTACGCACTTTTGTCCAAGTGCATCACTGTCAAAGATCTGCCGCTTTTCACATGCTTTAAACGCAATTCCAATCTACCTCCTGAAATATGATTCCTGCAATTCTGCCTTGTTTTGAAGTCCTCTTTGCAGACTTACTTCAGTATATTTTTGCCAATAGCTGTCATTTATAACTCTGCAGGTTTGTGAATTACAGTGCCTGTGATTTCCTTTCTTAACTCGTTTCCTTGAAAGCTGGCCACAGAACCGCAGGTTTGCTTTAGGCCATAATCAGGGTCTGGCACGGCACTCTGAGCCTTTGGTTAATTCCTCTTCCTGGTGGGAAATTAGAGTTAAATGTGCCCCTCCGGACACCTGCCTCACTCCCAGCCCCTTGGTGATGTGTGTCCTGTGGTTTGAGGCCACATGTGCTGGGTTCCTCACCTTTGGCTGATGTGGCCTCACTGGTGTGAGGACACTCCTGCCTGGTTCCCATCCCCTTGGTGATGTGGGCCATCCGGTGAGAGTCTGATCCTGGTTGGGTTCCTCACACTTCTGTGAGGTGGGCCCTCTTCTCTGACGTCACTCCTGCCTGGCTGGCACACCCCGCCTTGGCGAAGTCGGCCCTCTGGTGGGATTTGGTGCCTGCTGGGGGTCTCCTGCCCTCGGTAATGAGGGCCCTCTGGCGTCAGGCCCTAATTCCTGGGCTCCCAATATTTTCTGATATGCGCCCTGTGGTTCGAGTACACTCGTGCCAGGTTCCCAACCCCATGGGAATGTGGGCCTTCTGCTCTGAGGTCCCAACCGTGGGTTGCTCAGTTTCATGATGAGGGCCCTCTGCTGTGAGTTCTCTCCGGCCTGGATCCCATAGCCTCGCTGCTCCTGGCCACCTGCTGGGAGGTTCCAACTGCGGGATTCCTCACCTTTTTTCTTCTATGGACCCTCTGTTTTGAGACTCCTCCTGCCTGCCTCACTCCCAGTCCCTTGGTGATGTGTGTCCTCTGGTGTGAGGCCACGTGTGCTGGGTCCCTCGCCTTTGGATGATGTGGCCACACTGGTGTGAGGACACTCCTGCCTGCTTCCTATCCCCTTGATGATGTGGGCCCTCTGGTGAGAGTCTGATCCTGGCTGGGTTCCTCACCCTTCTGTGAGGTGGGCCCTCTGCTGTGAGGTCACTCCTGCCTGGCTGGCACACCCCACCTGGGCAACATCGGCCCTCTTGTGGCACTTGGAGCCTGCTGGGAGCCTCCTCCCCTCGGTGATGGGGGCCCTCTAGCGTCAGGCCCTAACTGCTGGGTACCCACATTTTCTGATACGTGCTAAGTGGTGCGAGGACACTCCTGCGAGGTTCCCATCCCCATGGGCATGTGGGCCTTCTGCTCTAAGGTCCCAACACCTGTGTTGTTCACCGTTTCATGATGTTGTCTCTCTGGTGTTAGTTCACTCAGGCCTAGATCCCATAGACTCTGTGCTCTGAGCCGACTGCTGGGAGGTTCCTACTGCTGGATTCCTTACCTTTTTTATTCTTTGGGTCCTGTGTTTTTATGCTCCTACTTCCTGACTCACTCCCAGCCCCTTTGTGATGTAGGTCCTCTGGTTTAAGGCCACATGTACCGGTTTCCTCACCTTTATTGATGTGGCCCCACTGGTGTGAGGACACTCCTGCCTGGTTCCCATCCCCTTGGTGATTGGGGCCCTCTTGTGAGAGTCTGATCCTGTCTGGATTCCTCACACTTCTGGGAGGTGGGCCCTCTGCTGTGAGGTCACTCCTGCCTGGCTGGCACACGTCACGTTGGCGATGTGGGCCCTCAGTTGGGAGTTGGTGCCTGCTGGGAGTCTCCTCCCCTCGGTAATGAGGGCCCTCTGGCGTCAGGCCCTAACTCATGGGCTCCCCAAATTTTCTGATGTGCGCCCTGTCGTGTGAGTACACTCCAGCCAGGGTCCCTTCCCTAGGGGATGTGGGCTTTCTGCTCTGTGGTTCCAACGGCTGGGTTGCTCACAGTGTCAGAATGTGGGCCCTCTGTTTTGAGTTCAGTCAGGCCTGGATCCCATAGCCTCGCTGCTCCTGGCCGCCTGCTGGGAGGTTCCAACTGCGGGATTCCTCACCTTTTTTACGCAATGGGCCCTCGGTTTTGAGGCTCCTCCTGCCTGCCTCACTCCCAGCCCCTTGGTGATGTGTGTCCTGTAGTTTGAGGCCACGTGTGCTGGGTCCGTCACATTTCGGTGATGTGGCCCCACTGGCGTGAGGACACTCCTGCCTGGTTTCCATTCCCTTGGTGATGTGGGCCCTCTGGTGAGAGTCTGATCCTCTTTGGGTTCCTCACACTTTTGTGTGGTTGGCCCTCTGCTCTGAGGTCACTCCTGCCTGGCTGGCACACCCCGCATTGGCGACGTCGGCCCTCTGGTAGCAGTTGGAGCTTGCTGGGAGCCTCCTCTCCTCAGTGATGAGGGCCCTCTGGCGTCCGGCCCTAACTGCTGGGCTCCCCACATTTTCTGTTGTGTGCCCACTGGTGCGATGACACTCCTGCTTGGTTCCCTTCCCCATGGGGATGTGGGCCTTGTGCTCTGAGGTCACAACGGCTGGGTTGCTTACAGTATCACGATGAGGGCCCTCTGTTGTGAGTTCATCACTGCCTGGATCCCATAGCCTCGGTGCTCTGGGCCGCCTGCTGGGATGTTCCAACTGCTGGATTCCTCACCTTTCTATACAATGGGCCATGTGTTTTGAGGTTAATCCTGCCTGCCTCGCTCTGAGACCCATGGTGATGTGGGTCTTCTGGTTTGAGGCCACATGTGCTGGGTACCTCAACTTTCGATGATGTGGCCCCACGGGTGTGAGGACACTCGTGCCTGATTCCCAGCCCCTTGCTTATGTGGGCACTCTGGTGAGAGTCTGATCATGACTGGGTTCCTTACCCTTCTGTGAGGTGGGCGCTCTGATGTGAGGTCACTCCTGCCTGGATGGCTCACGTCGCCTTGGCGACGTAGGCCCTCTGTTGGCCACTGAAGCATGCTGGGAGCCTCCTACCCTCTTTAATGAGGGCCCTGGAAGAAACACATATGCCCTTTTTGACCAAGTGCATCATTGTCGAAGTTCTGCCTATTCTCCTATACTTTCAGAGGACTTCTCATCTACCTCCTGAAATCGTATTCCTGGAATTCTGCCCCGCGTTCCAGTCCTCTTTGCAGCCTTACTTCAATATATTTTTGGACGATAGCTGTCATTTATAACTCTGCAGGTTTGTGAATTACAGTGCCCCTGAGCTCCATTCTTCAACTCGCTTTCTTGTGAGCTGGCCGCAAAACCGCAGGATTGCTTCAGGCCCTAATCTGGTTCCGGCACGGCATGTTGAGCCTTTGGCTAATTCCTCTTCCTGATGGGAAATGAGCGTTAAATTTGCTCGTGCAGACACCTACAGCTAATCTCTCATTGGTTCTCCCTATTCCTGTTCATCTTGCTCAGAAATTCCAAACTGTGCCAAACAGGAGGTTAAAGGCACTGACTCTCCAATTGGGGAAAGAGTTAGTAAAGCGTCTGGAATGGTAAAACCGAGTATGAGGGGAAGAAAACTGAGATGCATTTAAAAAGGTTTCCCGGTCACACGGTGGACCATATTCTGGGTTTCCCATGCGTGTTTTACCTGAAGGAAGAATCCCTTAAACCTGAAGGGGTGGGACCCATGCAATGGGTACCATGCAGTATGACTTCAAATGGCCTGCATTTTCTCACCGAACCTCACCAATGCTATCAGCCCAAAGTGTCGAACCTTATGTCTCACTCAGCTCTAGGTGTAGATGTGGTAAATCCAGGTTGCATCACAAGCTCTGAATGAATTATTTAAGAATTGCTCTCTATTTCACTGTCATTGTGTTTGTTTTTGTAGTTTATTTTGATAATGGGATTTATCGGATTTTCTCTGCTGCCTTCATGCAGCTGTACACACACTTGATTCTCTTACGGAGACATATAAATCCATGGGTTTGAAGATTCTTACTAGTCATGTGTAATCCTAGGAGTTGAATATGGTGTGTTTAGTCCATTTCGTTGAGCAAGGTGTAAGTCTTGACTATTACATATTTGGCTTATGGAAAGGTATGTGTGCTAATTTCTATCTCTGGTTTTATGCAGCACCCCAACTCACCTTTCCCCATAAGCAAGCATAAGTTGGTGTTCTAAATTTGAGACCCTGTTCTGTTTTGTAATTCAGTTCATGTGTAGCCAAGTTTACATTCCGTGTATTAGTGATATCTTATGATGTTTCATTTTCTGTGTGACTTATTTCACTTAGAATCATCGTACCTGGATCCACTCAATATGCCGCGACGGGCCTGATGACATAGATTTCATTGGTGAGTGATATTCCATTGTACGTGCGTACCACAACTTCTTTAACCATTTTTCACATTCTGGGATATTTAACTTGTACCGTAGACGACGTTCTTGTAAACAGAGCTGTCCCAAACTTTGGGGTGGCTGTGTGTTTTTGATTTTAATTTCCCTAAGCTATAGGACCATAAGTGGAAGTGCCATAGGCTGTGTTGCTTTGTTTCCTACGTGTTTCAGGAAACCCCATACACTTCTCCAGAGTGGCTGTTTGCAATTTACATCCCCCCCATCAGCATAACAAGTCTCCCTGTTCTCCATGACCTGTCCTGCCTTTCTGGATTTTACACTTTTTCAGATGCCCCTTTTGACCGGGGGGAAGTGAGACTTCATTGTAGTGCAGATTTCATTTACCTGCTTGCTTGCTTGGCCAAAAATGGCGAATGCGTTTTTTCCTGAATATATTCAGGAAAAAACGCATACGCACTTTTTGGCCAGTGCATCATTGTCGACATTCTGCCTCTATTCCTATGCTTTAAGTGCAATTCCAGTCTACCCCCTGAAATCGTTTTCCTGAAATTCTGCCCCGATTTCAAGTCCTATTCGAAGACTTACTTCATTACATTTTTGGACGATAGCTGTCATTCATAACTCTGCAGGTTTGTGAATTACAGTGCCCCTGAGCTCGTTTCCTCAACTCGCTTTCTTGTGAGCTGGCCACAAAACCGCAGGATTGCTGCAGGCCCTAATCTGTTTCCGTCAGGGCACACTGAGCCTTTGGTGAATTCCTCTTCCTGGTGGGAAATGAGCGTTCCATTTGCCCGTGCAGACACCTACAGCTAGTCTCTCATTGTTTCTCCCTATTCCTGTTAATATTGCGTAGAAATTGCAAACTGTGCCAAACAGGAGGTTAAAGGCACTGACTCTCCAAGTGGGGAGAATGTTAGTAAAGTGTCTGGAATGGTGAACCCGAGTGCCAGGGTTCGAAAACTGAGATATATTTGAAAACGTTTCCCAATCACACGGTGGACAATACTCTGGGTTTCCCATGCATGTCTTAGCTGAAGGAAGAATCCCTTAAACCTGGAGAGCTGGGAACCATGGAATGGGTACCATGCAGTATGACTACAAAGGGTCTGCGTTTGCTCACCGAACCTCACAAATGCTATCAGCCCGAAGTGTCCAGCCGTATATCTCACCCAGCTCTGGGTGTAGATGTGGTAAATCCAGGTTGCATCACAAGCACTGAATGAATTATTTAAGAATTGCTCTCTATTTCACTGTCAATGTGTTTTGGCTTTGAAATTTATTTTGATAATGAAATTTATCGGATTTTCACTGCTGCGTTTAGGCTGCTGTACACACGCTTGATTTCCTTATGGAGACATATAAATCCATGGGTTTTAAGATTCTTACTTGTCAGGTATATTCCCAGGCTTTGAGTCCGTTTCGTTGAGCAAGGAGTAGGTCTTGTCTATTATATATTTGGCTTATGGAACGGTATCTGTGCTAATTTCAATCTCTGGTTTTATGCAGCACCCCAACTCACCTTTCCCCATTAGCAAGCATAAGTTGGTTTTCTAAATTTGAGATCCTGTTCTGTTTTGTAATTCAGTTTATGTGTAGCCAAGTTTACATTCCGTGTATTACTTATATATTATGATGTTTCTTTTTCTGTGTGACGTATTTCTCGTAGAATCATCGTACCTGAATCCACTCATTATGCCGCTATGGGCCTGAAGACGTAGATTTCTTTGCTGAGTGATATTCCATTGTACGTGCGTACCAGAACTTCTTTATCCATTTTTTCCTTTCTCAGATATTTAACTTGTACCGTAGACAAGGTTCTTGTAAACAGAGCCATCCCAAACTTTGGGGTGGCTGTGTGTTTGTGATTTTAATTACCCTAAGCTATAGGACCATAGTGGAAGTTACATAGGCTGTGTTGCTTTGTTTCCTACGTGTTTCAGGATACACCATACATTTCTCCAGAGTGGCTGTTGGCAATTTACATCCCGCCCATCAGCATAACAAGGCTCCCTGTTCTCCATGACCTGTCCTTCCTTTCTGGATTTTACACTTTTTTCAGATGGCCCTTTTGACCGGGGGGGCAGTGAGACTTCATTGTAGTGCAGATTTCCTTTACATGCTTGCTTGGTTGGCCAAAAACAGCGTATGCGTTTTTTCCTGAATATATTCAGGAAAAAACGCATACGCCCTTTTTGGCCAAGTGCATCGTTGTCGACATTCTGCCTCTTTTCCTATGCTTTTAGTACAATTCCAGTCTACCCCCTGAAATCGTTTTCCTGAAATTCTGCCCCGCTTACAAGTCCTCTTCGAAGACTTACTTCAATACATTTTTGGACGATAGGTGTCATTCATAACTCTGCAGGTTTGTGAATTACAGTGCCCCTGAGCTCATTTCTTCAACTCGCTTTCTTGTGAGCTGGCCGCAAAACCGCAGGATTGCTTCAGGCCATAATCTCTTTCCGGCAGGGCATGCTGAGCCTTTGTTTAATTCCTCTTCCTGGTCGGAAATGAGTGTTCCTTTTGCCCGTGCAGGCACCTACAGCTAGTCTCTCATTGGTTCTCCCTATTCCTGTACATCTTGCGCAGAAATTGCAAACTGTGCCAAACAGGAGGTTAATGGCACTGACTCTCCAAGTGGGGAGAGTGTTAGTAAAGCGTCTGGAATGGTGAACCCGAGTACCAGGGGACGATAACTGAGATGCATTTGAAAACGTTTCCCGGTCACACAGTGCACTGTACTGTGGGTTTCCCATGCATGTTTTAGCTGAAGGAAGAATTCCTTAAACCTGGAGAGTTGGGACCCATGGAATGGTTACCATGCAGTATGACTTCAAAGGGTCTGCGTTTGCTCACCGAACCTCACCAATGCTATCAGCCCGAAGTGTCCAGCCTTATGTCTCACCCAGCTCTGGGTGTAGATGTGGTAAATCCAGGTTGCATCACAAACCCTGAATGAATTATTTAAGAATTGCTCTCTATTTCACTGTCATTTTGTTTTGTTTTTGAAATTTATTTTGATAATGGGATTTATCGGATTTTCACTGCTGCGTTTAGGCCGCTGTACACACGCTTGATTTCCTTATGGAGACATATAAATCCATGGGTTTTAAGATTCTTACTTGTCAGGTATCTTGCCAGGCGTTGAATATGGGGTGTTGAGTCCATTTCGTTGAGCAAGGAGTAGGTCTTGTCTATTATATATTTGGCTTATGGAACGGTATCTGTGCTAATTTCAATCTCTGGTTTTATGCAGCACCGCAACTCACCTTTCCCCATAAGCAAGCATAAGTTGGTTTTCTAAATTTGAGACCCTGTTCTGTTTTGTAATTCAGTTTATGTGTAGCCAAGTTTACATTCCGTGTATTACTGATATCTTATGATGTTTCTTTTTCTGTGTGACTTATTTCTCGTAGAATCATCGTACATGAATCCACTCATTATGCCGCTACGGGCCTGATGACGTAGATTTCATTGCTGAGTGATATTCCATTGTACGTGCGTACCAGAACTTCTTTATGCATTTTTTGCTTTCTCGGATATTTAACTTGTACCGTAGACAAGGTTCTTGTAAACAGAGCCATCCCAAACTTTGGTTTGGCTGTGTGTTTTTGATTTTAATTTCCCTAAACTACAGGACCTTAAGTGGAAGTGACATAGGCTGTGTTGCTTTGTTTCCTACGTGTTTCAGGATACATCATACATTTCTCCAGAGTGGCTGTTGGCAATTTACATCCCGCCCATCAGCATAACAAGGCTCCCTGTTCTCCATGACCTCTCCTGTCTTTCTGGATTTTACACTTTTTTCAGATGGCCCTTTTGACCGGGGGGCAGTGAGACTTCATTGTAGTGCAGATTTCCTTTACACGCTTGCTTGGTTGGCCAAAAAGGGCGTATGTGTTTTTTCCTGAATATATTCAGGAAAAAACGCATACGCCCTTTTTGGCCAAGTGCATCATTGTTGACATTCTGCCTCTTTTCCTACGCTTTAAGTGCAATTCCAGTCTACCCCCTGAAATCGTTTTCCTGAAATTCTGCCCCGCTTTCAAGTCCTCTTTGAAGACTTACTTCAGTACATTTTTGGACGATAGCTGTCATTCATAACTCTGCAGGTTTGTGAATTACAGTGCCCCTGAGCTCCTTTCTTCAACTCCTTTTCTTGTGAGCTGGTCGCAAAACCGCAGGATTGCTTCAGGCCCTAATATGTTTCCGGCCGGGCACGCTGAGCCTTTGGTTAATTCCTCTTCCTGGTGGGAAATGATCGTTCAATTTGCCGGTGCAGACACCAACAGCTAGTCTCTCATTGGTTCTCCCTATGCCTGTTCATCTTGCGCAGAAATTGCAAACTGTGCCAAACAGGAGGTTAAATGCACTGACTCTCCAAGTGGGGAGAGTGTTAGTAAAGCGTCTGGAATGGTGAACCCGAGTACCAGGGGACGAAAACTGAGATGCATTTGAAAACGTTTCCCAATCACACGGTGGACGATAGTCTGGGTTTCCCATGCATGTTTTAGCTGAAGGAAGAATCCCTTAAACCTGGAGAGTTGGGACCCCTGGAATGGGTACCATGCAGTATGACTTCAAAGGGTCTGCGTTTGCTCACCGAACCTCACCAATGCTATCAGCCCGAAGTGTCCAGCCTTATGTCTCACCCAGCTCTGGTTGTAGATGTGGTAAATCCAGGTTGCATCACAAGCCCTGAATGAATTATTTAAGAATTGCTCTCTATTTCACTGTCATTTTGTTTTGTTTTTGAAATTTATTTTGATAATGGGATTTATCGGATTTTCACTGCTGCGTTTAGGCCGCTGTACACACGCTTGATTTCCTTATGGAGACATATAAATCCATGGGTTTTAATATTCTTACTTGTCAGGTATCTTGCCAGGCGTTGAATATGGGGTGTTGAGTCCATTTCGTTGAGCAAGGAGTAGGGCTTGTCTATTATATATTTGGCTTATGGAACGGTATCTGTGCTAATTTCAATCTCTGGTTTTATGCAGCACCCCATCTCACCTTTCCCCATAAGCAAGCATAAGTTGGTTTTCTAAATTTGAGACCCTGTTCTGTTTTGTAATTCAGTTCATGTGTAGCCAACTTTACATTCCGTGTATTAGTGATATCTTATGATGTTTCTTTTTCTGTGTGACTTATTTCTCGTAGAATCATCGTACCTGAATCCACTCATTATGCCGCTACGGGCCTGATGACGTAGATTTCATTGCTGAGTGATATTCCATTGTACGTGCGTACCACAACTTCTTTATCCATTTTTTGCTTTCTGGGATATTTTACTTGTACCGTAGACGAGGTTCTTGTAAACAGAGCCGTCCCAAACTCTGGGGTGGCTGTGTGTTTTTGATTTTAATTTCCCTAAGCTATAGGACCATAAGTGGAAGTGCCATAGGCTGTGTTGCTTTGTTTCCTACGTGTTTCTGGAAACACCATACACTTCTCCAGAGTGGTTGTTGGCAATTTACCTCCCGCCCATCAGCATGACAAGGCTCCCTGTTCTCCATGACCTGTCCTGGCTTTCTGGATTTTACATTTTTTTCAGATGGCCCTTTTGACCAGGGGGCAGTGAGACTTCATTGTAGTGCAGATTTCCTTTACACGCTTGCTTGGTTGGCCAAAAAGTGCGTATGCGTTTTTTCCTGAATATATTCAGGAAAAAACGCATACGCCCTTTTTGGCCAAGTGCATCATTGTCTACATTCTCCCTCTTTTCCTATGCTTTTAGTACAATTCCAGTCTACCGCCTAAAATCGTATTCCTGAAATTCTGCCCCGCTTTCAAGTCCTCTTCGAAGACTTACTTCAATACATTTTTGGATGATAGCTGTCATTCATAACTCTGCAGGTTTGTGAATTACAGTGCCCCTGAGCTCATTTCTTCAACTCGCTTTCTTGTGAGCTGGCCGCAAAACCGCCGGATTGCTTCAGGCCCTAATCTCTTTCCGGCAGGGCACGCTGAGCCTTTGGATAGTTCCTCTTCCTGGTGGGCAATGAGCGTTCCATTTGCCCGTGCAGACACCTACAGCTAGTCTCTCATTGCTTCTCCCTATTCCTGTTCATCTTGCACAGAAATTGCAAACTGTGCCAAACAGAAGGTTAATGGCACTGACTCTCCAAGTGGGGAGAGTGTTAGTAAAGCGTTCAAATGTTGAACCCGAGTACCAGGGGACGAAAACTGAGATGCATTTGAAAACGTTTCCCAATCACATGGTGGACCATACTCTGGGTTTCCCATGCATGTTTTAGCTGAAGGAAGAATCCCTTAAACCTGGAGAGTTGGGACCTATGGAATGGGTACCATGCAGTATGACTTCAAAGGGTCTGCGTTTGCTCACCGAACCTCACCAATGCTATCAGCCTGAAGTGTCCAGCCTTATGTCTCATCCAGCTCTGGGTGTAGATGTGGTAAATACAGGTTGCATCACAAGCCCTGAATGAATTATTTAAGAATTGCTCTCTATTTCACTGTCATTGTGTTTTGTTTTTGAAATTCATTTTGATAATGGGATTTATCGGATTTTCACTGCTGCTTTTAGGCCACTGTACACACGCTTGATTTCCTTATGGAGACATATAAATCCATGGGTTTTAAGAGTCTTACTTGTCAGGTATCTTCCCAGGCGTTGAATATTGGGTGTTGAGTCCATTTCGTTGAGCAAGGAGTAGGTTTTGTCTATTATATATTTGGCTTATGGAACGGTATCTGTGCTAATTTCAATCTCTGGTTTTATGCAGCATCCCAACTGACCTTTCCCCATAAGCAAGCATAAGTTGGTTTGCTAAATTTGAGACCCTGTTCTGTTTTGTAATTCAGTTCATGGGTAGCCAAGTTTACATTCCGTGTATTAGTGATAACTTATGATGTTTCTTTTTCTGTCTGACTTATTTCTCATAGAATCATCGTACCTGAATCCACTCATTATGCCGCTACGGTCCTGATGACGTAGATTTCATTGCTGAGAGATATTCCATTGTACGTGCGTACCACAACTTCTTTATCCATTTTATGCTTTCTCGGATATTTAACTTCTACCGTAGATGAGGTTCTTGTAAACAGAGCCATCCCAAACTCTGGGGTGGCTGTGTGTTTTTGATTTTAATTTCCCTAAGCTATAGGACCATAAGTGGAAATGCCATAAGCTGTGTTGCTTTGTTTCCTACGTGTTTCTGGAAACACCATACACTTCTCCAGAGTGGTTGTTGGCAATTTACCTCCCGCCCATCAGCATGACAAGGCTCCCTGTTCTCCATGACCTGTCCTGCATTTCTGGATTTTACACTTTTTTCAGATGGCTCTTTTGACCGGGGGGGCAGTGAGACTTCATTGTAGTGCAGATTTCCTTTACATGCTTGCTTGGTTGGCCAAAAACAGCGTATGCGTTTTTTCCTGAATATATTCAGGAAAAAACGCATACGCCCTTTTTGGCCAAGTGCATCGTTGTCGACATTCTGCCTCTTTTCCTATGCTTTTAGTACAATTCCAGTCTACCCCCTGAAATCGTTTTCCTGAAATTCTGCCCCGCTTTCAAGTCCTCTTGGAAGACTTAATTCAATACATTTTTGGACGATAGCTGTCATTCATAACTCTGCAGGTTTGTGAATTACAGTGCCCCTGAGCTCCTTTCTTCAACTCGCTTTCTTGTGAGCTGGCCGCAAAACCGCAGGATTGCTTCAGGCCCTAATCTCTTTCCGGCCGGGCACGCTGAGCCTTTGTTTAATTCCTCTTCCTTGTCGGAAATGAGTGTTCCATTTGCCCGTGCAGACACCTACAGCTAGTCTCTCATTGCTTCTCCCTATTCCTGTTCATCTTGCGCAGAAATTGCAAAGTGTGCCAAACAGGAGGTTAAATGCACTGACTCTCCAAGTGGGGAGAGTGTTAGTAAAGCGTCTGGAATGGTGAACCCGAGTACCAGGGGATGAAAACTGAGATGCATTTGAAAACGTTTCCCAATCACACGGTGGACCATACTGTGGGTTTCCCATGCATGTTTTAGCTGAAGGAAGAATCCCTTAAACCTGGAAATTTGGAACCCATGGAATGGGTACCATGCAGTATGTCTTCAAAAGGTCTGCGTTTGCTCACCGAACCGCACCAGTGCTATCAGCCCGAAGTGTCCAGCCTTATGTCTCACCCAGCTCTGGGTGTAGATGTGGGAAATCCAGGTTGCATCACAAGCCCTGAATGAATTATTTAAGAATTGCTCTCTATTTAACTGTCATTGTGTTTTGTTTTTGAAATTTATTTTGATAATGGGATTTATCGGATTTTCACTGCTGCGTTTAGGCCGCTGTACACACGCTTGATTTCCTTATGGAGACATATAAATCCATGGGTTTTAAGATTCTTACTTGTCAGGTATCTTGCCAGGCGTTGAATATGGGGTGTTGAGTCCATTTCGTTGAGCAAGGTGTAGGTCTTGTCTATTATATATTTGGCTTATGGAACGGTATCTGTGCTAATTTCAATCTCTGGTTTTATGCAGCACCCCAACTCACCTTTCCCCATAAGCAAGCATAAGTTGGTTTTCTAAATTTGAGACCCTGTTCTGTTTTGTAATTCAGTTCATGGGTAGCCAAGTTTACATTCCGTGTATTAGTGATATCTTATGATGTTTCTTTTTCTGTGTGACTTATTTCTCGTAGAATCATCATACCTGAATCCACTCATTATGCCGCTACGGGCCTGAAGACGTAGATTTCATTGCTGAGTGCTATTCCATTGTACGTGCGTACCAGATATTCTTTATCCATTTTTTCCATTCTCGGATATTTAACTTGTACTGTAGAAAAGGTTCTTGTAAACAGAGCCATCCCAAACTTTGGGGTGGCTGTGTGTTTGTGATTTTAAGTACCCTAAGCTATAGGACCATAGTGGAAGTGACATAGGCTGTGTTGCTTTGTTTCCTACGTGTTTCAGGATACACCATACATTTCTCCAGAGTGGCTGTTGGCAATTTACATCCCGCCCATCAGCATAACAAGGCTCCCTGTTCTCCAAGACCTGTTCTGCCTTTCTGGATTTTACACTTTTTTCAGATGGCCCTTTTGACCGGGGGGCAGTGAGACTTCATTGTAGTGCAGATTTCCTTTACACGCTTGCTTGGTTGGCCAAAAAGGGCGTACGCGTTTTTTCCTGAATATATTCAGGAAAAATCACATACGCCCTTTTTGGCCAAGTGCATCATTTTCGACATTCTGCCTCTTTTCCTATGCTTTAAGTGCAATTCCAGTCTACCCCCTGAAATCGTTTTCCTGAAATTCTGCCCCGCTTTCAAGTCCTCTTTGAAGACTTACTTCAGTACATTTTTGGACGATAGCTGTCATTCATAACTCTGCATGTTTGTGAATTACAGTGCCCCTGAGCTATTTTCTTCAACTCCTTTTCTTGTGAGCTGGCCGCAAAACCGCAGGATTGCTTCAGGCACTAATATGTTTCCGGCCGGGCACGCTGAGCCTTTGGGTAATTCCTCTTCCTGGTGGGAAATGATCGTTCAATTTGCCCGTGCAGACACCAACAGCTAGTCTCTCATTGCTTCTCCCTATTCCTGTTCATCTTGCGCAGAAATTGCAAACTGTGCCAAACAGGAGGTTAATGGCACTGACTCTCCAAGTGGGGAGAGTGTTAGTAAAGCGTTCAAATGTTGAACCCGAGTACCAGGGGACGAAAACTGAGATGCATTTGAAAACGTTTCCCAATCACACGGTGGACCATACTCTGGGTTTCCCATGCATGTTTTAGCTGAAGGAAGAATCCCTTAAACCTGGAGAGTTGGGACCCATGGAATGGGTACCATGCAGTATGACTTCAAAGGGTCTGCGTTTGCTCACCGAACCTCACCAATGCTATCAGCCCGAAGTGTCCAGCCTTATGTCTCATCCAGCTCTGGGTGTAGATGTGGTAAATACAGGTTGCATCACAAGCCCTGAATGAATTATTTAAGAATTGCTCTCTATTTCACTGTCATTGTGTTTTGTTTTTGAAATTCATTTTGATAATGGGATTTATCGGATTTTCACTGCTGCTTTTAGGCCACTGTACACACGCTTGATTTCCTTATGGAGACATATAAATCCATGGGTTTTAAGATTCTTACTTGTCAGGTATCTTCCCAGGCGTTGAATATAGGGTGTTGAGTCCATTTCGTTGAGAAAGGAGTAGGTTTTGTCTATTATATATTTGGCTTATGGAAGGGTATCTGTGCTAATTTCAATCTCTGGTTTTATGCAGCACCCCAACTGACCTTTCCCCATAAGCAAGCATAAGTTGGTTTGCTAAATTTGAGACCCTATTCTGTTTTGTAATTCAGTTCATGGGTAGCCAAGTTTACATTCCGTGTATTAGTGATAACTTATGATGTTTCTTTTTCTGTCTGACTTATTTCTCATAGAATCATCGTACCTGAATCCACTCATTTTGCCGCTACGGTCCTGATGACGTAGATTTCATTGCTGAGTGATATTCCATTGTACGTGCGTACCACAACTTCTTTATCCATTTTATGCTTTCTGGGATATTTAACTGCTACCATAGATGAGGTTCTTGTAAACAGAGCCATCCCAAACTTTGGGGTGGCTGTGTGTTTTTGATTATAATTTCCCTAAGCTATATGACCATAAGTGGAAGTGCCATAGGCTGTGTTGCTTTGTTTCCTACATGTTTCAGGAAACACCATACACTTTTCCAGAGTGGCTGTTGGCAATTTAAATCCGCCCATCAGCATAACAAGGCTCCCTGTTCTCCATGACCTGTCCTGCCTTTCTGGATTTTACACTTTTTTCAGATGGCCCTTTTGACCGGGGGGCAGTGAGACTTCATTGTAGTGCAGATTTCCTTTACACGCTTGCTTGGTTGGCCAAAAAGGGCGTATGCGTTTTTTCCTGAATATATTCAGGAAAAAACGCATACGCCCTTTTTGGCCAAGTGCATCATTGTCAACATTCTGCCTCTTTTCCTATGCTTTAAGTGCAATTCCAGTCTACCCCCTGAAATCGTTTTCCTGAAATTCTGCCCCGCTTTCAAGTCCTCTTTGAAGACTTACTTCAGTACATTTTTGGACGATAGCTGTCATTCATAACTCTGCATGTTTGTGAATTACAGTGCCCCTGAGCTCCTTTCTTCAACTCCTTTTCTTGTGAGCTGGCCGCAAAACCGCAGGATTGCTTCAGGCACTAATATGTTTCCGGCCGGGCACGCTGGGCCTTTGGGTAATTCCTCTTCCTGGTGGGAAATGATCGTTCAATTTGCCCGTGCAGACACCAACAGCTAGTCTCTCATTGCTTCTCCCTATTCCTGTTCATCTTGCGCAGAAATTGCAAACTGTGCCAAACAGGAGGTTAATGGCACTGACTCTCCAAGTGGGGAGAGTGTTAGTAAAGCGTTCAAATGTTGAACCTGAGTACCAGGGGACGAAAACTGAGATGCATTTGAAAACGTTTCCCAATCACACGGTGGACCATACTATGGGTTTCCCATGCATGTTTTAGCTGAAGGAAGAATCCCTTAAACCTGGAAATTTGGGACCCATGGAATGGGTACCATGCAGTATGACTTCAAAGGGTCTGCGTTTGCTCACCGAACCTCACCAATGCTATCAGCCCGAAGTGTCCAGCCTTATGTCTCACCCAGCTCTGGGTGTAGATGTGGTAAATCCAGGTTGCATCACAAGCCCTGAATGAATTATTTAAGAATTGCTCTCTATTTCACTGTCATTTTGTTTTGTTTTTGAAATTTATTTTGATATTGGGATTTATCGGATTTTCACTGCTGCGTTTAGGCCGCTGTACACATGCTTGATTTCCTTATGGAGACATATAAATCCATGGGTTTTAAGATTCTTACTTGTCAGGTATCTTGCCAGGCGTTGAATATTGGGTGTTGAGTCCATTTCGTTGAGCAAGGAGTAGGTCTTGTCTATTATATATTTGGCTTATGGAACGGTATCTGTGCTAATTTCAATCTCTGGTTTTATGCAGCACCCCAACTCACCTTTCCCCATAAGCAAGCATAAGTTGGTTTTCTAAATTTGAGACACTGTTCTGTTTTGTAATTCAGTTCATGGGTAGCCAAGTTTACATTCCGTGTATTAGTCATATCTTATGATGTTTCTTTTTCTGTGTGACTTATTTCTCGTAGAATCTTCGTACCTGAATCCACTCATTATGCCGCTATGGGCCTGATGACGTAGATTTCATTGCTGAGTGATATTCCATTGTACGTGCGTACCACAACTTCTTTATCCATTTTTTACTTTCTGGGATATTTTAATTGTACCGTAGACGAGGTTCTTGTAAACAGAGCCGTCCCAAACTCTGGGGTGGCTGTGTGTTTTTGATTTTAATTTCCCTAAGCTATAGGACCATAAGTGGAAGTGCCATAGGCTGTGTTGCTTTGTTTCCTACGTGTTTCTGGAAACACCATACACTTCTCCAGAGTGGTTGTTGGCAATTTACATCCCGCCCATCAACATGACAAGGCTCCCTGTTCTCCATGACCTGTCCTGTCTTTCTGGATTTTACACTTTTTTCAGATGGCCCTTTTGACCGGGGGGGCAGTGAGACTTCATTGTAGTGCAGATTTCCTTTACACGCTTGATTGGTTGGCCAAAAAGGGCGTATGCGTTTTTTTCTGAATATATTCAGGAAAAAACGCATACGCCCTTTTTGGCCAAGTGCATCGTTGTCGACATTCTGCCTCTTTTCCTATGCTTTAAGTGCAATTCCAGTCTACCCCCTGAAATCGTTTTCCTGAAATTCTGCCCCGCTTTCAAGTCCTCTTCGAAGACTTACTTCTATACATTTTTGGACGATAGGTGTCATTCATAACTCTGCAGGTTTGTGAATTACAGTGCCCCTGAGCTCCTTTCTTCAACTCGCTTTCTTGTGAGCTGGCCGCAAAACCGCAGGATTGCTTCAGGCCCTAGTCTCTTTCCGGCAGGGCACGCTGAGCCTTTGGTTAATTCCTCTTCCTGGTGGGAAATGAGCGTTCCATTTGCCCGTGCAGACACCTACAGCTAGTCTCTCATTGCTTCTCCCTATGCCTGTTCATCTTGCGCAGAAATTGCAAAGTGTGCCAAACAGGAGGTTAAATGCACTGACTCTCCAAGTGGGGAGAGTGTTAGTAAAGCGTCTGGAATGGTGAACCCGAGTACCAGGGGACGAAAACTGAGATGCATTTGAAAACGTTTCCCAATCACATGGTGGACCATACTATGGGTTTCCCATGCATGTTTTAGCTGAAGGAAGAATCCCTTAAACCTGGAAATTTGGGACCCATGGAATGGGTACCATGCAGTATGACTTCAAAGGGTCTGCGTTTGCTCACCGAACCTCACCAATGCTATCAGCCCGAAGTGTCCAGCCTTATGTCTCACCCAGCTCTGGGTGTAGATGTGGGAAATCCAGGTTGCATCACAAGCCCTGAATGAATTATTTAAGAATTGCTCTCTATTTCACTGTCATTGTGTTTTGTTTTTGAAATTTATTTTGATAATGGGATTTATCGGATTTTCACTGGTGCGTTTAGGCCGCTGTACACACGCTTGATTTCCTTATGGAGACATATAAATCCATGGGTTTTAAGATTCTTACTTGTCAGGTATCTTGCCAGGCGTTGAATATGGGGTGTTGAGTCCATTTCATTGAGCAAGGAGTAGGGCTTGTCTATTATATATTTGGCTTATGGAACGGTATCTGTGCTAATTTCAATCTCTGGTTTTATGCAGCACCCCATCTCACCTTTCCCCAGAAGCAAGCATAAGTTGGTTTTCTAAATTTGAGACCCTGTTCTGTTTTGTAATTCAGTTCATGTTTCGCCAACTTTACATTCCGTGTATTAGTCATATCTTATGATGTTTCTTTTTCTGTGTGACTTATTTCTCGTAGAATCATCGTACCTGAATCCACTCATTATGCCGCTACGGGCCTGAAGACGTAGATTTCATTGCTGAGTGATATTCCATTGTACGTGCGTACCAGATATTCCTTATCTATTTTTTCCTTTCTCGGATATTTAACTTGTACCGTAGAAAAGGTTCTTGTAAACAGAGCCATCCCAAACTTTGTGGTGGCTGTGTGTTTGTGATTTTAATTACCTTAAGCTATAGGACCGTAGTGGAAGTGACATAGGCTGTGTTGCTTTGTTTCCTACGTGTTTCAGGATACACCATATATTTCTCCAGAGTGGCTGTTGGCAATTTACATCCTGCCCATCAGCATAACAAGGCTCCCTGTTCTCCAAGACCTGTCCTGCCTTTCTGGATTTTACACTTTTTTCAGATGGCCCTTTTGACCGGGGGGCAGTGAGACTTCATTGTAGTGCAGATTTCCTTTACACGCTTGCTTGGTTGGCAAAAAGGGCGTATGCGTTTTTTCCTGAATATATTCAGGAAAAAACGCATACGCCCTTTTTGGCCAAGTGCATCATTGTTGACATTCTGCCTCTTTTCCTACGCTTTAAGTGCAATTCCAGTCTACCCCCTGAAATCGTTTTCCTGAAATTCTGCCCCGCATTCAAGTCCTCTTTGAAGACTTACTTCAGTACATTTTTGGACGATAGCTGTCATTCATAACTCTGCAGGTTTGTGAATTACAGTGCCCCTGAGCCCCTTTCTTCAACTCGTTTTCGTGTGAGCTGACGGCAAAACCGCAGGATTGCTTCAGGCCCTAATCTCTTTCCAGCAGGGCATGCTGAGGCTTTGGTTAATTCCTCTTCCTGGTGGGAAATGAGCGTTCCATTTGCCCGTGCAGACACCAACAGCTAGTCTCTCATTGGTTCTCCCTATGCCTGTTCATCTTGCGCAGAAATTGCAAACTGTGCCAAACAGGAGGTTAAAGGCACTGACTCTCCAAGTGGGGAGAGTGTTAGTAAAGCGTCTGGCATGGTGAACCCGAGTACCTGGGGACGAAAACTGAGATGCATTTGAAAACGTTTCCCAATCACATGGCGGACGATAGTCTGCGTTTCCCATGCATGTTTTAGCTGAAGGAAGAATCCCTTAAACCTGGAGAGTTGGGACCCATGGAATGGGTACCATGAATTTGACTTCAAAGGGTCTGCGTTTGCTCACCGAACCTCACCAATGCTATCAGCCCGAAGTGGCCAGCCTTATGTCTCACCCAGCTCTGGGTGTAGATGTGGTAAATCCAGGTTGCATCACAAGCTCTCAATGAATTATTTAAGAATTGCTCTCTATTTCACTGTCATTGTGTTTTGTTTTTGAAATTTATTTTGATAATGGGATTTATCGGATTTTCACTGCTGCGTTTAGGCCGCTGTACACACGCTTGATTTCCTTATGGAGACATATAAATCCATGGGTTTTAAGATTCTTACTTGTCAGGTATCTTGCCAGGCGTTGAATATGGGGTGTTGAGTCCATTTCGTTGAGCAAGGAGTAGGGCTTGTCTATTATATATTTGGCTTATGGAACGGTATCTGTGCTAATTTCAATCTCTGGTTTTATGCAGCACCCCAACTCACCTTTCCCCATAAGCAAGCATAAGTTGGTTTTCTAAATTTGAGACCCTGTTCTGTTTTGTAATTCAGTTCATGGGTAGCCAACTTTACATTCCGTGTATTAGTGATATCTTATGATGTTTCTTTTTCTGTGTGACTTATTTCTTGTAGAATCATCGTACCTGAATCCACTCATTATGCCGCTACGGGCCTGATGCCGTAGATTTCATTGCTGAGTGATATTCCATTGTACGTGTGTACCACAACTTCTTTATCCATTTTTTGCTTTCTGGGATATTTTACTTGTACCGTAGACGAGGTTCTTGTAAACAGAGCCGTCCCAAACACTGGGGTGGCTGTGTGTTTTTGAATTTAATTTCCCTAAGCTATAGGACAATAAGTGGAAGTGCCATAGGCTGTGTTGCTTTGTTTCCTATGTGTTTCTGGTAAAACCATACACTTCTCCAGAGTGGTTGTTGGCAAGTTACATCCCGCCCATCAGCATGACAAGGCTCCCTGTTCTCCATGACCTGTCCTGTCTTTCTGGATTTTACACTTTTTTCAGATGGCCCTTTTGACCGGGGGGCAGTGAGACTTCATTGTAGTGCAGATTTCCTTTACACGCTTGCTTGGTTGGCCAAAAAGGGCGTATGCGTTTTTTCCTGAATATATTCAGGAAAAAACGCATACGCCCTTTTTGGCCAAGTGCATCATTGTTGACATTCTGCCTCTTTTTCTACGCTTTAAGTGCAATTCCAGTCTACCCCCTGAAATCGTTTTCCTGAAATTCTGCCCCGCTTTCAAGTCCTCTTTGAAGACTTACTTCAGTACATTTTTGGACGATAGCTGTCATTCATAACTCTGCAGGTTTGTGAATTACAGTGCCCCTGAGCTCCTTTCTTCAACTCGTTTTCTTGTGAGCTGGCCGCAAAACCGCAGGATTGCTTCAGGCCCTAATATGTTTCCGGCCGGGCACGCTGAGCCTTTGGTTAATTCCTCTTCCTGGTGGGAAATGAGCGTTCAATTTGCCCGTGCAGACACCAACAGCTAGTCTCTCATTGCTTCTCCCTATTCCTGTTCATCTTGCGCAGAAATTGCAAACTGTGCCAAACAGGAGGTTAATGGCACTGACTCTCCAAGTAGGGAGAGTGTTAGTAAAGCGTTCAAATGTTGAACCCGAGTACCAGGGGACGAAAACTGAGATGCATTTGAAAACGTTTCCCAATCACACGGTGGACAATACTCTGGGTTTCCCATGCATGTCTTAGCTGAAGGAAGAATCCCTTAAACCTGGAGAGTTGGGACCCATGGAATGGGTACCATGCAGTATGACTTCAAAGGGTCTGCGTTTGCTCACCGAACCTCACCAATGCTATCAGCCCGAAGTGTCCAGCCTTATGTCTCATCCAGCTCTGGGTGTAGATGTGGTAAATACAGGTTGCATCACAAGCCCTGAATGAATTATTTAAGAATTGCTCTCTATTTCACTGTCATTGTGTTTTGTTTTTGAAATTCATTTTGATAATGGGATTTATCGGATTTTCACTGCTGCTTTTAGGCCACTGTACACACGCTTGATTTCCTTATGGAGACATATAAATCCATGGGTTTTAAGATTCTTACTTGTCAGGTATCTTCCCAGACGTTGAATATAGGGTGTTGAGTCCATTTCGTTGAGCAAGGAGTAGGGCTTGTCTATTATATATTTGGCTTATGGAACGGTATTTGTGCTAATTTCAATCTCTGGTTTTATGCAGCATCCCAACTGACCTTTCCCCATAAGCAAGCATAAGTTTGTTTGCTAAATTTGAGACCCTGTTCTGTTTTGTAATTCAGTTCATGGGTAGCCAAGTTTACATTCCGTGTATTAGTGATAACTTATGATGTTTCTTTTTCTGTGTGACTTATTTCTCGTAGAATCATCGTACCTGAATCCACTCATTATGCCGCTATGGGCCTGAAGACGTAGATTTCATTGCTGAATGATATTCCATTGTACGTGCGTACCAGAACTTCTTTATCAATTTTTTTCCTTTCTCGGATATTTAACTTGTACCGTAGACAAGGTTCTTGTAAACAGAGCGATCCCAAACTTTGGGGTGGCTGTGTGTTTTTGATTTTAATTTCTCTAAGCTATAGGACCATAAGTGGAAGTGACATAGGCTGTGTTGCTTTGTTTCCTACGTGTTTCAGGATACACCATACATTTCTCCAGAGTGGCTGTTGGCAATTTACATCCCGCCCATCAGCATAACAAGGCTCCCTGTTCTCCATGACCTGTCCTGTCTTTCTGGATTTTACTCTTTTTTCAGATGGCCCTTTTGACCGGGGGGCAGTGAGACTTCATTGTAGTGCAGATTTCCTTTACACGCTTGCTTGGTTGGCCAAAAAGGGCGTATGCGTTTTTTCCTCAGGAAAAAACGCATACGCCCTTTTTGGCCAAGTGCATCATTGTCAACATTCTGCCTCTTTTCCTATGCTTTAAGTGCAATTCCAGTCTACCCCCTGAAATCGTTTTCCTGAAATTCTGCCCCGCTTTCAAGTCCTCTTCGAAGACTTACTTCTATACATTTTTGGACGATAGCTGTCATTCATAACTCTGCAGGTTTGTGAATTACAGTGCCCCTGAGCTCATGTCTTCAACTCGCTTTCTTGTGAGCTGGCCGCAAAACCGCAGGATTGCTTCAGGCCAAAGTCTCTTTCTGGCAGGGCACGCTGAGCCTTTGGTTAATTCCTCTTCCTGGTGGGAAATGAGCGTTCAATTTGCCCGTGCAGACACCAACAGCTAGTCTCTCATTGCTTCTCCCTATTCCTGTTCATCTTGCGCAGAAATTGCAAAGTGTGCCAAACAGGAGGTTAAATGCACTGACTCTCCAAGTGGGGAGAGTGTTAGTAAAGCGTCTGGAATGGTGAACCCGAGTACCAGGGGACGAAAACTGAGATGCATTTGAAAACGTTTCCCAATCACACGGTGGACCATACTATGGGTTTCCCATGCATGTTTTAGCTGAAGGAAGAATCCCTTAAACCTGGAAATTTGGAACCCATGGAACGGGTACCATGCAGTATGACTTCAAAGGGTCTGCGTTTGCTCACCGAACCTCACCAATGCTATCAGCCCGAAGTGTCCAGCCTTATGTCTCACCCAGCTCTGGGTGTAGATGTGGGAAATCCAGGTTGCATCACAAGCCCTGAATGAATTATTTAAGAATTGCTCTCTATTTCACTGTCATTGTGTTTTGTTTTTGAAAGTTATTTTGATAATGGGATTTATCGGATTTTCACTTCTGCCTTTTGGCCGCTGTACACACGCTTGATTTCCTTATGGAGACATATAAATCCATGGGTTTTAAGATTCTTACTTGTCAGGTATCTTGCCAGGCGTTGAATATGGGGTGTTGAGTCCATCTCGTTGAGCAAGGAGTAGGTCTTGTCTATTATATATTTGGCGTATGGAACGGTATCTGTGCTAATTTCAATCTCTGGTTTTATGCAGCACCCGAACTCACCTTTCCCCATAAGCAAGCATAAGTTGGTTTTCTTAATTTGAGACCCTGTTCTGTTTTGTAATTCAGTTTATGTGTAGCCAAGTTTACATTCCGTGTATTACTGATATATTATGATGTTTCTTTTTCTGTGTGACTTATTTCTCGTAGAATCATCGTACCTGAATCCACTCATTATGCCGCTATGGGCCTGAAGACGTAGATTTCATTGCTGACTGATATTCCATTGTACGTGCGTACCAGAACTTCTTTATCCATTTTTTCCTTTCTCGGATATTTAACTTGTACCGTAGACAAGGTTCTTGTAAACAGAGCCATCCCAAACTTTGGGGTGGCTGTGTGTTTTTGATTTTAATTTCCCTAAGCTATAGGACCATAAGTGGAAGTGACATAGGCTGTGTTGCTTTGTTTCCTACGTGTTTCAGGATACACCATACATTTCTCCAGAGTGGCTGTTGGCAATTTACATCCCGCCCATCAGCATAACAAGGCTCCCTGTTCTCCATGACCTGTCCTGTCTTTCTGGATTTTACTCTTTTTTCAGATGGCCCTTTTGACCGTGGGGCAGTGAGACTTCATTGTAGTGCAGATTTCCTTTACACGCTTGCTTGGTTGGCCAAAAAGGGCGTATGCGTTTTTTCCTGAATATATTCAGGAAAAAACGCATACGCCCTTTTTGGCCAAGTGCATCATTGTTGACATTCTGCCTCTTTTTCTACGCTTTAAGTGCAATTCCAGTCTACCCCCTGAAATCGTTTTCCTGAAATTCTGCCCCGCTTTCAAGTCCTCTTTGAAGACTTACTTCAGTACATTTTTGGACGATAGCTGTCATTCATAACTCTGCAGGTTTGTGAATTACAGTGCCCCTGAGCTCCTTTCTTCAACTCGTTTTCTTGTGAGCTGGCCGCAAAACCGCAGGATTGCTTCAGGCCCTAATATGTTTCCCGCCGGGCACGCTGAGCCTTTGGTTAATTCCTCTTCCTGGTGGGAAATGAGCGTTCCATTTGCCCGTGCAGACACCAACAGCTAGTCTCTCATTGCTTCTCCCTATTCCTGTTCATCTTGCGCAGAAATTGCAAACTGTGCCAAACAGGAGGTTAATGGCACTGACTCTCCAAGTGGGGAGAGTGTTAGTAAAGCGTTCAAATGTTGAACCCGAGTACCAGGGGACGAAACATGAGATGCATTTGAAAACGTTTCCCAATAACATGGTGGACCATATTCTGGGTTTCCCATGCATGTTTTAGCTGAAGGAAGAATCCCTTAAACCTGGAGAGTTGGGACCCATGGAATGGGTACCATGCAGTATGACTTCAAAGGGTCTGCGTTTGCTCACCGAACCTCACCAATGCTATCAGCCCGAAGTGTCCAGCCTTATGTCTCATCCAGCTCTGGGTGTAGATGTGGTAAATACAGGTTGCATCACAAGCCCTGAATGAATTATTTAAGAATTGCTCTCTATTTCACTGTCATTGTGTTTTGTTTTTGAAATTCATTTTGATAATGGGATTTATCGGATTTTCACTGCTGCTTTTAGGCCACTGTACACACGCTTGATTTCCTTATGGAGACATATAAATCCATGGGTTTTAAGATTCTTACTTGTCAGGTATCTTGCCAGGCGTTGAATATGGGGTGTTGAGTCCATTTCGTTGAGCAAGGAGTAGGTTTTGTCTATTATATATTTGGCTTATGGAACGGTATCTGTGCTAATTTCAATCTCTGGTTTTATGCAGCATCCCAACTGACCTTTCCCCATAAGCAAGCATAAGTTGGTTTGCTAAATTTGAGACCCTGTTCTGTTTTTTAATTCAGTTCATGGGTAGCCAAGTTTACATTCCGTGTATTAGTGATAACTTATGATGTTTCTTTTTCTGTCTGACTTATTTCTCATAGAATCATCGTACCTGAGTCCACTCATTATGCCGCTACGGTCCTGATGACGTAGATTTCATTGCTGAGAGATATTCCATTGTACGTGCGTACCACAACTTCTTTATCCATTTTATGCTTTCTCGGATATTTAACTTCTACCGTAAATGAGGTTCTTGTAAACAGAGCCATCCCAAACTTTGGGGTGGCTGTGTGTTTTTGATTTTAATTTCCCTAAGCTATAGGACCATAAGTGGAAGTGCCATAGGCTGTGTTGCTTTGTTTCCTACGTGTTTCAGGAAACACCATACACTTCTCCAGAGTGGCTGTTGGCAATTTACATCCCGCCCATCAGCATGACAAGGCTCCCTGTTCTCCATGACCTGTCCTGCCTTTCTGGATTTTACACGTTTTTCAGATGGCCCTTTTGACCGCTGGGCAGTGAGACTTCACTGTAGTGCAGATTTCTTTTACACGCCGGCCTGGTTGGCCAAAAAGGGCGTATGCGTTTTTTCCTGAATATATTCAGGAAAAAACGCATACGCCCTTTTTGGCCAAGTGCATCATTGTCGACATTCTGCCTCTTTTCCTATGCTTTAAGTGCAATTCCAGCCTACCCCCTGAAATCGTTTTCCTGAAATTCTGCCCCGCTTTCAAGTCCTCTTCGAAGACTTACTTCAGTACATTTTTGGACGATAGCTGTCATTCATAACTCTGCAGGTTTGTGAATTACAGTGCCCCTGAGCTCCTTTCCTCAACACGCTTTCTTGTGATCTGGCCGCAAAACCGCAGGATTGCTTCAGGCCCTAATCTGTTTCCGGCAGGGCACGCTGAGCCTTTGGTTAATTCCTCTTCCTGGTGGGAAATGAGCGTTCCATTTGCCCGTGTAGACACCTACAGCTAGTCTCTCATGGGTTCTCCCTATTCCTGTTCATCTTGCGCAGAAATTGCAAACTGTGCCAAACAGGACGTTAAAGGCACTGACTCTCCAAGTGGGGAGAATGTTAGTAAAGCATCTGGAATGGTGAACCCGAGTACCAGGGTTCGAAAACGGAGATGCATTTGAAAACGTTTCCCAATCACACGGTGGACCATACTATGGGTTTCCCATGCATGTTTTAGCTGAAGGAAGAATCCCTTAAACGTGGAGAGTTGGGACCCATGGAATGGGTACCATGCAGTATGACTTCAAAGGGTCTGCGTTTGCTCACCGAACCTCACCAATGCTATCAGCCCGAAGTGTGCAGCCTTATGTCTCACCCAGCTCTGGGTGTAGATGTGGTAAATCCAGGTTGCATCACAAGCCCTGAATGAATTATTTAAGAATTGCTCTCTATTTCACTGTCATTGTGTTTTGTTTTTGAAATTTATTTTGATAATGGGATTTATCGGATTTTCACTGCTGCATTTAGGCCGCTGTACACACGCTTTATTTCCTTATGGAGACATATAAATCCATGGGTTTTAAGATTCTTAATTGTCAGGTATCTTGCCAGGCGTTGAATATGGGGTGTTGAGTCCATTTCGTTGAGCAAGGAGTAGGTATTGTCTATTATATATTTTGCTTATGGAATGGTATCTGTGCTAATTTCAATCTCTGCTTTTATGCAGCACCCCAACTCACCTTTCCACATAAGCAAGCATAAGTTGGTTTTCTAAATTTGAGACCCTGTTCTGTTTTGTAATTCTGTTCATGTGTGGCCAAGTTTACATTCCGTGTATTAGTGATATCTTATGATGTTTCTTTTTCTGTGTGACTTATTTCTCGTAGAATCATCGTACCTGAATCCACTCATTATGCCGCTACGGGCCTGATGACGTAGGTTTCACTGCTGAGTGATATTCCATTGTACGTGCGTACCACAACTTCTTTATCCATTTTTTGCTTTCTCGGATATTTAACTTGTACCGTAGACGAGGTTCTTGTAAACAGAGCCATCCCAAATTTTGGGGTGGCTGTGTGATTTTGATTTTAATTTCTCTATGCTATAGGACCATAAGTGGAAGTGCCATAGGCTGTGTTGCTTTTTTTCCTACGTGTTTCAGGAAACACCATACACTTCTCCAGAGTGGCTGTTGGCAATTTACATCCCGCCCATCAGCATAACAAGGCTCCCTGTTCTCCATGACCTGTCGTGCCTTTCTGGAATTTACACATTTTTCAGATGGCCCTTTTGACCGGGGGGCAGTGAGACTTCATTGTAGTGCACATTTCCTTTACAAGGTTGCTTGGTTGGCGAAAAAGTGCGTATGCGTTTTTTCCTGAATATATTCAGGAAAAAACGCATACGCCCTTTTTGGCCAAGTGCATCATTGTCGACATTCTGCCTCTAATCTTATTCTTTAAGTGCAATTCCATTCTACCCCCTGAAATCGTTTTCCTGAAATTCTGCCCCGATTTCAAGTCCTCTTCGAAGACTTACTTCAAAACATTTTTGGACGATAGCTGTCATTCATTACTCTGCAGGTTTGTGAATTACAGTGCCCCTGAGCTCCTTTCTTCAACTCGCTTTCTTGTGAGCTGGCCACAAACCCGAAGGATTGCTTCAGGCCCTAATATAGTTCCGGCATGGCATGCTGAGCCATTGGTTAATTCCTCTTCCTTGTGGGAAATGAGCGTTAAATTTGCATGTGCAGACACCTTCACATGAGTCGTCATGGTGCCCCTTTGCCCCGGTTATCTCTATGGAGGTTGGAGCTGGAGGGCCTCCTCCCTCAAGATCAGTGTGCCCATGGAGCCAACCCTGCAACGTCAGGGCATGGTTGGGGGTTAGGATCACCACGAGGGTTCCTTTTCCCTTAGGAGGGAGGTGGCCTTTTGGGCTGCTGATTTCCAGGTTATCAGATACTGCCAGTATCTTGGCCAGATGTGGCGGTGGGCCAAGCCCCTTGGTGACCGTATTTTATCCTACCTGGATCGCATTCTTGCATTGTTCCATTTCAAGTGGTCCCAGGTTTTGCACTAATAATCCAGTGGCGATTCACCGTTCACCAGGAATGTAAAGGTCAAAGGGTTTAGCTAAATTAGGGAGTTCCAGGGCAAGGGTCTGAATTGACTGCTCTTTCCATTCTTGAAAGGCCACTTCTGCCTTCTATTCAAAAGGATCATCACCTTTTCCTTTCAGTGTTTCATATAGAGGCCGAGCTAGTAGACTGTAGTTAGGGATCCAGAAGCAGCAAACCCTGGCCTCCCCAGGAACCCCTAAGCTGTCTTCTAGTTTTAGAAATGGGTAAGGCTGTAAATTGTTTCTTCCCTTTCCTGGGATGGGCTTCTCCGACCTTCTGTGAGAATGAAGCCCAGGCAGGTCACCGTAGTCTGTGATATTTGAGCTTTTTCTTGGACAACTTGTATCCTTTATTGGCTTCGTAGTTCAGAGGTATCCTTAGTAGGGCTGGCGATCAGAATGTCGTCTGCATATTGAAGGAGTGTTTCCTTTTCCAGAGGTAGAACTTTTAGGTCTTTAGCTGAGCTTTCCCCAAAGATGGTGTGGGAATTTTTGAACCCTTGGGGCAACACGGCCCGGAAGTATTGTTTTAGTTGTATGTTGAGTCCTGCCACTCACAAGCCAAAATTTCTTGTGACTCTGGGACTAATAGAATACAAAAGAAGGCATCATTGAAGACTAATACAGAATACCATGTCCTGGTGGTTG
Source organism: Delphinapterus leucas (assembly GCF_059928025.1). Taxonomy (NCBI): domain Eukaryota; kingdom Metazoa; phylum Chordata; class Mammalia; order Artiodactyla; family Monodontidae; genus Delphinapterus; species Delphinapterus leucas. The sequence goes on along the minus strand of NW_028322243.1, from coordinate 497,656 downwards.
GTAGAATGACCAGCAGGGTGTAGGATTTAGGAACTACTGGAGGTATATCCTCGGTGGCTTCACTGACTGTCCTGACATCCTTTACCAGGACTCCAGCAGCCCATGGGGCTCTCGAGGTCAGGCCAATCCCAGGATATGGAGCTCACCTGGGCAGGTACCCCACCCCAGCCCACGGGGCTCTCGTGGTCAGGCCCCTCCCAGGATACAGAGCTACCCTTGCAGGTACCATGGCAGGGCTGGGAACACAGGAACCGTGCATATCGCCCTAATTGCAGAGCACTCCCAGCTCACCTGTCACTCAGATCTGACACAGAGCACCTCAGAGCAGGACTTGAACTAACAAACAGCAGCTCCGACAGGTCTGTGACCCTGGGCATCACTCTGTGTGGCCTCCCTCCACCTGGTCTTCCAGAGACTTCCACTGCACCCGGGGCACCAGGCCTCTGTCTCCACCCACCAGCCACCCCTCCTCTCCCTGACTCCTGGGTTCCTCTCATTAGGAGAGGGTTTTCTTGAAGTTGTCTCCCACTCATGGGCCAGATAATATAATTAGAAAACAAGCCAGAGCTGCAGCCCCTTGTCTATCCTGACTCTCAGGAGCCCACACCTGTTCCTTGGACCTGGCCGATTCAGCAAGTTCCAGTTTCTGCAACTGTGAGCCCCTGAGGGGTGATTATTGGCTGGCCTGGGAAGCCTGACCGTGCCGGCCAGCCCTCCCCAGGTGTGCCTGGGTTCAGATCAATATAAACACCGCTCCAGGCAGCAAGAGCCCCTGCAGCTGTGCCTGACGCCATTTTCTCTGCCCTGTCAGCAGTCTTGGGGCTGGACTGGTGGGAGGGAGTGAGAGGCCACGGCTTTGTGGGTGGCCCAGTGTGAGTGGGGCTCTGCTGGACTTTCTGCAGCAGTTGCCAAGATGCCACCTGCTAAAGAAGAGGATGTGTCACCCATACCTGCCGCTGGAATTTCTCCCTGGGCAGAGGTGAGTGAGGAAGAAAGCAGTGGGGGCCGGGACAGCAGGGGTATCTCAGGCAGGGAAATGGAGAGCTTCCAGAAGAGCACCCAGGACCAGGACCATCCTGGCTGGCCTGCAGGCACCAAGTCGGCTGGCATGCTGTCGCTCATGTGGCTCCATGGCCCTTCCTCTAGGCTTTCAGGTCCTTGTACATATTCAGGTGTTTTACCTGGGAAGGGTGGGAACATTTCAGCAGCAGCTGGCCTGGGGCTCAGCCCACGTTTACTCACAGATGCCTCGGCACTGTCCCCCAGCTTTGCAATGAGGACGCTTGTTGCGTGGGGCCTGCTGGCTGAATGGGAGATGATTCCCCACCACCGACCAACTTCAGAATTGTTTACAACTGGAGCAAGTGCCCTGATACGGTTTTCCTCTGTGTAGCTGGTGGGTTCTGTTTTTTTTTCTTTTTTGGTTCAAGGTAGATTTTATTCCTCTTTTTTGTATTTACAGATATAAGCATGGAAATAATTTATTCATATAAATACATGTATGTGAAGGGAAGAATATTTTTTCTGTTTTACTTTTTGTAATTTGAATTTTATTTTATTTTTTTATACAGCAGGTTCTTTTTGGTTATCTATTTTATACATATAAATGTATACATGCCAATCCCAATCTCTCAACTCCTCCCACCACCACCCCCCAACAGCTTTCCCCCCTTGGTGTCCATACGTTTGTTGTCTACATCTGTTGCTCTATTTCTGCCTTGCAAAACGGTTCATCTGTACAATTTGTCTAGGTTCCACATATAGCCATTAATAGACAAGATTTCTTTTTCTCTTTCTGACTTACTTCACTCTGTATGACAGTCTCTAGATCCATCAACGTCTCTACAAATGACCCAATTTCATTCCTTTTTATGGCTTAGTAATATTCCATTTTATATATGTACCACTTCTTTATGCATTCGTCTGTCTGTGGGCATTTAGGTTGCTTCCATTACCTGGATATTGTAAATAGTGATGCAATGAACATTGCGGTGAAAGTCTCTTTTTGATTTATGGTTTTGTCTGGGTATATGCCCAGTAGTGGGACTGCTGTATCATATGGTAATTCTATTCTTAGTTTTATAAGAAACTCCATAACTTTCTCCACAGTGACTGTATCAATTTCATTCCCAACAATAGCGGAAGAGGGTTCCTTATCTCCACACCCTTTCCAGCATTTGTTGTTTGTAGATTTTCTGATGATGCCCATTCTAACAGGTGTGAGGTGATACACCATGGATGAGTCTATTTCGTTGAGCAAAGAGTAGGTCTTGTCTATTACATATTTGGCTTATGGAACGGTATGTGTGCTAATTTCAATCTCTGGTTTTATACAGCACCGCAACTCAACGTTCCCCTTAAGCAAGCATAAGTTTTTATCTAAATGTGAGACTCTGTTCGGTTTTGGAATTCAGTTTATGTGTAGCCAAGTTTACACTCTCTCTATTAGTGATATCTTATGATAATTACCTTTCTCTGTGTGACATATTTCTCTTAGAATCATCATACTTAAATCCACTCAATTTGCTGCTACAGGCCTGATGACATTGATTTCATTGCTGAGTGATATTCCATTGTACGTAAGTAGCACAACTCCTTTATCCATATTTTTCTTTCTGGGATATTTAATTTGTACTGGACTCAAGGTTCTTGTAAACACAGCAGCCCTAAATTTGGTGTTGGCTGTGTCTTGTTGATTTTAATTTTCCTAAGCTATAGGGCCAAAAGTGGAAGTGCCCTAGGGTCTGTAGCTTTGTTTTTCAGATGTTTCAGGATACACCATAAACATCTCCAGAGTGTCTGTTGGCAATTTACATCCCGCCCATCAGCATAACAAGGCTCCCTGTTCTCCATGGCCTGTCCTGTGTTTCTGGTTTTTACACATTTTTCAGATGGCCCTTTTGACGAATGGGAAATGAGACTTCATTGTAGTGCGGATTTCCATTGCTCGAGTGCTTGGTTGGCCAAAAAGGGCATATGTGTTTTTTCCTGAATATATTCAGGAAAAAATGTTTACGCACTTTTGTCCAAGTGCATCACTGTCAAAGATCTGCCGCTTTTCACATGCTTTAAACGCAATTCCAATCTACCTCCTGAAATATGATTCCTGCAATTCTGCCTCGTTTTGAAGTCCTCTTTGCAGACTTACTTCAGTATATTTTTGCCAATAGCTGTCATTTATAACTCTGCAGGTTTGTGAATTACAGTGCCTGTGATTTCCTTTCTTAACTCGTTTCCTTGAAAGCTGGCCACAGAACCGCAGGTTTGCTTTAGGCCATAATCAGGGTCTGGCACGGCACTCTGAGCCTTTGGTTAATTCCTCTTCCTGGTGGGAAATTAGAGTTAAATGTGCCCCTCCGGACACCTGCCTCACTCCCAGCCCCTTGGTGATGTGTGTCCTGTGGTTTGAGGCCACATGTGCTGGGTTCCTCACCTTTGGCTGATGTGGCCCCACTGGTGTGAGGACACTCCTGCCTGGTTCCCATCCCCTTGGTGATGTGGGCCATCCGGTGAGAGTCTGATCCTGGTTGGGTTCCTCACACTTCTGTGAGGTGGGCCCTCTTCTCTGACGTCACTCCTGCCTGGCTGGCACACCCCGCCTTGGCGAAGTCGGCCCTCTGGTGGGATTTGGTGCCTGCTGGGTGTCTCCTGCCCTCGGTAATGAGGGCCCTCTGGCGTCAGGCCCTAATTCCTGGGCTCCCAATATTTTCTGATATGCGCCCTGTGGTTCGAGTACACTCGTGCCAGGTTCCCAACCCAATGGGAATGTGGGCCTTCTGCTCTGAGGTCCCAACCGTGGGTTGCTCAGTTTCATGATGAGGGCCCTCTGCTGTGAGTTCTCTCCGACCTGGATCCCATAGCCTCGCTGATCCTGGCCACCTGCTGGGAGGTTCCAACTGCGGGATTCCTCACCTTTTTTCTTCTATGGACCCTCTGTTTTGAGACTCCTCCTGCCTGCCTCACTCCCAGTCCCTTGGTGATGTGTGTCCTCTGGTGTGAGGCCACGTGTGCTGGGTCCCTCGCCTTTGGATGATGTGGCCACACTGGTGTGAGGACACTCCTGCCTGCTTCCTATCCCCTTGATGATGTGGGCCCTCTGGTGAGAGTCTGATCCTGGCTGGGTTCCTCACCCTTCTGTGAGGTGGGCCCTCTGCTGTGAGGTCACTCCTGCCTGGCTGGCACACCCCACCTGGGCAACATCGGCCCTCTTGTGGCACTTGGAGCCTGCTGGGAGCCTCCTCCCCTCGGTGATGGGGGCCCTCTAGCGTCAGGCCCTAACTGCTGGGTACCCACATTTTCTGATACGTGCTAAGTGGTGCGAGGACACTCCTGCGAGGTTCCCATCCCCATGGGCATGTGGACCTTCTGCTCTAAGGTCCCAACACCTGTGTTGTTCACCGTTTCATGATGTTGTCTCTCTGGTGTTAGTTCACTCAGGCCTAGATCCCATAGACTCTGTGCTCTGAGCCGACTGCTGGGAGGTTCCTACTGCTGGATTCCTTACCTTTTTTATTCTTTGGGTCCTGTGTTTTTATGCTCCTACTTCCTGACTCACTCCCAGCCCCTTTGTGATGTAGGTCCTCTGGTTTAAGGCCACATGTACCGGTTTCCTCACCTTTATTGATGTGGCCCCACTGGTGTGAGGACACTCCTGCCTGGTTCCCATCCCCTTGGTGATTGGGGCCCTCTTGTGAGAGTCTGATCCTGTCTGGATTCCTCACACTTCTGGGAGGTGGGCCCTCTGCTGTGAGGTCACTCCTGCCTGGCTGGCACACGTCACGTTGGCGATGTGGGTCCTCAGTTGGGAGTTGGTGCCTGCTGGGAGTCTCCTCCCCTCGGTAATGAGGGCCCTCTGGCGTCAGGCCCTAACTCATGGGCTCCCAAAATTTTCTGATGTGCGCCCTGTCGTGTGAGTACACTCCAGCCAGGGTCCCTTCCCTAGGGGATGTGGGCTTTCTGCTCTGTGGTCCCAACGGCTGGGTTGCTCACAGTGTCAGAATGTGGGCCCTCTGTTTTGAGTTCAGTCAGGCCTGGATCCCATAGCCTCGCTGCTCCTGGCCGCCTGCTGGGAGGTTCCAACTGCGGGATTCCTCACCTTTTTTACGCAATGGGCCCTCTGTTTTGAGGCTCCTCCTGCCTGCCTCACTCCCAGCCCCTTGGTGATGTGTGTCCTGTAGTTTGAGGCCACGTGTGCTGGGTCCGTCACATTTCAGTGATGTGGCCCCACTGGTGTGAGGACACTCCTGCCTGGTTTCCATTCCCTTGGTGATGTGGGCCCTCTGGTGAGAGTCTGATCCTCTTTGGGTTCCTCACACTTTTGTGTGGTTGGCCCTCTGCTCTGAGGTCACTCCTGCCTGGCTGGCACACCCCGCATTGGCGACGTCGGCCCTCTGGTAGCAGTTGGAGCTTGCTGGGAGCCTCCTCTCCTCAGTGATGAGGGCCCTCTGGCGTCCGGCCCTAACTGCTGGGCTCCCCACATTTTCTGTTGTGTGCCCACTGGTGCGATGACACTCCTGCTTGGTTCCCTTCCCCATGGGGATGTGGGCCTTGTGCTCTGAGGTCACAACGGCTGGGTTGCTTACAGTATCACGATGAGGGCCCTCTGTTGTGAGTTCATCACTGCCTGGATCCCATAGCCTCGGTGTTCTGGGCCGCCTGCTGGGATGTTCCAACTGCTGGATTCCTCACCTTTTTATGCAATGGGCCATGTGTTTTGAGGTTAATCCTGCCTGCCTCGCTCTGAGACCCATGGTGATGTGGGTCTTCTGGTTTGAGGCCACATGTGCTGGGTACCTCAACTTTCGATGATGTGGCCCCACGGGTGTGAGGACACTCGTGCCTGATTCCCAGCCCCTTGCTTATGTGGGCACTCTGGTGAGAGTCTGATCATGACTGGGTTCCTTACCCTTCTGTGAGGTGGGCGCTCTGATGTGAGGTCACTCCTGCCTGGATGGCTCACGTCGCCTTGGCGACGTAGGCCCTCTGTTGGCCACTGAAGCATGCTGGGAGCCTCCTACCCTCTTTAATGAGGGCCCTGGAAGAAACGCATATGCCCTTTTTGACCAAGTGCATCATTGTCGAAGTTCTGCCTCTTCTCCTATACTTTCAGAGGACTTCCCATCTACCTCCTGAAATCTTATTCCTGGAATTCTGCGTTCAAGTCCTCTTTGCAGCCTTACTTCAATATATTTTTGGACGATAGCTGTCATTTATAACTCTGCAGGTTTGTGAATTACAGTGCCCCTGAGCTCCATTCTTCAACTCGCTTTCTTGTGAGCTGGCCGCAAAACCGCAGGATTGCTTCAGGCCCTAATCTGGTTCCGGCACGGCATGTTGAGCCTTTGGCTAATTCCTCTTCCTGATGGGAAATGAGCATTAAATTTGCTCGTGCAGACACCCACAGCTAATCTCTCATTGGTTCTCCCTATTCCTGTTCATCTTGCTCAGAAATTCCAAACTGTGCCAAACAGGAGGTTAAAGGCACTGACTCTCCAATTGGGGAAAGAGTTAGTAAAGCGTCTGGAATGGTAAAACCGAGTATGAGGGGAAGAAAACTGAGATGCATTTAAAAAGGTTTCCCGGTCACACGGTGGACCATATTCTGGGTTTCCCATGCGTGTTTTACCTGAAGGAAGAATCCCTTAAACCTGGAGAGGTGGGACCCATGCAATGGGTACCATGCAGTATGACTTCAAATGGCCTGCATTTTCTCACCGAACCTCACCAATGCTATCAGCCCAAAGTGTCGAACCTTATGTCTCACTCAGCTCTAGGTGTAGATGTGGTAAATCCAGGTTGCATCACAAGCCCTGAATGAATTATTTAAGAATTGCTCTCTATTTCACTGTCATTGTGTTTGTTTTTGTAGTTTATTTTGATAATGGGATTTATCGGATTTTCTCTGCTGCCTTCATGCAGCTGTACACACACTTGATTCTCTTACGGAGACATATAAATCCATGGATTTGAAGATTCTTACTAGTCATGTGTAATCCTAGGAGTTGAATATGGTGTGTTTAGTCCATTTCGTTGAGCAAGGTGTAAGTCTTGACTATTACATATTTGGCTTATGGAAAGGTATGTGTGCTAATTTCTATCTCTGGTTTTATGCAGCACCCCACCTCACCTTTCCCCATAAGCAAGCATAAGTTGGTGTTCTAAATTTGAGACCCTGTTCTGTTTTGTAATTCAGTTCATGTGTAGCCAAGTTTACATTCCGTGTATTAGTGATATCTTATGATGTTTCATTTTCTGTGTGACTTATTTCACTTAGAATCATCGTACCTGGATCCACTCAATATGCCACGACGGGCCTGATGACATAGATTTCATTGGTGAGTGATATTCCATTGTACGTGCGTACCACAACTTCTTTAACCATTTTTCACATTCTGGGATATTTAACTTGTACCGTAGACGACGTTCTTGTAAACAGAGCTGTCCCAAACTTTGGGGTGGCTGTGTGTTTTTGATTTTAATTTCCCTAAGCTATAGGACCATAAGTGGAAGTGACATAGGCTCCGTTGCTTTGTTTCCTACGTGTTTCAGGAAACCCCATACACTTCTGCAGAGTGGCTGTTTGCAATTTACATCCCCCCCATCAGCATAACAAGTCTCCCTGTTCTCCATGACCTGTCCTGCCTTTCTGAATTTTACACTTTTTCAGATGGCCCTTTTGACCGGGGGGCAGTGAGACTTCATTGTAGTGCAGATTTCATTTACCTGCTTGCTTGCTTGGCCAAAAATGGCGTATGCGTTTTTTCCTGAATATATTCAGGAAAAAACGCATACGCACTTTTTGGCCAGTGCATCATTGTCGACATTCTGCCTCTATTCCTATGCTTTAAGTGCAATTCCAGTCTACCCCCTGAAATCGTTTTCCTGAAATTCTGCCCCGCTTTCAAGTCCTATTCGAAGACTTACTTCAATACATTTTTGGACGATAGGTGTCATTCATAACTCTGCAGGTTTGTGAATTACAGTGCCCCTGAGCTCGTTTCCTCAACTCGCTTTCTTGTGAGCTGGCCGCAAAACCGCAGGATTGCTGCAGGCCCTAATCTGTTTCCGTCAGGGCACACTGAGCCTTTGGTGAATTCCTCTTCCTGGTGGGAAATGAGCGTTCCATTTGCCCGTGCAGACACCTACAGCTAGTCTCTCATTGTTTCTCCCTATTCCTGTTAATCTTGCGGAGAAATTGCAAACTGTGCCAAACAGGAGGTTAAAGGCACTGACTCTCCAAGTGGGGAGAATGTTAGTAAAGTGTCTGGAATGGTGAACCCGAGTACCAGGGTTCGAAAACTGAGATATATTTGAAAACGTTTCCCAATCACACGGTGGACAATACTCTGGGTTTCCCATGCATGTCTTAGCTGAAGGAAGAATCCCTTAAACCTGGAGAGCTGGGAACCATGGAATGGGTACCATGCAGTATGACTACAAAGGGTCTGCGTTTGCTCACCGAACCTCACCAATGCTATCAGCCCGAAGTGTCCAGCCGTATATCTCACCCAGCTCTGGATGTAGATGTGGTAAATCCAGGTTGCATCACAAGCCCTGAATGAATTATTTAAGAATTGCTCTCTATTTCACTGTCAATGTGTTTTGGTTTTGAAATTTATTTTGATAATGGGATTTATCGGATTTTCACTGCTGCGTTTAGGCTGCTGTACACACGCTTGATTTCCTTATGGATACATATAAATCCATGGGTTTTAAGATTCTTACTTGTCAGGTATATTCCCAGGCTTTGAGTCCGTTTCGTTGAGCAAGGAGTAGGTCTTGTCTATTATATATTTGGCTTATGGAAAGGTATCTGTACTAATTTCAATCTCTGGTTTTATGCAGCACCCCAACTCACCTTTCCCCATAAGCAAGCATAAGTTGGTTTTCTAAATTTGAGACCCTGTTCTGTTTTGTAATTCAGTTCATGGGTAGCCAAGTTTACATTCCGTGTATTAGTCATATCTTATGATGTTTCTTTTTCTGTGTGACTTATTTCTCGTAGAATCATCATACCTGAATCCACTCATTATGCCGCTACGGGCCTGATGAAGTAGATTTCATTGCTGAGTGATATTCCATTGTACGTGCGTACCACAACTTCTTTATCCATTTTTTGCTTTCTGGGATATTTTACTTGTACCGTAGACGAGGTTCTTGTAAACAGAGCCGTCCCAAACTCTGGGGTGGCTGTGTGTTTTTGATTTTAATTTCCCTAAGCTATAGGACCATAAGTGGAAGTGACATAGGCTGTGTTGCTTTGTTTCCCACGTGTTTCTGGAAACACCATACACTTCTCCAGAGTGGTTGTTGGCAATTTACATCCCGCCCATCAGCATGACAAGGCTCCCTGTTCTCCATGACCTGTCCTGCCTTTCTGGATTTTACACATTTTTCAGATGGCCCTTTTGACCGGGGGGCAGTGAGACTTCATTGTAGTGCAGATTTCCTTTACACGCTTGCTTGGTTGGCCAAAAAGGGCGTATGCGTTTTTTCCTGAATATATTCAGGAAAAAACGCATACGCCCTTTTTGGCCAAGTGCATCATTGTCGACATTCTGCCTCTTTTCCTATGCTTTAAGTGCAATTCCAGTCTACCCCCTGAAATCGTTTTCCTGAAAATCTGCCCCGCTTTCAAGTCCTCTTTGAAGACTTACTTCAGTATATTTTTGGACGATAGCTGACATTCATAACTCTGCAGGTTTGTGAATTACAGTACCCCTGAGCTCCTTTCTTCAACTCGTTTTCTTGTGAGCTGGCCGCAAAACCGCAGGATTGCTTCAGGCCCTAATCTGTTTCCGGCCGGGCACGCTGAGCCTTTGGTTCATTCCTCTTCCTGGTGGGAAATGAGCGTTCAATTTGCCCGTGCAGACACCAACAGCTAGTCTCTCATTGGTTCTCCCTATGCCTGTTCATCTTGCGCAGAAATTGCAAACTGTGCCAAACAGGGGGATAAAGGTACTGACTCTCCAAGTGGGGAGAGTGTTAGTAAAGCGTCTGGAATGGTGAACCCGAGTACCAGGGGACGAAAACTGAGATGCATTTGAAAACGTTTCCCAATCACACGGCCGACGATAGTCTGGGTTTCCCATGCATGTTTTAGCTGAAGGAAGAATTCCTTAAACCTGGAGAGTTGGGACCCATGGAATGGGTACCATGCAGTATGACTTCAAAGGGTCTGCGTTTGCTCACCGAACCTCACCAATGCTATCAGCCCGAAGTGTCCAGCCTTATGTCTCACCCAGCTCTGGGTGTAGATGTGGTAAATCCAGGTTGCATCACAAGCCCTGAATGAATTATTTAAGAATTGCTCCCTATTTCACTGTCATTTTGTTTTGTTTTTGAAATTTATTTTGATAATGGGATTTATCGGATGTTCACTGCTGCGTTTAGACCACTGTACACACGCTTGATTTCCTTATGGAGACATATAAATCCATGGGTTTTAAGATTCTTACTTGTCAGGTATCTTGCCAGGCGTTGAATATGGGTTGTTGAGTCCATTACGTTGAGCAAGGAGTAGGTCTTGTCTATTATATATTTGGCTTATGGAACGGTATCTGTGCTAATTTCAATCTCTGGTTTTATGCAGCACCCCAACTCACCTTTCCCCATAAGCAAGCATAAGTTGGTTTTCTAAATTTGAGACCCTGTTCTGTTTTGTAATTCAGTTCATGTGTAGTCAAGTTTACATTCCGTGTATTAGTGATATCTTATGATGTTTCTTTTTCTGTGTGACTTATTTCTCGTAGAATCATCGTACCTGAATGCACTCATTATGCCGCTACGGGACTGATGACGTAGATTTCATTGCTGAGTGATATTCCATTGTACGTGCGTACCACAACTTCTTTATCCATTTTTTACTTTCTGGGATATTTTACTTGTACCGTAGACGAGGTTCTTGTAAACAGAGCCGTCCCAAACTCTGGGGTGGCTGTGTGTTTTTGATTTTAATTTCCCTAAGCTATAGGACCATAAGTGGAAGTGCCATAGGCTGTGTTGCTTTGTTTCCTACGTGTTTCTGGAAACACCATACACTTCTCCAGAATGGTTGTTGGCAATTTACATCCCGTCCATCAGGATGACAAGGCTCCCTGTTCTCCATGACCTGTCCTGCCTTTCTGCATTTTACACTTTTTTCAGATGGCCCTTTTGACCGGGGGGGCAGTGAGACTTCCTTGTAGTGCAGAGTTCCTTTACACGCTTGCTTGGTTGGCCAAAAAGGGCGTATGCCTTTTTTTTCTGAATATATTCAGGAAAAAACGCATACGCACTTTTTGGCCAAGTGCATCGTTGTCGACATTCTGCCTCTTTTCCTATGCTTTTAGTACAATTCCAGTCTACCCCCTGAAATCGTTTTCCTGAAATTCTGCCCCGCTTTCAAGTCCTCTTGGAAGACTTACTTAAATATATTTTTGGACGATAGCTGTCATTCATAACTCTGCAGGTTTGTGAATTACAGTGCCCTGAGCTCATGTCTTCAACTCGCTTTCTTGTGAGCTGGCCGCAAAACCGCAGGATTGCTTCAGGCCAATGTCTCTTTCCGGCAGGGCATGCTGAGCCTTTGTTTAATTCCTCTTCCTGGTCGGAAATGAGCGTTCCTTTTGCCCGTGCAGGCACCTACAGCTAGTCTCTCATTGGTTCTCCCTCTTCCTGTACATCTTGCGCAGAAATTGCAAACTGTGCCAAACAGGAGGTTAAAGGCACTGACTCTCCAAGTGGGGAGAGTGTTAGTAAAGCGTCTGGAATGGTGAACCCGAGTACCAGGGGACGAAAACTGAGATGCATTTGAAAACATTTCCCGGTCACACAGTGCACTGTACTGTGGGTTTCCCATGCATGTTTTAGCTGAAGGAAGAATCCCTTAAACCTGGAGAGTTGGGACCCATGGAATGGGTACCATGCAGTATGACTTCAAAGGGTCTGCGTTTGCTCACCGAACCTCACCAATGCTATCAGCCCGAAGTGTCCAGCCTTATGTCTCACCCAGCTCTGGTTGTAGATGTGGGTAATCCAGGTTGCATCACAAGCCCTGAATGAATTATTTAAGAATTGCTCTCTATTTCACTGTCATTGTGTTTTGTTTTTGAAATTTATTTTGATAATGGCATTTATCGGATTTTCACTGCTGCGTTTATGCCGCTGTACACACGCTTGATTTCCTTATGGAGACATATAAATCCATGGGTTTTAAGATTCTTACTTGTCAGGTATCTTGCCAGGCGTTGAATAAGGGGTGTTGAGTCCATTTCGTTGAGCAAGGAGTAGGGCTTCTCTATTATATATTTGGCTTATGGAACGGTATCTGTGCTAATTTCAATCTCTGGATTTATGCAGCACCCCAACTCACCTTTCCCCATAAGCAAGCATAAGTTGGTTTTCTAAATTTGAGACCCTGTTCTGTTTTGTAATTCAGTTCATGTGTAGCCAAGTTTACATTCCGTGTATTAGTGATATCTTATGATGTTTCTTTTTCTGTGTGACTTATTTCTCGTAGAATCTTCGTATCTGAATCCACTCATTATGCCGCTACGGGCCTGATGACGTAGATTTCATTGCTGAGTGATATTCCATTGTACGTGCGTACCACTACTTCTTTATCCATTTTTTACTTTCTGGGATATTTTACTTGTACCGTAGACGAGGTTCTTGTAAACAGAGCCGTCCCAAACTCTGGGGTGGCTGTGTGTTTTTGATTTTAATTTCCCTAAGCTATAGGACCATAAGTGGAAGTGACATAGGCTGTGTTGCTTTGTTTCCCACGTGTTTCTGGAAACACCATACACTTCTCCAGAGTGGTTGTTGGCAATTTACATCCCGCCCATCAGCATGACAAGGCTCCCTGTTCTCCATGACCTGTCCTGCCTTTCTGGATTTTACACATTTTTCAGATGGCCCTTTTGACCGGGGGGCAGTGAGACTTCATTGTAGTGCAGATTTCCTTTACACGCTTGCTTGGTTGGCCAAAAAGGGCGTATGCGTTTTTTCCTGAATATATTCAGGAAAAAACGCATACGCCCTTTTTGGCCAAGTGCATCATTGTCGACATTCTGCCTCTTTTCCTATGCTTTAAGTGCAATTCCAGTCTACCCCCTGAAATCGTTTTCCTGAAAATCTGCCCCGCTTTCAAGTCCTCTTTGAAGACTTACTTCAGTATATTTTTGGACGATAGCTGTCATTCATAACTCTGCAGGTTTGTGAATTACAGTACCCCTGAGCTCCTTTCTTCAACTCGTTTTCTTGTGAGCTGGCCGCAAAACCGCAGGATTGCTTCAGGCCCTAATCTGTTTCCGGCCGGGCACGCTGAGCCTTTGGTTCATTCCTCTTCCTGGTGGGAAATGAGCGTTCAATTTGCCCGTGCAGACACCAACAGCTAGTCTCTCATTGGTTCTCCCTATGCCTGTTCATCTTGCGCAGAAATTGCAAACTGTGCCAAACAGGGGGATAAAGGTACTGACTCTCCAAGTGGGGAGAGTGTTAGTAAAGCGTCTGGAATGGTGAACCCGAGTACCAGGGGACGAAAACTGAGATGCATTTGAAAACGTTTCCCAATCACACGGCCGACGATAGTCTGGGTTTCCCATGCATGTTTTAGCTGAAGGAAGAATTCCTTAAACCTGGAGAGTTGGGACCCATGGAATGGGTACCATGCAGTATGACTTCAAAGGGTCTGCGTTTGCTCACCGAACCTCACCAATGCTATCAGCCCGAAGTGTCCAGCCTTATGTCTCACCCAGCTCTGGGTGTAGATGTGGTAAATCCAGGTTGCATCACAAGCCCTGAATGAATTATTTAAGAATTGCTCCCTATTTCACTGTCATTTTGTTTTGTTTTTGAAATTTATTTTGATAATGGGATTTATCGGATGTTCACTGCTGCGTTTAGACCACTGTACACACGCTTGATTTCCTTATGGAGACATATAAATCCATGGGTTTTAAGATTCTTACTTGTCAGGTATCTTGCCAGGCGTTGAATATGGGTTGTTGAGTCCATTACGTTGAGCAAGGAGTAGGTCTTGTCTATTATATATTTGGCTTATGGAACGGTATCTGTGCTAATTTCAATCTCTGGTTTTATGCAGCACCCCAACTCACCTTTCCCCATAAGCAAGCATAAGTTGGTTTTCTAAATTTGAGACCCTGTTCTGTTTTGTAATTCAGTTCATGTGTAGTCAAGTTTACATTCCGTGTATTAGTGATATCTTATGATGTTTCTTTTTCTGTGTGACTTATTTCTCGTAGAATCATCGTACCTGAATGCACTCATTATGCCGCTACGGGACTGATGACGTAGATTTCATTGCTGAGTGATATTCCATTGTACGTGCGTACCACAACTTCTTTATCCATTTTTTACTTTCTGGGATATTTTACTTGTACCGTAGACGAGGTTCTTGTAAACAGAGCCGTCCCAAACTCTGGGGTGGCTGTGTGTTTTTGATTTTAATTTCCCTAAGCTATAGGACCATAAGTGGAAGTGCCATAGGCTGTGTTGCTTTGTTTCCTACGTGTTTCTGGAAACACCATACACTTCTCCAGAATGGTTGTTGGCAATTTACATCCCGTCCATCAGGATGACAAGGCTCCCTGTTCTCCATGACCTGTCCTGCCTTTCTGCATTTTACACTTTTTTCAGATGGCCCTTTTGACCGGGGGGGCAGTGAGACTTCCTTGTAGTGCAGAGTTCCTTTACACGCTTGCTTGGTTGGCCAAAAAGGGCGTATGCCTTTTTTTTCTGAATATATTCAGGAAAAAACGCATACGCACTTTTTGGCCAAGTGCATCGTTGTCGACATTCTGCCTCTTTTCCTATGCTTTTAGTACAATTCCAGTCTACCCCCTGAAATCGTTTTCCTGAAATTCTGCCCCGCTTTCAAGTCCTCTTGGAAGACTTACTTAAATATATTTTTGGACGATAGCTGTCATTCATAACTCTGCAGGTTTGTGAATTACAGTGCCCTGAGCTCATGTCTTCAACTCGCTTTCTTGTGAGCTGGCCGCAAAACCGCAGGATTGCTTCAGGCCAATGTCTCTTTCCGGCAGGGCATGCTGAGCCTTTGTTTAATTCCTCTTCCTGGTCGGAAATGAGCGTTCCTTTTGCCCGTGCAGGCACCTACAGCTAGTCTCTCATTGGTTCTCCCTCTTCCTGTACATCTTGCGCAGAAATTGCAAACTGTGCCAAACAGGAGGTTAAAGGCACTGACTCTCCAAGTGGGGAGAGTGTTAGTAAAGCGTCTGGAATGGTGAACCCGAGTACCAGGGGACGAAAACTGAGATGCATTTGAAAACATTTCCCGGTCACACAGTGCACTGTACTGTGGGTTTCCCATGCATGTTTTAGCTGAAGGAAGAATCCCTTAAACCTGGAGAGTTGGGACCCATGGAATGGGTACCATGCAGTATGACTTCAAAGGGTCTGCGTTTGCTCACCGAACCTCACCAATGCTATCAGCCCGAAGTGTCCAGCCTTATGTCTCACCCAGCTCTGGTTGTAGATGTGGGTAATCCAGGTTGCATCACAAGCCCTGAATGAATTATTTAAGAATTGCTCTCTATTTCACTGTCATTGTGTTTTGTTTTTGAAATTTATTTTGATAATGGCATTTATCGGATTTTCACTGCTGCGTTTATGCCGCTGTACACACGCTTGATTTCCTTATGGAGACATATAAATCCATGGGTTTTAAGATTCTTACTTGTCAGGTATCTTGCCAGGCGTTGAATAAGGGGTGTTGAGTCCATTTCGTTGAGCAAGGAGTAGGGCTTCTCTATTATATATTTGGCTTATGGAACGGTATCTGTGCTAATTTCAATCTCTGGATTTATGCAGCACCCCAACTCACCTTTCCCCATAAGCAAGCATAAGTTGGTTTTCTAAATTTGAGACCCTGTTCTGTTTTGTAATTCAGTTCATGTGTAGCCAAGTTTACATTCCGTGTATTAGTGATATCTTATGATGTTTCTTTTTCTGTGTGACTTATTTCTCGTAGAATCTTCGTATCTGAATCCACTCATTATGCCGCTACGGGCCTGATGACGTAGATTTCATTGCTGAGTGATATTCCATTGTACGTGCGTACCACAACTTCTTTATCCATTTTTTACTTTCTGGGATATTTTACTTGTACCGTAGACGAGGTTCTTGTAAACAGAGCCATCCCAAACTTTGGGGTGGCTGTGTGTTTTTGATTTTAATTTCCCTAAGCTATAGGACCATAAGTGGAATTGACATAGGCTGTGTTGCTTTGTTTCCTACGTGTTTCAGGATACACCATACATTTCTCCAGAGTGGCTGTTGGCACTTTACATCCCACCCATCAGCATAACAAGGCTCCCTGTTCTCCAAGACCTGTCCTGCCTTTCTGAATTTTACACGTTTTTCAGATGGCCCTTTTGACCGGGGGTAGTGAGACTTCATTGTAGTGCAGATTTCCTTTACACGCTTGCTTGGTTGGCCAAAAAGGGCGTATGCGTTTTTTCCTGAATATATTCAGGAGAAAACGCATACGCCCTTTTTGGCCAAGTGCATCATTGTCGACATTCTGCCTCTTTTCCTATGTTTTAAGTGCAATTCCAGTCTACCCCCTGAAATCGTTTTCCTGAAATTCTGCCCCGCTTTCAAGTCCTCTTTGAAGACTTACTTCAGTACATTTTTGGACGATAGCTGTCATTCATAACTCTGCAGGTTTGTGAATTACAGTGCCCCTGAGCTCCTTTCCTCAACTCGTTTTCTTGTGAGCTGGCCGTAAAACCGGAGGATTGCTTCAGGCCCTAATATGTTTCCAGCCGGGCACGCTGAGCCTTTGGTTAATTCCTCTTCCTGGTGGGAAATGAGCGTTCAATTTGCCCGTGCAGACACCAACAGCTAGTCTCTCATTGGTTCTCCCTATGCCTGTTCATCTTGCGCAGAAATTGCAAACTGTGCCAAACAGGAGGTTAAAGGCACTGACTCTCCAAGTGGGGAGAGTGTTAGTAAAGCGTCTGGAATGGTGAACCCGAGTACCAGGGGACGAAAACTGAGATGCATTTGAAAACGTTTCCCAATCACACGGCCGACGATAGTCTGGGTTTCCCATGCATGTTTTAGCTGAAGGAAGAATTCCTTAAACCTGGAGAGTTGGGACCCATGGAATGGGTACCATGCAGTATGACTTCAAAGGGTCTGCGTTTGCTCACCGAACCTCACCAATGCTATCAGCCCGAAGTGTCCAGCCTTATGTCTCACCCAGCTCTGGGTGTAGATGTGGTAAATCCAGGTTGCATCACAAGCCCTGAATGAATTATTTAAGAATTGCTCTCTATTTCACTGTCATTTTGTTTTGTTTTTGAAATTTATTTTGATAATGGGATTTATCGGATGTTCACTGCTGCGTTTAGGCCACTGTACACACGCTTGATTTCCTTATGGAGACATATAAATCCATGGGTTTTAAGATTCTTACTTGTCAGGTATCTTGCCAGGCGTTGAATATGGGTTGTTGAGTCCATTACGTTGAGCAAGGAGTAGGTCTTGTCTATTATATATTTGGCTTATGGAACGGTATCTGTGCTAATTTCAATCTCTGGTTTTATGCAGCACCCCAACTCACCTTTCCCCATAAGCAAGCATAAGTTGGTTTTCTAAATTTGAGACCCTGTTCTGTTTTGTAATTCAGTTCATGTGTAGTCAAGTTTACATTCCGTGTATTAGTGATATCTTATGATGTTTCTTTTTCTGTGTGACTTATTTCTCGTAGAATCATCGTACCTGAATGCACTCATTATGCCGCTACGGGACTGATGACGTAGATTTCATTGCTGAGTGATATTCCATTGTACGTGCGTACCACAACTTCTTTATCCATTTTTTACTTTCTGGGATATTTTACTTGTACCGTAGACGAGGTTCTTGTAAACAGAGCCGTCCCAAACTCTGGGGTGGCTGTGTGTTTTTGATTTTAATTTCCCTAAGCTATAGGACCATAAGTGGAAGTGCCATAGGCTGTGTTGCTTTGTTTCCTACGTGTTTCTGGAAACACCATACACTTCTCCAGAATGGTTGTTGGCAATTTACATCCCGTCCATCAGGATGACAAGGCTCCCTGTTCTCCATGACCTGTCCTGTCTTTCTGCATTTTACACTTTTTTCAGATGGCCCTTTTGACCGGGGGGGCAGTGAGACTTCCTTGTAGTGCAGAGTTCCTTTACAGGCTTGCTTGGTTGGCCAAAAAGGGCGTATGCCTTTTTTTTCTGAATATATTCAGGAAAAAACGCATACGCCCTTTTTGGCCAAGTCCATCGTTGTCGACATTCTGCCTCTTTTCCTATGCTTTTAGTACAATTCCAGTCTACCCCCTGAAATCGTTTTCCTGAAATTCTGCCCCGCTTACAAGTCCTCTTCGAAGACTTACTTCAATACATTTTTGGACGATAGCTGTCATTCATAACTCTGCAGGTTTGTGAATTACAGTGCCCCTGAGCTCATGTCTTCAACTCGCTTTCTTGTGAGCTGGCCGCAAAACCGCAGGATTGCTTCAGGCCATAATCTCTTTCCGGCAGGGCATGCTGAGCCTTTGTTTAATTCCTCTTCCTGTTCGGAAATGAGTGTTCCTTTTGCCCGTGCAGGCACCTACAGCTAGTCTCTCATTGGTTCTCCCTATTCCTGTTCATCTTGCGCAGAAATTGCAAAGTGTGCCAAACAGGAGGTTAATGGCACTGACTCTCCAAGTGGGGAGAGTGTTAGTAAAGCGTCTGGAATGGTGAACCCGAGTACCAGGGGACGATAACTGAGATGCATTTGAAAACGTTTCCCGGTCACACAGTGCACTGTACTGTGGGTTTCCCATGCATGTTTTAGCTGAAGGAAGAATCCCTTAAACCTGGAGAGTTGGGACCCATGGAATGGGTACCATGCAGTATGACTTCAAAGGGTCTGCGTTTGCTCACCGAACCTCACCAATGCTATCAGCCCGAAGTGTCCAGCCTTATGTCTCATCCAGCTCTGGGTGTAGATGTGGTAAATCCAGGTTGCATCACAAGCCCTGAATGAATTATTTAAGAATTGCTCTCTATTTCACTGTCATTGTGTTTTGTTTTTGAAATTCATTTTGATAATGGGATTTATCGGATTTTCACTGCTGCTTTTAGGCCACTGTACACACGCTTGATTTCCTTATGGAGACATATAAATCCATGGGTTTTAAGATTCTTACTTGTCAGGTATCTTCCCAGGCGTTGAATATAGGGTGTTGAGTCCATTTCGTTGAGCAAGGAGTAGGTTTTGTCTATTATATATTTGGCTTATGGAATGGTATCTGTGCTAATTTCAATCTCTGGTTTTATGCAGCATCCCAACTGACCTTTCCCCATAAGCAAGCATAAGTTGGTTTGCTAAATTTGAGACCCTGTTCTGTTTTGTAATTCAGTTCATGGGTAGCCAAGTTTACATTCCGTGTATTAGTGATAACTTATGATGTTTCTTTTTCTGTCTGACTTATTTCTCATAGAATCATCGTACCTGAATCCACTCATTATGCCGCTACGGTCCTGATGACGTAGATTTCATTGCTGAGTGATATTCCATTGTACGTGCGTACCACAACTTCTTTATCCATTTTATGCTTTCTGGGATATTTAACTGCTACCGTAGATGAGGTTCTTGTAAACAGAGCCATCCCAAACTTTGGGGTGGCTGTGT
Organism: Delphinapterus leucas; assembly: GCF_059928025.1. NCBI lineage: Eukaryota > Metazoa > Chordata > Mammalia > Artiodactyla > Monodontidae > Delphinapterus > Delphinapterus leucas. The sequence goes on along the minus strand of NW_028322243.1, from coordinate 477,976 downwards.
GTTTTTGATTTGAATTTCCCTAAGCTATAGGACCATAAGTGGAAGTGCTATAGGCTGTGTTGCTTTGTTTGCTACGTGTTTCAGGAAACACCATACACTTTTCCAGAGTGGCTGTTGGCAATTTAAATCCGCCCATCAGCATAACATGGCTCCCTGTTCTCCATGACCTGTCCTGCCTTTCTGGATTTTACACCTTTTTCAGATGGCCCTTTTGACCGGGGGGCAGTGAGACTTCATTGTAGTGCAGATTTCCTTTACACGCTTGCTTGGTTGGCCAAAAAGGGCGTATGCGTTTTTTCCTGAATATATTCAGGAAAAAACGCATACGCCCTTTTTGGCCAAGTGCATCATTGTCAACATTCTGCCTCTTTTCCTATGTTTTAAGTGCAATTCCAGTCTACCCCCTGAAATCGTTTTCCTGAAATTCTGCCCCGCTTTCAAGTCCTCTTCGAAGACTTACTTCTATACATTTTTGGACGATAGGTGTCATTCATAACTCTGCAGATTTGTGAATTACAGTGCCCCTGAGCTCCTTTCTTCAACTCGCTTTCTTGTGAGCTGGCCGCAAAACCACAAGATTGCTTCAGGCCCTAATCTGTTTCCAGCAGGGCACGCTGAGCCTTTTGTTAATTCCTCTTCCTGGTGGGAAATGAGCGTTCCATTTGCCCGTGCAGACACCTACAGCTAGTCTCTCATTGCTTCTCCCTATGCCTGTTCATCTTGCGCAGAAATTGCCAAGTGTGCCAAACAGGAGGTTAAATGCACTGACTCTCCAAGTGGGGAGAGTGTTAGTAAAGCGTCTGGAATGGTGAACCCGAGTACCAGGGGACGAAAACTGAGATGCATTTGAAAACGTTTCCCAATCACATGGTGGACCACACTATGGGTTTCCCATGCATGTTTTAGCTGAAGGAAGAATCCCTTAAACCTGGAAATTTGGGACGCATGGAATGGGTACCATGCAGTATGACTTCAAAGGGTCTGCGTTTGCTCACCGAACCTCACCAATGCTATCAGCCCGAAGTGTCCAGCCTTATGTCTCACCCAGCTCTGGGTGTAGATGTGGTAAATCCAGGTTGCATCACAAGCCCTGAATGAATTATTTAAGAATTGCTCTCTATTTCACTGTCATTTTGTTTTGTTTTTGAAATTTATTTTGATAATGGGATTTATCGGATGTTCACTGCTGCGTTTAGGCTGCTGTACACACGCTTGATTTCCTTATGGAGACATATAAATCCATGGGTTTTAAGATTCTTACTTGTCAGGTATCTTGCCAGGCGTTGAATATGGGGTGTTGAGTCCATTACGTTGAGCAAGGAGTAGGTCTTGTCTATTATATATTTGGCTTATGGAACGGTATCTGTGCTAATTTCAATCTCTGGTTTTATGCAGCACCCCAACTCACCTTTCCCCATAAGCAAGCATAAGTTGGTTTTCTAAATTTGAGACCCTGTTCTGTTTTGTAATTCAGTTCATGTGTAGTCAAGTTTACATTCCGTGTATTAGTGATATCTTATGATGTTTCTTTTTCTGTGTGACTTATTTCTCGTAGAATCATCGTACCTGAATCCACTCATTATGCCGCTACGGGCCTGATGACGTAGATTTCATTGCTGAGTGATATTCCATTGTACGTGCGTACCACAACTTCTTTATCCATTTTTTACTTTCTGGGATATTTTACTTGTACCGTAGACGAGGTTCTTGTAAACAGAGCCGTCCCAAACTCTGGGGTGGCTGTGTGTTTTTGATTTTAATTTCCCTAAGCTATAGGACCATAAGTGGAAGTGCCATAGGCTGTGTTGCTTTGTTTCCTACGTGTTTCTGGAAACACCATACACTTCTCCAGAATGGTTGTTGGCAATTTACATCCCGCCCATCAGGATGACAAGGCTCCCTGTTCTCCATGACCTGTCCTGCCTTTCTGGATTTTACCCTTTTTTCAGATGGCCCTTTTGACCGGGGGGGCAGTGAGACTTCCTTGTAGTGCAGAGTTCCTTTACACGCTTGCTTGGTTGGCCAAAAAGGGCGTATGCCTTTTTTTTCTGAATATATTCAGGAAAAAACGCATACGCCCTTTTTGGCCAAGTGCATCGTTGTCGACATTCTGCCTCTTTTCCTATGCTTTTAGTACAATTCCAGTCTACCCCCTGAAATCGTTTTCCTGAAATTCTGCCTCGCTTACAAGTCCTCTTCGAAGACTTACTTCAATACATTTTTGGACGATAGCTGTCATTCATAACTCTGCAGGTTTGTGAATTACAGTGCCCCTGAGCTCATGTCTTCAACTCGCTTTCTTGTGAGCTGGCCGCAAAACCGCAGGATTGCTTCAGGCCATAATCTCTTTCCGGCAGGGCATGCTGAGCCTTTGTTTAATTCCTCTTCCTGGTCGGAAATGAGTGTTCCTTTTGCCCGTGCAGGCACCTACAGCTAGTCTCTCATTGGTTCTCCCTATTCCTGTACATCTTGCGCAGAAATTGCAAACTGTGCCAAACAGGAGGTTAATGGCACTGACTCTCCAAGTGGGGAGAGTGTTAGTAAAGCGTCTGGAATGGTGAACCCGAGTACCAGGGGACGATAACTAAAATGCATTTGAAAAGGTTTCCCGGTCACACAGTGCACTGTACTGTGGGTTTCCCATGCATGTTTTAGCTGAAGGAAGAATTCCTTAAACCTGGAGAGTTGGGACCCATGGAAAGGTTACCATGCAGTATGACTTCAAAGGGTCTGCGTTTGCTCACCGAACCTCACCAATGCTATCAGCCCGAAGTGTCCAGCCTTATGTCTCATCCAGCTCTGGGTGTAGATGTGGTAAATCCAGGTTGCATCACAAACCCTGAATGAATTATTTAAGAATTGCTCTCTATTTCACTGTCATTTTGTTTTGTTTTTGAAATTTATTTTGATAATGGGATTTATCGGATTTTCACTGCTGCCTTTAGGCCACTGTACACACGCTTGATTTCCTTATGGAGACATATAAATCCATGGGTTTTAAGATTCTTACTTGTCAGGTATCTTGCCAGGCGTTGAATATGGGGTGTTGAGTCCATTTCGTTGAGCAAGGAGTAGGTCTTGTCTATTATATATTTGGCTTATGGAACGGTATCTGTGCTAATTTCAATCTCTGGTTTTATGCAGCACCCCAACTCACCTTTCCCCATAAGCAAGCATAAGTCGGTTTTCTAAATTTGAGACCCTGTTCTGTTTTGTAATTCAGTTTATGTGTAGCCAAGTTTACATTCCGTGTATTAGTGATATCTTATGATGTTTCTTTTTCTGTGTGACTTATTTCTCGTAGAATCATCGTACCTGAATCCACTCATTATGCCGCTACGGGCCTGATGACGTAGATTTCATTGCTGAGTGATATTCCATTGTACGTGCGTACCACAACTTCTTTATCCATTTTTTCCTTTCTCGGATATTTAACTGCTACCGTAGATGAGGTTCTTGTAAACAGAGCCATCCCAAACTTTGGGGTGTCTGTGTGTTTGTGATTTGAATTTCCCTAAGCTATAGGACCATAAGTGGAAGTGCCATAGGCTGTGTTGCTTTGTTTCCTACGTGTTTCAGGAAACACCATACACTTTTCCAGAGTGGCTGTTGGCAATTTAAATCCGCCCATCAGCATAACAAGGCTCCCTGTTCTCCATGACCTGTCCTGCCTTTCTGGATTTTACACTTTTTTCAGATGGCCCTTTTGACTGGGGGGCAGTGAGACTTCATTTTAGTGCAGATTTCCTTTACACGCTTGCTTGGTTGGCCAAAAAGTGCGTATGCGTTTTTTCCTGAATATATTCAGGAAAAAAAGCATACGCCCTTTTTGGCCAAGTGCATCATTGTCAACATTCTGCCTCTTTTCCTATGCTTTAAGTGCAATTCCAGTCTACCCCCTGAAATCGTTTTCCTGAAATTCTGCCACACTTTCAAGTCCTCTTCGAAGACTTACTTCTATACATTTTTGGACGATAGGTGTCATTCATAACTCTGCAGGTTTGTGAATTACAGTGCCCCTGAGCTCCTTTCTTCAACTCGCTTTCTTGTGAGCTGGCCGCAAAACCGCAAGATTGCTTCAGGCCCTAATCTGTTTCCGGCAGGGCACGCTGAGCGTTTGGTTAATTCCTCTTCCTGGTGGGAAATGAGCGTTCCATTTGCCCGTGCAGACACCTACAGCTAGTCTCTCATTGCTTCTCCCTATGCCTGTTCATCTTGGGCAGAAATTGCCAAGTGTGCCAAACAGGAGGTTAAAGGCACTGACTCTCCAAGTGGGGAGAGTGTTAGTAAAGCGTTCAAATGTTGAACCCGAGTACCAGGGGACGAAAACTGAGATGCATTTGAAAACGTTTCCCAATCACACAGCGGACGATAGTCTGGGTTTCCCATGCATGTTTTAGCTGAAGGAAGAATCCCTTAAACCTGGAGAGTTGGGACCCATGGATTGGGTAGCATGCAGTATGACTTCAAAGGGTCTGCGTTTGCTCACCGAACCTCACCAATGCTATCAGCCCGAAGTGTCCAGCCTTATGTCTCACCCAGCTCTGGGTGTAGATGTGGAAAATCCAGGTTGCATCACAAGCCCTGAATGAATTATGTAAGAATTGCTCTCTATTTCACTGTCATTGTGTTTTGTTTTTGAAATTTATTTTGATAATGGGATTTATCGGATTTTCACTGCTGCGTTTAGGCCGCTGTACACACGCCTGATTTCCTTATGGAGACATATAAATCCATGGGTTTTAAGATTCTTACTTGTCAGTTATCTTGCCAGGCGTTGAATATGGGGTGTTGAGTCCATTTCGTTGAGCAAGGAGTAGGTCTTGTCTATTATATATTTGGCTTATGGAACGGTATCTGTGCTAATTTCAATCTCTGGTTTTATGCAGCACCCCAACTCACCTTTCCCCATAAGCAAGCATAAGTTGGTTTTCTAAATTTGAGACCCTGTTCTGTTTTGTAATTCAGTTCATGGGTAGCCAAGTTTACATTCCGTGTATTAGTGATATCTTATGATGTTTCTTTTTCTGTGTGACTTATTTCTCGTAGAATCATCATACCTGAATCCACTCATTATGCCGCTACGGGCCTGATGACGTAGATTTCATTGCTGAGTGATATTCCATTGTACGTGCGTACCACAACTTCTTTATCCATTTTTTACTTTCTGGGATATTTTACTTGTACCGTAGACGAGGTTCTTGTAAACAGAGCCGTCCCAAACTCTGGGGTGGCTGTGTGTTTTTGATTTTAATTTCCCTAAGCTCTAGGACCATAAGTGGAAGTGCCATAGGCTGTGTTGCTTTGTTTCCTACGTGTTTCTGGAAACACCATACACTTCTCCAGAGTGGTTGTTGGCAATTTACATCCCGCCCATCAGCATGACAAGGCTCCCTGTTCTCCATGACCTGTCCTGCCTTTCTGGATTTTACACTTTTTTCAGATGGCTCTTTTGACCGTGGGGGCAGTGAGACTTCATTGTAGTGCAGATTTCCTTTACACGCTTGCTTGGTTGGCCAAAAAGGGCGTATGCGTTTTTTCCTGAATATATTCAGGAAAAAACTCATACGCCCTTTTTGGCCAAGTGCATCGTTGTCGACATTCTGCCTCTTTTCCTATGCTTTTGGTACAATTCCAGTCTACCCCCTGAAATCGTTTTCCGGAAATTCTGCCCCGGTTTCAAGTCCTCTTCGAAGACTTACTTCAATACATTTTTGGACGATAGCTGTCATTCATAACTCTGCAGGTTTGTGAATTACAGTGCCCCTGAGCTCATGTCTTCAACTCGCTTTCTTGTGAGCTGGCCGCAAAACCGCAGGATTGCTTCAGGCCAAAGTCTCTTTCCAGCAGGGCATGCTGAGCCTTTGTTTAATTCCTCTTCCTAGTCGGAAATGAGCGTTCCATTTGCCCGTGCAGACACCTACAGCTAGTCTCTCATTGCTTCTCCCTATTCCTGTTCATCTTGCGCAGAAATTGCAAAGTGTGCCAAACAGGAGGTTAAATGCACTGACTCTCCAAGTGGGGAGAGTGTTAGTAAAGCGTCTGGAATGGTGAACCCGAGTACCAGGGGACGAAAACTGAGATGCATTTGAAAACGTTTCCCAATCATACGGTGGACCATACTATGGGTTTCCCATGCATGTTTTAGTTGAAGGAAGAATCCCTTAAACCTGGAAATTTGGAACCCATGGAATGGGTACCATGCAGTATGACTTCAAAGGGTCTGCGTTTGCTCACCGAACCTCACCAATGCTATCAGCCCGAAGTGTCCAGCCTTATATCTCACCCAGCTCTGGGTGTAGATGTGGTAAATCCAGGTTGCATCACAAGCCCTGAATGAATTATTTAAGAATTGCTCTCTATTTCACTGTCATTTTGTTTTGTTTTTGAAATTTATTTTGATAATGGGATTTATCGGATTTTCACTGCTGCCTTTAGGCCGCTGTACACACGCTTGATTTCCTTATGGAGACATATAAATCCATGGGTTTTAAGATTCTTACTTGTCAGGTATCTTGCCAGGCGTTGAATATGGGTTGTTGAGTCCATTTCGTTGAGCAAGGAGTAGGTCTTGTCTATTATATATTTGGCTTATGGAACGGTATCTGTGCTAATTTCAATCTCTGGTTTTATGCAGCACCCCAACTCACCTTTCCCCATAAGCAAGCATAAGTTGGTTTTCTAAATTTGAGACCCTGTTCTGTTTTGTAATTCAGTTCATGGGTAGCCAAGTTTACATTCCGTGTATTAGTGATATCTTATGATGTTTCTTTTTCTGTGTGACTTATTTCTCGTAGAATCATCATACCTGAATCCACTCATTATGCCGCTACGGGCCTGATGACGTAGATTTCATTGCTGAGTGATATTCCATTGTACGTGCGTACCACAACTTCTTTATCCATTTTTTACTTTCTGGGATATTTTACTTGTACCGTAGACGAGGTTCTTGTAAACAGAGCCGTCCCAAACTCTGGGGTGGCTGTGTGTTTTTGATTTTAATTTCTCTAAGCTATAGGACCATAAGTGGAAGTGCCATAGGCTGTGTTGCTTTGTTTCCTACGTGTTTCTGGAAACACCATACAGTTCTCCAGAGTGGTTGTTGGCAATTTACATCTCGCCCATCAGCATGACAAGGCTCCCTGTTCTCCATGACCTGTCCTGTCTTTCTGGATTTTACACTTTTTTCAGATGGCCCTTTTGACCGGGGGGCAGTGAGACTTCATTGTAGTGCAGATTTCCTTTACACGCTTGCTTGGTTGGCCAAAAAGGGCGTATGCGTTTTTTCCTGAATATATTCAGGAAAAAACGCATACGCCCTTTTTGGCCAAGTGCATCATTGTTGACATTCTGCCTCTTTTTCTACGCTTTAAGTGCTATTTCAGTCTACCCCCTGAAATCGTTTTCCTGAAATTCTGCCCCGCTTTCAAGTCCTCTTTGAAGACTTACTTCAGTACATTTTTGGACGATAGCTGTCATTCATAACTCTGCAGGTTTGTGAATTACAGTGCCCCTGAGCTCCTTTCTTCAACTCGTTTTCTTGTGAGCTGGCCGCAAAACCGCAGGATTGCTTCAGGCCCTAATCTGTTTCCGGCCGGGCACGCTGAGCCTTTGGTTAATTCCTCTTCCTGGTGGGAAATTAGCGTTCAATTTGCCCGTGTAGACACCAACAGCTAGTCTCTCATTGCTTCTCCCTATTCCTGTTCATCTTGCGCAGAAATTGCAAAGTGTGCCAAACAGGAGGTTAATGGCACTGACTCTCCAAGTGGGGAGAGTGTTAGTAAAGCGTTCAAATGTTGAACCCGAGTACCAGGGGACGAAAACTGAGATGCATTTGAAAACGTTTCCCAATCACATGGTGGACCATACTCTGGGTTTCCCATGCATGTTTTAGCTGAAGGAAGAATCCCTTAAACCTGGAGAGTTGGGAACCATGGAATGGGTACCATGCAGTATGACTTCAAAGGGTCTGCGTTTGCTCACCGAACCTCACCAATGCTATCAGCCCGAAGTGTACAGCCTTATGTCTCACTCAGCTCTGGTTGTAGATGTGGTAAATCCAGGTTGCATCACAAGCCCTGAATGAATTAGTTAAGAATTGCTCTCTATTTCACTGTCATTGTGTTTGTTTTTGTAATTCATTTTGATAATGGGATTTATCGGATTTTCTCTGCTGCATTCATGCCGCTGTACACACACTTGAGTCTCTTATGGAGACATATAAATCCATGGGTTTGAAGATACTTACTAGTCAGGTGTATTCCTAGGCGTTGAATATGGGGTGTTTAGTCCATTTCGTTGAGCAAGGGCTAGGTCTTGACTATTACATATTTGGCTTATGGAAAGGTATCTGTGCTAATTTCTATCTCTGGTTTTATGCAGCACCCCAACTCACTTTTCCCCTTAAGCAAGTATAAGGTGGTTTTCTAAATTTGAGACCCTGTTCTGTTTTGTAATTCAGTTCATGTGTAGCCAAGTTTACATTCCGTGTATTAGTGATATCTTATGATGTTTCATTTTCTGTGTGACTTATTTCACTTAGAATCATCGTACCTGAATCCACTCATTATGCCACGATGGGCCTGATGACATAGATTTCATTGCTGAGTGATATTCCATTGAATGTGCGTACCACAACTTCTTTATCCATTTTTCACATTCTGGGATATTTAACTTGTACCGTAGACGAGATTCCTGTAAACAGAGCCGTCTGAAACTTTGGGGTGGCTGTCTGTTTTTGATTTTAATTTCCGTGATCTATAAGACCATAAGTGGAAGTGCCGTAGTCTCCGTGGCTTTGTTTCTTAGGTGTTTCAGGAAACACCATACACTTCTCCAGAGTGGCTGTTGGCAATTTACATCCCGCCCATCAGCATAACAAGGCTCCCTGTTCTCCATGGCCTGTGCTGTCTTTCTGGATTTTACACTTTTTTCAGATGGCCCTTTTGACCTGGGGGCAGTGAGACTTCATTGTAGTGCAGATTTCTTTAACATGCTTGCTTGGTTGGCCAAAAAGGGCGTATGCGTTTTTTCCTGAATATATTCAGGAAAAAACGCATACGCCCTTTTTGGCCAAGTGCATCATTGTCGACGTTCTGCCTCTTTTCCTATGCTTTAAATGCGATTCCAGTCTACCCCCTGAAATCGTTTTCTTGCAATTCTGCCCCGCTTTCAAGTCCTCTTCGCAGCCTTCCTTCAATATATTTTTGGGTGATAGCTGTCATTTATAACTCTGCAGGTTTGTGAATTACAGTGTCCCTGAGCTCCTTTCTTCAACTCGCTTTCTTGTGAGCTGGCCGCAAACCTGCAGGATTGCTTCAGGCCCTAATCTGGTTCCGGCACGGCATGCTGAGCTTTTGGTTAATTCCTCTTCCTGGTGGGAAAGGGACGTTAAATTTACCCGTGCAGACACCTTCACACGAGTCTTCATGGTGCCACTTTGCCCCGGTTATCTCTATGGAGGTTGGAGTTGGAGGGCCTCCTCGCTCAAGGTCAGTGTGCCCATGGAGCCAACCCTGCAACTTCAGGGCATGGTTGGGTGTTAGGATCACCACGTGGGGTCCTTTTCCCTTCGGAGGGAGGTGGCCTTTTGGGCTGCTGATTTCCAGGTTTTCAGATACTGCCAGTATCTTGGCCAGATGTGGCGGTGGGCCAAGCCCCTTGGTGACCGTAGTTTATCCTACCTGGATCGCATTCTTGCATTGTTCCATTTCAAGTGGTCCCAGGTTTTGCACTAATACTCCAATGGCGATTCACCGTTCACCAGGAATGTAAAGGTCAAAGGGTTTAGCTAAATTAGGGAGTTCCAGGGCAAGGGTCTGAATTGACTGCTCTTTCCATTCTTGAAAGGCCACTTCTGCATTCTATTCAAAAGGATCATCATCTTTTCCTTTCAGTGTTTCATATAGAGGCCCAGCTAGTAGACTGTAGTTAGGGATCCAGAAGCAGCAAACCCTGGCCTCCCCAGGAACCCCTAAGCTGTCTTCTAGGTTCAGAAATGGGTAAGGCTGTAAATTGTTTCTTCCCTTTCCTGGGATGGGCTTCTCCGAACTTCTGTGAGAATGAAGCCCAGGCAGGTCACCGTAGTCTGTGATATTTGAGCTTTTTCTTGGACAACTTGTATCCTTTATTGGCTTGGTAGTTCAGAGGTCTCCTTAGTAGGGCTGGCGATCAGAATGTCGTCTGCATATTGAAGGAGTGTTTCCTTTTCCAGAGGTAGAAATTTTAGTTCTTTAGCTGAGCTTTCCCCAAAGATGGTGTGGGAATTTTTGAACCCTTGGGGCAACACGGCCCGGAAGTATTGTTTTAGTTGTATGTTGAGTCCTGCCACTCACAAGCCAAAATTTCTTGTGACTCTGGGACTAATAGAATACAAAAGAAGGCATCATTGAAGACTAATACAGAATACCATGTCCTGGTGGTTGGTAGAATGACCAGCAGGGTGTAGGATTTAGGAACTACTGGAGGTATATCCTCGGTGGCTTCACTGACTGTCCTGACATCCTTTACCAGGACTCCAGCAGCCCATGGGGCTCTCGAGGTCAGGCCAATCCCAGGATATGGAGCTCACCTGGGCAGGTACCCCACCCCCACCGCAGCCCATGGGGCTCTCGTGTTCAGGCCCCTCCCAGGATATGGGGTTCCCTAGGCAGGTTCCCCTGCAGCCCATGGGGCTCTCGTGGTCAGGCCCCTCCCAGGATACAGAGCTACCCTTGCAGGTACCATGGCAGGGCTGGGAACACAGGAACCGTGCATATCGCCCTCATTGCAGAGCACTCCCAGCTCACCTGTCACTCAGATCTGACACAGAGCACCTCAGAGCAGGACTTGAACTAACAAACAGCAGCTCCGACAGGTCTGTGACCCTGGGCATCACTCTGTGTGGCCTCCCTCCACCTGGTCTTCCAGAGACTTCCACTGAACACGGGGCACCAGGCCTCTGTCTCCACCCACCAGCCACCCCTCCTCTCCCTGACTCCTGGGTTCCTCTCATTAGGAGAGGGTTTTCTTGAAGTTGTCTCCCACTCATGGGCCAGATAATATAATTAGAAAACAAGCCAGAGCTGCAGCCCCTTGTCTATCCTGACTCTCAGGAGCCCACACCTGTTCCTTGGACCTGGCCGATTCAGCAAGTTCCAGTTTCTGCAACTGTGAGCCCCTGAGGGGTGATTATTGGCTGGCCTGGGAAGCCCGACCGTGCCGGCCAGCCCTCCCCAGGTGTGCCTGGGTTCAGATCAATATAAACACCGCTCCAGGCAGCAAGAGCCCCTGCAGCTGTGCCTGACGCCATTTTCTCTGCCCTGTCAGCAGTCTTGGGGCTGGACTGGTGGGAGGGAGTGAGAGGCCACGGCTTTGTGGGTGGCCCAGTGTGAGTGGGGCTCTGCTGGACTTTCTGCAGCAGTTGCCAAGATGCCACCTGCTAAAGAAGAGGATGTGTCACCCATACCTGCCGCTGGAATTTCTCCCTGGGCAGAGGTGAGTGAGGAAGAAAGCAGTGGGGGCCGGGACAGCAGGGGTATCTCAGGCAGGGAAATGGAAAGCTTCCAGAAGAGCACCCAGGGCCAGGACCACCCTGGCTGGCCTGCTGGCACCAAGTCGGCTGGCATGCTGTCGCTCATGTGGCTCCATGGCCCTTCCTCTAGGCTTTCAAGTCCTTGTACATATTCAGGTGTTTTACCTGGGAAGGGTGGGAACATTTCAGCAGCAGCTGGCCTGGGGCTCAGCCCACGTTTACTCACAGATGCCTCGGCACGGTCCCCCAGCTTTGCAATGAGGACGCTTGTTGCGTGGGGCCTGCTGGCTGAATGGGAGATGATTCCCCACCACTGACCAACTTCAGAATTGTTTACAACTGGAGCAAGTGCCCTGATACGGTTTTCCTCTGTGTAACTGGTGGGTTCTGTTTTTTTTTCTTTTTTTCGTTTTTGGTTCAAGGTAGATTTTATTCCTCTTTTTTGTATTTACAGATATAAGCATGGAAATAATTTATTCATATAAATACATGTATGTGAAGGGAAGAATATTTTTTCTGTTTTACTTTTTGTAATTTGAATTTTATTTTATTTTTTTATACAGCAGGTTCTTTTTGGTTATCTATTTTATACATATAAATGTATACATGCCAATCCCAATCTCTCAACTCCCCCCACCACCACACCCCAACAACTTTCCCCCCTTGGTGTCCATACGTTTGTTGTCTACATCTGTTGCTCTATTTCTGCCTGGCAAAACGGTTCATCTGTACAATTTTTCTAGGTTCCACATATATGCATTAATAGACAAGATTTGTTTTTCTCTTTCTGACTTACTTCACTCTGTATGACAGTCTCTAGATCCATCAACGTGTCTACAAATGACCCAATTTCATTCCTTTTTATGGCTTAGTAATATTCCATTTTATATATGTACCACTTCATTATGCATTCGTCTGTCTGAGGGCATTTAGGTTGCTTCCATTACCTGGATATTGTAAATAGTGATGCAATGAACATTGCGGTGAATGTCTCTTTTTGATTTATGGTTTTGTCTGGGTATATGCCCAGTAGTGGGATTGCTGTATCATATGGTAATTCTATTCTTAGTTTTATAAGAAACTCCATAATGTTCTCCACAGTGACTGTATCAATTTACATTCCCAACAATAGTGGAAGAGGGTTCCTTATCTCCACACCCTTTCCAGCATTTGTTGTTTGTAGATTTTCTGATGATGCCCATTCTAACAGGTGTGAGGTGATACACCATGGATGAGTCTATTTCGTTGAGCAAAGAGTAGGTCTTGTCTATTACATATTTGGCTTATGGAACGGTATGTGTGCTAATTTCAATCTCTGGTTTTATACAGCACCCCAACTCAACTTTCCCCTTAAGCAAGCATAAGTTTTTATCTAAATGTGAGACTCTGTTCGGTTTTGGAATTCAGTTTATGTGTAGCCAAGTTTACACTCTCTCTATTAGTGATATCTTATGATAATTATCTTTCTCTGTGTGACCTATTTCTCTTAGAATCATCATACTTAAATCCACTCAATTTGCTGCTACAGGCCTGATGACAGTGATTTCATTGCTGAGTGATATTCCGTTGTACGTAAGTAGCACAACTCCTTTATCCATTTTTTTCTTTCTGGGATATTTAATTTGTACTGGACTCAAGGTTCTTGTAAACACAGCAGCCCTAAATTTTGTGTTGGCTGTGTCTTGTTGATTTTAATTTTCCTAAGCTATAGGGCCAAAAGTGGAAGTGCCCTAGGGTCTGTAGCTTTGTTTTTCAGATGTTTCAGGATACACCATAAACATCTCCAGAGTGTCTGTTGGCCATTTACATCCCGCCCATCAGCATAACAAGGCTCCCTGTTCTCCATGGCCTGTCCTGTGTTTCTGGTTTTTACACTTTTTTCAGATGGCCCTTTTGACGAATGGGAAATGAGACTTCATTGTAGTGCGGATTTCCATTTCTCGAGTGCTTGGTTGGCCAAAAAGGGCATATGTGTTTTTTCCTGAATATATTCAGGAAAAAATGTTTACGCACTTTTGTCCAAGTGCATCACTGTCAAAGATCTGCCGCTTTTCACATGCTTTAAATGCAATTCCAATCTACCTCCTGAAATATGATTCCTGCAATTCTGCCTCGTTTTCAAGTCCTCTTTGCAGACTTACTTCCATATAATTTTGCCAATAGCTGTCATTTATAACACTGCAGGTTTGTGAATTACAGTGCCCGTGATTTCCTTTCTTAACTCGTTTCCTTGAAAACTGGCCACAGAACCGCAGGTTTGCTTCAGGCCGTAATCAGGGTCCGGCACGGCACTCTGAGACTTTGGTTCATTCCACTTCCTGGTGGGAAATTAGAGTTAAATGTGCCCCTCCAGACACCTGCCTCACTCCTAGCCCCTTGGTGATGTGTGTCCTGCGGTTTGAGGCCACATGTGCTGGGTTCCTCACCTTTGGCTGATGTGGCCCCACTGGTGTGAGGACACTCCTGCCTGGTTCCCATCCCCTTGGTGATGTGGGCCCTCCGGTGAGAGTCTGATCCTGGTTGGGTTCCTCACACTTCTGTGAGGTGGGCCCTCTTCTCTGAGGTCACTCCTGCCTGGCTGGCACACCCCGCCTTGGCGACGTCGGCCCTCTGGTGGGATTTGGTGCCTGCTGGGTGTCTCCTCCCCTCGGTAATGAGGGCCCTCTGGCGTCAGACCCTAACTCCTGGGCTCCCAATATTTTCTGATATGCGCCCTGTGGTTCGAGTACACTCCTGCCAGGTTCCCAACCCCATGGGAATGTGGGCCTTCTGCTCTGAGGTCCCAACCGTGGGTTGCTCAGTTTCATGATGAGGGCCCTCTGCTGTGAGTTCTCTCCGGCCTGGATCCCATAGCCTCGCTGCTCCTGGCCACCTGCTGGGAGGTTCCAACTGCGGGATTCCTCACCTTTTTTCTTCTATGGGCCCTCTGTTTTGAGACTCCTCCGGCCTGCCTCACTCCCAGCCCCTTGGTGATGTGTGTCCTCTGGTTTGAGGCCACGTATGCTGGGTCCCTCGCCTTTCGATGATGTGGCCCCACTGGTGTGAGGACACTCCTGCCTGGTTCCTATCCCCTTGATGATGTGGGCCCTCTGGTGAGAGTCTGATCCTGGCTGGGTTCCTCACCCTTCTGTGAGGGGGGCCCTCTGCTGTGAGGTCACTCCTGCCTGGCTGGCACACCCCACCTGGGCAACATCGGCCCTCTTGTGGCAGTTGGAGCCTGCTGGGAACCTCCCCTCGGTGATGGGGGCCCTCTTGCCTCAGGCCCTAACTGCTGGGTACCCACATTTTCTGATACGTGCTAAGTGGTGCGAGGACACTCCTGCGAGGTTCCCATCCCCATGGGCATGTGGGCCTTCTGCTCTAAGTTCCCAACACCTGTGTTGTTCACCGTTTCATGATGTTGGCTCTCTGGTGTTAGTTCACCCAGGCCTAGATCCCATAGCCTCTGTGCTCTGAGCGGCCTGCTGGGAGGTTCCTACTGCTGGATTCCTTACCTTTTTTATTCTTTGGGTCCTGTGTTTTCATGCTCCTACTTCCTGACTCACTCCCAGCCCATTTGTGATGTAGGTCCTCTTGTTTAAGGCCACATGTACCAGTTTCCTCACCTTTATTGATGTGGCCCCACTGGTGTGAGGACACTCCTGCCTGGTTCCCATCCCCTTGGTGATGTGGGCCCTCTGGTGAGAGTCTGATCCTGTCTGGATTCCTCACACTTCTGTGAGGTGGGCCCTCTGCTGTGAGGTAACTCCTGCCTGGCTTGCTCCCATTGCCTTGGTGACGTCGGACCTCTGGTGGCATTTGGAGCCTGCTGGTAGCCTCCTCTCCTCCGTGATGAGGGCCCTCTGGCGCCAGGCCATAACTGCTGGGTTCCCACATTTTCTGATACGTGCTAAGTTGTGCGAGGACACTCCTGCGAGGTTCCCATCCCCATGGGGATGTGGGCCTTCTGCTCTGAGGTCCCACTGGCTGGGTTGCTCACAGTTTCATGATGTGGGCCCTCTGCTGTGAGTTCACTGTGGCCTGGATCCCATAGACTCCATGCTCTGGGCCACCTGCTGGGAGGTTCAAACTGCTGGATTCCTCACATTTTTTATTCTGTGGGCCCTGTGTTGTTAGGCTACTCCTGCCTGCCTCACTCGGAGCACCTTGGAAATGTGGGTCCTCTGGTTTAGGCCACATGTGCTGGGTTCCTCACCTTTCTATAATGTGGCCACACTGGTGTGAGGACACTCCTGCCTTGTTCCGATCCCCTTGGTGATGTGGGCCCTCTGGTGAGAGTCTTAATCCTGGCTGGGTTCCTCACCCTTCTGTGAGGTAGGCCCTCTGCTATGAGGTCACTCCTGCCTGGCTGGCACACGTCAACGTGGCGACATGGGCCCTCAGTTGGGAGTTGGTGCCTGCTGGGAGTCTCCTCCCCTCGGTAATGAGGGCCCTCTGGCGTCAGACCCTAACTTCTGGGCTCCCAAAATTTTCTGATGTGCGCCCTGTGGTGCGAGTACACTCCTGCCAGGATCCCAACCCCATGGGGATGTGGGCCTTCTGCTCTAAGGTCCCACCGGCTGGGTTGCTCACAGTTTCATAATGAGGGCCCTCTGTTTTGAGTTCAGTCAGGCCTGGATCCCATAGCCTCGCTGCTCCTGGCCACCTGCTGGGAGGTTCCAACTGCGGGATTCCTCACCTTTTTTACGCTATGGGCCCTCTGTTTGGAGGCTCCTCCTGCCTGCCTCACTCCCAGCCCCTTGGTGATGTGTGTCCTGTAGTTTGAGGCCACGTGTGCTGGGTCCGTCACATTTCGGTGATGTGACCACACTGGTGTGAGGACACTCCTGCCTGGTTTCCATTCCCTTGGTGATGTGGGCCCTCCGGTGAGAGTCTGATCCTCTTTGGGTTCCTCACACTTTTGTGTGGTTGGCCCTCTGCTCTGAGGTCACTCCTGCCTGGCTGGCACACCCTGCATTGGCGACGTCGGCCTTCTGGTAGCAGTTGGAGCTTGCTGGGAGCCTCCTCTCCTCAGTGATGAGGGCCCTCTGGCGTCCGGCCCTAACTGCTGGGCTCCCCACCTTTTCTGATGTGTGCCCACTGGTGCGATGACACTCCTGCTTGGTTCCCTTCCCCATGGGGATGTGGGCCTTGTGCTCTGAGGTTACAACGGCTGGGTTGCTTACAGTATCACGATGAGGGCCCTCTGCTGTGAGTTCATCACTGCCTGGATCCCATAGCCTCGGTGCTCTGGGCCGCCTGCTGGGATGTTCCAACTGCTGGATTCCTCACCTTTTTTATACAATGGGCCATGTGTTTTGAGGTTAATCCTGCCTGCCTCGCTCCGAGACCCATGGTGATGTGGGTCCTCTGGTTTGAGGCCACATGTGCTGGGTACCTCAACTTTCGATGATGTGGCCCCACGGGTGTGAGGACACTCCTGCCTGGTTCCCAGCCCCTTGCTTATGTGGGCACTCTGGTGAGAGTCTGATCTTGACTGGGTTCCTTACCCTTCTGTGAGGTGGGCCCTCTGATGTGAGGTCACTCCTGCCTGGATGGCTTATGTCGCCTTGGCGACGGAGGCCCTCTGTTGGCCACTGAAGCATGCTGGGAGCCTCCTACCCTCTTTAATAAGGGCCCTGGAAGAAACGCATATGCCCTTTTTGACCAAGTGCATCATTGTCGAGGTTCTGCCTCTTCTCCTATACTTTCAGAGGACTTCCCGTCTACCTCCTGAAATCGTATTCCTGGAATTCTGCCCCGCGTTCAAGTCCTCTTTGCAGCCTTACTTCAATATATTTTTGGACGATAGCTGTCATTTATAACTGCAGGTTTGTGAATACAGCGCCCCTGAGCTCCTTTCTTCAACTCGCTTTCTTGTGAGCTGGCCGCAAAACCGCAGGATTACTTCAGGCCATAATCTGGTTCTGACACGGCATGCTGAGCCTTTGGCTAATTCCTCTTCCTGGTGGGAAATGAGCGTTAAATTTGTTCGTGCAGACACCTACAGCTAATCTCTCATTGGTTCTCCCTATTCCTGTTCATCTTGCGCAGAAATTCCAAACTGTGCCAAACAGAAGGTTAAAGGCACTGACTCTCCAAGAGGGGAGAGTGTTAGTAAAGCGTCTGGAATGGTAAAACCGAGTACGAGGGGACGAAAACTGAGACGCATTTAAAAAGTTTTCCCGGTCACATGGTGGACCATATTCTGGGTTGCCCATGCATGTTTTACCTGAAGGAAGAATCCCTTCAACCTGGAGAGTTGGGACCCATGGAATGGGTACCACGCAGTATGACTTCAAAGGGTTGCCTTTGCTCACCGAACGTCACCAATGCTATCAGCCCGAAGTGTCCAGCCTTATGTCTCACTCAGCTCGGGGTGTAGATGTGGTAAATCCACGTTGCATCACAAGCCCTGAATGAATTATTTAAGAATTGCTCTCTATTTCACTGTCATTGTGTTTTGTTTTTGTAATTTATTTTGATAATGGGATTTATCGGATTTTCACTGCTGCGTTTATGCCGCTGTACACATGCTTGATTCTCTTATGGAGACATATAAATCCATGGGTTTTCAGATTCTTACTAGTCAGGTATATTCCTAGGCATTGAATATGGGGTGTTGAGTCCATTTCGTGGAGCAAGGAGTAGGTCCTGACTATTACATATTTGCTTATGGAAAGGTATCTGTGCTAATTTCAATCTCTGGTTTTATGCAGCACCACAACTCACCTTTCCCCTTAAGCAAGCATAAGTTGGTTTTCTAAATTTGAGACCCTTTTCTGTTTTGTAATTGAATTCATGTGCAGCCATGTTTGCATTCCGTGTATTTGAGATATCTTATGGTGTTTCTTTTTCTGTGTGACTTAGTTAACTTAGAATGATCGTACCTGAATCCACTCATTATGCCGCAACGGGCCTCATGACATAGATTTCATTGCTGAGTGATATTCCATTGTACGTACGTACAACAACTTCTTTATCCATTTTTTGCTTTCTGGGATATTTCACTTGTACCGTAAATGAGGTTCTTGTAAGCAGAGCCGTCCAAAATTTATGGGTGGCTGTGTCTTTTTGATTTTAATTTCCCTAAGCTATAGAACCATAAGTTGAAGTGCCGTAGGCTCCGTTGCTTAGTTTTTTAGGTGTTTGAGGAAACACCATACACTTCTCCAGAGTGGCTGTTGGCAAGTTACATCCCGCCCATCAGCATAACAAGGCTCCCTGTTCTCCATGGCCTGTCCTGCCTTTCTGGATTTTTCCTTTTTTCAGATGTCCCTTTTGACAGGGGGGCAGTGAGACTTCATTGTAATGCAGATTTCTTTACAGGCTTGCTTGTTTGGCCAAAAAGGGCGTATGTGTTTTTTCTTGAATATATTCAGGAAAAAACGCATACGCCCTTTTTGGCCAAGTGCATCATTGTCAACATTCTGCCTCTTTTCCTATGTTTTAAGTGCAATTCCAGTCTACCCCCTGAAATCGTTTTCCTGAAATTCTGCCCCGCTTTCAAGTCCTCTTCGAAGACTTACTTCTATACATTTTTGGACGATAGGTGTCATTCATAACTCTGCAGATTTGTGAATTACAGTGCCCCTGAGCTCCTTTCTTCAACTCGCTTTCTTGTGAGCTGGCCGCAAAACCGCAAGATTGCTTCAGGCCCTAATCTGTTTCCAGCAGGGCACGCTGAGCCTTTTGTTAATTCCTCTTCCTGGTGGGAAATGAGCGTTCCATTTGCCCGTGCAGACACCTACAGCTAGTCTCTCATTGCTTCTCCCTATGCCTGTTCATCTTGCGCAGAAATTGCCAAGTGTGCCAAACAGGAGGTTAAATGCACTGACTCTCCAAGTGGGGAGAGTGTTAGTAAAGCGTCTGGAATGGTGAACCCGAGTACCAGGGGACGAAAACTGAGATGCATTTGAAAACGTTTCCCAATCACATGGTGGACCACACTATGGGTTTCCCATGCATGTTTTAGCTGAAGGAAGAATCCCTTAAACCTGGAAATTTGGGACGCATGGAATGGGTACCATGCAGTATGACTTCAAAGGGTCTGCGTTTGCTCACCGAACCTCACCAATGCTATCAGCCCGAAGTGTCCAGCCTTATGTCTCACCCAGCTCTGGGTGTAGATGTGGTAAATCCAGGTTGCATCACAAGCCCTGAATGAATTATGTAAGAATTGCTCTCTATTTCACTGTCATTGTGTTTTGTTTTTGAAATTTATTTTGATAATGGGATTTATCGGATGTTCACTGCTGCGTTTAGGCCGCTGTACACACGCTTGATTTCCTTATGGAGACATATAAATCCATGGGTTTTAAGATTCTTACTTGTCAGGTATCTTGCCAGGCGTTGAATATGGGGTGTTGAGTCCATTACGTTGAGCAAGGAGTAGGTCTTGTCTATTATATATTTGGCTTATGGAACGGTATCTGTGCTAATTTCAATCTCTGGTTTTATGCAGCACCCCAACTCACCTTTCCCCATAAGCAAGCATAAGTTGGTTTTCTAAATTTGAGACCCTGTTCTGTTTTGTAATTCAGTTCATGTGTAGTCAAGTTTACATTCCGTGTATTAGTGATATCTTATGATGTTTCTTTTTCTGTGTGACTTATTTCTCGTAGAATCATCGTACCTGAATCCACTCATTATGCCGCTACGGGCCTGATGACGTAGATTTCATTGCTGAGTGATATTCCATTGTACGTGCGTACCACAACTTCTTTATCCATTTTTTACTTTCTGGGATATTTTACTTGTACCGTAGACGAGGTTCTTGTAAACAGAGCCGTCCCAAACTCTGGGGTGGCTGTGTGTTTTTGATTTTAATTTCCCTAAGCTATAGGACCATAAGTGGAAGTGCCATAGGCTGTGTTGCTTTGTTTCCTACGTGTTTCTGGAAACACCATACACTTCTCCAGAATGGTTGTTGGCAATTTACATCCCGCCCATCAGGATGACAAGGCTCCCTGTTCTCCATGACCTGTCCTGCCTTTCTGGATTTTACCCTTTTTTCAGATGGCCCTTTTGACCGGGGGGGCAGTGAGACTTCCTTGTAGTGCAGAGTTCCTTTACACGCTTGCTTGGTTGGCCAAAAAGGGCGTATGCCTTTTTTTTCTGAATATATTCAGGAAAAAACGCATACGCCCTTTTTGGCCAAGTGCATCGTTGTCGACATTCTGCCTCTTTTCCTATGCTTTTAGTACAATTCCAGTCTACCCCCTGAAATCGTTTTCCTGAAATTCTGCCTCGCTTACAAGTCCTCTTCGAAGACTTACTTCAATACATTTTTGGACGATAGCTGTCATTCATAACTCTGCAGGTTTGTGAATTACAGTGCCCCTGAGCTCATGTCTTCAACTCGCTTTCTTGTGAGCTGGCCGCAAAACCGCAGGATTGCTTCAGGCCATAATCTCTTTCCGGCAGGGCATGCTGAGCCTTTGTTTAATTCCTCTTCCTGGTCGGAAATGAGTGTTCCTTTTGCCCGTGCAGGCACCTACAGCTAGTCTCTCATTGGTTCTCCCTATTCCTGTACATCTTGCGCAGAAATTGCAAACTGTGCCAAACAGGAGGTTAATGGCACTGACTCTCCAAGTGGGGAGAGTGTTAGTAAAGCGTCTGGAATGGTGAACCCGAGTACCAGGGGACGATAACTAAAATGCATTTGAAAAGGTTTCCCGGTCACACAGTGCACTGTACTGTGGGTTTCCCATGCATGTTTTAGCTGAAGGAAGAATTCCTTAAACCTGGAGAGTTGGGACCCATGGAAAGGTTACCATGCAGTATGACTTCAAAGGGTCTGCGTTTGCTCACCGAACCTCACCAATGCTATCAGCCCGAAGTGTCCAGCCTTATGTCTCATCCAGCTCTGGGTGTAGATGTGGTAAATCCAGGTTGCATCACAAACCCTGAATGAATTATTTAAGAATTGCTCTCTATTTCACTGTCATTTTGTTTTGTTTTTGAAATTTATTTTGATAATGGGATTTATCGGATTTTCACTGCTGCCTTTAGGCCACTGTACACACGCTTGATTTCCTTATGGAGACATATAAATCCATGGGTTTTAAGATTCTTACTTGTCAGGTATCTTGCCAGGCGTTGAATATGGGGTGTTGAGTCCATTTCGTTGAGCAAGGAGTAGGTCTTGTCTATTATATATTTGGCTTATGGAACGGTATCTGTGCTAATTTCAATCTCTGGTTTTATGCAGCACCCCAACTCACCTTTCCCCATAAGCAAGCATAAGTCGGTTTTCTAAATTTGAGACCCTGTTCTGTTTTGTAATTCAGTTTATGTGTAGCCAAGTTTACATTCCGTGTATTAGTGATATCTTATGATGTTTCTTTTTCTGTGTGACTTATTTCTCGTAGAATCATCGTACCTGAATCCACTCATTATGCCGCTACGGGCCTGATGACGTAGATTTCATTGCTGAGTGATATTCCATTGTACGTGCGTACCACAACTTCTTTATCCATTTTTTCCTTTCTCGGATATTTAACTGCTACCGTAGATGAGGTTCTTGTAAACAGAGCCATCCCAAACTTTGGGGTGTCTGTGTGTTTGTGATTTGAATTTCCCTAAGCTATAGGACCATAAGTGGAAGTGCCATAGGCTGTGTTGCTTTGTTTCCTACGTGTTTCAGGAAACACCATACACTTTTCCAGAGTGGCTGTTGGCAATTTAAATCCGCCCATCAGCATAACAAGGCTCCCTGTTCTCCATGACCTGTCCTGCCTTTCTGGATTTTACACTTTTTTCAGATGGCCCTTTTGACTGGGGGGCAGTGAGACTTCATTTTAGTGCAGATTTCCTTTACACGCTTGCTTGGTTGGCCAAAAAGTGCGTATGCGTTTTTTCCTGAATATATTCAGGAAAAAAAGCATACGCCCTTTTTGGCCAAGTGCATCATTGTCAACATTCTGCCTCTTTTCCTATGCTTTAAGTGCAATTCCAGTCTACCCCCTGAAATCGTTTTCCTGAAATTCTGCCACACTTTCAAGTCCTCTTCGAAGACTTACTTCTATACATTTTTGGACGATAGGTGTCATTCATAACTCTGCAGGTTTGTGAATTACAGTGCCCCTGAGCTCCTTTCTTCAACTCGCTTTCTTGTGAGCTGGCCGCAAAACCGCAAGATTGCTTCAGGCCCTAATCTGTTTCCGGCAGGGCACGCTGAGCGTTTGGTTAATTCCTCTTCCTGGTGGGAAATGAGCGTTCCATTTGCCCGTGCAGACACCTACAGCTAGTCTCTCATTGCTTCTCCCTATGCCTGTTCATCTTGGGCAGAAATTGCCAAGTGTGCCAAACAGGAGGTTAAAGGCACTGACTCTCCAAGTGGGGAGAGTGTTAGTAAAGCGTTCAAATGTTGAACCCGAGTACCAGGGGACGAAAACTGAGATGCATTTGAAAACGTTTCCCAATCACACAGCGGACGATAGTCTGGGTTTCCCATGCATGTTTTAGCTGAAGGAAGAATCCCTTAAACCTGGAGAGTTGGGACCCATGGATTGGGTAGCATGCAGTATGACTTCAAAGGGTCTGCGTTTGCTCACCGAACCTCACCAATGCTATCAGCCCGAAGTGTCCAGCCTTATGTCTCACCCAGCTCTGGGTGTAGATGTGGAAAATCCAGGTTGCATCACAAGCCCTGAATGAATTATGTAAGAATTGCTCTCTATTTCACTGTCATTGTGTTTTGTTTTTGAAATTTATTTTGATAATGGGATTTATCGGATTTTCACTGCTGCGTTTAGGCCGCTGTACACACGCCTGATTTCCTTATGGAGACATATAAATCCATGGGTTTTAAGATTCTTACTTGTCAGTTATCTTGCCAGGCGTTGAATATGGGGTGTTGAGTCCATTTCGTTGAGCAAGGAGTAGGTCTTGTCTATTATATATTTGGCTTATGGAACGGTATCTGTGCTAATTTCAATCTCTGGTTTTATGCAGCACCCCAACTCACCTTTCCCCATAAGCAAGCATAAGTTGGTTTTCTAAATTTGAGACCCTGTTCTGTTTTGTAATTCAGTTCATGTGTAGTCAAGTTTACATTCCGTGTATTAGTGATATCTTATGATGTTTCTTTTTCTGTGTGACTTATTTCTCGTAGAATCATCGTACCTGAATCCACTCATTATGCCGCTACGGGCCTGATGACGTAGATTTCATTGCTGAGTGATATTCCATTGTACGTGCGTACCACAACTTCTTTATCCATTTTTTACTTTCTGGGATATTTTACTTGTACCGTAGACGAGGTTCTTGTAAACAGAGCCGTCCCAAACTCTGGGGTGGCTGTGTGTTTTTGATTTTAATTTCCCTAAGCTATAGGACCATAAGTGGAAGTGCCATAGGCTGTGTTGCTTTGTTTCCTACGTGTTTCTGGAAACACCATACACTTCTCCAGAATGGTTGTTGGCAATTTACATCCCGCCCATCAGGATGACAAGGCTCCCTGTTCTCCATGACCTGTCCTGCCTTTCTGGATTTTACCCTTTTTTCAGATGGCCCTTTTGACCGGGGGGGCAGTGAGACTTCCTTGTAGTGCAGAGTTCCTTTACACGCTTGCTTGGTTGGCCAAAAAGGGCGTATGCCTTTTTTTTCTGAATATATTCAGGAAAAAACGCATACGCCCTTTTTGGCCAAGTGCATCGTTGTCGACATTCTGCCTCTTTTCCTATGCTTTTAGTACAATTCCAGTCTACCCCCTGAAATCGTTTTCCTGAAATTCTGCCTCGCTTACAAGTCCTCTTCGAAGACTTACTTCAATACATTTTTGGACGATAGCTGTCATTCATAACTCTGCAGGTTTGTGAATTACAGTGCCCCTGAGCTCATGTCTTCAACTCGCTTTCTTGTGAGCTGGCCGCAAAACCGCAGGATTGCTTCAGGCCATAATCTCTTTCCGGCAGGGCATGCTGAGCCTTTGTTTAATTCCTCTTCCTGGTCGGAAATGAGTGTTCCTTTTGCCCGTGCAGGCACCTACAGCTAGTCTCTCATTGGTTCTCCCTATTCCTGTACATCTTGCGCAGAAATTGCAAACTGTGCCAAACAGGAGGTTAATGGCACTGACTCTCCAAGTGGGGAGAGTGTTAGTAAAGCGTCTGGAATGGTGAACCCGAGTACCAGGGGACGATAACTAAAATGCATTTGAAAAGGTTTCCCGGTCACACAGTGCACTGTACTGTGGGTTTCCCATGCATGTTTTAGCTGAAGGAAGAATTCCTTAAACCTGGAGAGTTGGGACCCATGGAAAGGTTACCATGCAGTATGACTTCAAAGGGTCTGCGTTTGCTCACCGAACCTCACCAATGCTATCAGCCCGAAGTGTCCAGCCTTATGTCTCATCCAGCTCTGGGTGTAGATGTGGTAAATCCAGGTTGCATCACAAACCCTGAATGAATTATTTAAGAATTGCTCTCTATTTCACTGTCATTTTGTTTTGTTTTTGAAATTTATTTTGATAATGGGATTTATCGGATTTTCACTGCTGCCTTTAGGCCACTGTACACACGCTTGATTTCCTTATGGAGACATATAAATCCATGGGTTTTAAGATTCTTACTTGTCAGGTATCTTGCCAGGCGTTGAATATGGGGTGTTGAGTCCATTTCGTTGAGCAAGGAGTAGGTCTTGTCTATTATATATTTGGCTTATGGAACGGTATCTGTGCTAATTTCAATCTCTGGTTTTATGCAGCACCCCAACTCACCTTTCCCCATAAGCAAGCATAAGTCGGTTTTCTAAATTTGAGACCCTGTTCTGTTTTGTAATTCAGTTTATGTGTAGCCAAGTTTACATTCCGTGTATTAGTGATATCTTATGATGTTTCTTTTTCTGTGTGACTTATTTCTCGTAGAATCATCGTACCTGAATCCACTCATTATGCCGCTACGGGCCTGATGACGTAGATTTCATTGCTGAGTGATATTCCATTGTACGTGCGTACCACAACTTCTTTATCCATTTTTTCCTTTCTCGGATATTTAACTGCTACCGTAGATGAGGTTCTTGTAAACAGAGCCATCCCAAACTTTGGGGTGTCTGTGTGTTTGTGATTTGAATTTCCCTAAGCTATAGGACCATAAGTGGAAGTGCCATAGGCTGTGTTGCTTTGTTTCCTACGTGTTTCAGGAAACACCATACACTTTTCCAGAGTGGCTGTTGGCAATTTAAATCCGCCCATCAGCATAACAAGGCTCCCTGTTCTCCATGACCTGTCCTGCCTTTCTGGATTTTACACTTTTTTCAGATGGCCCTTTTGACTGGGGGGCAGTGAGACTTCATTTTAGTGCAGATTTCCTTTACACGCTTGCTTGGTTGGCCAAAAAGTGCGTATGCGTTTTTTCCTGAATATATTCAGGAAAAAAAGCATACGCCCTTTTTGGCCAAGTGCATCATTGTCAACATTCTGCCTCTTTTCCTATGCTTTAAGTGCAATTCCAGTCTACCCCCTGAAATCGTTTTCCTGAAATTCTGCCACACTTTCAAGTCCTCTTCGAAGACTTACTTCTATACATTTTTGGACGATAGGTGTCATTCATAACTCTGCAGGTTTGTGAATTACAGTGCCCCTGAGCTCCTTTCTTCAACTCGCTTTCTTGTGAGCTGGCCGCAAAACCGCAAGATTGCTTCAGGCCCTAATCTGTTTCCGGGAGGGCACGCTGAGCGTTTGGTTAATTCCTCTTCCTGGTGGGAAATGAGCGTTCCATTTGCCCGTGCAGACACCTACAGCTAGTCTCTCATTGCTTCTCCCTATGCCTGTTCATCTTGGGCAGAAATTGCCAAGTGTGCCAAACAGGAGGTTAAAGGCACTGACTCTCCAAGTGGGGAGAGTGTTAGTAAAGCGTTCAAATGTTGAACCCGAGTACCAGGGGACGAAAACTGAGATGCATTTGAAAACGTTTCCCAATCACACAGCGGACGATAGTCTGGGTTTCCCATGCATGTTTTAGCTGAAGGAAGAATCCCTTAAACCTGGAGAGTTGGGACCCATGGATTGGGTAGCATGCAGTATGACTTCAAAGGGTCTGCGTTTGCTCACCGAACCTCACCAATGCTATCAGCCCGAAGTGTCCAGCCTTATGTCTCACCCAGCTCTGGGTGTAGATGTGGAAAATCCAGGTTGCATCACAAGCCCTGAATGAATTATGTAAGAATTGCTCTCTATTTCACTGTCATTGTGTTTTGTTTTTGAAATTTATTTTGATAATGGGATTTATCGGATTTTCACTGCTGCGTTTAGGCCGCTGTACACACGCCTGATTTCCTTATGGAGACATATAAATCCATGGGTTTTAAGATTCTTACTTGTCAGTTATCTTGCCAGGCGTTGAATATGGGGTGTTGAGTCCATTTCGTTGAGCAAGGAGTAGGTCTTGTCTATTATATATTTGGCTTATGGAACGGTATCTGTGCTAATTTCAATCTCTGGTTTTATGCAGCACCCCAACTCACCTTTCCCCATAAGCAAGCATAAGTTGGTTTTCTAAATTTGAGACCCTGTTCTGTTTTGTAATTCAGTTCATGGGTAGTCAAGTTTACATTCCGTGTATTAGTGATATCTTATGATGTTTCTTTTTCTGTGTGACTTATTTCTCGTAGAATCATCGTACCTGAATCCACTCATTATGCCGCTACGGGCCTGATGACGTAGATTTCATTGCTGAGTGATATTCCATTGTACGTGCGTACCACAACTTCTTTATCCATTTTTTACTTTCTGGGATATTTTACTTGTACCGTAGACGAGGTTCTTGTAAACAGAGCCGTCCCAAACTCTGGGGTGGCTGTGTGTTTTTGATTTTAATTTCCCTAAGCTATAGGACCATAAGTGGAAGTGCCATAGGCTGTGTTGCTTTGTTTCCTACGTGTTTCTGGAAACACCATACACTTCTCCAGAATGGTTGTTGGCAATTTACATCCCGCCCATCAGGATGACAAGGCTCCCTGTTCTCCATGACCTGTCCTGCCTTTCTGGATTTTACCCTTTTTTCAGATGGCCCTTTTGACCGGGGGGGCAGTGAGACTTCCTTGTAGTGCAGAGTTCCTTTACACGCTTGCTTGGTTGGCCAAAAAGGGCGTATGCCTTTTTTTTCTGAATATATTCAGGAAAAAACGCATACGCCCTTTTTGGCCAAGTGCATCGTTGTCGACATTCTGCCTCTTTTCCTATGCTTTTAGTACAATTCCAGTCTACCCCCTGAAATCGTTTTCCTGAAATTCTGCCTCGCTTACAAGTCCTCTTCGAAGACTTACTTCAATACATTTTTGGACGATAGCTGTCATTCATAACTCTGCAGGTTTGTGAATTACAGTGCCCCTGAGCTCATGTCTTCAACTCGCTTTCTTGTGAGCTGGCCGCAAAACCGCAGGATTGCTTCAGGCCATAATCTCTTTCCGGCAGGGCATGCTGAGCCTTTGTTTAATTCCTCTTCCTGGTCGGAAATGAGTGTTCCTTTTGCCCGTGCAGGCACCTACAGCTAGTCTCTCATTGGTTCTCCCTATTCCTGTACATCTTGCGCAGAAATTGCAAACTGTGCCAAACAGGAGGTTAATGGCACTGACTCTCCAAGTGGGGAGAGTGTTAGTAAAGCGTCTGGAATGGTGAACCCGAGTACCAGGGGACGATAACTAAAATGCATTTGAAAAGGTTTCCCGGTCACACAGTGCACTGTACTGTGGGTTTCCCATGCATGTTTTAGCTGAAGGAAGAATTCCTTAAACCTGGAGAGTTGGGACCCATGGAAAGGTTACCATGCAGTATGACTTCAAAGGGTCTGCGTTTGCTCACCGAACCTCACCAATGCTATCAGCCCGAAGTGTCCAGCCTTATGTCTCATCCAGCTCTGGGTGTAGATGTGGTAAATCCAGGTTGCATCACAAACCCTGAATGAATTATTTAAGAATTGCTCTCTATTTCACTGTCATTTTGTTTTGTTTTTGAAATTTATTTTGATAATGGGATTTATCGGATATTCACTGCTGCCTTTAGGCCACTGTACACACGCTTGATTTCCTTATGGAGACATATAAATCCATGGGTTTTAAGATTCTTACTTGTCAGGTATCTTGCCAGGCGTTGAATATGGGGTGTTGAGTCCATTTCGTTGAGCAAGGAGTAGGTCTTGTCTATTATATATTTGGCTTATGGAACGGTATCTGTGCTAATTTCAATCTCTGGTTTTATGCAGCACCCCAACTCACCTTTCCCCATAAGCAAGCATAAGTCGGTTTTCTAAATTTGAGACCCTGTTCTGTTTTGTAATTCAGTTTATGTGTAGCCAAGTTTACATTCCGTGTATTAGTGATATCTTATGATGTTTCTTTTTCTGTGTGACTTATTTCTCGTAGAATCATCGTACCTGAATCCACTCATTATGCCGCTACGGGCCTGATGACGTAGATTTCATTGCTGAGTGATATTCCATTGTACGTGCGTACCACAACTTCTTTATCCATTTTTTCCTTTCTCGGATATTTAACTGCTACCGTAGATGAGGTTCTTGTAAACAGAGCCATCCCAAACTTTGGGGTGTCTGTGTGTTTGTGATTTGAATTTCCCTAAGCTATAGGACCATAAGTGGAAGTGCCATAGGCTGTGTTGCTTTGTTTCCTACGTGTTTCAGGAAACACCATACACTTTTCCAGA
This sequence comes from Delphinapterus leucas, assembly GCF_059928025.1. Taxonomy (NCBI): domain Eukaryota; kingdom Metazoa; phylum Chordata; class Mammalia; order Artiodactyla; family Monodontidae; genus Delphinapterus; species Delphinapterus leucas. Next base: position 448,826 of record NW_028322243.1, on the reverse strand, counting down.
GTGGCTGTTGGCAATTTAAATCCGCCCATCAGCATAACAAGGCTCCCTGTTCTCCATGACCTGTCCTGCCTTTCTGGATTTTACACTTTTTTCAGATGGCCCTTTTGACTGGGGGGCAGTGAGACTTCATTTTAGTGCAGATTTCCTTTACACGCTTGCTTGGTTGGCCAAAAAGTGCGTATGCGTTTTTTCCTGAATATATTCAGGAAAAAAAGCATACGCCCTTTTTGGCCAAGTGCATCATTGTCAACATTCTGCCTCTTTTCCTATGCTTTAAGTGCAATTCCAGTCTACCCCCTGAAATCGTTTTCCTGAAATTCTGCCACACTTTCAAGTCCTCTTCGAAGACTTACTTCTATACATTTTTGGACGATAGGTGTCATTCATAACTCTGCAGGTTTGTGAATTACAGTGCCCCTGAGCTCCTTTCTTCAACTCGCTTTCTTGTGAGCTGGCCGCAAAACCGCAAGATTGCTTCAGGCCCTAATCTGTTTCCGGCAGGGCACGCTGAGCGTTTGGTTAATTCCTCTTCCTGGTGGGAAATGAGCGTTCCATTTGCCCGTGCAGACACCTACAGCTAGTCTCTCATTGCTTCTCCCTATGCCTGTTCATCTTGGGCAGAAATTGCCAAGTGTGCCAAACAGGAGGTTAAAGGCACTGACTCTCCAAGTGGGGAGAGTGTTAGTAAAGCGTTCAAATGTTGAACCCGAGTACCAGGGGACGAAAACTGAGATGCATTTGAAAACGTTTCCCAATCACACAGCGGACGATAGTCTGGGTTTCCCATGCATGTTTTAGCTGAAGGAAGAATCCCTTAAACCTGGAGAGTTGGGACCCATGGATTGGGTAGCATGCAGTATGACTTCAAAGGGTCTGCGTTTGCTCACCGAACCTCACCAATGCTATCAGCCCGAAGTGTCCAGCCTTATGTCTCACCCAGCTCTGGGTGTAGATGTGGAAAATCCAGGTTGCATCACAAGCCCTGAATGAATTATGTAAGAATTGCTCTCTATTTCACTGTCATTGTGTTTTGTTTTTGAAATTTATTTTGATAATGGGATTTATCGGATTTTCACTGCTGCGTTTAGGCCGCTGTACACACGCCTGATTTCCTTATGGAGACATATAAATCCATGGGTTTTAAGATTCTTACTTGTCAGTTATCTTGCCAGGCGTTGAATATGGGGTGTTGAGTCCATTTCGTTGAGCAAGGAGTAGGTCTTGTCTATTATATATTTGGCTTATGGAACGGTATCTGTGCTAATTTCAATCTCTGGTTTTATGCAGCACCCCAACTCACCTTTCCCCATAAGCAAGCATAAGTTGGTTTTCTAAATTTGAGACCCTGTTCTGTTTTGTAATTCAGTTCATGGGTAGCCAAGTTTACATTCCGTGTATTAGTGATATCTTATGATGTTTCTTTTTCTGTGTGACTTATTTCTCGTAGAATCATCATACCTGAATCCACTCATTATGCCGCTACGGGCCTGATGACGTAGATTTCATTGCTGAGTGATATTCCATTGTACGTGCGTACCACAACTTCTTTATCCATTTTTTACTTTCTGGGATATTTTACTTGTACCGTAGACGAGGTTCTTGTAAACAGAGCCATCCCAAACTCTGGGGTGGCTGTGTGTTTTTGATTTTAATTTCCCTAAGCTCTAGGACCATAAGTGGAAGTGCCATAGGCTGTGTTGCTTTGTTTCCTACGTGTTTCTGGAAACACCATACACTTCTCCAGAGTGGTTGTTGGCAATTTACATCCCGCCCATCAGCATGACAAGGCTCCCTGTTCTCCATGACCTGTCCTGCCTTTCTGGATTTTACACTTTTTTCAGATGGCTCTTTTGACCGTGGGGGCAGTGAGACTTCATTGTAGTGCAGATTTCCTTTACACGCTTGCTTGGTTGGCCAAAAAGGGCGTATGCGTTTTTTCCTGAATATATTCAGGAAAAAACTCATACGCCCTTTTTGGCCAAGTGCATCGTTGTCGACATTCTGCCTCTTTTCCTATGCTTTTGGTACAATTCCAGTCTACCCCCTGAAATCGTTTTCCGGAAATTCTGCCCCGGTTTCAAGTCCTCTTCGAAGACTTACTTCAATACATTTTTGGACGATAGCTGTCATTCATAACTCTGCAGGTTTGTGAATTACAGTGCCCCTGAGCTCATGTCTTCAACTCGCTTTCTTGTGAGCTGGCCGCAAAACCGCAGGATTGCTTCAGGCCAAAGTCTCTTTCCAGCAGGGCATGCTGAGCCTTTGTTTAATTCCTCTTCCTAGTCGGAAATGAGCGTTCCATTTGCCCGTGCAGACACCTACAGCTAGTCTCTCATTGCTTCTCCCTATTCCTGTTCATCTTGCGCAGAAATTGCAAAGTGTGCCAAACAGGAGGTTAAATGCACTGACTCTCCAAGTGGGGAGAGTGTTAGTAAAGCGTCTGGAATGGTGAACCCGAGTACCAGGGGACGAAAACTGAGATGCATTTGAAAACGTTTCCCAATCACACGGTGGACCATACTATGGGTTTCCCATGCATGTTTTAGTTGAAGGAAGAATCCCTTAAACCTGGAAATTTGGAACCCATGGAATGGGTACCATGCAGTATGACTTCAAAGGGTCTGCGTTTGCTCACCGAACCTCACCAATGCTATCAGCCCGAAGTGTCCAGCCTTATATCTCACCCAGCTCTGGGTGTAGATGTGGTAAATCCAGGTTGCATCACAAGCCCTGAATGAATTATTTAAGAATTGCTCTCTATTTCACTGTCATTTTGTTTTGTTTTTGAAATTTATTTTGATAATGGGATTTATCGGATTTTCACTGCTGCCTTTAGGCCGCTGTACACACGCTTGATTTCCTTATGGAGACATATAAATCCATGGGTTTTAAGATTCTTACTTGTCAGGTATCTTGCCAGGCGTTGAATATGGGTTGTTGAGTCCATTTCGTTGAGCAAGGAGTAGGTCTTGTCTATTATATATTTGGCTTATGGAACGGTATCTGTGCTAATTTCAATCTCTGGTTTTATGCAGCACCCCAACTCACCTTTCCCCATAAGCAAGCATAAGTTGGTTTTCTAAATTTGAGACCCTGTTCTGTTTTGTAATTCAGTTCATGGGTAGCCAAGTTTACATTCCGTGTATTAGTGATATCTTATGATGTTTCTTTTTCTGTGTGACTTATTTCTCGTAGAATCATCATACCTGAATCCACTCATTATGCCGCTACGGGCCTGATGACGTAGATTTCATTGCTGAGTGATATTCCATTGTACGTGCGTACCACAACTTCTTTATCCATTTTTTACTTTCTGGGATATTTTACTTGTACCGTAGACGAGGTTCTTGTAAACAGAGCCGTCCCAAACTCTGGGGTGGCTGTGTGTTTTTGATTTTAATTTCTCTAAGCTATAGGACCATAAGTGGAAGTGCCATAGGCTGTGTTGCTTTGTTTCCTACGTGTTTCTGGAAACACCATACAGTTCTCCAGAGTGGTTGTTGGCAATTTACATCTCGCCCATCAGCATGACAAGGCTCCCTGTTCTCCATGACCTGTCCTGTCTTTCTGGATTTTACACTTTTTTCAGATGGCCCTTTTGACCGGGGGGCAGTGAGACTTCATTGTAGTGCAGATTTCCTTTACACGCTTGCTTGGTTGGCCAAAAAGGGCGTATGCGTTTTTTCCTGAATATATTCAGGAAAAAACGCATACGCCCTTTTTGGCCAAGTGCATCATTGTTGACATTCTGCCTCTTTTTCTACGCTTTAAGTGCTATTTCAGTCTACCCCCTGAAATCGTTTTCCTGAAATTCTGCCCCGCTTTCAAGTCCTCTTTGAAGACTTACTTCAGTACATTTTTGGACGATAGCTGTCATTCATAACTCTGCAGGTTTGTGAATTACAGTGCCCCTGAGCTCCTTTCTTCAACTCGTTTTCTTGTGAGCTGGCCGCAAAACCGCAGGATTGCTTCAGGCCCTAATCTGTTTCCGGCCGGGCACGCTGAGCCTTTGGTTAATTCCTCTTCCTGGTGGGAAATTAGCGTTCAATTTGCCCGTGTAGACACCAACAGCTAGTCTCTCATTGCTTCTCCCTATTCCTGTTCATCTTGCGCAGAAATTGCAAAGTGTGCCAAACAGGAGGTTAATGGCACTGACTCTCCAAGTGGGGAGAGTGTTAGTAAAGCGTTCAAATGTTGAACCCGAGTACCAGGGGACGAAAACTGAGATGCATTTGAAAACGTTTCCCAATCACATGGTGGACCATACTCTGGGTTTCCCATGCATGTTTTAGCTGAAGGAAGAATCCCTTAAACCTGGAGAGTTGGGAACCATGGAATGGGTACCATGCAGTATGACTTCAAAGGGTCTGCGTTTGCTCACCGAACCTCACCAATGCTATCAGCCCGAAGTGTACAGCCTTATGTCTCACTCAGCTCTGGTTGTAGATGTGGTAAATCCAGGTTGCATCACAAGCCCTGAATGAATTAGTTAAGAATTGCTCTCTATTTCACTGTCATTGTGTTTGTTTTTGTAATTCATTTTGATAATGGGATTTATCGGATTTTCTCTGCTGCATTCATGCCGCTGTACACACACTTGAGTCTCTTATGGAGACATATAAATCCATGGGTTTGAAGATACTTACTAGTCAGGTGTATTCCTAGGCGTTGAATATGGGGTGTTTAGTCCATTTCGTTGAGCAAGGGCTAGGTCTTGACTATTACATATTTGGCTTATGGAAAGGTATCTGTGCTAATTTCTATCTCTGGTTTTATGCAGCACCCCAACTCACTTTTCCCCTTAAGCAAGTATAAGGTGGTTTTCTAAATTTGAGACCCTGTTCTGTTTTGTAATTCAGTTCATGTGTAGCCAAGTTTACATTCCGTGTATTAGTGATATCTTATGATGTTTCATTTTCTGTGTGACTTATTTCACTTAGAATCATCGTACCTGAATCCACTCATTATGCCACGATGGGCCTGATGACATAGATTTCATTGCTGAGTGATATTCCATTGAATGTGCGTACCACAACTTCTTTATCCATTTTTCACATTCTGGGATATTTAACTTGTACCGTAGACGAGATTCCTGTAAACAGAGCCGTCTGAAACTTTGGGGTGGCTGTCTGTTTTTGATTTTAATTTCCGTGATCTATAAGACCATAAGTGGAAGTGCCGTAGTCTCCGTGGCTTTGTTTCTTAGGTGTTTCAGGAAACACCATACACTTCTCCAGAGTGGCTGTTGGCAATTTACATCCCGCCCATCAGCATAACAAGGCTCCCTGTTCTCCATGGCCTTTGCTGTCTTTCTGGATTTTACACTTTTTTCAGATGGCCCTTTTGACCTGGGGGCAGTGAGACTTCATTGTAGTGCAGATTTCTTTAACATGCTTGCTTGGTTGGCCAAAAAGGGCGTATGCGTTTTTTCCTGAATATATTCAGGAAAAAACGCATACGCCCTTTTTGGCCAAGTGCATCATTGTCGACGTTCTGCCTCTTTTCCTATGCTTTAAATGCGATTCCAGTCTACCCCCTGAAATCGTTTTCTTGCAATTCTGCCCCGCTTTCAAGTCCTCTTCGCAGCCTTCCTTCAATATATTTTTGGGTGATAGCTGTCATTTATAACTCTGCAGGTTTGTGAATTACAGTGTCCCTGAGCTCCTTTCTTCAACTCGCTTTCTTGTGAGCTGGCCGCAAACCTGCAGGATTGCTTCAGGCCCTAATCTGGTTCCGGCACGGCATGCTGAGCTTTTGGTTAATTCCTCTTCCTGGTGGGAAAGGGACGTTAAATTTACCCGTGCAGACACCTTCACACGAGTCTTCATGGTGCCACTTTGCCCCGGTTATCTCTATGGAGGTTGGAGTTGGAGGGCCTCCTCGCTCAAGGTCAGTGTGCCCATGGAGCCAACCCTGCAACTTCAGGGCATGGTTGGGTGTTAGGATCACCACGTGGGGTCCTTTTCCCTTCGGAGGGAGGTGGCCTTTTGGGCTGCTGATTTCCAGGTTTTCAGATACTGCCAGTATCTTGGCCAGATGTGGCGGTGGGCCAAGCCCCTTGGTGACCGTAGTTTATCCTACCTGGATCGCATTCTTGCATTGTTCCATTTCAAGTGGTCCCAGGTTTTGCACTAATACTCCAATGGCGATTCACCGTTCACCAGGAATGTAAAGGTCAAAGGGTTTAGCTAAATTAGGGAGTTCCAGGGCAAGGGTCTGAATTGACTGCTCTTTCCATTCTTGAAAGGCCACTTCTGCATTCTATTCAAAAGGATCATCATCTTTTCCTTTCAGTGTTTCATATAGAGGCCCAGCTAGTAGACTGTAGTTAGGGATCCAGAAGCAGCAAACCCTGGCCTCCCCAGGAACCCCTAAGCTGTCTTCTAGGTTCAGAAATGGGTAAGGCTGTAAATTGTTTCTTCCCTTTCCTGGGATGGGCTTCTCCGAACTTCTGTGAGAATGAAGCCCAGGCAGGTCACCGTAGTCTGTGATATTTGAGCTTTTTCTTGGACAACTTGTATCCTTTATTGGCTTGGTAGTTCAGAGGTCTCCTTAGTAGGGCTGGCGATCAGAATGTCGTCTGCATATTGAAGGAGTGTTTCCTTTTCCAGAGGTAGAAATTTTAGTTCTTTAGCTGAGCTTTCCCCAAAGATGGTGTGGGAATTTTTGAACCCTTGGGGCAACACGGCCCGGAAGTATTGTTTTAGTTGTATGTTGAGTCCTGCCACTCACAAGCCAAAATTTCTTGTGACTCTGGGACTAATAGAATACAAAAGAAGGCATCATTGAAGACTAATACAGAATACCATGTCCTGGTGGTTGGTAGAATGACCAGCAGGGTGTAGGATTTAGGAACTACTGGAGGTATATCCTCGGTGGCTTCACTGACTGTCCTGACATCCTTTACCAGGACTCCAGCAGCCCATGGGGCTCTCGAGGTCAGGCCAATCCCAGGATATGGAGCTCACCTGGGCAGGTACCCCACCCCCACCGCAGCCCATGGGGCTCTCGTGTTCAGGCCCCTCCCAGGATATGGGGTTCCCTAGGCAGGTTCCCCTGCAGCCCATGGGGCTCTCGTGGTCAGGCCCCTCCCAGGATACAGAGCTACCCTTGCAGGTACCATGGCAGGGCTGGGAACACAGGAACCGTGCATATCGCCCTCATTGCAGAGCACTCCCAGCTCACCTGTCACTCAGATCTGACACAGAGCACCTCAGAGCAGGACTTGAACTAACAAACAGCAGCTCCGACAGGTCTGTGACCCTGGGCATCACTCTGTGTGGCCTCCCTCCACCTGGTCTTCCAGAGACTTCCACTGAACACGGGGCACCAGGCCTCTGTCTCCACCCACCAGCCACCCCTCCTCTCCCTGACTCCTGGGTTCCTCTCATTAGGAGAGGGTTTTCTTGAAGTTGTCTCCCACTCATGGGCCAGATAATATAATTAGAAAACAAGCCAGAGCTGCAGCCCCTTGTCTATCCTGACTCTCAGGAGCCCACACCTGTTCCTTGGACCTGGCCGATTCAGCAAGTTCCAGTTTCTGCAACTGTGAGCCCCTGAGGGGTGATTATTGGCTGGCCTGGGAAGCCCGACCGTGCCGGCCAGCCCTCCCCAGGTGTGCCTGGGTTCAGATCAATATAAACACCGCTCCAGGCAGCAAGAGCCCCTGCAGCTGTGCCTGACGCCATTTTCTCTGCCCTGTCAGCAGTCTTGGGGCTGGACTGGTGGGAGGGAGTGAGAGGCCACGGCTTTGTGGGTGGCCCAGTGTGAGTGGGGCTCTGCTGGACTTTCTGCAGCAGTTGCCAAGATGCCACCTGCTAAAGAAGAGGATGTGTCACCCATACCTGCCGCTGGAATTTCTCCCTGGGCAGAGGTGAGTGAGGAAGAAAGCAGTGGGGGCCGGGACAGCAGGGGTATCTCAGGCAGGGAAATGGAAAGCTTCCAGAAGAGCACCCAGGGCCAGGACCACCCTGGCTGGCCTGCTGGCACCAAGTCGGCTGGCATGCTGTCGCTCATGTGGCTCCATGGCCCTTCCTCTAGGCTTTCAAGTCCTTGTACATATTCAGGTGTTTTACCTGGGAAGGGTGGGAACATTTCAGCAGCAGCTGGCCTGGGGCTCAGCCCACGTTTACTCACAGATGCCTCGGCACTGTCCCCCAGCTTTGCAATGAGGACGCTTGTTGCGTGGGGCCTGCTGGCTGAATGGGAGATGATTCCCCACCACTGACCAACTTCAGAATTGTTTACAACTGGAGCAAGTGCCCTGATACGGTTTTCCTCTGTGTAACTGGTGGGTTCTGTTTTTTTTTCTTTTTTTCGTTTTTGGTTCAAGGTAGATTTTATTCCTCTTTTTTGTATTTACAGATATAAGCATGGAAATAATTTATTCATATAAATACATGTATGTGAAGGGAAGAATATTTTTTCTGTTTTACTTTTTGTAATTTGAATTTTATTTTATTTTTTTATACAGCAGGTTCTTTTTGGTTATCTATTTTATACATATAAATGTATACATGCCAATCCCAATCTCTCAACTCCCCCCACCACCACACCCCAACAGCTTTCCCCCCTTGGTGTCCATACGTTTGTTGTCTACATCTGTTGCTCTATTTCTGCCTGGCAAAACGGTTCATCTGTACAATTTTTCTAGGTTCCACATATATGCATTAATAGACAAGATTTGTTTTTCTCTTTCTGACTTACTTCACTCTGTATGACAGTCTCTAGATCCATCAACGTGTCTACAAATGACCCAATTTCATTCCTTTTTATGGCTTAGTAATATTCCATTTTATATATGTACCACTTCATTATGCATTCGTCTGTCTGAGGGCATTTAGGTTGCTTCCATTACCTGGATATTGTAAATAGTGATGCAATGAACATTGCGGTGAATGTCTCTTTTTGATTTATGGTTTTGTCTGGGTATATGCCCAGTAGTGGGATTGCTGTATCATATGGTAATTCTATTCTTAGTTTTATAAGAAACTCCATAATGTTCTCCACAGTGACTGTATCAATTTACATTCCCAACAATAGTGGAAGAGGGTTCCTTATCTCCACACCCTTTCCAGCATTTGTTGTTTGTAGATTTTCTGATGATGCCCATTCTAACAGGTGTGAGGTGATACACCATGGATGAGTCTATTTCGTTGAGCAAAGAGTAGGTCTTGTCTATTACATATTTGGCTTATGGAACGGTATGTGTGCTAATTTCAATCTCTGGTTTTATACAGCACCCCAACTCAACTTTCCCCTTAAGCAAGCATAAGTTTTTATCTAAATGTGAGACTCTGTTCGGTTTTGGAATTCAGTTTATGTGTAGCCAAGTTTACACTCTCTCTATTAGTGATATCTTATGATAATTATCTTTCTCTGTGTGACCTATTTCTCTTAGAATCATCATACTTAAATCCACTCAATTTGCTGCTACAGGCCTGATGACAGTGATTTCATTGCTGAGTGATATTCCGTTGTACGTAAGTAGCACAACTCCTTTATCCATTTTTTTCTTTCTGGGATATTTAATTTGTACTGGACTCAAGGTTCTTGTAAACACAGCAGCCCTAAATTTTGTGTTGGCTGTGTCTTGTTGATTTTAATTTTCCTAAGCTATAGGGCCAAAAGTGGAAGTGCCCTAGGGTCTGTAGCTTTGTTTTTCAGATGTTTCAGGATACACCATAAACATCTCCAGAGTGTCTGTTGGCCATTTACATCCCGCCCATCAGCATAACAAGGCTCCCTGTTCTCCATGGCCTGTCCTGTGTTTCTGGTTTTTACACTTTTTTCAGATGGCCCTTTTGACGAATGGGAAATGAGACTTCATTGTAGTGCGGATTTCCATTTCTCGAGTGCTTGGTTGGCCAAAAAGGGCATATGTGTTTTTTCCTGAATATATTCAGGAAAAAATGTTTACGCACTTTTGTCCAAGTGCATCACTGTCAAAGATCTGCCGCTTTTCACATGCTTTAAATGCAATTCCAATCTACCTCCTGAAATATGATTCCTGCAATTCTGCCTCGTTTTCAAGTCCTCTTTGCAGACTTACTTCCATATAATTTTGCCAATAGCTGTCATTTATAACACTGCAGGTTTGTGAATTACAGTGCCCGTGATTTCCTTTCTTAACTCGTTTCCTTGAAAACTGGCCACAGAACCGCAGGTTTGCTTCAGGCCGTAATCAGGGTCCGGCACGGCACTCTGAGACTTTGGTTCATTCCACTTCCTGGTGGGAAATTAGAGTTAAATGTGCCCCTCCAGACACCTGCCTCACTCCTAGCCCCTTGGTGATGTGTGTCCTGCGGTTTGAGGCCACATGTGCTGGGTTCCTCACCTTTGGCTGATGTGGCCCCACTGGTGTGAGGACACTCCTGCCTGGTTCCCATCCCCTTGGTGATGTGGGCCCTCCGGTGAGAGTCTGATCCTGGTTGGGTTCCTCACACTTCTGTGAGGTGGGCCCTCTTCTCTGAGGTCACTCCTGCCTGGCTGGCACACCCCGCCTTGGCGACGTCGGCCCTCTGGTGGGATTTGGTGCCTGCTGGGTGTCTCCTCCCCTCGGTAATGAGGGCCCTCTGGCGTCAGACCCTAACTCCTGGGCTCCCAATATTTTCTGATATGCGCCCTGTGGTTCGAGTACACTCCTGCCAGGTTCCCAACCCCATGGGAATGTGGGCCTTCTGCTCTGAGGTCCCAACCGTGGGTTGCTCAGTTTCATGATGAGGGCCCTCTGCTGTGAGTTCTCTCCGGCCTGGATCCCATAGCCTCGCTGCTCCTGGCCACCTGCTGGGAGGTTCCAACTGCGGGATTCCTCACCTTTTTTCTTCTATGGGCCCTCTGTTTTGAGACTCCTCCGGCCTGCCTCACTCCCAGCCCCTTGGTGATGTGTGTCCTCTGGTTTGAGGCCACGTATGCTGGGTCCCTCGCCTTTCGATGATGTGGCCCCACTGGTGTGAGGACACTCCTGCCTGGTTCCTATCCCCTTGATGATGTGGGCCCTCTGGTGAGAGTCTGATCCTGGCTGGGTTCCTCACCCTTCTGTGAGGGGGGCCCTCTGCTGTGAGGTCACTCCTGCCTGGCTGGCACACCCCACCTGGGCAACATCGGCCCTCTTGTGGCAGTTGGAGCCTGCTGGGAACCTCCCCTCGGTGATGGGGGCCCTCTTGCCTCAGGCCCTAACTGCTGGGTACCCACATTTTCTGATACGTGCTAAGTGGTGCGAGGACACTCCTGCGAGGTTCCCATCCCCATGGGCATGTGGGCCTTCTGCTCTAAGTTCCCAACACCTGTGTTGTTCACCGTTTCATGATGTTGGCTCTCTGGTGTTAGTTCACCCAGGCCTAGATCCCATAGCCTCTGTGCTCTGAGCGGCCTGCTGGGAGGTTCCTACTGCTGGATTCCTTACCTTTTTTATTCTTTGGGTCCTGTGTTTTCATGCTCCTACTTCCTGACTCACTCCCAGCCCATTTGTGATGTAGGTCCTCTTGTTTAAGGCCACATGTACCAGTTTCCTCACCTTTATTGATGTGGCCCCACTGGTGTGAGGACACTCCTGCCTGGTTCCCATCCCCTTGGTGATGTGGGCCCTCTGGTGAGAGTCTGATCCTGTCTGGATTCCTCACACTTCTGTGAGGTGGGCCCTCTGCTGTGAGGTAACTCCTGCCTGGCTTGCTCCCATTGCCTTGGTGACGTCGGACCTCTGGTGGCATTTGGAGCCTGCTGGTAGCCTCCTCTCCTCCGTGATGAGGGCCCTCTGGCGCCAGGCCATAACTGCTGGGTTCCCACATTTTCTGATACGTGCTAAGTTGTGCGAGGACACTCCTGCGAGGTTCCCATCCCCATGGGGATGTGGGCCTTCTGCTCTGAGGTCCCACTGGCTGGGTTGCTCACAGTTTCATGATGTGGGCCCTCTGCTGTGAGTTCACTGTGGCCTGGATCCCATAGACTCCATGCTCTGGGCCACCTGCTGGGAGGTTCAAACTGCTGGATTCCTCACATTTTTTATTCTGTGGGCCCTGTGTTGTTAGGCTACTCCTGCCTGCCTCACTCGGAGCACCTTGGAAATGTGGGTCCTCTGGTTTAGGCCACATGTGCTGGGTTCCTCACCTTTCTATAATGTGGCCACACTGGTGTGAGGACACTCCTGCCTTGTTCCGATCCCCTTGGTGATGTGGGCCCTCTGGTGAGAGTCTTAATCCTGGCTGGGTTCCTCACCCTTCTGTGAGGTAGGCCCTCTGCTATGAGGTCACTCCTGCCTGGCTGGCACACGTCAACGTGGCGACATGGGCCCTCAGTTGGGAGTTGGTGCCTGCTGGGAGTCTCCTCCCCTCGGTAATGAGGGCCCTCTGGCGTCAGACCCTAACTTCTGGGCTCCCAAAATTTTCTGATGTGCGCCCTGTGGTGCGAGTACACTCCTGCCAGGATCCCAACCCCATGGGGATGTGGGCCTTCTGCTCTAAGGTCCCACCGGCTGGGTTGCTCACAGTTTCATAATGAGGGCCCTCTGTTTTGAGTTCAGTCAGGCCTGGATCCCATAGCCTCGCTGCTCCTGGCCACCTGCTGGGAGGTTCCAACTGCGGGATTCCTCACCTTTTTTACGCTATGGGCCCTCTGTTTGGAGGCTCCTCCTGCCTGCCTCACTCCCAGCCCCTTGGTGATGTGTGTCCTGTAGTTTGAGGCCACGTGTGCTGGGTCCGTCACATTTCGGTGATGTGACCACACTGGTGTGAGGACACTCCTGCCTGGTTTCCATTCCCTTGGTGATGTGGGCCCTCCGGTGAGAGTCTGATCCTCTTTGGGTTCCTCACACTTTTGTGTGGTTGGCCCTCTGCTCTGAGGTCACTCCTGCCTGGCTGGCACACCCTGCATTGGCGACGTCGGCCTTCTGGTAGCAGTTGGAGCTTGCTGGGAGCCTCCTCTCCTCAGTGATGAGGGCCCTCTGGCGTCCGGCCCTAACTGCTGGGCTCCCCACCTTTTCTGATGTGTGCCCACTGGTGCGATGACACTCCTGCTTGGTTCCCTTCCCCATGGGGATGTGGGCCTTGTGCTCTGAGGTTACAACGGCTGGGTTGCTTACAGTATCACGATGAGGGCCCTCTGCTGTGAGTTCATCACTGCCTGGATCCCATAGCCTCGGTGCTCTGGGCCGCCTGCTGGGATGTTCCAACTGCTGGATTCCTCACCTTTTTTATACAATGGGCCATGTGTTTTGAGGTTAATCCTGCCTGCCTCGCTCCGAGACCCATGGTGATGTGGGTCCTCTGGTTTGAGGCCACATGTGCTGGGTACCTCAACTTTCGATGATGTGGCCCCACGGGTGTGAGGACACTCCTGCCTGGTTCCCAGCCCCTTGCTTATGTGGGCACTCTGGTGAGAGTCTGATCTTGACTGGGTTCCTTACCCTTCTGTGAGGTGGGCCCTCTGATGTGAGGTCACTCCTGCCTGGATGGCTTATGTCGCCTTGGCGACGGAGGCCCTCTGTTGGCCACTGAAGCATGCTGGGAGCCTCCTACCCTCTTTAATAAGGGCCCTGGAAGAAACGCATATGCCCTTTTTGACCAAGTGCATCATTGTCGAGGTTCTGCCTCTTCTCCTATACTTTCAGAGGACTTCCCGTCTACCTCCTGAAATCGTATTCCTGGAATTCTGCCCCGCGTTCAAGTCCTCTTTGCAGCCTTACTTCAATATATTTTTGGACGATAGCTGTCATTTATAACTGCAGGTTTGTGAATACAGCGCCCCTGAGCTCCTTTCTTCAACTCGCTTTCTTGTGAGCTGGCCGCAAAACCGCAGGATTACTTCAGGCCATAATCTGGTTCTGACACGGCATGCTGAGCCTTTGGCTAATTCCTCTTCCTGGTGGGAAATGAGCGTTAAATTTGTTCGTGCAGACACCTACAGCTAATCTCTCATTGGTTCTCCCTATTCCTGTTCATCTTGCGCAGAAATTCCAAACTGTGCCAAACAGAAGGTTAAAGGCACTGACTCTCCAAGAGGGGAGAGTGTTAGTAAAGCGTCTGGAATGGTAAAACCGAGTACGAGGGGACGAAAACTGAGACGCATTTAAAAAGTTTTCCCGGTCACATGGTGGACCATATTCTGGGTTGCCCATGCATGTTTTACCTGAAGGAAGAATCCCTTCAACCTGGAGAGTTGGGACCCATGGAATGGGTACCACGCAGTATGACTTCAAAGGGTTGCCTTTGCTCACCGAACGTCACCAATGCTATCAGCCCGAAGTGTCCAGCCTTATGTCTCACTCAGCTCGGGGTGTAGATGTGGTAAATCCACGTTGCATCACAAGCCCTGAATGAATTATTTAAGAATTGCTCTCTATTTCACTGTCATTGTGTTTTGTTTTTGTAATTTATTTTGATAATGGGATTTATCGGATTTTCACTGCTGCGTTTATGCCGCTGTACACATGCTTGATTCTCTTATGGAGACATATAAATCCATGGGTTTTCAGATTCTTACTAGTCAGGTATATTCCTAGGCATTGAATATGGGGTGTTGAGTCCATTTCGTGGAGCAAGGAGTAGGTCCTGACTATTACATATTTGCTTATGGAAAGGTATCTGTGCTAATTTCAATCTCTGGTTTTATGCAGCACCACAACTCACCTTTCCCCTTAAGCAAGCATAAGTTGGTTTTCTAAATTTGAGACCCTTTTCTGTTTTGTAATTGAATTCATGTGCAGCCATGTTTGCATTCCGTGTATTTGAGATATCTTATGGTGTTTCTTTTTCTGTGTGACTTAGTTAACTTAGAATGATCGTACCTGAATCCACTCATTATGCCGCAACGGGCCTCATGACATAGATTTCATTGCTGAGTGATATTCCATTGTACGTACGTACAACAACTTCTTTATCCATTTTTTGCTTTCTGGGATATTTCACTTGTACCGTAAATGAGGTTCTTGTAAGCAGAGCCGTCCAAAATTTATGGGTGGCTGTGTCTTTTTGATTTTAATTTCCCTAAGCTATAGAACCATAAGTTGAAGTGCCGTAGGCTCCGTTGCTTAGTTTTTTAGGTGTTTGAGGAAACACCATACACTTCTCCAGAGTGGCTGTTGGCAAGTTACATCCCGCCCATCAGCATAACAAGGCTCCCTGTTCTCCATGGCCTGTCCTGCCTTTCTGGATTTTTCCTTTTTTCAGATGTCCCTTTTGACAGGGGGGCAGTGAGACTTCATTGTAATGCAGATTTCTTTACAGGCTTGCTTGTTTGGCCAAAAAGGGCGTATGTGTTTTTTCTTGAATATATTCAGGAAAAAACGCATACGCCCTTTTTGGCCAAGTGCATCATTGTCAACATTCTGCCTCTTTTCCTATGTTTTAAGTGCAATTCCAGTCTACCCCCTGAAATCGTTTTCCTGAAATTCTGCCCCGCTTTCAAGTCCTCTTCGAAGACTTACTTCTATACATTTTTGGACGATAGGTGTCATTCATAACTCTGCAGATTTGTGAATTACAGTGCCCCTGAGCTCCTTTCTTCAACTCGCTTTCTTGTGAGCTGGCCGCAAAACCGCAAGATTGCTTCAGGCCCTAATCTGTTTCCAGCAGGGCACGCTGAGCCTTTTGTTAATTCCTCTTCCTGGTGGGAAATGAGCGTTCCATTTGCCCGTGCAGACACCTACAGCTAGTCTCTCATTGCTTCTCCCTATGCCTGTTCATCTTGCGCAGAAATTGCCAAGTGTGCCAAACAGGAGGTTAAATGCACTGACTCTCCAAGTGGGGAGAGTGTTAGTAAAGCGTCTGGAATGGTGAACCCGAGTACCAGGGGACGAAAACTGAGATGCATTTGAAAACGTTTCCCAATCACACGGCGGACGATAGTCTGGGTTTCCCATGCATGTTTTAGCTGAAGGAAGAATCCCTTAAACCTGGAAATTTGGGACGCATGGAATGGGTACCATGCAGTATGACTTCAAAGGGTCTGCGTTTGCTCACCGAACCTCACCAATGCTATCAGCCCGAAGTGTCCAGCCTTATGTCTCACCCAGCTCTGGGTGTAGATGTGGTAAATCCAGGTTGCATCACAAGCCCTGAATGAATTATGTAAGAATTGCTCTCTATTTCACTGTCATTGTGTTTTGTTTTTGAAATTTATTTTGATAATGGGATTTATCGGATGTTCACTGCTGCGTTTAGGCCGCTGTACACACGCTTGATTTCCTTATGGAGACATATAAATCCATGGGTTTTAAGATTCTTACTTGTCAGGTATCTTGCCAGGCGTTGAATATGGGGTGTTGAGTCCATTACGTTGAGCAAGGAGTAGGTCTTGTCTATTATATATTTGGCTTATGGAACGGTATCTGTGCTAATTTCAATCTCTGGTTTTATGCAGCACCCCAACTCACCTTTCCCCATAAGCAAGCATAAGTTGGTTTTCTAAATTTGAGACCCTGTTCTGTTTTGTAATTCAGTTCATGTGTAGTCAAGTTTACATTCCGTGTATTAGTGATATCTTATGATGTTTCTTTTTCTGTGTGACTTATTTCTCGTAGAATCATCGTACCTGAATCCACTCATTATGCCGCTACGGGCCTGATGACGTAGATTTCATTGCTGAGTGATATTCCATTGTACGTGCGTACCACAACTTCTTTATCCATTTTTTTCTTTCTGGGATATTTTACTTGTACCGTAGACGAGGTTCTTGTAAACAGAGCCGTCCCAAACTCTGGGGTGGCTGTGTGTTTTTGATTTTAATTTCCCTAAGCTATAGGACCATAAGTGGAAGTGCCATAGGCTGTGTTGCTTTGTTTCCTACGTGTTTCTGGAAACACCATACACTTCTCCAGAATGGTTGTTGGCAATTTACATCCCGCCCATCAGGATGACAAGGCTCCCTGTTCTCCATGACCTGTCCTGCCTTTCTGGATTTTACCCTTTTTTCAGATGGCCCTTTTGACCGGGGGGGCAGTGAGACTTCCTTGTAGTGCAGAGTTCCTTTACACGCTTGCTTGGTTGGCCAAAAAGGGCGTATGCCTTTTTTTTCTGAATATATTCAGGAAAAAACGCATACGCCCTTTTTGGCCAAGTGCATCGTTGTCGACATTCTGCCTCTTTTCCTATGCTTTTAGTACAATTCCAGTCTACCCCCTGAAATCGTTTTCCTGAAATTCTGCCTCGCTTACAAGTCCTCTTCGAAGACTTACTTCAATACATTTTTGGACGATAGCTGTCATTCATAACTCTGCAGGTTTGTGAATTACAGTGCCCCTGAGCTCATGTCTTCAACTCGCTTTCTTGTGAGCTGGCCGCAAAACCGCAGGATTGCTTCAGGCCATAATCTCTTTCCGGCAGGGCATGCTGAGCCTTTGTTTAATTCCTCTTCCTGGTCGGAAATGAGTGTTCCTTTTGCCCGTGCAGGCACCTACAGCTAGTCTCTCATTGGTTCTCCCTATTCCTGTACATCTTGCGCAGAAATTGCAAACTGTGCCAAACAGGAGGTTAATGGCACTGACTCTCCAAGTGGGGAGAGTGTTAGTAAAGCGTCTGGAATGGTGAACCCGAGTACCAGGGGACGATAACTAAAATGCATTTGAAAAGGTTTCCCGGTCACACAGTGCACTGTACTGTGGGTTTCCCATGCATGTTTTAGCTGAAGGAAGAATTCCTTAAACCTGGAGAGTTGGGACCCATGGAAAGGTTACCATGCAGTATGACTTCAAAGGGTCTGCGTTTGCTCACCGAACCTCACCAATGCTATCAGCCCGAAGTGTCCAGCCTTATGTCTCATCCAGCTCTGGGTGTAGATGTGGTAAATCCAGGTTGCATCACAAACCCTGAATGAATTATTTAAGAATTGCTCTCTATTTCACTGTCATTTTGTTTTGTTTTTGAAATTTATTTTGATAATGGGATTTATCGGATTTTCACTGCTGCCTTTAGGCCACTGTACACACGCTTGATTTCCTTATGGAGACATATAAATCCATGGGTTTTAAGATTCTTACTTGTCAGGTATCTTGCCAGGCGTTGAATATGGGGTGTTGAGTCCATTTCGTTGAGCAAGGAGTAGGTCTTGTCTATTATATATTTGGCTTATGGAACGGTATCTGTGCTAATTTCAATCTCTGGTTTTATGCAGCACCCCAACTCACCTTTCCCCATAAGCAAGCATAAGTCGGTTTTCTAAATTTGAGACCCTGTTCTGTTTTGTAATTCAGTTTATGTGTAGCCAAGTTTACATTCCGTGTATTAGTGATATCTTATGATGTTTCTTTTTCTGTGTGACTTATTTCTCGTAGAATCATCGTACCTGAATCCACTCATTATGCCGCTACGGGCCTGATGACGTAGATTTCATTGCTGAGTGATATTCCATTGTACGTGCGTACCACAACTTCTTTATCCATTTTTTCCTTTCTCGGATATTTAACTGCTACCGTAGATGAGGTTCTTGTAAACAGAGCCATCCCAAACTTTGGGGTGTCTGTGTGTTTGTGATTTGAATTTCCCTAAGCTATAGGACCATAAGTGGAAGTGCCATAGGCTGTGTTGCTTTGTTTCCTACGTGTTTCAGGAAACACCATACACTTTTCCAGAGTGGCTGTTGGCAATTTAAATCCGCCCATCAGCATAACAAGGCTCCCTGTTCTCCATGACCTGTCCTGCCTTTCTGGATTTTACACTTTTTTCAGATGGCCCTTTTGACTGGGGGGCAGTGAGACTTCATTTTAGTGCAGATTTCCTTTACACGCTTGCTTGGTTGGCCAAAAAGTGCGTATGCGTTTTTTCCTGAATATATTCAGGAAAAAAAGCATACGCCCTTTTTGGCCAAGTGCATCATTGTCAACATTCTGCCTCTTTTCCTATGCTTTAAGTGCAATTCCAGTCTACCCCCTGAAATCGTTTTCCTGAAATTCTGCCACACTTTCAAGTCCTCTTCGAAGACTTACTTCTATACATTTTTGGACGATAGGTGTCATTCATAACTCTGCAGGTTTGTGAATTACAGTGCCCCTGAGCTCCTTTCTTCAACTCGCTTTCTTGTGAGCTGGCCGCAAAACCGCAAGATTGCTTCAGGCCCTAATCTGTTTCCGGCAGGGCACGCTGAGCGTTTGGTTAATTCCTCTTCCTGGTGGGAAATGAGCGTTCCATTTGCCCGTGCAGACACCTACAGCTAGTCTCTCATTGCTTCTCCCTATGCCTGTTCATCTTGGGCAGAAATTGCCAAGTGTGCCAAACAGGAGGTTAAAGGCACTGACTCTCCAAGTGGGGAGAGTGTTAGTAAAGCGTTCAAATGTTGAACCCGAGTACCAGGGGACGAAAACTGAGATGCATTTGAAAACGTTTCCCAATCACACAGCGGACGATAGTCTGGGTTTCCCATGCATGTTTTAGCTGAAGGAAGAATCCCTTAAACCTGGAGAGTTGGGACCCATGGATTGGGTAGCATGCAGTATGACTTCAAAGGGTCTGCGTTTGCTCACCGAACCTCACCAATGCTATCAGCCCGAAGTGTCCAGCCTTATGTCTCACCCAGCTCTGGGTGTAGATGTGGAAAATCCAGGTTGCATCACAAGCCCTGAATGAATTATGTAAGAATTGCTCTCTATTTCACTGTCATTGTGTTTTGTTTTTGAAATTTATTTTGATAATGGGATTTATCGGATTTTCACTGCTGCGTTTAGGCCGCTGTACACACGCTTGATTTCCTTATGGAGACATATAAATCCATGGGTTTTAAGATTCTTACTTGTCAGTTATCTTGCCAGGCGTTGAATATGGGGTGTTGAGTCCATTTCGTTGAGCAAGGAGTAGGTCTTGTCTATTATATATTTGGCTTATGGAACGGTATCTGTGCTAATTTCAATCTCTGGTTTTATGCAGCACCCCAACTCACCTTTCCCCATAAGCAAGCATAAGTTGGTTTTCTAAATTTGAGACCCTGTTCTGTTTTGTAATTCAGTTCATGGGTAGCCAAGTTTACATTCCGTGTATTAGTGATATCTTATGATGTTTCTTTTTCTGTGTGACTTATTTCTCGTAGAATCATCATACCTGAATCCACTCATTATGCCGCTACGGGCCTGATGACGTAGATTTCATTGCTGAGTGATATTCCATTGTACGTGCGTACCACAACTTCTTTATCCATTTTTTACTTTCTGGGATATTTTACTTGTACCGTAGACGAGGTTCTTGTAAACAGAGCCGTCCCAAACTCTGGGGTGGCTGTGTGTTTTTGATTTTAATTTCCCTAAGCTCTAGGACCATAAGTGGAAGTGCCATAGGCTGTGTTGCTTTGTTTCCTACGTGTTTCTGGAAACACCATACACTTCTCCAGAGTGGTTGTTGGCAATTTACATCCCGCCCATCAGCATGACAAGGCTCCCTGTTCTCCATGACCTGTCCTGCCTTTCTGGATTTTACACTTTTTTCAGATGGCTCTTTTGACCGTGGGGGCAGTGAGACTTCATTGTAGTGCAGATTTCCTTTACACGCTTGCTTGGTTGGCCAAAAAGGGCGTATGCGTTTTTTCCTGAATATATTCAGGAAAAAACTCATACGCCCTTTTTGGCCAAGTGCATCGTTGTCGACATTCTGCCTCTTTTCCTATGCTTTTGGTACAATTCCAGTCTACCCCCTGAAATCGTTTTCCGGAAATTCTGCCCCGGTTTCAAGTCCTCTTCGAAGACTTACTTCAATACATTTTTGGACGATAGCTGTCATTCATAACTCTGCAGGTTTGTGAATTACAGTGCCCCTGAGCTCATGTCTTCAACTCGCTTTCTTGTGAGCTGGCCGCAAAACCGCAGGATTGCTTCAGGCCAAAGTCTCTTTCCAGCAGGGCATGCTGAGCCTTTGTTTAATTCCTCTTCCTAGTCGGAAATGAGCGTTCCATTTGCCCGTGCAGACACCTACAGCTAGTCTCTCATTGCTTCTCCCTATTCCTGTTCATCTTGCGCAGAAATTGCAAAGTGTGCCAAACAGGAGGTTAAATGCACTGACTCTCCAAGTGGGGAGAGTGTTAGTAAAGCGTCTGGAATGGTGAACCCGAGTACCAGGGGACGAAAACTGAGATGCATTTGAAAACGTTTCCCAATCACACGGTGGACCATACTATGGGTTTCCCATGCATGTTTTAGTTGAAGGAAGAATCCCTTAAACCTGGAAATTTGGAACCCATGGAATGGGTACCATGCAGTATGACTTCAAAGGGTCTGCGTTTGCTCACCGAACCTCACCAATGCTATCAGCCCGAAGTGTCCAGCCTTATATCTCACCCAGCTCTGGGTGTAGATGTGGTAAATCCAGGTTGCATCACAAGCCCTGAATGAATTATTTAAGAATTGCTCTCTATTTCACTGTCATTTTGTTTTGTTTTTGAAATTTATTTTGATAATGGGATTTATCGGATTTTCACTGCTGCCTTTAGGCCGCTGTACACACGCTTGATTTCCTTATGGAGACATATAAATCCATGGGTTTTAAGATTCTTACTTGTCAGGTATCTTGCCAGGCGTTGAATATGGGTTGTTGAGTCCATTTCGTTGAGCAAGGAGTAGGTCTTGTCTATTATATATTTGGCTTATGGAACGGTATCTGTGCTAATTTCAATCTCTGGTTTTATGCAGCACCCCAACTCACCTTTCCCCATAAGCAAGCATAAGTTGGTTTTCTAAATTTGAGACCCTGTTCTGTTTTGTAATTCAGTTCATGGGTAGCCAAGTTTACATTCCGTGTATTAGTGATATCTTATGATGTTTCTTTTTCTGTGTGACTTATTTCTCGTAGAATCATCATACCTGAATCCACTCATTATGCCGCTACGGGCCTGATGACGTAGATTTCATTGCTGAGTGATATTCCATTGTACGTGCGTACCACAACTTCTTTATCCATTTTTTACTTTCTGGGATATTTTACTTGTACCGTAGACGAGGTTCTTGTAAACAGAGCCGTCCCAAACTCTGGGGTGGCTGTGTGTTTTTGATTTTAATTTCTCTAAGCTATAGGACCATAAGTGGAAGTGCCATAGGCTGTGTTGCTTTGTTTCCTACGTGTTTCTGGAAACACCATACAGTTCTCCAGAGTGGTTGTTGGCAATTTACATCTCGCCCATCAGCATGACAAGGCTCCCTGTTCTCCATGACCTGTCCTGTCTTTCTGGATTTTACACTTTTTTCAGATGGCCCTTTTGACCGGGGGGCAGTGAGACTTCATTGTAGTGCAGATTTCCTTTACACGCTTGCTTGGTTGGCCAAAAAGGGCGTATGCGTTTTTTCCTGAATATATTCAGGAAAAAACGCATACGCCCTTTTTGGCCAAGTGCATCATTGTTGACATTCTGCCTCTTTTTCTACGCTTTAAGTGCTATTTCAGTCTACCCCCTGAAATCGTTTTCCTGAAATTCTGCCCCGCTTTCAAGTCCTCTTTGAAGACTTACTTCAGTACATTTTTGGACGATAGCTGTCATTCATAACTCTGCAGGTTTGTGAATTACAGTGCCCCTGAGCTCCTTTCTTCAACTCGTTTTCTTGTGAGCTGGCCGCAAAACCGCAGGATTGCTTCAGGCCCTAATCTGTTTCCGGCCGGGCACGCTGAGCCTTTGGTTAATTCCTCTTCCTGGTGGGAAATTAGCGTTCAATTTGCCCGTGTAGACACCAACAGCTAGTCTCTCATTGCTTCTCCCTATTCCTGTTCATCTTGCGCAGAAATTGCAAAGTGTGCCAAACAGGAGGTTAATGGCACTGACTCTCCAAGTGGGGAGAGTGTTAGTAAAGCGTTCAAATGTTGAACCCGAGTACCAGGGGACGAAAACTGAGATGCATTTGAAAACGTTTCCCAATCACATGGTGGACCATACTCTGGGTTTCCCATGCATGTTTTAGCTGAAGGAAGAATCCCTTAAACCTGGAGAGTTGGGAACCATGGAATGGGTACCATGCAGTATGACTTCAAAGGGTCTGCGTTTGCTCACCGAACCTCACCAATGCTATCAGCCCGAAGTGTCCAGCCTTATGTCTCATCCAGCTCTGGGTGTAGATGTGGTAAATACAGGTTGCATCACAAGCCCTGAATGAATTATTTAAGAATTGCTCTCTATTTCACTGTCATTGTGTTTTGTTTTTGAAATTCATTTTGATAATGGGATTTATCAGATTTTCACTGCTGCTTTTAGGCCACTGTACACACGCTTGATTTCCTTATGGAGACATATAAATCCATGGGTTTTAAGATTCTTACTTGTCAGGTATCTTCCCAGGCGTTGAATATAGGGTGTTGAGTCCATTTCGTTGAGCAAGGAGTAGGTTTTGTCTATTATATATTTGGCTTATGGAACGGTATCTGTGCTAATTTCAACCTCGGGTTTTATGCAGCATCCCAACTGACCTTTCCCCATAAGCAAGCATAAGTTGGTTTGCTAAATTTGAGACCCTGTTCTGTTTTGTAATTCAGTTCATGGGTAGCCAAGTTTACATTCCGTGTATTAGTGATAACTTATGATGTTTCTTTTTCTGTCTGACTTATTTATCATAGAATCATCGTACCTGAATCCACTCATTATGCCGCTACGGTCCTGATGTCGTAGATTTCATTGCTGAGAGATATTCCATTGTACGTGCGTACCACAACTTCTTTATCCATTTTATGCTTTCTCAGATATTTAACTTCTACCGTAGATGAGGTTCTTGTAAACAGAGCCATCCCAAACTTTGGGGTGGCTGTGTGTTTTTGATTTTAATTTCCCTAAGCTATAGGACCATAAGTGGAAGTGCCATAGGCTGTGTTGCTTTTTTTCTACGTGTTTCAGGAAACACCATACACTTTTCCAGAGTGGCTGTTGGCAATTTAAATCCGCCCATCAGCATAACAAGGCTCCCTGTTCTCCATGACCTGTCCTGCCTTTCTGGATTTTACACTTTTTTCAGATGGCCCTTTTGACCGGGGGGCAGAGAGACTTCATTGTAGTGCAGATTTCCTTTACACGCTTGCTTGGTTGGCCAAAAAGGGCGTATGCGTTTATTCCTGAATATATTCAGGAAAATATATTCAGGAAAATATATTCAGGAAAAAACGCATACGCCCTTTTTGGCCAAGTGCATCATTGTCGACATTCTGCCTCTTTTCCTATGCTTTAAGTGCAATTCCAGTCTACCCCCTGAAATCGTTTTCCTGAAATTCTGCCCCGCTTTCAAGTCCTCTTTGAAGACTTACTTCAGTACATTTTTGGACGATAGCTGTCATTCATAACTCTGCAGGTTTGTGAATTACAGTGCCCCTGAGCTCCTTTCTTCAACTCCTTTTCTTGTGAGCTGCCCGCAAAACCGCAGGATTGCTTCAGGCCGTAATATGTTTCCGGCCGGGCACGCTGAGCCTTTGGTTAATTCCACTTCCTGGTGGGAAATGATCGTTCAATTTGCCCGTGCAGACACCAACAGCTAGTCTCTCATTGGTTCTCCCTATGCCTGTTCATCTTGCGCAGAAATTGCAAACTGTGCCAAACAGGAGGTTAAAGGCAGTGACGCTCCAAGTGGGGAGAGTGTTAGTAAAGCGTCTGGAATGGTGAACCCGAGTACCAGGGGACGAAAACTGAGATGCATTTGAAAACGTTTCCCAATCACACGGCGGACGATAGTCTGGGTTTCCCATTCATGTTTTAGCTGAAGGAAGAATCCCTTAAACCTGGAGAGTTGGGACCCATGGAATGGGTACCATGCAGTATGACTTCAAAGGGTCTGCGTTTGCTCACCGAACCTCACCAATGCTATCAGCCCGAAGTGCCCAGCCTTATGTCTCACCAGGCTCTGGGTGTAGATGTGGTAAATCCAGGTTGCATCACAAGCCCTGAATGAATTATTTAAGAATTGCTCTCTATTTCACTGTCATTGTGTTTTGTTTTTGAAATTTATTTTGATAATGGGATTTATCGGATTTTCACTGCTGCGTTTAGGCCGCTGTACACACGCTTGATTTCCTTATGGAGACATATAAATCCATGGGTTTTAAGATTCTTACTTGTCAGGTATCTTGCCAGGCGTTGAATATGGGGTGTTGAGTCCATTTCGTTGAGCAAGGAGTAGGTCTTGTCTATTATATATTTGGCTTATGGAACGGTATCTGTGCTAATTTCAATCTCTGGTTTTATGCAGCACCCCAACTCACCTTTCCCCATAAGCAAGCATAAGTTGGTTTTCTAAATTTGAGACCCTGTTCTGTTTTGTAATTCAGTTCCTGTGTAGCCAACTTTACATTCCGTGTATTAGTGATATCTTATGATGTTTCTTTTTCTGTGTGACTTATTTCTCGTAGAATCATCGTACCTGAATCCACTCATTAGGCCGCTACGGGCCTGATGACGTAGATTTCATTGCTGAGTGATATTCCATTGTACGTGCGTACCACAACTTCTTTATCCATTTTTTGCTTTCTGGGATATTTTACTTGTACCGTAGACGAGGTTCTTGTAAACAGAGCCGTCCCAAACTCTGGGGTGGCTGTGTGTTTTTGATTTTAATTTCCCTAAGCTATAGGACCATAAGTGGAAGTGACATAGGCTGTGTTGCTTTGTTTCCTACGTGTTTCTGGAAACACCATACACTTCTCCAGAGTGGTTGTTGGCAATTTACATCCCGCCCATCAGCATGACAAGGCTCCCTGTTCTCCATGACCTGTCCTGACTTTCTGGATTTTACATTTTTTTCAGATGGCCCTTTTGACCGGGGGGCAGTGAGACTTCATTGTAGTGTAGATTTCCATTACACGCTTGCTTGGTTGGCCAAAAAGGGCGTATGCGTTTTTTCCTGAATATATTCAGGAAAAAACGCATACGCCCTTTTTGGCCAAGTGCATCATTGTCGACATTCTGCCTCTTTTCCTATGCTTTTAGTACAATTCCAGTCTACCCCCTGAAATCGTTTTTCTGAAATTCTGCCCCGCTTTCAAGTCCTCTTCGAAGACTTACTTCAATACATTTTTGGACGATAGCTGTCATTCATAACTCTGCAGGTTTGTGAATTATTGTGCCCCTGAGCTCATTTCTTCAACTCGCTTTCTTGTGAGCTGGCTGCAAAACCGCAGGATTGCTTCAGGCCCTAATCTGTTTCCGGCAGGGCACGCTGAGCCTTTGGTTAATTCCTCTTCCTGGTGGGAAATGAGCGTTCCATTTGCCCGTGCAGACACCTACAGCTAGTCTCTCATTGCTTCTCCCTATTCCTGTTCATCTTGCGCAGAAATTGAAAACTGTGCCAAACAGGAGGTTAATGGCACTGACTCTCCAAGTGGGGAGAGTGTTAGTAAAGCGTTCAAATGTTGAACCCGAGTACCAGGGGACGAAAACTGAGATGCATTTTAAAACGTTTCCCAATCACACGGTGGACCATACTCTGGGTTTCCCATGCATGTTTTAGCTGAAGGAAGAATCCCTTAAACCTGGAGAGTTGGGACCCATGGAATGGGTACCATGCAGTATGACTTCAAAGGGTCTGCGTTTGCTCACCGAACCTCACCAATGCTATCAGCCCGAAGTGTCCAGCCTTATGTCTCACCCAGCTCTGGGTGTAGATGTGGTAAATCCAGGTTGCATCACAAGCCCTGAATGAATTATTTAAGAATTGCTCTCTATTTCACTGTCATTGTGTTTTGTTTTTGAAATTTATTTTGGTAATGGGATTTATCGGATGTTCACTGCTGCGTTTAGGCCGCTGTACACACGCTTGATTTCCTTATGGAGACATATAAATCCATGGGTTTTAAGATTCTTACTTGTCAGGTATCTTGCCAGGCGTTGAATATGGGGTGTTGAGTCCATTTCGTTGAGCAAGGAGTAGGTCTTGTCTATTATATATTTGGCTTATGGAACAGTATCTGTGCTAATTTCAATCTCTGGTTTTATGCAGCACCCCAACTCACCTTTCCCCATAAGCAAGCATAAGTTGGTTTTCTAAATTTGAGACCCTTTTCTGTTTTGTAATTCAGTTCATGTGTAGCCAAGTTTACATTCCGTGTATTAGGGATATCTAATGATGTTTCTTTTTCTGTGTGACTTATTTCTCGAAGAATCATCGTACCTGAATCCACTCATTATGCCGCTACGGGCCTGATGACGTAGATTTCATTGCTGAGTGATATTCCATTTTACGTGCGTACCACAACTTCTTTATCCATTTTTTGCTTTCTCGGATATTTAACTTGTACCGTAGACGAGGTTCTTGTAAACAGAGCCGTCCCAAACTTTGGGGTGGCTGTGTGTTTTTGATTTTAATTTCCCTAAGCTATAGGACCATAAGTGGAAGTGCCATAGGCTGTGTTGCTTTGTTTCCTTCGTGATTCAGGATACACCATACACTTCTCCAGAGTGGCTGTTGGCAATTTACATCCCGCCCATCAGCATAACAAGGCTCCCTGTTCTCCATGACCTGTCCTGCCTTTCTGGATTTTACACTTTTTTCAGATGGCCCTTTTGACCGGGGGGCATTGAGACTTCATTGTAGTGCACATTTCCTTTACACGCTTGCTTGGTTGGCCAAAAAGGGCGTATGCGTTTTTTCCTGAATATATTCAGGAAAAAACGCATACGCCCTTTTTGGCCAAGTGCATCATTGTCGACATTCTGCCTCTTTTCCTATGCTTTAAGTGCAATTCCAGTCTACCCCCTGAAATCGTGTTCCTGAAATTCGGCCCCGCTTTCAAGTCCTCTTCGAAGACTTACTTCAATACAATTTTGGACGATAGCTGTCATTCATAACTCTGCAGTTTTGTGAATTACAGTGCCCCTCAGCTCCTTTTTTCAATTCGCTTTTTTGTGAGATGGCCGCAAAACCGCAGGATTGCCTTAGGCCCTAATCTGTTTCCTGCAGGGCACGCTGAGCCTTTGGTTAATTCCTCTTCCTGGTGGGAAATGAGCGTTCCATTTGCCCGTGCAGACACCTACAGCTAGTCTCTCATTTGTTCTCCCTATTCCTGTTAATCTTGCGCAGAAATTGCAAAATGTGCCAAACAGGATGTTAAAGGCACTGACTCTCCAAGTGGGGAGAGTGTTAGTAAAGCGTCTGGAATGGTGAACCCGAGTAACAGGGTTCGAAAACTGAGATGCATTTGAAAACGTTTCCCGGTCACACGGTGGACCATACTCTGGGTTTCCCATGCATGTTTTAGCTGAAGGAAGAATCCCTTAAACCTAGAGAGTTGGGACCCATGGAATGGGTACCAGGCAGTATGACTTCAAAGGGTCTGTGTTTGCTCACCGAACCTCACCAATGCTATCAGCCCCAAATGTCCAGCCTTATGTCTCACCCAGCTCTCGGTGTAGATGTGGGAGATCCAGGTTGCATCACAAGCCCTGAATGAATGATTTAAGAATTGCTCTCTATTTCACTGTCATTGTGTTTTGTTTTGAAATTTATTTTGGTAATGGGATTTATCGGATTTTCACTGCTGCGTTTAGGCCGCTGTACACATGCTTGATTTCCTTATGGAGACATATAAATCCATGAGTTTTAAGATTCTTACTTGTCAGGTATATTCCCAGGCGTTGAATATGGGGTGTTGAGTCCATTTCGTTGAGCAAGGAGTAGGTCTTGTCTATTATATATTTGGCTTATGGAACGGTATCTGTGCTAATTTCAATCTCTGGTTTTATGCAGCACCCCAACTCACCTTTCCCAATAAGCAAGCATAAGTTGGTTTTCTAAATTTGAGACCCTGTTCTGTTTTGTAATTCAGTTCATGTGTAGCCAAGTTTACATTCCGTGTATTAGTGATATCTTATGATGTTTCTTTCTCTGTGTGATTTATTTCTCGTAGAATCATCGTACCTGAATTCAGTCATTATGCTTCTAGGGACCTGATGACGTAGATTTCATTGCTGAGTGATATTCCATTGTACGTGCGTACCACAACTTCTTTATCCATTTTTTGCTTTCTCGGATATTTAACTTGTACCGTAGACGAGGTTCTTGTAAACAGAGCCGTTCCAAATTTTGGTGTGGCTGTATCTTTTTGATTTTAATTTCCCTAAGCTATAGGACCATAAGTGGAAGTGCCATAGGCTGTTTTGTTTTGTTTCCTACCTGTTTCAGGGAACACCATAAACTTCTCCAGAGTGGCTGTTGGCAATTTATATCCCGCCCATCAGCATTACAAGGCTCCCTGTTCTCCATGACCTGTCGTGCCTTTCTGGATTTTACACATTTTTCAGATGGCCCTTTTGACCGGGGGGCAGTGAGACTTCATTGTAGTGCAGATTTCCTTTACACGCTTGCTTGGTTGGCCAAAAAGGGCGTATGCGTTTTTACCTGAATATATTCAGGAAAAACTGCATACGCACTTTTTGGGCAAGTGCATCATTGTCGACATTCTGCCTCTTTTCCTATGCTTTAAGTGCAATTCCAGTCTACCCCCTGAAATCGTTTTCCTGAAATTCTGCCCCGCTTTCAAGTCCTCTTCAAAGACTTACTTCAATACATTTTTGGACGATAGCTGTCATTCATAACTCTGCAGGTTTGTGAATTACAGTGCCCCTTAACTCCATTCTTCAACTCGCGTTCTTGTGAGCTGGCCGCAAAACCGCAGGATTGCTTCAGGCCCTAATCTGTTTCCGGCAGGGCACGCTGAGCCTTTGGTTAATTCCTCTTCCTGGTGGGAAATGAACGTTCCATTTGCCCGTGCAGACACCTACAGCTAGTCTCTCATTGCTTCTCCCTATTCCTGTTAATCTTGCGCAGAAATTGCAAACTGTGCTAAACAGGAGGTTAAAGGTACTGACTCTCCGAGTGGGGAGAGTGTTAGTAAAGCGTCTGGAATGGTGAACCCGAGTACCAGGTTTCGAAAACTGAGATGCATTTGAAAACGTTTCCCAATCACATGGTGGACCATACTCTGCGTTTCCCATGCATGTTTTAGCTGAAGGAAGAATCCCTTAAACCTGGAGAGTTGGGACCCATGGAATGGGTACCATGCAGTATGACTTCAAAGGGTCTGCCTTTGCTCACCGAACCTCACCAATGCTATTAGCCCGAAGTGTCCTACCTTATGTCTCACCCAGCTCTGGGTGTAGATGTGGTAAATATAGGTTGCATCACAAGCCCTGAATGAATTATTTAAGAATTGCTCTCTATTTCACTGTCATTGTGTTTTGTTTTTGAAATTTATTTTGATAATGGGATTTATCGGATTTTCACTGCTGCGTTTAGGCCGCTGTACACACGCATGATTTCCTTATGGAGACATATAAATCCATGTGTTTTAAGATTCTTACATGTCAGGTATCTTCCCACTCGTTGAGTCCGTTTCGTTGATCAAGGAATAGGTCTTGTCTATTATATATTTGGCTTATGGAACGGTATCTGTGCTAATTTCAATCTCTGGTTTGATGCAGCACCCCAACTCACCTTTCCCCATATGCAAGCATAAGTTGGTTTTGTAAATTTGAGACCCTGTTCTGTTTTGTAATTCAATTCATGTGTAGCCAAGTTTACATTCCGTGTATTACTGATACCTTATGATGTTTCTTTTTCTGTGTGACTTATTTCTCGTAGAATCATCGTACTTGGATCCACTCGTTATGATCTACGGGCCTGATGACGTAGATTTCATTGCTGAGTGATATTCCATTGTACGTGCGTACCACAACTTCTTTATCCATTTTTTGCTTTCTCGGATATTTAACTTGTACCGTAGACGAGGTTCTTGTAAACAGAGCCGTCCCAAATTTTGGGGTGGCTGTGTGTTTTTGATTTTAATTTCCCTATGCTATAGGACCATAAGTGGAAGAGCCATAGGCTGTGTTGCTTTGTTTCCTACGTGTTTCAGGAAACACTATACATTTCTCCAGAGTGGCTGTTGGCAATTTACATCCCGACCATCAGCATAACAAGGCTCCCTGTTCTCCAAGACCTGTCCTGTCTTTCTGGATTTTAAACTTTTTTTAGATGGCCCTTTTGACCGGGGGGCAGTGAGACTTCATTGTAGTGCAGATTTCCTTTACACGCTTGCTTGGTTGGCCAAAAAGGGCGTGTGCGTTTTTTCCTGAATATATTCAGGAAAAAACGCATACGCCCTTTTTGGCCAAGTGCATCATTGTCGACATTCTGCCTCTTTTCCTATGCTTTAAGTGCAATTCCAGCCTATCCCCTGAAATCGTTTTCCTGAAATTCTGCCCCGCTTTCAAGTCCTCTTCGAAGACTTACTACAATACATTTTTGGACGATAGCTGTCATTCATAACTCTGCAGGTTTGTGAATTTCAGTGGCCATGAGCTCTTTTCTTCAACTCACTTTCTTGTGAGCTGGCTGCAAAACCGCAGGATTGCTTAAGGTGCTAATCTGTTTCTGGCAGGGCACGCTGAGCCTTTGGTTAATTCCTCCTCCTGGTGGGAAATGAGCGTTCCATTTGCCCGTGCAGACACCTACAGCTAGTCTCTCATTGGTTCTCCCTATTCCTGTTCATCTTGCGCAGAAATTGCAAACTGTGCCAAACAGGAGTTTAAAGGCAGTGACTCTCCAAGTGGGGAGAGTGTTAGTAAAGTGTCTGGAATGGTGAACCCGAGTACCAGGGTCCGAAAACTGAGATGCATTTGAAAACGTTTCCCAATCACACGGTGGACCATACTCTGGGTTTCCCATGCATGTTTTAGCTGAAGGAAGAATCCCTTAAACCCGGAGAGTTGGGACCCATGGAATGGGTACCATGCAGTATAACCTCAAAGGGTCTGCGTTTGCTCACCGAACCTCACCAATGCTATCAGCCCGAAGTGTCCAGCCTTATGTCTCACCCAGCTCTCGGTGTAGATGTGGTAAATCCAGGTTGCATCACAAGCCCTGAGTGAATTATTTAAGAATTGCTCTTTATTTCACTGTCATTGTGTTTTGTTTTCAAAATTTATTTTGATAATGGGATTTATCGGATTTCCACTGCTGCGTTTAGGCCGCTGTACACACGCTTGATTTCCTTATGGAGACATTTAATCCATGGGTTTTAAGATTCTTACTTGTCAGGTATGTTCCCAGGCGTTGAATATGGGGTGTTGAGTACATTTCATTGAGCAAGGAGTAGGTCTTGTCTATTATATATTTGGCTTATGGAATGGTATCTGTGCTAATTTCAATCTCTGGTTTGATGTAGAACCCCAACTCACATTTCCCCATAAGCAAGCATAATTTGGTTTTCTAAATTTGAGACCCTATTCTGTTTTGTAATTCAGTTCATGTGTAGCCAAGTTTACATTCCGTGTATTAGTGATATCTTATGATGTTTCTTTTTCTGTGTGACTTATTTCTCGTGGAATCATCGTTCCTGAATCCACTCATTATGCCGCTACGGACCTGATGACATAGATTTCATTGCTGAGTGATATTCCATTGTACGTGCGTACCACAACTTCTTTATCCATTTTATGCTTTCTCGGATATTTAACTTCTACCGTAGATGAGGTTCTTGTAAACAGAGCCATCCCAAACTTTGGGGTGGCTGTGTGTTTTTGATTTTAATTTCCCTATGCTATAGGACCATAAGTGGAAGTGACATAGGCTGTGTTGCATTGTTTCCTACGTGTTTCAGGATACACCATACAATTCTCCAGAGTGGCTGTTGGCAATTTAAATCCGCCCATCAGCATAACAAGGCTCCCTGTTCTCCATGACCTGTCCTGCCTTTCTGGATTTTACACTTTTTTCAGATGGCCCTTTTGACTGGGGGGCAGTGAGACTTCATTGTAGTGCAGATTTCCTTTACACGCTTGCTTGGTTGGCCAAAAAGGGCGTATGCGTTTTTTCCTGAATATATTCAGGAAAAAACGCATACGCCCTTTTTGGCCAAGTGCATCATTGTCAACATTCTGTCTCTTTTCCTATGCTTTAAGTGCAATTCCAGTCTACCCCATGAAATCGTTTTCCTGAAATTCTGCCCCGCTTTCAAGTCCTCTTCGAAGACTTACTTCTATACATTTTTGGACGATAGCTGTCATTCATAACTCTGCAGGTTTGTGAATTACAGTGCCCCTGAGCTCCTTTCTTCAACTCGCTTTCTTGTGAGCTGGCCGCAAAACCGCAGGATTGCTTCAGGCCCTAATCTCTTTCCGGCAGGGCACGCTGAGCGTTTGGTTAATTCCTCTTCCTGGTGGGAAATGAGCGTTCAATTTGCCCGTGCAGACACCTACAGCTAGTCTCTCATTGCTTCTCCCTATTCCTGTTCATCTTGCGCAGAAATTGCAAAGTGTCCCAAACAGGAGGTTAAATGCACTGACTCTCCAAGTGGGGAGAGTGTTAGTAAAGCGTCTGGAAAGGTGAACCCGAGTACCAGGGGATGAAAACTGAGATGCATTTGACAACGTTTCCCAATCACACGGCGGACGATAGTCTGGGTTTCCCATGCATGTTTTAGCTGAAGGAAGAATCCCTTCAACCTGGAGAGTTGGGACCCATGGAATGGGTACCACGCAGTATGACTTCAAAGGGTTGCCTTTGCTCACCGAACGTCACCAATGCTATCAGCCCGAAGTGTCCAGCCTTATGTCTCACTCAGCTCGGGGTGTAGATGTGGTAAATCCACGTTGCATCACAAGCCCTGAATGAATTATTTAAGAATTACTCTCTATTTCACTGTCATTGTGTTTTGTTTTTGTAATTTATTTTGATAATGGGATTTTTCGGATTTTCACTGCTGCGTTTATGCCGCTGTACACATGCTTGATTCTCTTATGGAGACATATAAATCCATGGGTTTTCAGATTCTTACTAGTCAGGTATATTCCTAGGCATTGAATATGGGGTGTTGAGTCCATTTCGTGGAGCAAGGAGTAGGTCCTGACTATTACATATTTGCTTATGGAAAGGTATCTGTGCTAATTTCAATCTCTGGTTTTATGCAGCACCACAACTCACCTTTCCCCTTAAGCAAGCATAAGTTGGTTTTCTAAATTTGAGACCCTTTTCTGTTTTGTAATTGAGTTCATGTGCAGCCATGTTTGCATTCCGTGTATTTGAGATATCTTATGGTGTTTCTTTTTCTGTGTGACTTAGTTAACTTAGAATGATCGTACCTGAATCCACTCATTATGCCGCGACGGGCCTCATGACATAGATTTCATTGCTGAGTGATATTCCATTGTACGTACGTACAACAACTTCTTTATCCATTTTTTGCTTTCTGGGATATTTCACTTGTACCGTAAATGAGGTTCTTGTAAGCAGAGCCGTCCAAAATTTATGGGTGGCTGTGTCTTTTTGATTTTAATTTCCCTAAGCTATAGAACCATAAGTTGAAGTGCCGTAGGCTCCGTTGCTTAGTTTTTTAGGTGTTTGAGGAAACACCATACACTTCTCCAGAGTGGCTGTTGGCAAGTTACATCCCGCCCATCAGCATAACAAGGCTCCCTGTTCTCCATGGCCTGTCCTGCCTTTCTGGATTTTTCACTTTTTTCAGATGTCCCTTTTGACAGGGGGGCAGTGAGACTTCATTGTAATGCAGATTTCTTTACAGGCTTGCTTGTTTGGCCAAAAAGGGCGTATGTGTTTTTTCTTGAATATATTCAGGAAAAAACGCATACGCCCTTTTTGACCAAGTGCATCATTGTCGACTTTCTGTCTCTTTCCTTATGCTTTAAATGCAATTCCAGTCTGCCCCTGAACTCGTTTTCCTGCAATTCTGCCCCGCTTTCAAGTCCTCTACGCAGCCTTACTTCAATACATTTTTGGACAATAGCTGACATTTATAACTCTGCAGGTTTGTGAATGACAGTGCGCCTGAGCTCCTTTCTTCTACTCGCTTTCTTGTGAGCTGGCCGCAAACCCGCAGCATGTCTTCATGCCCTAATCTGGTTCCGGCACAGCATGCTGATCCTTTGGTAAATTCCTCTTCCTGGTGGGAAATGAGTGTTATATTTGAACGTGCAGACACCTAGAGCTAGTCTCTCATTGGTTCTCCCTATTCTTGTTCATCTTGCGCAGAAATTGCAAACTGTGCCAAACAGGAGGTTAAAGGCACTGACTCTCTAAGTGGGGAGAGTATTAATAAAGGGTCTTGAATCGTGAACCCGAGTAAAAGGGGACGAAAACTGAGATGCATTTGAAAAGGTTTCCCGGTCACACGGTGCACCATACTGTGGGTTTCCCATGCATGTTTTAGCTGAAGGAAGAATCCCTTAAACCTGGAGAGTTGGGACCCATGGAATGGGTACCATGCAGTATGACTCCAAAGGGCCTGCATTTTCGCAACGAACCTCACCAATGCTATCAGGCCGAAGTGTACAGCCTTATGTCTCACTCAGCTCTGGTTGTAGATGTGGTAAATCCAGGTTGCATCACAAGCCCTGAATGAATTATTTAAGAATTGCTCTCTATTTCACTGTCATTGTGTTTGTTTTTGTAATTCATTTTGATAATGGGATTTATCGGATTTTCTCTGCTGCATTCATGCCGCTGTACACACACTTGAGTCTCTTATGGAGACATATAAATCCATGGGTTTGAAGATACTTACTAGTCAGGTGTATTCCTAGGCGTTGAATATAGGGTGTTTAGTCCATTTCGTTGAGCAAGGGCTAGGTCTTGACTATTACATATTTGGCTTATGGAAAGGTATCTGTGCTAATTTCTATCTCTGGTTTTATGCAGCACCCCAACTCACTTTTCCCCTTAAGCAAGCATAAGGTGGTTTTCTAAATTTGAGACCCTGTTCTGTTTTGTAATTCAGTTCATGTGTAGCCAAGTTTACATTCCGTGTATTAGTGATATCTTATGATGTTTCATTTTCTGTGTGACTTATTTCACTTAGAATCATCGTACCTGAATCCACTCATTATGCCACGATGGGCCTGATGACATAGATTTCATTGCTGAGTGATATTCCATTGAATGTGTGTACCACAACTTCTTTATCCATTTTTCACATTCTGGGATATTTAACTTGTACCGTAGACGAGATTCCTGTAAACAGAGCCGTCTGAAACTTTGGGGTGGCTGTCTGTTTTTGATTTTAATTTCCGTGATCTATAAGACCATAAGTGGAAGTGCCGTAGTCTCCGTTGCTTTGTTTCTTAGGTGTTTCAGGAAACACCATACACTTCTCCAGAGTGGCTGTTGGCAATTTACATCCCGACCATCAGCATAACAAGGCTCCCTGTTCTCCATGGCCTGTGCTGTCTTTCTGGATTTTACATTTTTTCAGATGGCCCTTTTGACCTGGGGGCAGTGAGACTTCTTTGTAGTGCAGATTTCTTTAACATGCTGGCTCGGTTGGCCAAAAAGGGCGTATGCGTTTTTTCCTGAATATATTCAGGAAAAAACGCATACGCCCTTTTTGGCCAAGTGCATCATTGTCGATGTTCTGCCTCTTTTCCTATGCTTTAAATGCAATTCCAGTCTACCCCCTGAAATCGTTTTCCTGCAATTCTGCCCCGCTTTCCAGTCCTCTTCGCAGCCTTCCTTCAATATATTTTTGGACGATAGCTGTCATTTATAACTCTGCAGGTTTGTGAATTACAGTGCCCCTGAGCTCCTTTCTTCAACTCGCTTTCTTGTGAGCTGGCCGCAAACCCGCAGGAATGCTTCAGGCCCTAATCTGGTTCCGGCACGGCATGCTGAGCCTTTGGTTAATTCCTCTTCCTGGTGGGAAATGAGCGTTCCATTTGCCCGTCCAGACACCTACAGCTAGTCTCTCATTGGTTCTCCCTATTCCTGTTCATCTTGCGCAGAAATTGCAAACTGTGCCAAACAGGAGGTTAAAGGCACTGACTCTCCAAGTGGGCAGAGTGTTAGTAAACGGTCTGGAATGGTGAACCCGAGTAAAAGGGGACGAAAACTGAGATGCATTTGAAAACGTTTCCCGGTCACACAGTGCACTGTACTGTGGGTTTCCCATGCATGTTTTAGCTGAAGGAAGAATCCCTTAAACCTGGAGAGTTGGGACCCATGGAATGGGTACCATGCAGTATGACTTCAAAGGGTCTGCATTTGCTCATCGAACCTCACCAATGCTATCAGCCCGAAGTGTCCAGCCTTATGTCTCACTCAGCTCTGGGTGTAGATGTGGTAAATCCAGGTTGCATCACAAGCCCTGAATGAATTATTTAAGAATTGCTCTCTATTTCACTGTCATTGTGTTTGTTTGTGTAATTCATTTTGATAATGGGTTTTATCTGATTTTCTCTGCTGCATTCATGCCGCTGTACACACAGTTGAGTCTCTTACGGAGACATATAAATCCATGGGTTTGAAGATTCTTACTAGTCATGTGTAATCCTAGGCGTTGAATATGGGGTGTTTAGTCCATTTCATTGAGCAAGTGCTAGGTCTTGACTATTACATATTTGGCTTATGGAAAGGTATCTGTGCTAATTTCTATCTCTGGTTTTATGCAGCACCACAACTCACCTTTCCCCTTAAGCAAGCATAAGTTGGTTTTCTAAATTTGAGACCCTGTTCTGTTTTGTAATTCAGTTCATGTGTAGCCAAGTTTACATTCCGTGTATTAGTGATATCTTATGATGTTTCATTTTCTGTGTGACTTATTTCACTTAGAATCATCGTACCTGAATCCACTCATTATGCCGCGACGGGCCTGATGACATAGATTTCATTGGTGAGTGATATTCCTTTGTACGTACGTACCACACTTCTTTATCCATTTTTCGCTTTCTGGGATATTTAACTTGTACCGTAGACGAGGTTCTTGTAAACAGAGCCGTAAACAGAAACTTTGCGGTGGCTGTGTGTTTTTGATTTTAATTTCCCTAAGCTATAGGAAAATAAGTGGTAATGCCGTAGGCTCCGTTGCTTTGTTTTTTAGGTTTTTGAGGAAACACCATACACATCTCCAGAGTGGCTGTTGGCAATTTACATCCCGCCCATCAGCATAACAAGGCTCCCTGTTCTCCATGGCCTGTGCTGCCTTTCTGGATTTTACACTTTTTTCAGATGGCCCTTTTGAACGGGGGGCAGTGAGACTTCATTGTAGTGCAGATTTCTTTAACATGCTTGCTTGGTTGGCCAAAAAGGGCGTATGCGTTTTTTCCTGAATATATTCAGGAAAAAACGCATACGCCCTTTTTGGCCAAGTGCATCATTGTCGACGTTCTGCCTCTTTTCCTATGCTTTAAATGCAATTCCAGTCTACCCCCTGAAATCGTTTTCTTGCAATTCTGCCCCGCTTTCAAGTCCTCTTCGCAGCCTTCCTTCAATATATTTTTGGGTGATAGCTGTCATTTATAACACTGCAGGTTTGTGAATTACAGTGTCCCTGAGCTCCTTTCTTCAACTCGCTTTCTTGTGAGCTGGCCGCAAACCCGCAGGATTGCTTCAGGCCCTAATCTTGTTCCGGCACGGCATGCTGAGCCTTTGGTTAATTCCTCTTCCTGGTGGGAAATGAGCATTAAATTTGCCCGTGCAGACACCTTCACACGAGTCTTCATGGTGCCACTTTGCCCCGGTTATCTCTATGGAGGTTGGAGTTGTAGGGCCTCCTCGCTCAAGGTCAGTGTGCCCACGGAACCAACCCTGCAACTTCAGGGCATGGTTGGGTGTTAGGATCACCACGTGGGGTCCTTTTCCCTTAGGAGGGAGGTGGCCTTTTGGGCTGCTGATTTCCAGGTTTTCAGATACTGCCAGTATCTTGGTCAGATGTGGCGGTGGGCCAAGCCCCTTGGTGACCGCAGTTTATCCTACCTGGATCGCATTCTTGCATTGTTCCATCTCAAGTGGTCCCAGGTTTTGCACTAATACTCCAATGGCGATTCACCGTTCACCAGGAATGTAAAGGTCAAAGGGTTTAGCTAAATTAGGGAGTTCCAGGGCAAGGGTCTGAATTGACTGCTCTTTCCATTCTTGAAAGGCCACTTCTGCATTCTATTCAAAAGGATCATCATCTTTTCCTTTCAGTGTTTCATATAGAGGCCCAGCTAGTAGACTGTAGTTAGGGATCCAGAAGCAGCAAACCCTGGCCTCCCCAGGAACCCCTAAGCTGTCTTCTAGTTTCAGAAATGGGTAAGGCTGTAAATTGTTTCTTCCCTTTCCTGGGATGGGCTTCGCCGAACTTCTGTGAGAATGAAGCCCAGGCAGGTCACCGTAGTCTGTGATATTTGAGCTTTGTCTTGGACAACTTGTATCCTTTATTGGCTTGGTAGTTCAGAGGTCTCCTTAGTAGGGCTGGCGATCAGAATGTTGTCTGCATATTGAAGGAGTGTTTCCTTTTCCAGAGGTAGAACTTTTAGTTCTTTAGCTGAGCTTTCCCCAAAGATGGTGTGGGAATTTTTGTACCCTTGGGGCAACACGGCCCGGAAGTATTGTTTTAGTTGTATGTTGAGTCCTGCCACTCACAAACCAAAATTTCTTGTGACTCTGGGACTAATAGAATACAAACGAAGGCATCATTGAAGACTAATACAGAATACCATGTCCTGGTGGTTGGTAGAATGACCAGCAGGGTGTAGGATTTAGGAACTACTGGAGGTATATCCTCGGTGGCTTCACTGACTGTCCTGACATCCTTTACCAGGACTCCAGCAGCCCATGGGGCTCTCGAGGTCAGGCCAATCCCAGGATATGGAGCTCACCTGGGCAGGTACCCCACCCCCACCCCAGCCCACGGGGCTCTCGTGTTAAGGCCCCTCCCAGGATACAGTGTTCCCTGGGCAGGTTCCCCTGCAGCCCATGGGGCTCTCGTGGTCAGGCCCCTCCCAGGATACAGAGCTACCCTTGCAGGTACCATGGCAGGGCTGGGAACACAGGAACCGTGCATATCGCCCTCATTGCAGAGCACTCCCAACTCACCTGTCACTCAGATCTGAAACAGAGCACCTCAGAGCAGGACTTGAACTAACAAACAGCAGCTCCGACAGGTCTGTGACCCTGGGCATCACTCTGTGTGGCCTCCCTCCACCTGGTCTTCCAGAGACTTCCACTGCACCCGGGGCACCAGGCCTCTGTCTCCACCCACCAGCCACCCCTCCTCTCCCTGACTCCTGGGTTCCTCTCATTAGGAGAGGGTTTTCTTGAAGTTGTCTCCCACTCATGGGCCAGATAATATAATTAGAAAACAAGCCAGAGCTGCAGCCCCTTGTCTATCCTGACTCTCAGGAGCCCACACCTGTTCCTTGGACCTGGCCGATTCAGCAAGTTCCAGTTTTTGCAACTGTGAGCCCCTGAGGGGTGATTATTGGCTGGCCTGGGAAGCACGACCGTGCCGGCCAGCCCTCCCCAGGTGTGCCTGGGTTCAGATCAATATAAACACCGCTCCAGGCAGCAAGAGCCCCTTCAGCTGTGCCTGACGCCATTTTCTCTGCCCTGTCAGCAGTCTTGGGGCTGGACTGGTGGGAGGGAGTGAGAGGCCACGGCTTTGTGGGTGGCCCAGTGTGAGTGGGGCTCTGCTGGACTTTCTGCAGCAGTTGCCAAGATGCCACCTGCTAAAGAAGAGGATGTGTCACCCATACCTGCCGCTGGAATTTCTCCCTGGGCAGAGGTGAGTGAGGAAGAAAGCAGTGGGGGCCGGGACAGCAGGGGTATCTCAGGCAGGGAAATGGAAAGCTTCCAGAAGAGCACCCAGGGCCAGGACCATCCTGGCTGGCCTGCAGGCACCAAGTCGGCTGGCATGCTGTCACTCATGTGGCTCCATGGCCCTTCCTCTAGGCTTTCAAGTCCTTGTACATATTCAGGTGTTTTACCTGGGAAGGGTGGGAACATTTCAGCAGCAGCTGGCCTGGGGCTCAGCCCACGTTTACTCACAGATGCCTCGGCACACTC
Source organism: Delphinapterus leucas (assembly GCF_059928025.1). Lineage (NCBI taxonomy): Eukaryota > Metazoa > Chordata > Mammalia > Artiodactyla > Monodontidae > Delphinapterus > Delphinapterus leucas. Next base: position 408,133 of record NW_028322243.1, on the reverse strand, counting down.
CCCCAGCTTTGCAATGAGGATGCTTGTTGCGTGGGGCCTGCTGGCTGAATGGGAGATGATTCCCCACCACTGACCAACTTCAGAATTGTTTACAACTGGAGCAAGTGCCCTGATACGGTTTTCCTCTGTGTAACTGGTGGGTTCTGTTTTTTTTTCTTTTTTTCGTTTTTGGTTCAAGGTAGATTTTATTCCTCTTTTTTGTATTTACAGATATAAGCATGGAAATAATTTATTCATATAAATACATGTATGTGAAGGGAAGAATATTTTTTCTGTTTTACTTTTTGTAATTTGAATTTTATTTTATTTTTTTATACAGCAGGTTCTTTTTGGTTATCTATTTTATACATATAAATGTATATATGCCAATCCCAATCTCTCAACTCCTCCCACCACCACCCCCCAACAGCTTTCCCCCCTTGGTGTCCATACGTTTGTTGTCTACATCTGTTGCTCTATTTCTGCCTGGCAAAACGGTTCATCTGTACAATTTTTCTAGGTTCCACATATATGCATTAATAGACAAGATTTGTTTTTCTCTTTCTGACTTACTTCACTCTGTATGACAGTCTCTAGATCCATCAACGTCTCTACAAATGACCCAATTTCATTCCTTTTTATGGCTTAGTAATATTCCATTTTATATATGTACCACATCTTTATGCATTCGTCTGTCTGTGGGCATTTAGGTTGCTTCCATTACCTGGATATTGTAAATAGTGATGCAATGAACATTGCGGTGAATATCTCTTTTTGATTTATGGTTTTGTCTGGGTATATGCCCAGTAGTGGGATTGCTGTATCATATGGTAATTCTATTCTTAGTTTTATAAGAAACTCCATAATGTTCTCCACAGTGACTGTATCAATTTACATTCCCAACAATAGTGGAAGAGGGTTCCTTATCTCCACACCCTTTCCAGCATTTGTTGTTTGTAGATTTTCTGATGATGCCCATTCTAACAGGTGTGAGGTGATACACCATGGATGAGTCTATTTCGTTGAGCAAAGAGTAGGTCTTGTCTATTACATATTTGGCTTATGGAACGGTATGTGTGCTAATTTCAATCTCTGGTTTTATACAGCACCCCAACTCAACTTTCCCTTAAGCAAGCATAAGTTTTTATCTAAATGTGAGACTCTGTTCGGTTTTGGAATTCAGTTTATGTGTAGCCAAGTTTACACTCTCTCTATTAGTGATATCTTATGATAATTATCTTTCTCTGTGTGACCTATTTCTCTTAGAATCATCATACTTAAATCCACTCAATTTGCTGCTACAGGCTTGATGACATTGATTTCATTGCTGAGTGATATTCCGTTGTACGTAAGTAGCACAACTCCTTTATCCATTTTTTTCTTTCTGGGATATTTAATTTGTACTGGACTCAAGGTTCTTGTAAACACAGCAGCCCTAAATTTTGTGTTGGCTGTGTCTTGTTGATTTTAATTTTCCTAAGCTATAGGGCCAAAAGTGGAAGTGCCCTAGGGTCTGTAGCTTTGTTTTTCAGATGTTTCAGGATACACCATAAACATCTCCAGAGTGTCTGTTGGCAATTTACATCCCGCCCATCAGCATAACAAGGCTCCCTGTTCTCCATGGCCTGTCCTGTGTTTCTGGTTTTTACACTTTTTTCAGATGGCCCTTTTGACGAATGGGAAATGAGACTTCATTGTAGTGCGGATTTCCATTTCTCGAGTGCTTGGTTGGCCAAAAAGGGCATATGTGTTTTTTCCTGAATATATTCAGGAAAAAATGTTTACGCACTCTTGTCCAAGTGCATCACTGTCAAAGATCTGCCGCTTTTCACATGCTTTAAATGCAATTCCAATCTACCTACTGAAATATGAATCCTGCAATTCTGCCTCGTTTTCAAGTCCTCTTTGCAGACTTACTTCCATATAATTTTGCCAATAACTGTCATTTATAACACTGCAGGTTTGTGAATTACAGTGCCCGTGATTTCCTTTCTTAACTCGTTTCCTTGAAAACTGGCCACAGAACCGCAGGTTTGCTTCAGGCCGTAATCAGGGTCCGGCACGGCACTCTGAGACTTTGGTTCATTCCACTTCCTGGTGGGAAATTAGAGTTAAATGTGCCCCTCCAGACACCTGCCTCACTCCTAGCCCCTTGGTGATGTGTGTCCTGTGGTTTGAGGCCACATGTGCTGGGTTCCTCAACTTTGGCTGATGTGGCCCCACTGGTGTGAGGACACTCCTGCCTGGTTCCCATCCCCTTGGTGATGTGGGCCCTCCGGTGAGAGTCTGATCCTGGTTGGGTTCCTCACACTTCTGTGAGGTGGGCCCTCTTCTCTGAGGTCACTCCTGCCTGGCTGGCACACCCCGCCTTGGCGACGTCGGCCCTCTGGTGGGATTTGGTGCCTGCTGGGTGTCTCCTCCCCTCGGTAATGAGGGCCCTCTGGCGTCAGACCCTAACTCCTGGGCTCCCAATATTTTCTGATATGCGCCCTGTGGTTCGAGTACACTCCTGCCAGGTTCCCAACCCCATGGGAATGTGGGCCTTCTGCTCTGAGGTCCCAACCGTGGGTTGCTCAGTTTCATAATGAGGGCCCTCTGCTGTGAGTTCTCTCCGGCCTGGATCCCATAGCCTGGCTGCTCCTGGCCACCAGCTGGGAGGTTACAACTGCGGGATTCCTCACCTTTTTTCTTCTATGGGCCCTCTGTTTTGAGACTCCTCCTGCCTGCCTCACTCCCAGCCCCTTGGTGATGTGTGTCCTCTGGTTTGAGGCCACGTATGCTGGGTCCCTCGCCTTTCGATGATGTGGCCCCACTGGTGTGAGGACACTCCTGCCTGGTTCCCATTCCCTTGGTGATGTGGGCCCTCTGGTGAGAGTCTGATCCTGGCTGGGTTCCTCACCCTTCTGTGAGGGGGGCCCTCTGCTGTGAGGTCACTCCTGCCTGGCTGGCACACCCCACCTGGGCAACATCGGCCCTCTTGTGGCAGTTGGAGCCTGCTGGGAACCTCCCCTCGGTGATGGGGGCCCTCTTGCCTCAGGCCCTAACTGCTGGGTACCCACATTTTCTGATACGTGCTAAGTGGTGCGAGGACACTCCTGCGAGGTTCCCATCCCCATGGGCATGTGGGCCTTCTGCTCTAAGGTCCCAAAACCTGTGTTGTTCACCGTTTCATGATGTTGGCTCTCTGGTGTTAGTTCACCCAGGCCTAGATCCCATAGCCTCTGTGCTCTGAGCGGCCTGCTGAGAGGTTCCTACTGCTGGATTCCTTACCTTTTTTATTCTTTGGGTCCTGTGTTTTCATGCTCCTACTTCCTGACTCACTCCCAGCCCATTTGTGATGTAGGTCCTCTGGTTTAAGGCCACATGTACCAGTTTCCTCACCTTTATTGATGTGGCCCCACTGGTGTGAGGACACTCCTGCCTGGTTCCCATCCCCTTGGTGATGTGGGCCCTCTGGTGAGAGTCTGATCCTGTCTGGATTCCTCACACTTCTGTGAGGTGGGCCCTCTGCTGTGAGGTAACTCCTGCCTGGCTTGCTCCCATTGCCTTGGTGACGTCGGACCTCTGGTGGCATTTGGAGCCTGCTGGTAGCCTCCTCTCCTCCGTGATGAGGGCCCTCTGGCGCCAGGCCATAACTGCTGGGTTCCCACATTTTCTGATACGTGCTAAGTTGTGCGAGGACACTCCTGCGAGGTTCCCATCCCCATGGGGATGTGGGCCTTCTGCTCTGAGGTCCCACTGGCTGGGTTGCTCACAGTTTCATGATGTGGGCCCTCTGCTGTGAGTTCACTGTGGCCTGGATCCCATAGACTCCATGCTCTGGGCCACCTGCTGGGAGGTTCAAACTGCTGGATTCCTCACATTTTTTATTCTGTGGGCCCTGTGTTGTTAGGCTACTCCTGCCTGCCTCACTCAGAGCACCTTGGAAATGTGGGTCCTCTGGTTTAGGCCACATGTGCTGGGTTCCTCACCTTTCTATAATGTGGCCACACTGGTGTGAGGACACTCCTGCCTTGTTCCGATCCCCTTGGTGATGTGGGCCCTCTGGTGAGAGTCTTAATCCTGGCTGGGTTCCTCACCCTTCTGTGAGGTAGGCCCTCTGCTGTGAGGTCACTCCTGCCTGGCTGGCACACGTTAACGTGTCGACGTGGGCCCTCAGTTGGGAGTTGGTGCCTGCTGGGAGTCTCCTCCCCTCGGTAATGAGGGCCCTCTGGCGTCAGACCCTAACTCCTGGGCTCCCAAAATTTTCTGATGTGCGCCCTGTGGTGCAAGTACACTCCTGCCAGGATCCCAACCCCATGGGAATGTGGGCCTTCTGCTCTAAGGTCCCAACGGCTGGGTTGCTCACAGTTTCATAATGAGGGCCCTCTGTTTTGAGTTCAGTCAGGCCTGGATCCCATAGCCTCGCTGCTCCTGGCCACCTGCTGGGAGGTTCCAACTGCGGGATCCCTCACCTTTTTTACGCTATGGGCCCTCTGTTTGGAGGCTCCTCCTGCCTGCCTCACTCCCAGCCCCTTGGTGATGTGTGTCCTGTAGTTTGAAGCCACGTGTGCTGGGTCCGTCACATTTCGGTGATGTGGCCCCACTGGTGTGAGGACACTCCTGCCTGGTTTCCATTCCCTTGGTGATGTGGGCCCACCGGTGAGAGTCTGATCCTCTTTGGGTTCCTCACACTTTTGTGTGGTTGGCCCTCTGCTCTGAGGTCACTCCTGCCTGGCTGGCACACCCTGCATTGGCGACGTCGGCCTTCTGGTAGCAGTTGGAGCTTGCTGGGAGCCTCCTCTCCTCAGTGATGAGGGCCCTCTGGCGTCCGGCCCTAACTGCTGGGCTCCCCACCTTTTCTGATGTGTGCCCACTGGTGCGATGACACTCCTGCTTGGTTCCCTTCCCCATGGGGATGTGGGCCTTGTGCTCTGAGGTCACAACGGCTGGGTTGCTTACAGTATCACGATGAGGGCCCTCTGCTGTGAGTTCATCACTGCCTGGATCCCATAGCCTCGGTGCTCTGGGCCGCCTGCTGGGATGTTCCAACTGCTGGATTCCTCACCTTTTTTATACAATGGGCCATGTGTTTTGAGGTTAATCCTGCCTGCCTCGCTCCGAGACCCATGGTGATGTGGGTCCTCTGGTTTGAGGCCACATGTGCTGGGTACCTCAACTTTCGATGATGTGGCCCCACGGGTGTGAGGACACTCCTGCCTGGTTCCCAGCCCCTTGCTTATGTGGGCACTCTGGTGAGAGTCTGATCTTGACTGGGTTCCTTACCCTTCTGTGAGGTGGGCCCTCTGATGTGAGGTCACTCCTGCCTGGATGGCTCATGTCGCCTTGGCGACGTAGGCCCTCTGTTGGCCACTGAAGCATGCTGGGAGCCTCCTACCCTCTTTAATAAGGGCCCTGGAAGAAACGCATATGCCCTTTTTGACCAAGTGCATCATTGTCGAGGTTCTGCCTCTTCTCCTGTACTTTCAGAGGACTTCCCGTCTACCTCCTGAAATCGTATTCCTGGAATTCTGCCCCGCGTTCAAGTCCTCTTTGCAGCCTTACTTCAATATATTTTTGGACGATAGCTGTCATTTATAACTCTGCAGGTTTGTGAATTACACTGCCCCTGAGCTCCTTTCTTCAACTCGCTTTCTTGTGAGCTGGCCGCAAAACCGCAGGATTGCTTCAGGCCCTAATCTGGTTCCGACACGGCATGCTGAGCCTTTGGCTAATTCCTCTTCCTGGTGGGAAATGAGCGTTAAATTTGTTCGTGCAGACACCTACAGCTAATCTCTCATTGGTTCTCCCTATTCCTGTTCATCTTGCGCAGAAATTCCAAACTGTGCCAAACAGGAGGTTAAAGGCACTGACTCTCCAAGTGGGGAGAGTGTTAGTAAAGCGTCTGGAATGGTAAAACCGAGTACGAGGGGACGAAAACTGAGACGCATTTAAAAAGTTTTCCCGGTCACATGGTGGACCATATTCTGGGTTGCCCATGCATGTTTTACCTGAAGGAAGAATCCCTTAAACCTGGAGAGTTGGGACCCATGGAATGGGTACCACGCAGTATGACTTCAAAGGGTTGCCTTTGCTCACCGAACGTCACCAATGCTATCAGCCCGAAGTGTCCAGCCTTATGTCTCACTCAGCTCGGGGTGTAGATGTGGTAAATCCAGGTTGCATCACAAGCCCTGAATGAATTATTTAAGAATTGCTCTCTATTTCACTGTCATTGTGTTTGTTTTTGTAATTCATTTTGATAATGGGATTTATCGGATTTTCTCTGCTGCATTCATGCCGCTGTACACACACTTGAGTCTCTTATGGAGACATATAAATCCATGGGTTTGAAGATACTTACTAGTCAGGTGTATTCCTAGGCGTTGAATATGGGGTGTTTAGTCCATTTCGTTGAGCAAGGGCTAGGTCTTGACTATTACATATTTGGCTTATGGAAAGGTATCTGTGCTAATTTCTATCTCTGGTTTTATGCAGCACCCCAACTCACTTTTCCCCTTAAGCAAGCATAAGGTGGTTTTCTAAATTTGAGACCCTGTTCTGTTTTGTAATTCAGTTCATGTGTAGCCAAGTTTACATTCCATGTATTAGTGATATCTTATGATGTTTCATTTTCTGTGTGACTTATTTCACTTAGAATCATCGTACCTGAATCCACTCATTATGCCACGATGGGCCTGATGACATAGATTTCATTGATGAGTGATATTCCATTGAATGTGTGTACCACAACTTCTTTATCCATTTTTCACATTCTGGGATATTTAACTTGTACCGTAGACAAGATTCCTGTAAACAGAGCCGTCTGAAACTTTGGGGTGGCTGTCTGTTTTTGATTTTAATTTCCGTGATCTATAAGACCATAAGTGGAAGTGCCGTAGTCTCCGTTGCTTTGTTTCTTAGGTGTTTCAGGAAACACCATACACTTCTCCAGAGTGGCTGTTGGCAATTTACATCCCGCCCATCAGCATAACAAGGCTCCCTGTTCTCCATGGCCTTTGCTGTCTTTCTGGATTTTACACTTTTTTCAGATGGCCCTTTTGACCTGGGGGCAGTGAGACTTCTTTGTAGTGCAGATTTCTTTAACATGCTGGCTTGGTTGGCCAAAAAGGGCGTATGCGTTTTTTCCTGAATATATTCAGGAAAAAACGCATACGCCCTTTTTGGCCAAGTGCATCATTGTCGACGTTCTGCCTCTTTTCCTATGCTTTAAATGCGATTCCAGTCTACCCCCTGAAATCGTTTTCTTGCAATTCTGCCCCGCTTTCAAGTCCTCTTCGCAGCCTTCCTTCAATATATTTTTGGGTGATAGCTGTCATTTATAACTCTGCAGGTTTGTGAATTACAGTGTCCCTGAGCTCCTTTCTTCAACTCGCTTTCTTGTGAGCTGGCCGCAAACCCGCAGGATTGCTTCAGGCCCTAATCTGGTTCTGGCACGGCATGCTGAGCTTTTGGTTAATTCCTCTTCCTGGTGGGAAAGGGGCGTTAAATTTGCCCGTGCAGACACCTTCACACGAGTCTTCATGGTGCCACTTTGCCCCTGTTATCTCTATGGAGGTTGGAGTTGGAGGGCCTCCTCGCTCAAGGTCAGTGAGCCCATGGAGCCAACCCTGCAACTTCAGGGCATGGTTGGGTGTTAGGATCACCACGTGGGGTCCTTTTCCCTTAGGAGGGAGGTGGCCTTTTGGGCTGCTGATTTCCAGGTTTTCAGATACTGCCAGTATCTTGGCCAGATGTGGCGGTGGGCCAAGCCACTTGGTGACTGTAGTTTATCCTACCTGGATCGCATTCTTGCATTGTTCCATTTCAAGTGGTCCCAGGTTTTGCACTAATACTCCAATGGCGATTCACCGTTCACCAGGAATGTAAAGGTCAAAGGGTTTAGCTAAATTAGGGAGTTCCAGGGCAAGGGTCTGAATTGACTGCTCTTTCCATTCTTGAAAGGCCACTTCTGCATTCTATTCAAAAGGATCATCATCTTTTCCTTTCAGTGTTTCATATAGAGGCCCAGCTAGTAGACTGTAGTTAGGGATCCAGAAGCAGCAAACCCTGGCCTCCCCAGGAACCCCTAAGCTGTCTTCTAGTTTCAGAAATGGGTAAGGCTGTAAATTGTTTCTTCCCTTTCCTGGGATGGGCTTCTCCGACCTTCTGTGAGAATGAAGCCCAGGCAGGTCACCGTAGTCTGTGATATTTGAGCTTTGTCTTGGACAACTTGTATCCTTTATTGGCTTGGTAGTTCAGAGGTCTCCTTAGTAGGGCTGGCGATCAGAATGTCGTCTGCATATTGAAGGAGTGTTTCCTTTTCCAGAGGTAGAACTTTTAGTTCTTTAGCTGAGCTTTCCCCAAAGATGGTGTGGGAATTTTTGAACCCTTGGGGCAACACGGCCCGGAAGTATTGTTTTAGTTGTATGTTGAGTCCTGCCACTCACAAGCCAAAATTTCTTGTGACTCTGGGACTAATAGAATACAAAAGAAGGCATCATTGAAGACTAATACAGAATACCATGTCCTGGTGGTTGGTAGCATGACCAGAAGGGTGTAGGATTTAGGAACTACTGGAGGTATATCCTCGGTGGCTTCACTGACTGTCCTGACATCCTTTACCAGGACTCCAGCAGCCCATGGGGCTCTCGAGGTCAGGCCAATCCCAGGATATGGAGCTCACCTGGGCAGGTACCCCACCCCCACCCTAGCCAACGGGGCTCTCGTGTTCAGGCCCCTCCCAGGATATGGGGTTCCCTGGGCATGTTCCCCTGCAGCCCATGGGGCTCTCGTGGTCAGGCCCCTCCCAGGATACAGAGCTACCCTTGCAGGTACCATGGCAGGGCTGGGAACACAGGAACCGTGCATATCGCCCTCATTGCAGAGCACTCCCAGCTCACCTGTCACTCAGATCTGACACAGAGCACCTCAGAGCAGGACTTGAACTAACAAACAGCAGCTCCGACAGGTCTGTGACCCTGGGCATCACTCTGTGTGGCCTCCCTCCACCTGGTCTTCCAGAGACTTCCACTGAACACGGGGCACCAGGCCTCTGTCTCCACCCACCAGCCACCCCTCCTCTCCCTGACTCCTGGGTTCCTCTCATTAGGAGAGGGTTTTCTTGAAGTTGTCTCCCACTCATGGGCCAGATAATATAATTAGAAAACAAGCCAGAGCTGCAGCCCCTTGTCTATCCTGACTCTCAGGAGCCCACACCTGTTCCTTGGACCTGGCCGATTCAGCAAGTTCCAGTTTCTGCAACTGTGAGCCCCTGAGGGGTGATTATTGGCTGGCCTGGGAAGCCCGACCGTGCCGGCCAGACCTCCCCAGGTGTGCCTGGGTTCAGATCAATATAAACACCGCTCCAGGCAGCAAGAGCCCCTGCAGCTGTGCCTGACGCCATTTTCTCTGCCCTGTCAGCAGTCTTGGGGCTGGACTGGTGGGAGGGAGTGAGAGGCCACGGCTTTGTGGGTGGCCCAGTGTGAGTGGGGCTCTGCTGGACTTTCTGCAGCAGTTGCCAAGATGCCACCTGCTAAAGAAGAGGATGTGTCACCCATACCTGCCGCTGGAATTTCTCCCTGGGCAGAGGTGAGTGAGGAAGAAAGCAGTGGGGGCCGGGACAGCAGGGGTATCTCAGGCAGGGAAATGGAAAGCTTCCAGAAGAGCACCCAGGGCCAGGACCATCCTGGCTGGCCTGCAGGCACCAAGTCGGCTGGCATGCTGTCACTCATGTGGCTCCATTGCCCTTCCTCTAGGCTTTCAAGTCCTTGTACATATTCAGGTGTTTTACCTGGGAAGGGTGGGAACATTTCAGCAGCAGCTGGCCTGGGGCTCAGCCCACGTTTACTCATATATGCCTCGGCACGGTCCCCCAGCTTTGCAATGAGGACGCTTGTTGCGTGGGGCCTGCTGGCTGAATGGGAGATGATTCCCCACCACTGACCAACTTCAGAATTGTTTACAACTGGAGCAAGTGCCCTGATACGGTTTTCCTCTGTGTAACTGGTGGGTTCTGTTTTTTTTTCTTTTTTTCGTTTTTGGTTCAAGGTAGATTTTATTCCTCTTTTTTGTATTTACAGATATAAGCATGGAAATAATTTATTCATATAAATACATGTATGTGAAGGGAAGAATATTTTTTCTGTTTTACTTTTTGTAATTTGAATTTTATTTTATTTTTTTATACAGCAGGTTCTTTTTAGTTATCTATTTTATACATATAAATGTATATATGCCAATCCCAATCTCTCAACTCCTCCCACCACCACCCCCCAACAGCTTTCCCCCCTTGGTGTCCATACGTTTGTTGTCTACATCTGTTGCTCTATTTCTGCCTTGCAAAACGGTTCATCTGTACAATTTTTCTAGGTTCCACATATATGCATTAATAGACAAGATTTGTTTTTCTCTTTCTGACTTACTTCACTCTGTATGACAGTCTCTAGATCCATCAACGTCTCTACAAATGACCCAATTTCATTCCTTTTTATGGCTTAGTAATATTCCATTTTATATATGTACCGCTTCTTTATGCATTCGTCTGTCTGTGGGCATTTAGGTTGCTTCCATTACCTGGATATTGTAAATAGTGATGCAATGAACATTGCGGTGAAAGTCTCTTTTTGATTTATGGTTTTGTCTGGGTATATGCCCAGTAGTGGGATTGCTGTATCATATGGTAATTCTATTCTTAGTTTTATAAGAAACTCCATAATGTTCTCCACAGTGACTGTATCAATTTACATTCCCAACAATAGTGGAAGAGGGTTCCTTATCTCCACACCCTTTCCAGCATTTGTTGTTTGTAGATTTTCTGATGATGCCCATTCTAACAGGTGTGAGGTGATACACCATGGATGAGTCTATTTCGTTGAGCAAAGAGTAGGTCTTGTCTATTACATATTTGGCTTATGGAACGGTATGTGTGCTAATTTCAATCTCTGGTTTTATACAGCACCCCAACTCAACTTTCCCCTTAAGCAAGCATAAGTTTTTATCTAAATGTGAGACTCTGTTCGGTTTTGGAATTCAGTTTATGTGTAGCCAAGTTTACACTCTCTCTATTAGTGATATCTTATGATAATTATCTTTCTCTGTGTGACCTATTTCTCTTAGAATCATCATACTTAAATCCACTCAATTTGCTGCTACAGGCCTGATGACATTGATTTCATTGCTGAGTGATATTCCGTTGTACTTAAGTAGCACAACTCCTTTATCCATTTTTTTCTTTCTGGGATATTTAATTTGTACTGGACTCAAGGTTCTTGTAAACACAGCAGCCCTAAATTTTGTGTTGGCTGTGTCTTGTTGATTTTAATTTTCCTAAGCTATAGGGCCAAAAGTGGAAGTGCCCTAGGGTCTGTAGCTTTGTTTTTCAGATGTTTCAGGATACACCATAAACATCTCCAGAGTGTCTGTTGGCCATTTACATCCCGCCCATCAGCATAACAAGGCTCCCTGTTCTCCATGGCCTGTCCTGTGTTTCTGGTTTTTACACTTTTTTCAGATGGCCCTTTTGACGAATGGGAAATGAGACTTCATTGTAGTGCGGATTTCCATTTCTCGAGTGCTTGGTTGGCCAAAAAGGGCATATGTGTTTTTTCCTGAATATATTCAGGAAAAAATGTTTACGCACTTTTGTCCAAGTGCATCACTGTCAAAGATCTGCCGCTTTTCACATGCTTTAAATGCAATTCCAATCTACCTCCTGAAATATGATTCCTGCAATTCTGCCTCGTTTTGAAGTCCTCTTTGCAGACTTACTTCAATATATTTTTGCCAATAGCTGTCATTTATATCTCTGCAGGTTTGTGAATTACAGTGCCCGTGATTTCCTTTCTTAACTCGTTTCCTTGAAAGCTGGCCACAGAACCGCAGGTTTGCTTTAGGCCATAATCAGGGTCCGACACGGCACTCTGAGCCTTTGGTTAATTCCTCTTCCTGGTGGGAAATTAGAGTTAAATGTGCCCCTCCGGACACCTGCCTCACTCCCAGCCCCTTGGTTATGTGTGTCCTGTAGTTTGAGGCCACATGTGCTGGGTTCCTCACCTTTGGCTGATGTGGCCCCACTGGTGTGAGGACACTCCTGCCTGGTTCCCATCCCCTTGGTGATGTGGACCCTCCGGTGAGAGTCTGATCCTGGCTGGGTTCCTCACACTTCTGAGAGGTGGGCCCTCTTCTCTGAGGTCACTCCTGCCTGGCTGGCCCACCCCGCCTTGAAGACGTCGGCTCTCTCGTGGGAGTTGGTGCCTGCTGCGAGTCTCCTCCCCTTGGTAATGAGGGCCCTCTGGCGTCAGGCCCTAACTCCTGGCCTCCCAAAATTTTCTGATGTGCGCCCTGTGGTGCGAGTACACTCCTGCCAGGTTCCCAACACCATGGGAATGTGGGCCTTCTGCTCTGAGGTCCCAATGATGGGTTGCTCAGTTTCATGATGAGGGCCCTCTGGTGTGAGTTCACTCCGGCCTGGATCCCATAGCCTCGCTGCTCCTGGCCACCTGCGGGGAGGTTACAACTGCGGGATTCCTCACCTTTTTTCTTCTATGGGCCCTCTGTTTTGAGACTCCTCCTGCCTGCCTCACTCCCAGCCCCTTGGTGATGTGTGTCCTCTGGTTTGAGGCCACGTATGCTGGGTCCCTCGCCTTTCGATGATGTGGCCCCACTGGTGTGAGGACACTCCTGCCTGGTTCCTATACCCTTGATGATGTGGGCCCTCTGGTGAGAGTCTGATCCTGGCTGGATTCCTCACCCTTCTGTGAGGGGGACCCTCTGCTGTGAGGTCACTCCTGCCTGGCTGTCACAGTCCACCTGGGCAACATCGGCCCTCTTGTGGCAGTTGGAGCCTGCTGGAAACCTCCCCTCGGTGATGGGGGCCCTCTTGCCTCAGGCCCTAACTGCTGGGTACCCACATTTTCTGATACGTGCTAAGTGGTGCGAGGACACTCCTGCGAGGTTCCCATCCCCATGGGCATGTGGGCCTTCTGCTCTAAGGTCCCAACACCTGTGTTGTTCACCGTTTCATGATGTTGGCTCTCTGGTGTTAGTTCCCCCAGGCCTAGATCCCATAGCCTCTGTGCTCTGAGCGGCCTGCTGGGAGGTTCCTACTGCTGGATTCCTTAACTTTTTTATTCTTTGGGTCCTGTGTTTTGATGCTCCTACTTCCTGACTCACTCCCAGCCCATTTGTGATGTAGGTCCTCTGGTTTAAGGCCACATGTACCGGTTTCCTCACCTTTATTGATGTGGCCCCACTGGTGTGAGGACACTCCTGCCTGGTTCCCATCCCCTTGGTGATGGGGGCCCTCTGGTGAGAGTCTGATCATGGCTGGGTTCCTCACCCTTCTGTGAGGGGGGCCCTCTGCTGTGAGGTCACTCCTGCCTGGCTGGCACACGTCACCTTGGCGATGTGGGCCCTCAGTTGGGAGTTGGTGCCTGCTGGGAGTCTCCTCCCCTAGGTAATGAGGGCCCTCTGGCGTCAGGCCCTAACTCATGGGCTCCCAAAATTTTCTGATGTGCGCCCTGTCGTGCGAGTACACTCCAGCCAGGGTCCCATCCCCATGGGGATGTGGGCTTTCTGCCCTGAGGTCCCAACGGCTGGGTTGCTCACAGTGTCAGAATGTGGGCCCTCTGCTGTGAGTTCACTCCGGCATGGATCCCATAGCCTCGGTGCTCTGGGCCACCTGCTTGGAGTTTCCAACTGCGGGGTTCCTCACATTTTTTATTCTATGGGCGCTCTGTTGTGAGTCTCCTCATGCATGCCTCACTTCCAGCCCTTTCGTGATGTGTGTCCCCTTGTTTGAGGCCACATGTGCTGTGTTCCTCACCTTTCGCTGATGTGGCCCCACTGGTGTGAGGACACTCCTGCCTGGTTCCCATCCCCTTGGTGATGTGGGCCCTCTGGTGAGAGTCTGATCCTGTCTGGATTCCTCACACTTCTGTGAGGTGGGCCCTCTGCTGTGAGGTAACTCCTGCCTGGCTTGCTCCCATTGCCTTGGTGACGTCGGCCCTCTGGTGGCATTTGGAGCCTGCTGGTAGCCTCCTCTCCTCCGTGATGAGGGCCCTCTGGCGCCAGGCCATAACTGCTGGGTTCCCACATTTTCTGATACGTGCTAAGTGGTGCGAGGACACTCCTGCGAGGTTCCCATCCCCATGGGGATGTGGGCCTTCTGCTCTGAGGTCCCACTGGCTGGGTTGCTCACAGTTTCATGATGTGGGCCCTCTGCTGTGAGTTCACTGTGGCCTGGATCCCATAGACTCCATGCTCTGGGCCACCTGCTGGGAGGTTCAAACTGCTGGATTCCTCACATTTTTTATTCTGTGGGCACTGTGTTGTTAGGCTACTCCTGCCTGCCTCACTCGGAGCACCTTGGAAATGTGGGTCCTCTGGTTTAGGCCACATGTGCTGGGTTCCTCACCTTTCTATAATGTGGCCACACTGGTGTGAGGACACTCCTGCCTTGTTCCGATCCCCTTGGTGATGTGGGCCCTCTGGTGAGAGTCTTATCCTGGCTGGGTTCCTCACCCTTCTGTGACGTAGGCCCTCTGCTGTGAGGTCACTCCTGCCTGGCTGGCACACGTCAACGTGGCGACGTGGGCCCTCAGTTGGGAGTTGGTGCCTGCTGGGAGTCTCCTCCCCTCGGTAATGAGGGCCCTCTGGCGTCAGACCCTAACTCCTGGGCTCCCAAAATTTTCTGATGTGCGCCCTGTGGTGCGAGTACACTCCTGCCAGGATCCCAACCCCATGGGAATGTGGGCCTTCTGCTCTAAGGTCCCAACGGCTGGGTTGCTCACAGTTTCATAATGAGGGCCCTCTGTTTTGAGTTCAGTCAGGCCTGGATCACATAGCCTCGCTGCTCCTGGCCACCTGCTGGGAGGTTCCAACTGCGGGATCCCTCACCTTTTTTACGCTATGGGCCCTCTGTTTGGAGGCTCCTCCTGCCTGCCTCACTCCCAGCCCCTTGGTGATGTGTGTCCTGTAGTTTGAGGCCCCGTGTGCTGGGTCCGTCACATTTCGGTGATGTGGCCCCACTGGTGTGAGGACACTCCTGCCTGGTTTCCATTCCCTTGGTGATGTGGGCCCTCCGGTGAGAGTCTGATCCTCTTTGGGTTCCTCACACTTTTGTGTGGTTGGCCCTCTGCTCTGAGGTCACTCCTGCCTGGCTGGCACACCCTGCATTGGCGACGTCGGCCTTCTGGTAGCAGTTGGAGCTTGCTGGGAGCCTCCTCTCCTCAGTGATGAGGGCCCTCTGGCGTCCGGCCCTAACTGCTGGGCTCCCCACCTTTTCTGATGTGTGCCCACTGGTGCGATGACACTCCTGCTTGGTTCCCTTCCCCATGGGGATGTGGGCCTTGTGCTCTGAGGTTACAACGGCTGGGTTGCTTACAGTATCACGATGAGGGCCCTCTGCTGTGAGTTCATCACTGCCTGGATCCCATAGCCTCGGTGCTCTGGGCCGCCTGCTGGGATGTTCCAACTGCTGGATTCCTCACCTTTTTTATACAATGGGCCATGTGTTTTGAGGTTAATCCTGCCTGCCTCGCTCCGAGACCCATGGTGATGTGGGTCCTCTGGTTTGAGGCCACATGTGCTGGGTACCTCAACTTTCGATGATGTGGCCCCACGGGTGTGAGGACACTCCTGCCTGGTTCCCAGCCCCTTGCTTATGTGGGCACTCTGGTGAGAGTCTGATCTTGACTGGGTTCCTTACCCTTCTGTGAGGTGGGCCCTCTGATGTGAGGTCACTCCTGCCTGGATGGCTCATGTCGCCTTGGCGACGTAGGCCCTCTGTTGGCCACTGAAGCATGCTGGGAGCCTCCTACCCTCTTTAATAAGGGCCCTGGAAGAAACGCATATGCCCTTTTTGACCAAGTGCATCATTGTCGAGGTTCTGCCTCTTCTCCTGTACTTTCAGAGGACTTCCCGTCTACCTCCTGAAATCGTATTCCTGGAATTCTGCCCCGCGTTCAAGTCCTCTTTGCAGCCTTACTTCAATATATTTTTGGACGATAGCTGTCATTTATAACTCTGCAGGTTTGTGAATTACACTGCCCCTGAGCTCCTTTCTTCAACTCGCTTTCTTGTGAGCTGGCCGCAAAACCGCAGGATTGCTTCATGCCCTAATCTGGTTCCGACACGGCATGCTGAGCCTTTGGCTAATTCCTCTTCCTGGTGGGAAATGAGCGTTAAATTTGTTCGTGCAGACACCTACAGCTAATCTCTCATTGGTTCTCCCTATTCCTGTTCATCTTGCGCAGAAATTCCAAACTGTGCCAAACAGGAGGTTAAAGGCACTGACTCTCCAAGTGGGGAGAGTGTTAGTAAAGCATCTGGAATGGTAAAACCGAGTACGAGGGGACGAAAACTGAGATGCATTTAAAAAGTTTTCCCGGTCACACGGTGGACCATATTCTGGGTTGCCCATGCATGTTTTACCTGAAGGAAGAATCCCTTCAACCTGGAGAGTTGGGACCCATGGAATGGGTACCACGCAGTATGACTTCAAAGGGTTGCCTTTGCTCACCGAACGTCACCAATGCTATCAGCCCGAAGTGTCCAGCCTTATGTCTCACTCAGCTCGGGGTGTAGATGTGGTAAATCCAGGTTGCATCACAAGCCCTGAATGAATTATTTAAGAATTGCTCTCTATTTCACTGTCATTGTGTTTGTTTTTGTAATTCATTTTGATAATGGGATTTATCGGATTTTCTCTGCTGCATTCATGCCGCTGTACACACACTTGAGTCTCTTATGGAGACATATAAATCCATGGGTTTGAAGATACTTACTAGTCAGGTGTATTCCTAGGCGTTGAATATGGGGTGTTTAGTCCATTTCGTTGAGCAAGGGCTAGGTCTTGACTATTACATATTTGGCTTATGGAAAGGTATCTGTGCTAATTTCTATCTCTGGTTTTATGCAGCACCCCAACTCACTTTTCCCCTTAAGCAAGCATAAGGTGGTTTTCTAAATTTGAGACCCTGTTCTGTTTTGTAATTCAGTTCATGTGTAGCCAAGTTTACATTCTGTGTATTAGTGATATCTTATGATGTTTCATTTTCTGTGTGACTTATTTCACTTAGAATCATCGTACCTGAATCCACTCATTATGCCACGATGGGCCTGATGACATAGATTTCATTGATGAGTGATATTCCATTGAATGTGTGTACCACAACTTCTTTATCCATTTTTCACATTCTGGGATATTTAACTTGTACCGTAGACAAGATTCCTGTAAACAGAGCCGTCTGAAACTTTGGGGTGGCTGTCTGTTTTTGATTTTAATTTCCGTGATCTATAAGACCATAAGTGGAAGTGCCGTAGTCTCCGTTGCTTTGTTTCTTAGGTGTTTCAGGAAACACCATACACTTCTCCAGAGTGGCTGTTGGCAATTTACATCCCGCCCATCAGCATAACAAGGCTCCCTGTTCTCCATGGCCTGTGCTGTCTTTCTGGATTTTACACATTTTTCAGATGGCCCTTTTGACCTGGGGGCAGTGAGACTTCATTGTAGTGCAGATTTCTTTAACATGCTTGCTTGGTTGGCCAAAAAGGGCATATGCGTTTTTTCCTGAATATATTCAGGAAAAAACGCATACGCCCTTTTTGGCCAAGTGCATCATTGTCGACGTTCTGCCTTTTTTCCTATGCTTTAAATGCGATTCCAGTCTACCCCCTGAAATCGTTTTCTTGCAATTCTGCCCCGCTTTCAAGTCCTCTTCGCAGCCTTCCTTCAATATATTTTTGGGTGATAGCTGTCATTTATAACTCTGCAGGTTTGTGAATTACAGTGTCCCTGAGCTCCTTTCTTCAACTCGCTTTCTTGTGAGCTGGCCGCAAACCCGCAGGATTGCTTCAGGCCCTAATCTGGTTCCGGCACGGCATGCTGAGCTTTTGGTTAATTCCTCTTCCTGGTGGGAAAGGGGCGTTAAATTTGCCCGTGCAGACACCTTCACACGAGTCTTCATGGTGCCACTTTGCCCCGGTTATCTCTATGGAGGTTGGAGTTGGAGGGCCTCCTCGCTCAAGGTCAGTGAGCCCATGGAGCCAACCCTGCAACTTCAGGGCATGGTTGGGTGTTAGGATCACCACGTGGGGTCCTTTTCCCTTAGGAGGGAGGTGGCCTTTTGGGCTGCTGATTTCCAGGTTTTCAGATACTGCCAGTATCTTGGCCAGATGTGGCGGTGGGCCAAGCCACTTGGTGACTGTAGTTTATCCTACCTGGATCGCATTCTTGCATTGTTCCATTTCAAGTGGTCCCAGGTTTTGCACTAATACTCCAATGGCGATTCACCGTTCACCAGGAATGTAAAGGTCAAAGGGTTTAGCTAAATTAGGGAGTTCCAGGGCAAGGGTCTGAATTGACTGCTCTTTCCATTCTTGAAAGGCCACTTCTGCATTCTATTCAAAAGGATCATCATCTTTTCCTTTCAGTGTTTCATATAGAGGCCCAGCTAGTAGACTGTAGTTAGGGATCCAGAAGCAGCAAACCCTGGCCTCCCCAGGAACCCCTAAGCTGTCTTCTAGTTTCAGAAATGGGTAAGGCTGTAAATTGTTTCTTCCCTTTCCTGGGATGGGCTTCTCCGACCTTCTGTGAGAATGAAGCCCAGGCAGGTCACCGTAGTCTGTGATATTTGAGCTTTGTCTTGGACAACTTGTATCCTTTATTGGCTTGGTAGTTCAGAGGTCTCCTTAGTAGGGCTGGCGATCAGAATGTCGTCTGCATATTGAAGGAGTGTTTCCTTTTCCAGAGGTAGAACTTTTAGTTCTTTAGCTGAGCTTTCCCCAAAGATGGTGTGGGAATTTTTGAACCCTTGGGGCAACACGGCCCGGAAGTATTGTTTTAGTTGTATGTTGAGTCCTGCCACTCACAAGCCAAAATTTCTTGTGACTCTGGGACTAATAGAATACAAAAGAAGGCATCATTGAAGACTAATACAGAATACCATGTCCTGGTGGTTGGTAGCATGACCAGAAGGGTGTAGGATTTAGGAACTACTGGAGGTATATCCTCGGTGGCTTCACTGACTGTCCTGACATCCTTTACCAGGACTCCAGCAGCCCATGGGGCTCTCGAGGTCAGGCCAATCCCAGGATATGGAGCTCACCTGGGCAGGTACCCCACCCCCACCCTAGCCAACGGGGCTCTCGTGTTCAGGCCCCTCCCAGGATATGGGGTTCCCTGGGCAGGTTCCCCTGCAGCCCATGGGGCTCTCGTGGTCAGGCCCCTCCCAGGATACAGAGCTACCCTTGCAGGTACCATGGCAGGGCTGGGAACACAGGAACCGTGCATATCGCCCTCATTGCAGAGCACTCCCAGCTCACCTGTCACTCAGATCTGACACAGAGCACCTCAGAGCAGGACTTGAACTAACAAACAGCAGCTCCGACAGGTCTGTGACCCTGGGCATCACTCTGTGTGGCCTCCCTCCACCTGGTCTTCCAGAGACTTCCACTGAACACGGGGCACCAGGCCTCTGTCTCCACCCACCAGCCACCCCTCCTCTCCCTGACTCCTGGGTTCCTCTCATTAGGAGAGGGTTTTCTTGAAGTTGTCTCCCACTCATGGGCCAGATAATATAATTAGAAAACAAGCCAGAGCTGCAGCCCCTTGTCTATCCTGACTCTCAGGAGCCCACACCTGTTCCTTGGACCTGGCCGATTCAGCAAGTTCCAGTTTCTGCAACTGTGAGCCCCTGAGGGGTGATTATTGGCTGGCCTGGGAAGCCCGACCGTGCCGGCCAGACCTCCCCAGGTGTGCCTGGGTTCAGATCAATATAAACACCGCTCCAGGCAGCAAGAGCCCCTGCAGCTGTGCCTGACGCCATTTTCTCTGCCCTGTCAGCAGTCTTGGGGCTGGACTGGTGGGAGGGAGTGAGAGGCCACGGCTTTGTGGGTGGCCCAGTGTGAGTGGGGCTCTGCTGGACTTTCTGCAGCAGTTGCCAAGATGCCACCTGCTAAAGAAGAGGATGTGTCACCCATACCTGCCGCTGGAATTTCTCCCTGGGCAGAGGTGAGTGAGGAAGAAAGCAGTGGGGGCCGGGACAGCAGGGGTATCTCAGGCAGGGAAATGGAAAGCTTCCAGAAGAGCACCCAGGGCCAGGACCATCCTGGCTGGCCTGCAGGCACCAAGTCGGCTGGCATGCTGTCACTCATGTGGCTCCATTGCCCTTCCTCTAGGCTTTCAAGTCCTTGTACATATTCAGGTGTTTTACCTGGGAAGGGTGGGAACATTTCAGCAGCAGCTGGCCTGGGGCTCAGCCCACGTTTACTCATATATGCCTCGGCACGGTCCCCCAGCTTTGCAATGAGGACGCTTGTTGCATGGGGCCTGCTGGCTGAATGGGAGATGATTCCCCACCACTGACCAACTTCAGAATTGTTTACAACTGGAGCAAGTGCCCTGATACGGTTTTCCTCTGTGTAACTGGTGGGTTCTGTTTTTTTTTCTTTTTTTCGTTTTTGGTTCAAGGTAGATTTTATTCCTCTTTTTTGTATTTACAGATATAAGCATGGAAATAATTTATTCATATAAATACATGTATGTGAAGGGAAGAATATTTTTTCTGTTTTACTTTTTGTAATTTGAATTTTATTTTATTTTTTTATACAGCAGGTTCTTTTTAGTTATCTATTTTATACATATAAATGTATATATGCCAATCCCAATCTCTCAACTCCTCCCACCACCACCCCCCAACAGCTTTCCCCCCTTGGTGTCCATACGTTTGTTGTCTACATCTGTTGCTCTATTTCTGCCTTGCAAAACGGTTCATCTGTACAATTTTTCTAGGTTCCACATATATGCATTAATAGACAAGATTTGTTTTTCTCTTTCTGACTTACTTCACTCTGTATGACAGTCTCTAGATCCATCAACGTCTCTACAAATGACCCAATTTCATTCCTTTTTATGGCTTAGTAATATTCCATTTTATATATGTACCGCTTCTTTATGCATTCGTCTGTCTGTGGGCATTTAGGTTGCTTCCATTACCTGGATATTGTAAATAGTGATGCAATGAACATTGCGGTGAAAGTCTCTTTTTGATTTATGGTTTTGTCTGGGTATATGCCCAGTAGTGGGATTGCTGTATCATATGGTAATTCTATTCTTAGTTTTATAAGAAACTCCATAATGTTCTCCACAGTGACTGTATCAATTTACATTCCCAACAATAGTGGAAGAGGGTTCCTTATCTCCACACCCTTTCCAGCATTTGTTGTTTGTAGATTTTCTGATGATGCCCATTCTAACAGGTGTGAGGTGATACACCATGGATGAGTCTATTTCGTTGAGCAAAGAGTAGGTCTTGTCTATTACATATTTGGCTTATGGAACGGTATGTGTGCTAATTTCAATCTCTGGTTTTATACAGCACCCCAACTCAACTTTCCCCTTAAGCAAGCATAAGTTTTTATCTAAATGTGAGACTCTGTTCGGTTTTGGAATTCAGTTTATGTGTAGCCAAGTTTACACTCTCTCTATTAGTGATATCTTATGATAATTATCTTTCTCTGTGTGACCTATTTCTCTTAGAATCATCATACTTAAATCCACTCAATTTGCTGCTACAGGCCTGATGACATTGATTTCATTGCTGAGTGATATTCCGTTGTACTTAAGTAGCACAACTCCTTTATCCATTTTTTTCTTTCTGGGATATTTAATTTGTACTGGACTCAAGGTTCTTGTAAACACAGCAGCCCTAAATTTTGTGTTGGCTGTGTCTTGTTGATTTTAATTTTCCTAAGCTATAGGGCCAAAAGTGGAAGTGCCCTAGGGTCTGTAGCTTTGTTTTTCAGATGTTTCAGGATACACCATAAACATCTCCAGAGTGTCTGTTGGCCATTTACATCCCGCCCATCAGCATAACAAGGCTCCCTGTTCTCCATGGCCTGTCCTGTGTTTCTGGTTTTTACACTTTTTTCAGATGGCCCTTTTGACGAATGGGAAATGAGACTTCATTGTAGTGCGGATTTCCATTTCTCGAGTGCTTGGTTGGCCAAAAAGGGCATATGTGTTTTTTCCTGAATATATTCAGGAAAAAATGTTTACGCACTTTTGTCCAAGTGCATCACTGTCAAAGATCTGCCGCTTTTCACATGCTTTAAATGCAATTCCAATCTACCTCCTGAAATATGATTCCTGCAATTCTGCCTCGTTTTGAAGTCCTCTTTGCAGACTTACTTCAATATATTTTTGCCAATAGCTGTCATTTATATCTCTGCAGGTTTGTGAATTACAGTGCCCGTGATTTCCTTTCTTAACTCGTTTCCTTGAAAGCTGGCCACAGAACCGCAGGTTTGCTTTAGGCCATAATCAGGGTCCGACACGGCACTCTGAGCCTTTGGTTAATTCCTCTTCCTGGTGGGAAATTAGAGTTAAATGTGCCCCTCCGGACACCTGCCTCACTCCCAGCCCCTTGGTTATGTGTGTCCTGTAGTTTGAGGCCACATGTGCTGGGTTCCTCACCTTTGGCTGATGTGGCCCCACTGGTGTGAGGACACTCCTGCCTGGTTCCCATCCCCTTGGTGATGTGGACCCTCCGGTGAGAGTGTGATCCTGGATGGGTTCCTCACACTTCTGAGAGGTGGGCCCTCTTCTCTGAGGTCACTCCTGCCTGGCTGGCCCACCCCGCCTTGAAGACGTCGGCTCTCTCGTGGGAGTTGGTGCCTGCTGCGAGTCTCCTCCCCTTGGTAATGAGGGCCCTCTGGCGTCAGGCCCTAACTCCTGGCCTCCCAAAATTTTCTGATGTGCGCCCTGTGGTGCGAGTACACTCCTGCCAGGTTCCCAACACCATGGGAATGTGGGCCTTCTGCTCTGAGGTCCCAATGATGGGTTGCTCAGTTTCATGATGAGGGCCCTCTGGTGTGAGTTCACTCCGGCCTGGATCCCATAGCCTCGCTGCTCCTGGCCACCTGCGGGGAGGTTACAACTGCGGGATTCCTCACCTTTTTTCTTCTATGGGCCCTCTGTTTTGAGACTCCTCCTGCCTGCCTCACTCCCAGCCCCTTGGTGATGTGTGTCCTCTGGTTTGAGGCCACGTATGCTGGGTCCCTCGCCTTTCGATGATGTGGCCCCACTGGTGTGAGGACACTCCTGCCTGGTTCCTATACCCTTGATGATGTGGGCCCTCTGGTGAGAGTCTGATCCTGGCTGGATTCCTCACCCTTCTGTGAGGGGGACCCTCTGCTGTGAGGTCACTCCTGCCTGGCTGTCACAGTCCACCTGGGCAACATCGGCCCTCTTGTGGCAGTTGGAGCCTGCTGGAAACCTCCCCTCGGTGATGGGGGCCCTCTTGCCTCAGGCCCTAACTGCTGGGTACCCACATTTTCTGATACGTGCTAAGTGGTGCGAGGACACTCCTGCGAGGTTCCCATCCCCATGGGCATGTGGGCCTTCTGCTCTAAGGTCCCAACACCTGTGTTGTTCACCGTTTCATGATGTTGGCTCTCTGGTGTTAGTTCCCCCAGGCCTAGATCCCATAGCCTCTGTGCTCTGAGCGGCCTGCTGGGAGGTTCCTACTGCTGGATTCCTTAACTTTTTTATTCTTTGGGTCCTGTGTTTTGATGCTCCTACTTCCTGACTCACTCCCAGCCCATTTGTGATGTAGGTCCTCTGGTTTAAGGCCACATGTACCGGTTTCCTCACCTTTATTGATGTGGCCCCACTGGTGTGAGGACACTCCTGCCTGGTTCCCATCCCCTTGGTGATGGGGGCCCTCTGGTGAGAGTCTGATCATGGCTGGGTTCCTCACCCTTCTGTGAGGGGGGCCCTCTGCTGTGAGGTCACTCCTGCCTGGCTGGCACACGTCACCTTGGCGATGTGGGCCCTCAGTTGGGAGTTGGTGCCTGCTGGGAGTCTCCTCCCCTAGGTAATGAGGGCCCTCTGGCGTCAGGCCCTAACTCATGGGCTCCCAAAATTTTCTGATGTGCGCCCTGTCGTGCGAGTACACTCCAGCCAGGGTCCCATCCCCATGGGGATGTGGGCTTTCTGCCCTGAGGTCCCAACGGCTGGGTTGCTCACAGTGTCAGAATGTGGCACCTCTGCTGTGAGTTCACTCCGGCATGGATCCCATAGCCTCGGTGCTCTGGGCCACCTGCTTGGAGCTTCCAACTGCGGGGTTCCTCACATTTTTTATTCTATGGGCCCTCTGTTTTGAGACTCCTCCTGCCTGCCTCACTCCCAGCCCCTTGGTGATGTGTGTCCTGTAGTTTGAGGCCACGTGTGCTGGGTCCGTCACATTTCGGTGATGTGACCACACTGGTGTGAGAACACTCCTGCCTGGTTTCCATTCCCTTGGTGATGTGGGCCCTCCGGTGAGAGTCTGATCCTCTTTGGGTTCCTCACACTTTTGTGTGGTTGGCCCTCTGCTCTGAGGTCACTCCTGCCTGGCTGGCACACCCTGCATTGGTGACGTCGGCCTTCTGGTAGCAGTTGGAGCTTGCTGGGAGCCTCCTCTCCTCAGTGATGAGGGCCCTCTGGCGTCCGGCCCTAACTGCTGGGCTCCCCACCTTTTCTGATGTGTGCCCACTGGTGCGATGACACTCCTGCTTGGTTCCCTTCCCCATGGGGATGTGGGCCTTGTGCTCTGAGGTTACAACGGCTGGGTTGCTTACAGTATCACGATGAGGGCCCTCTGTTGTGAGTTCATCACTGCCTGGATCCCATAGCCTCGGTGCTCTGGGCCGCCTGCTGGGATGTTCCAACTGCTGGATTCCTCACCTTTTTTATACAATGGGCCATGTGTTTTGAGGTTAATCCTGCCTGCCTCGCTCCGAGACCCATGGTGATGTGGGTCCTCTGGTTTGAGGCCACATGTGCTGGGTACCTCAACTTTCGATGATGTGGCCCCACGGGTGTGAGGACACTCCTGCCTGGTTCCCAGCCCCTTGCTTATGTGGGCACTCTGGTGAGAGTCTGATCTTGACTGGGTTCCTTACCCTTCTGTGAGGTGGGCCCTCTGATGTGAGGTCACTCCTGCCTGGATGGCTCATGTCGCCTTGGCGACGTAGGCCCTCTGTTGACCACTGAAGCATGCTGGGAGCCTCCTACCCTCTTTAATGAGGGCCCTGGAAGAAACGCATATGCCCTTTTTGACCAAGTGCATCATTGTCGAGGTTCTGCCTCTTCTCCTATACTTTCAGAGGACTTCCCGTCTACCTCCTGAAATCGTGTTCCTGGAATTCTGCCCCGCGTTCAAGTCCTCTTTGCAGCCTTACTTCAATATATTTTTGGACGATAGCTGTCATTTATAACTCTGCAGGTTTGTGAATTACAGTGCCCCTGAGCTCCTTTCTTCAACTCGCTTTCTTGTGAGCTGGCCGCAAAACCGCAGGATTGCTTCAGGCCCTAATCTGGTTCCGACACGGCATGCTGAGCCTTTGGCTAATTCCTCTTCCTGGTGGGAAATGAGCGTTAAATTTTTTCGTGCAGACACCTACAGCTAATCTCTCATTGGTTCTCCCTATTCCTGTTCATCTTGCGCAGAAATTCCAAACTGTGCCAAACAGGAGGTTAAAGGCACTGACTCTCCAAGTGGGGAGAGTGTTAGTAAAGCGTCTGGAATGGTAAAACCGAGTACGAGGGGACGAAAACTGAGACGCATTTAAAAAGTTTTCCCGGTCACATGGTGGACCATATTCTGGGTTGCCCATGCATGTTTTACCTGAAGGAAGAATCCCTTAAACCTGGAGAGTTGGGACCCATGGAATGGGTACCACGCAGTATGACTTCAAAGGGTTGCCTTTGCTCACCGAACGTCACCAATGCTATCAGCCCGAAGTGTCCAGCCTTATGTCTCACTCAGCTCGGGGTGTAGATGTGGTAAATCCACGTTGCATCACAAGCCCTGAATGAATTATTTAAGAATTGCTCTCTATTTCACTGTCATTGTGTTCTGTTTTTGTAATTTATTTTGATAATGGGATTTATCGTATTTTCACTGCTGCGTTTATGCCGCTGTACACATGCTTGATTCTCTTATGGAGACATATAAATCCATGGGTTTTCAGATTCTTACTAGTCAGGTATATTCCTAGGCATTGAATATGGGGTGTTGAGTCCATTTCGTGGAGCAAGGAGTAGGTCCTGACTATTACATATTTGCTTATGGAAAGGTATCTGTGCTAATTTCAATCTCTGGTTTTATGCAGCACCACAACTCACCTTTCCCCTTAAGCAAGCATAAGTTGGTTTTCTAAATTTGAGACCCTTTTCTGTTTTGTAATTGAGTTCATGTGCAGCCATGTTTGCATTCCGTGTATTTGAGATATCTTATGGTGTTTCTTTTTCTGTGTGACTTAGTTAACTTAGAATGATCGTACCTGAATCCACTCATTATGCCGCGACGGGCCTCATGACATAGATTTCATTGCTGAGTGATATTCCATTGTACGTACGTACAACAACTTCTTTATCCATTTTTTGCTTTCTGGGATATTTCACTTGTACCGTAAATGAGGTTCTTGTAAGCAGAGCCGTCCAAAATTTATGGGTGGCTGCGTCTTTTTGATTTTAATTTCCCTAAGCTATAGAACCATAAGTTGAAGTGCCGTAGGCTCCGTTGCTTAGTTTTTTAGGTGTTTGAGGAAACACCATACATTTCTCCAGAGTGGCTGTTGGCAATTTACATCCCGCCCATCAGCATAACAAGGCTCCCTGTTCTCCATGGCCTGTGCTGTCTTTCTGGATTTTACACTTTTTTCAGATGGCCCTTTTGACCTGGGGGCAGTGAGACTTCTTTGTAGTGCAGATTTCCTTAACATGCTGGCTTGGTTGGCCAAAAAGGGCGTATGCGTTTTTTCCTGAATATATTCAGGAAAAAACGCATACGCCCTTTTTGGCCAAGTGCATCATTGTCGACGTTCTGCCTCTTTTCCTATGCTTTAAATGCAATTCCAGTCTACCCCCTGAAATCGTTTTCCTGCAATTCTGCCCCGCTTTCCAGTCCTCTTCGCAGCCTTCCTTCAATATATTTTTGGACGATAGCTGTCATTTATAACTCTGCAGGTTTGTGAATTACAGTGCCCCTGAGCTCCTTTCTTCAACTCGCTTTCTTGTGAGCTGGCCGCAAACCCGCAGGAATGCTTCAGGCCCTAATCTGGTTCCGGCACGGCATGCTGAGCCTTTGGTTAATTCCTCTTCCTGGTGGGAAATGAGCGTTCCATTTGCCCGTCCAGACACCTACAGCTAGTCTCTCATTGGTTCTCCCTATTCCTGTTCATCTTGCGCAGAAATTGCAAACTGTGCCAAACAGGAGGTTAAAGGCACTGACTCTCCAAGTGGGGAGAGTGTTAGTAAACGGTCTGGAATGGTGAACCCGAGTAAAAGGGGACGAAAACTGAGATGCATTTGAAAACGTTTCCCGGTCACACAGTGCACCGTACTGTGGGATTCCCATGCATGTTTTAGCTGAAGGAAGAATCCCTTAATCCTGGAGAGTTGGGATCCATGGAATGGGTACCATGCAGTATGACTTCAAAGGGTCTGCATTTGCTCATCGAACCTCACCAATGCTATCAGCCCGAAGTGTCCAGCCTTATGTCTCACTCAGCTCTGGGTGTAGATGTGGTAAATCCAGGTTGCATCACAAGCCCTGAATGAATTATTTAAGAATTGCTCTCTATTTCACTGTCATTGTGTTTGTTTTTGTAATTCATTTTGATAATGGGTTTTATCGGATTTTCTCTGCTGCATTCATGCCGCTGTACACACACTTGAGTCTCTTACGGAGACATATAAATCCATGGGTTTGAAGGTTCTTACTAGTCATGTGTAATCCTAGGCGTTGAATATGGGGTGTTTAGTCCATTTCGTTGAGCAAGGGCTAGGTCTTGACTATTACATATTTGGCTTATGGAAAGGTATCTGTGCTAATTTCTATCTCTGGTTTTATGCAGCACCACAACTCACCTTTCCCCTTAAGCAAGCATAAGTTGGTTTTCTAAATTTGAGACCCTGTTCTGTTTTGTAATTCAGTTCATGTGTAGCCAAGTTTACATTCCGTGTATTAGTGATATCTTATGATGTTTCATTTTCTGTGTGACTTATTTCACTTAGAATCATCGTACCTGAATCGACTCATTATGCCGCGACGGGCCTTATGACATAGATTTCATTGGTGAGTGATATTCCTTTGTACGTACGTACCACACTTCTTTATCCATTTTTCGCTTTCTGGGATATTTAACTTGTACCGTAGACGAGGTTCTTGTAAACAGACCCGTAAACAGAAACTTTGCGGTGGCTGTGTGTTTTTGATTTTAATTTCCCTAAGCTATAGGAACATAAGTGGTAATGCCGTAGGCTCCGTTGCTTTGTTTTTTAGGTTTTTGAGGAAACACCATACACATCTCCAGAGTGGCTGTTGGCAATTTACATCCCGCCCATCAGCATAACAAGGCTCCCTGTTCTCCATGGCCTGTGCTGCCTTTCTGGATTTTACACTTTTTTCAGATGGCCCTTTTGAATGGGGGGCAGTGAGACTTCATTGTAGTGCAGATTTCTTTAACATGCTTGCTTGGTTGGCCAAAAAGGGCGTATGCGTTTTTTCCTGAATATATTCAGGAAAAAACGCATACGCCCTTTTTGGCCAAGTGCATCATTGTCGACGTTCTGCCTCTTTTCCTATGCTTTAAATGCAATTCCAGTCTACCCCCTGAAATCGTTTTCTTGCAATTCTGCCCCGCTTTCAAGTCCTCTTCGCAGCCTTCCTTCAACATATTTTTGGGTGATAGCTGTCATTTATAACTCTGCAGGTTTGTGAATTACAGTGTCCCTGAGCTCCTTTCTTCAACTCGCTTTCTTGTGAGCTGGCCGCAAACCCGCAGGATTGCTTCAGGCCCTAATCTGGTTCTGGCACGGCATGCTGAGCCTTTGGTTAATTCCTCTTCCTGGTGGGAAATGAGCGTTAAATTTGCCCGTGCAGACACCTTCACACGAGTCTTCATGGTGCCACTTTGCCCCGGTTAACTCTATGGAGGTTGGAGTTGGAGGGCCTCCTCGCTCAAGGTCAGTGTGCCCATGGAGCCAACCCTGCAACTTCAGGGCATGGTTGGGTGTTAGGATCACCACGTGGGGTCCTTTTCCCTTCGGAGGGAGGTGGCCTTTTGGGCTGCTGATTTCCAGGTTTTCAGATACTGCCAGTATCTTGGCCAGATGTGGCAGTGGGCCAAGCCCCTTGGTGACCGTAGTTTATCCTACCTGGATCGCATTCTTGCATTGTTCCATTTCAAGTGGTCCCAGGTTTTGCACTAATACTCCAATGGCGATTCACCGTTCACCAGGAATGTAAAGGTCAAAGGGTTTAGCTAAATTAGGGAGTTCCAGGGCAAGGGTCTGAATTGACTGCTCTTTCCATTCTTGAAAGGCCACTTCTGCATTCTATTCAAAAGGATCATCATCTTTTCCTTTCAGTGTTTCATATAGAGGCCCAGCTAGTAGACTGTAGTTAGGGATCCAGAAGCAGCAAACCCTGGCCTCCCCAGGAACCCCTAAGCTGTCTTCTAGTTTCAGAAATGGGTAAGGCTGTAAATTGTTTCTTCCCTTTCCTGGGATGGGCTTCTCCGACCTTCTGTGAGAATGAAGCCCAGGCAGGTCACCGTAGTCTGTGATATTTGAGCTTTTTCTTGGACAACTTGTATCCTTTATTGGCTTGGTAGTTCAGAGGTCTCCTTAGTAGGGCTGGCGATCAGAATGTCGTCTGCATATTGAAGGTGTGTTTCTATTTCCAGAGGTAGAACTTTTAGTTCTTTAGCTGAGCTTTCCCCAAAGATGGTGTGGGAATTTTTGAACCCTTGGGGCAACACGGCCCGGAAGTATTGTTTTAGTTGTATGTTGAGTCCTGCCACTCACAAGCCAAAATTTCTTGTGACTCTGGGACTAATAGAATACAAAAGAAGGCATCATTGAAGACTAATACAGAATACCATGTCCTGGTGGTTGGTAGAATGACCAGCAGGGTGTAGGATTTAGGAACTACTGGAGGTATATCCTCGGTGGCTTCACTGACTGTACTGACATCATTTACCAGGACTCCAGCAGCCCATGGGGCTCTCGAGGTCAGGCCCCTCCCAGGATATGGGGTTCCCTGGGCAGGTTCCCCTCAGCCCATGGGGCTCTCGTGGTCAGGCCCCTCCCAGGATACAGAGCTACCCTTGCAGGTACCATGGCAGGGCTGGGAACACAGGAACCCTGCATATCGCCCTCATTGCAGAGCACTCCCAGCCACCTGTCACTCAGATCTGACACAGAGCACCTCAGAGCAGGAATTGAACTAACAAACAGCAGCTCCGACAGGTCTGTGACCCTGGGCATCACTCTGTGTGGCCTCCCTCCACCTGGTCTTCCAGAGACTTCCACTGCACCCAGGGCACCAGGCCTCTGTCTCCACCCACCAGCCACCCCTCCTCTCCCTGACTCCTGGGTTCCTCTCATTAGGAGAGGGTTTTCTTGAAGTTGTCTCCCACTCATGGGCCAGATAATATAATTAGAAAACAAGCCAGAGCTGCAGCCCCTTGTCTATCCTGACTCTCAGGAGCCCACACCTGTTCCTTGGACCTGGCCGATTCAGCAAGTTCCAGTTTCTGCAACTGTGAGCCCCTGAGGGGTGATTATTGGCTGGCCTGGGAAGCCCGACCGTGCCGGCCAGACCTCCCCAGGTGTGCCTGGGTTCAGATCAATATAAACACCGCTCCAGGCAGCAAGAGCCCCTGCAGCTGTGCCTGACGCCATTTTCTCTGCCCTGTCAGCAGTCTTGGGGCTGGACTGGTGGGAGGGAGTGAGAGGCCACGGCTTTGTGGGTGGCCCAGTGTGAGTGGGGCTCTGCTGGACTTTCTGCAGCAGTTGCCAAGATGCCACCTGCTAAAGAAGAGGATGTGTCACCCATACCTGCCGCTGGAATTTCTCCCTGGGCAGAGGTGAGTGAGGAAGAAAGCAGTGGGGGCCGGGACAGCAGGGGTATCTCAGGCAGGGAAATGGAAAGCTTCCAGAAGAGCACCCAGGGCCAGGACCATCCTGGCTGGCCTGCAGGCACCAAGTCGGCTGGCATGCTGTCACTCATGTGGCTCCATTGCCCTTCCTCTAGGCTTTCAAGTCCTTGTACATATTCAGGTGTTTTACCTGGGAAGGGTGGGAACATTTCAGCAGCAGCTGGCCTGGGGCTCAGCCCACGTTTACTCACAGATGCCTCTGCACGGTCCCCCAGCTTTGCAATGAGGACGCTTGTTGCGTGGGGCCTGCTGGCTGAATGGGAGATGATTCCCCACCACTGACCAACTTCAGAATTGTTTACAACTGGAGCAAGTGCCCTGATACGGTTTTCCTCTGTGTAACTGGTGGGTTCTGTTTTTTTTTCTTTTTTTCGTTTTTGGTTCAAGGTAGATTTTATTCCTCTTTTTTGTATTTACAGATATAAGCATGGAAATAATTTATTCATATAAATACATGTATGTGAAGGGAAGAATATTTTTTCTGTTTTACTTTTTGTAATTTGAATTTTATTTTATTTTTTTATACAGCAGGTTCTTTTTGGTTATCTATTTTATACATATAAATGTATACATGCCAATCCCAATCTCTCAACTCCCCCCACCACCACCCCCCAACAGCTTTCCCCCCTTGGTGTCCATACGTTTGTTGTCTACATCTGTTGCTCTATTTCTGCCTGGCAAAACGGTTCATCTGTACAATTTTTCTAGGTTCCACATATATGCATTAATAGACAAGATTTGTTTTTCTCTTTCTGACTTACTTCACTCTGTATGACAGTCTCTAGATCCATCAACGTCTCTACAAATGACCCAATTTCATTCCTTTTTATGGCTTAGTAATATTCCATTTTATATATGTACCACATCTTTATGCATTCGTCTGTCTGTGGGCATTTAGGTTGCTTCCATTACCTGGATATTGTAAATAGTGATGCAATGAACATTGCGGTGAATGTCTCTTTTTGATTTATGGTTTTGTCTGGGTATATGCCCAGTAGTGGGATTGCTGTATCATATGGTAATTCTATTCTTAGTTTTATAAGAAACTCCATAATGTTCTCCACAGTGACTGTATCAATTTACATTCCCAACAATAGTGGAAGAGGGTTCCTTATCTCCACACCCTTTCCAGCATTTGTTGTTTGTAGATTTTCTGATGATGCCCATTCTAACAGGTGTGAGGTGATACACCATGGATGAGTCTATTTCGTTGAGCAAAGAGTAGGTCTTGTCTATTACATATTTGGCTTATGGAACGGTATGTGTGCTAATTTCAATCTCTGGTTTTATACAGCACCCCAACTCAACTTTCCCCTTAAGCAAGCATAAGTTTTTATCTAAATGTGAGACTCTGTTCGGTTTTGGAATTCAGTTTATGTGTAGCCAAGTTTACACTCTCTCTATTAGTGATATCTTATGATAATTCTCTTTCTCTGTGTGACCTATTTCTCTTAGAATCATCATACTTAAATCCACTCAATTTGCTGCTATAGGCCTGATGACATTGATTTCATTGCTGAGTGATATTCCGTTGTACGTAAGTAGCACAACTCCTTTATCCATTTTTTTCTTTCTGGGATATTTAATTTGTACTGGACTCAAGGTTCTTGTAAACACAGCAGCCCTAAATTTTGTGTTGGCTGTGTCTTGTTGATTTTAATTTTCCTAAGCTATAGGGCCAAAAGTGGAAGTGCCCTAGGGTCTGTAGCTTTGTTTTTCAGATGTTTCAGGATACACCATAAACATCTCCAGAGTGTCTGTTGGCAATTTACATCCCGCCCATCAGCATAACAAGGCTCCCTGTTCTCCATGGCCTGTCCTGTGTTTCTGGTTTTTACACTTTTTTCAGATGGCCCTTTTGACGAATGGGAAATGAGACTTCATTGTAGTGCGGATTTCCATTGCTCGAGTGCTTGGTTGGCCAAAAAGGGCATATGTGTTTTTTCCTGAATATATTCAGGAAAAAATGTTTACGCACTTTTGTCCAAGTGCATCACTGTCAAAGATCTGCCGCTTTTCACATGCTTTAAATGCAATTCCAATCTACCTCCTGAAATATGATTCCTGCAATTCTGCCTCGTTTTCAAGTCCTCTTTGCAGACTTACTTCCATATAATTTTGCCAATAGCTGTCATTTATAACACTGCAGGTTTGTGAATTACAGTGCCCGTGATTTCCTTTCTTAACTCGTTTCCTTGAAAACTGGCCACAGAACCGCAGGTTTGCTTCAGGCCGTAATCAGGGTCCGGCACGGCACTCTGAGACTTTGGTTCATTCCACTTCCTGGTGGGAAATTAGAGTTAAATGTGGCCCTCCAGACACCTGCCTCACTCCTAGCCCCTTGGTGATGTGTGTCCTGTGGTTTGAGGCCACATGTGCTGGGTTCCTCACCTTTGGCTGATGTGGCCCCACTGGTGTGAGGACACTCCTGCCTGGTTCCCATCCCCTTGGTGATGTGGGCCCTCCGGTGAGAGTCTGATCCTGGTTGGGTTCCTCACACTTCTGTGAGGTGGGCCCTCTTCTCTGAGGTCACTCCTGCCTGGCTGGCACACCCCGCCTTGGCGACGTCGGCCCTCTGGTGGGATTTGGTGCCTGCTGGGTGTCTCCTCCCCTCGGTAATGAGGGCCCTCTGGCGTCAGACCCTAACTCCTGGGCTCCCAATATTTTCTGATATGCGCCCTGTGGTTCGAGTACACTCCTGCCAGGTTCCCAACCCCATGGGAATGTGGGCCTTCTGCTCTGAGGTCCCAACCGTGGGTTGCTCAGTTTCATGATGAGGGCCCTCTGCTGTGAGTTCTCTCCGGCCTGGATCCCATAGCCTCGCTGCTCCTGGCCACCTGCTGGGAGGTTACAACTGCGGGATTCCTCACCTTTTTTCTTCTATGGACCCTCTGTTTTGAGACTCCTCCGGCCTGCCTCACTCCCAGCCCCTTGGTGATGTGTGTCCTCTGGTTTGAGGCCACGTATGCTGGGTCCCTCGCCTTTCGATGATGTGGCCCCACTGGTGTGAGGACACTCCTGCCTGGTTCCTATCCCCTTGATGATGTGGGCCCTCTGGTGAGAGTCTGATCCTGGCTGGGTTCCTCACCCTTCTGTGAGGGGGGCCCTCTGCTGTGAGGTCACTCCTGCCTGGCTGGCACACCCCACCTGGGCAACATCGGCCCTCTTGTGGCAGTTGGAGCCTGCTGGGAACCTCCCCTCGGTGATGGGGGCCCTCTTGCCTCAGGCCCTAACTGCTGGGTACCCACATTTTCTGATACGTGCTAAGTGGTGCGAGGACACTCCTGCGAGGTTCCCATCCCCATGGACATGTGGGCCTTCTGCTCTAAGGTCCCAACACCTGTGTTGTTCACCGTTTCATGATGTTGGCTCTCTGGTGTTAGTTCACCCAGGCCTAGATCCCATAGCCTCTGTGCTCTGAGCGGCCTGCTGGGAGGTTCCTACTGCTGGATTCCTTACCTTTTTTATTCTTTGGGTCCTGTGTTTTCATGCTCCTACTTCCTGACTCACTCCCAGCCCATTTGTGATGTAGGTCCTCTTGTTTAAGGCCACATGTACCAGTTTCCTCACCTTTATTGATGTGGCCCCACTGGTGTGAGGACACTCCTGCCTGGTTCCCATCCCCTTGGTGATGTGGGCCCTCTGGTGAGAGTCTGATCCTGTCTGGATTCCTCACACTTCTGTGAGGTGGGCCCTCTGCTGTGAGGTAACTCCTGCCTGGCTTGCTCCCATTGCCTTGGTGACGTCGGCCCTCTGGTGGCATTTGGAGCCTGCTGGTAGCCTCCTCTCCTCCGTGTTGAGGGCCCTCTGGCGCCAGGCCATAACTGCTGGGTTCCCACATTTTCTGATACGTGCTAAGTTGTGCGAGGACACTCCTGCGAGGTTCCCATCCCCATGGGGATGTGGGCCTTCTGCTCTGAGGTCCCACTGGCTGGGTTGCTCACAGTTTCATGATGTGGGCCCTCTGCTGTGAGTTCACTGTGGCCTGGATCCCATAGACTCCATGCTCTGGGCCACCTGCTGGGAGGTTCAAACTGCTGGATTCCTCACATTTTTTATTCTGTGGGCCCTGTGTTGTTAGGCTACTCCTGCCTGCCTCACTCGGAGCACCTTGGAAATGTGGGTCCTCTGGTTTAGGCCACATGTGCTGGGTTCCTCACCTTTCTATAATGTGGCCACACTGGTGTGAGGACACTCCTGCCTTGTTCCGATCCCCTTGGTGATGTGGGCCCTCTGGTGAGAGTCTTATCCTGGCTGGGTTCCTCACCCTTCTGTGCGGTAGGCCCTCTGCTGTGAGGTCACTCCTGCCTGGCTGGCACACGTCAACTTGGCGACGTGGGCCGTCAGTTGGGAGTTGGTGCCTGCTGGGAGTCTCCTCCCCTCGGTAATGAGGGCCCTCTGGCGTCAGACCCTAACTCCTGGGCTCCCAAAATTTTCTGATGTGCGCCCTGTGGTGCAAGTACACTCCTGCCAGGATCCCAACCCCATGGGAATGTGTGTCTTCTGCTCTGAGGTCCCAATGGTACGTTGTTCAGTTTCATGATGAGGGCCCTCTGGTGTGAGTTCACTCCGGCATGGACCCCATAGCCTCGCTGCTCCTGGCCAACTGCGGGGAGGTTCCAACTGCGGGATTCCTCACCTTTTTCCTTCTATGGGCCCTCTGTTTTGAGACTCCTCCTGCCTGCCTCACTCCCAGCCCCTTGGTGATGTGTGTCCTGTAGTTTGAGGCCACGTGTGCTGGGTCCGTCACATTTCGGTGATGTGACCACACTGGTGTGAGAACACTCCTGCCTGGTTTCCATTCCCTTGGTGATGTGGGCCCTCCGGTGAGAGTCTGATCCTCTTTGGGTTCCTCACACTTTTGTGTGGTTGACCCTCTGCTCTGAGGTCACTCCTGCCTGGCTGGCACACCCTGCATTGGTGACGTCGGCCTTCTGGTAGCAGTTGGAGCTTGCTGGGAGCCACCTCTCCTCAGTGATGAGGGCCCTCTGGCGTCCGGCCCTAACTGCTGGGCTCCCCACCTTTTCTGATGTGTGCCCACTGGTGCGATGACACTCCTGCTTGGTTCCCTTCCCAATGGGGATGTGGGCCTTGTGCTCTGAGGTTACAACGGCTGGGTTGCTTACAGTATCACGATGAGGGCCCTCTGTTGTGAGTTCATCACTGCCTGGATCCCATAGCCTCGGTGCTCTGGGCCACCTGCTGGGATGTTCCAACTGCTGGATTCCTCACCTTTTTTATACAATGGGCCATGTGTTTTGAGGTTAATCCTGCCTGCCTCGCTCCGAGACCCATGGTGATGTGGGTCCTCTGGTTTGAGGCCACATGTGCTGGGTACCTCAACTTTCGATGATGTGGCCCCACGGGTGTGAGGACACTCCTGCCTGGTTCCCAGCCCCTTGCTTATGTGGGCACTCTGGTGAGAGTCTGATCTTGACTGGGTTCCTTACCCTTCTGTGAGGTGGGCCCTCTGATGTGAGGTCACTCCTGCCTGGATGGCTCATGTCGCCTTGGCGACGTAGGCCCTCTGTTGGCCACTGAAGCATGCTGGGAGCCTCCTACCCTCTTTAATAAGGGCCCTGCAAGAAACGCATATGCCCTTTTTGACCAAGTGCATCATTGTCGAGGTTCTGCCTCTTCTCCTATACTTTCAGAGGACTTCCCGTCTACCTCCTGAAATCGTGTTCCTGGAATTCTGCCCCGCGTTCAAGTCCTCTTTGCAGCCTTACTTCAATATATTTTTGGACGATAGCTGTCATTTATAACTCTGCAGGTTTGTGAATTACAGTGCCCCTGAGCTCCTTTCTTCAACTCGCTTTCTTGTGAGCTGGCCGCAAAACCGCAGGATTGCTTCAGGCCCTAATCTGGTTCCGACACGGCATGCTGAGCCTTTGGCTAATTCCTCTTCCTGGTGGGAAATGAGCGTTAAATTTTTTCGTGCAGACACCTACAGCTAATCTCTCATTGGTTCTCCCTATTCCTGTTCATCTTGCGCAGAAATTCCAAACTGTGCCAAACAGGAGGTTAAAGGCACTGACTCTCCAAGTGGGGAGAGTGTTAGTAAAGCGTCTGGAATGGTAAAACCGAGTAAGAGGGGACGAAAACTGAGACGCATTTAAAAAGTTTTCCCGGTCACATGGTGCACCATATTCTGGGTTGCCCATGCATGTTTTACCTGAAGGAAGAATCCCTTAAACCTGGAGAGTTGGGACCCATGGACTGGGTACCACGCAGTATGACTTCAAAGGGTTGCCTTTGCTCACCGAACGTCACCAATGCTATCAGCCCGAAGTGTCCAGCCTTATGTCTCCCTCAGCTCGGGGTGTAGATGTGGTAAATCCACGTTGCATCACAAGCCCTGAATGAATTATTTAAGAATTGCTCTCTATTTCACTGTCATTGTGTTCTGTTTTTGTAATTTATTTTGATAATGGGATTTATCGTATTTTCACTGCTGCGTTTATGCCGCTGTACACATGCTTGATTCTCTTATGGAGACATATAAATCCATGGGTTTTCAGATTCTTACTAGTCAGGTATATTCCTAGGCATTGAATATGGGGTGTTGAGTCCATTTCGTGGAGCAAGGAGTAGGTCCTGACTATTACATATTTGCTTATGGAAAGGTATCTGTGCTAATTTCAATCTCTGGTTTTATGCAGCACCACAACTCACCTTTCCCCTTAAGCAAGCATAAGTTGGTTTTCTAAATTTGAGACCCTTTTCTGTTTTGTAATTGAGTTCATGTGCAGCCATGTTTGCATTCCGTGTATTTGAGATATCTTATGGTGTTTCTTTTTCTGTGTGACTTAGTTAACTTAGAATGATCGTACCTGAATCCACTCATTATGCCGCGACGGGCCTCATGACATAGATTTCATTGCTGAGTGATATTCCATTGTACGTACGTACAACAACTTCTTTATCCATTTTTTGCTTTCTGGGATATTTCACTTGTACCGTAAATGAGGTTCTTGTAAGCAGAGCCGTCCAAAATTTATGGGTGGCTGCGTCTTTTTGATTTTAATTTCCCTAAGCTATAGAACCATAAGTTGAAGTGCCGTAGGCTCCGTTGCTTAGTTTTTTAGGTGTTTGAGGAAACACCATACATTTCTCCAGAGTGGCTGTTGGCAATTTACATCCCGCCCATCAGCATAACAAGGCTCCCTGTTCTCCATGGCCTGTGCTGTCTTTCTGGATTTTACACTTTTTTCAGATGGCCCTTTTGAACGGGGGGCAGTGAGACTTCTTTGTAGTGCAGATTTCCTTAACATGCTGGCTTGGTTGGCCAAAAAGGGCGTATGCGTTTTTTCCTGAATATATTCAGGAAAAAACGCATACGCCCTTTTTGGCCAAGTGCATCATTGTCGACGTTCTGCCTCTTTTCCTATGCTTTAAATGCAATTCCAGTCTACCCCCTGAAATCGTTTTCCTGCAATTCTGCCCCGCTTTCCAGTCCTCTTCGCAGCCTTCCTTCAATATATTTTTGGACGATAGCTGTCATTTATAACTCTGAAGGTTTGTGAATTACAGTGCCCCTGAGCTCCTTTCTTCAACTCGCTTTCTTGTGAGCTGGCCGCAAACCCGCAGGAATGCTTCAGGCCCTAATCTGGTTCCGGCACGGCATGCTGAGCCTTTGGTTAATTCCTCTTCCTGGTGGGAAATGAGCGTTCCATTTGCCCGTCCAGACACCTACAGCTAGTCTCTCATTGGTTCTCCCTATTCCTGTTCATCTTGCGCAGAAATTGCAAACTGTGCCAAACAGGAGGTTAAAGGCACTGACTCTCCAAGTGGGGAGAGTGTTAGTAAACGGTCTGGAATGGTGAACCCGAGTAAAAGGGGACGAAAACTGAGATGCATTTGAAAACGTTTCCCGGTCACACAGTGCACCGTACTGTGGGATTCCCATGCATGTTTTAGCTGAAGGAAGAATCCCTTAATCCTGGAGAGTTGGGATCCATGGAATGGGTACCATGCAGTATGACTTCAAAGGGTCTGCATTTGCTCATCGAACCTCACCAATGCTATCAGCCCGAAGTGTCCAGCCTTATGTCTCACTCAGCTCTGGGTGTAGATGTGGTAAATCCAGGTTGCATCACAAGCCCTGAATGAATTATTTAAGAATTGCTCTCTATTTCACTGTCATTGTGTTTGTTTTTGTAATTCATTTTGATAATGGGTTTTATCGGATTTTCTCTGCTGCATTCATGCCGCTGTACACACACTTGAGTCTCTTACGGAGACATATAAATCCATGGGTTTGAAGGTTCTTACTAGTCATGTGTAATCCTAGGCGTTGAATATGGGGTGTTTAGTCCATTTCGTTGAGCAAGGGCTAGGTCTTGACTATTACATATTTGGCTTATGGAAAGGTATCTGTGCTAATTTCTATCTCTGGTTTTATGCAGCACCACAACTCACCTTTCCCCTTAAGCAAGCATAAGTTGGTTTTCTAAATTTGAGACCCTGTTCTGTTTTGTAATTCAGTTCATGTGTAGCCAAGTTTACATTCCGTGTATTAGTGATATCTTATGATGTTTCATTTTCTGTGTGACTTATTTCACTTAGAATCATCGTACCTGAATCGACTCATTATGCCGCGACGGGCCTTATGACATAGATTTCATTGGTGAGTGATATTCCTTTGTACGTACGTACCACACTTCTTTATCCATTTTTCGCTTTCTGGGATATTTAACTTGTACCGTAGACGAGGTTCTTGTAAACAGACCCGTAAACAGAAACTTTGCGGTGGCTGTGTGTTTTTGATTTTAATTTCCCTAAGCTATAGGAAAATAAGTGGTAATGCCGTAGGCTCCGTTGCTTTGTTTTTTAGGTTTTTGAGGAAACACCATACACATCTCCAGAGTGGCTGTTGGCAATTTACATCCCGCCCATCAGCATAACAAGGCTCCCTGTTCTCCATGGCCTGTGCTGCCTTTCTGGATTTTACACTTTTCTCAGATGGCCCTTTTGAACGGGGGGCAGTGAGACTTCATTGTAGTGCAGATTTCTTTAACATGCTTGCTTGGTTGGCCAAAAAGGGCGTATGCGTTTTTTCCTGAATATATTCAGGAAAAAACGCATACGCCCTTTTTGGCCAAGTGCATCATTGTCGACGTTCTGCCTCTTTTCCTATGCTTTAAATGCAATTCCAGTCTACCCCCTGAAATCGTTTTCTTGCAATTCTGACCCGCTTTCAAGTCCTCTTCGCAGCCTTCCTTCAATATATTTTTGGGTGATAGCTGTCATTTATAACTCTGCAGGTTTGTGAATTACAGTGTCCCTGAGCTCCTTTCTTCAACTCGCTTTCTTGTGAGCTGGCCGCAAACCCGCAGGATTGCTTCAGGCCCTAATCTGGTTCCGGCACGGCATGCTGAGCCTTTGGTTAATTCCTCTTCCTGGTGGGAAATGAGCGTTAAATTTGCCCGTGCAGACACCTTCACACGAGTCTTCATGGTGCCACTTTGCCCCGGTTATCTCTATGGAGGTTGGAGTTGGAGGGCCTCCTCGCTCAAGGTCAGTGTGCCCATGGAGCCAACCCTGCAACTTCAGGGCATGGTTGGGTGTTAGGATCACCACGTGGGGTCCTTTTCCCTTCGGAGGGAGGTGGCCTTTTGGGCTGCTGATTTCCAGGTTTTCAGATACTGCCAGTATCTTGGCCAGATGTGGCGGTGGGCCAAGCCCCTTGGTGACCGTAGTTTATCCTACATGGATCGCATTCTTGCATTGTTCCATTTCAAGTGGTCCCAGGTTTTGCACTAATACTCCAATGGCGATTCACCGTTCACCAGGAATGTAAAGGTCAAAGTGTTTAGCTAAATTAGGGAGTTCCAGGGCAAGGGTCTGAATTGACTGCTCTTTCCATTCTTGAAAGGCCACTTCTGCATTCTATTCAAAAGGATCATCATCTTTTCCTTTCAGTGTTTCATATAGAGGCCCAGCTAGTAGACTGTAGTTAGGGATAGAGAAGCAGCAAACCCTGGCCTCCCCAGGAACCCCTAAGCTGTCTTCTAGTTTCAGAAATGGGTAAGGCTGTAAATTGTTTCTTCCCTTTCCTGGGATGGGCTTCTCCGACCTTCTGTGAGAATGAAGCCCAGGCAGGTCACCGTAGTCTGTGATATTTGAGCTTTGTCTTGGACAACTTGTATCCTTTATTGGCTTGGTAGTTCAGAGGTCTCCTTAGTAGGGCTGGCGATCAGAATGTCGTCTGCATATTGAAGGTGTGTTTCTTTTTCCAGAGGTAGAACTTTTAGTTCTTTAGCTGAGCTTTCCCCAAAGATGGTGTGGGAATTTTTGAACCCTTGGGGCAACACGGCCCGGAAGTATTGTTTTAGTTGTATGTTGAGTCCTGCCACTCACAAGCCAAAATTTCTTGTGACTCTGGGACTAATAGAATACAAAAGAAGGCATCATTGAAGACTAATACAGAATACCATGTCCTGGTGGTTGGTAGAATGACAAGCAGGGTGTAGGATTTAGGAACTACTGGAGGTATATCCTCGGTGGCTTCACTGACTGTCCTGACATCCTTTACCAGGACTCCAACAGCCCATGGGGCTCTCGAGGTCAGGCCAATCCCAGGATATGGAGCTCACCTGGGCAGGTACCCCACCCCCACCCCAGCCCATGGGGCTCTCGTGTTCAGGCCCCTCCCAGGATATGGGGTTCCCTGGGCAGGTTCCCCTGCAGCCCATGGGGCTCTCGTGGTCAGGCCCCTCCCAGGATACAGAGCTACCCTTGCGGGTACCATGGCAGGGCTGGGAACACAGGAACCGTGCATATCGCCCTCATTGCAGAGCACTCCCAGCTCACCTGTCACTCAGATCTGACACAGAGCACCTCAGAGCAGGACTTGAACTAACAAACAGCAGCTCCGACAGGTCTGTGACCCTGGGCATCACTCTGTGTGGCCTCCCTCCACCTGGTCTTCCAGAGACTTCCACTGCACCTGGGACACCAGGCCTCTGTCTCCACCCACCAGCCACCCCTCCTCTCCCTGACTCCTGGGTTCCTCTCATTAGGAGAGGGTTTTCTTGAAGTTGTCTCCCACTCATGGGCCAGATAATATAATTAGAAAACAAGCCAGAGCTGCAGCCCCTTGTCTATCCTGACTCTCAGGAGCCCACACCTGTTCCTTGGACCTGGCCGATTCAGCAAGTTCCAGTTTCTGCAACTGTGAGCCCCTGAGGGGTGATTATTGGCTGGCCTGGGAAGCCCGACCGTGCCGGCCAGACCTCCCCAGGTGTGCCTGGGTTCAGATCAATATAAACACCGCTCCAGGCAGCAAGAGCCCCTGCAGCTGTGCCTGACGCCATTTTCTCTGCCCTGTCAGCAGTCTTGGGGCTGGACTGGTGGGAGGGAGTGAGAGGCCACGGCTTTGTGGGTGGCCCAGTGTGAGTGGGGCTCTGCTGGACTTTCTGCAGCAGTTGCCAAGATGCCACCTGCTAAAGAAGAGGATGTGTCACCCATACCTGCCGCTGGAATTTCTCCCTGGGCAGAGGTGAGTGAGGAAGAAAGCAGTGGGGGCCGGGACAGCAGGGGTATCTCAGGCAGGGAAATGGAAAGCTTCCAGAAGAGCACCCAGGGCCAGGACCATCCTGGCTGGCCTGCAGGCACCAAGTCGGCTGGCATGCTGTCACTCATGTGGCTCCATGGCCCTTCCTCTAGGCTTTCAAGTCCTTGTACATATTCAGGTGTTTTACCTGGGAAGGGTGGGAACATTTCAGCAGCAGCTGGCCTGGGGCTCAGCCCACGTTTACTCACAGATGCCTCTGCACGGTCCCCCAGCTTTGCAATGAGGACGCTTGTTGCGTGGGGCCTGCTGGCTGAATGGGAGATGATTCCCCACCACTGACCAACTTCAGAATTGTTTACAACTGGAGCAAGTGCCCTGATACGGTTTTCCTCTGTGTAACTGGTGGGTTCTGTTTTTTTTTCTTTTTTTCGTTTTTGGTTCAAGGTAGATTTTATTCCTCTTTTTTGTATTTACAGATATAAGCATGGAAATAATTTATTCATATAAATACATGTATGTGAAGGGAAGAATATTTTTTCTGTTTTACTTTTTGTAATTTGAATTTTATTTTATTTTTTTATACAGCAGGTTCTTTTTGGTTATCTATTTTATACATATAAATGTATACATGCCAATCCCAATCTCTCAACTCCCCCCACCACCACCCCCCAACAGCTTTCCCCCCTTGGTGTCCATACGTTTGTTGTCTACATCTGTTGCTCTATTTCTGCCTGGCAAAACGGTTCATCTGTACAATTTTTCTAGGTTCCACATATATGCATTAATAGACAAGATTTGTTTTTCTCTTTCTGACTTACTTCACTCTGTATGACAGTCTCTAGATCCATCAACGTCTCTACAAATGACCCAATTTCATTCCTTTTTATGGCTTAGTAATATTCCATTTTATATATGTACCACATCTTTATGCATTCGTCTGTCTGTGGGCATTTAGGTTGCTTCCATTACCTGGATATTGTAAATAGTGATGCAATGAACATTGCGGTGAATGTCTCTTTTTGATTTATGGTTTTGTCTGGGTATATGCCCAGTAGTGGGATTGCTGTATCATATGGTAATTCTATTCTTAGTTTTATAAGAAACTCCATAATGTTCTCCACAGTGACTGTATCAATTTACATTCCCAACAATAGTGGAAGAGGGTTCCTTATCTCCACACCCTTTCCAGCATTTGTTGTTTGTAGATTTTCTGATGATGCCCATTCTAACAGGTGTGAGGTGATACACCATGGATGAGTCTATTTCGTTGAGCAAAGAGTAGGTCTTGTCTATTACATATTTGGCTTATGGAACGGTATGTGTGCTAATTTCAATCTCTGGTTTTATACAGCACCCCAACTCAACTTTCCCCTTAAGCAAGCATAAGTTTTTATCTAAATGTGAGACTCTGTTCGGTTTTGGAATTCAGTTTATGTGTAGCCAAGTTTACACTCTCTCTATTAGTGATATCTTATGATAATTATCTTTCTCTGTGTGACCTATTTCTCTTAGAATCATCATACTTAAATCCACTCAATTTGCTGCTACAGGCCTGATGACATTGATTTCATTGCTGAGTGATATTCCGTTGTACGTAAGTAGCACAACTCCTTTATCCATTTTTTTCTTTCTGGGATATTTAATTTGTACTGGACTCAAGGTTCTTGTAAACACAGCAGCCCTAAATTTTGTGTTGGCTGTGTCTTGTTGATTTTAATTTTCCTAAGCTATAGGGCCAAAAGTGGAAGTGCCCTAGGGTCTGTAGCTTTGTTTTTCAGATGTTTCAGGATACACCATAAACATCTCCAGAGTGTCTGTTGGCAATTTACATCCCGCCCATCAGCATAACAAGGCTCCCTGTTCTCCATGGCCTGTCCTGTGTTTCTGGTTTT
The DNA here is from genome assembly GCF_059928025.1 of Delphinapterus leucas. Taxonomy (NCBI): domain Eukaryota; kingdom Metazoa; phylum Chordata; class Mammalia; order Artiodactyla; family Monodontidae; genus Delphinapterus; species Delphinapterus leucas. The sequence goes on along the minus strand of NW_028322243.1, from coordinate 363,769 downwards.
TACACTTTTTTCAGATGGCCCTTTTGACGAATGGGAAATGAGACTTCATTGTAGTGCGGATTTCCATTTCTCGAGTGCTTGGTTGGCCAAAAAGGGCATATGTGTTTTTTCCTGAATATATTCAGGAAAAAATGTTTACGCACTTTTGTCCAAGTGCATCACTGTCAAAGATCTGCCGCTTTTCACATGCTTTAAATGCAATTCCAATCTACCTCCTGAAATATGATTCCTGCAATTCTGCCTCGTTTTCAAGTCCTCTTTGCAGACTTACTTCCATATAATTTTGCCAATAGCTGTCATTTATAACACTGCAGGTTTGTGAATTACAGTGCCCGTGATTTCCTTTCTTAACTCGTTTCCTTGAAAACTGGCCACAGAACCGCAGGTTTGCTTCAGGCCGTAATCAGGGTCCGGCACGGCACTCTGAGACTTTGGTTCATTCCACTTCCTGGTGGGAAATTAGAGTTAAATGTGCCCCTCCAGACACCTGCCTCACTCCTAGCCCCTTGGTGATGTGTGTCCTGTGGTTTGAGGCCACATGTGCTGGGTTCCTCACCTTTGGCTGATGTGGCCCCACTGGTGTGAGGACACTCCTGCCTGGTTCCCATCCCCTTGGTGATGTGGGCCATCCGCTGAGAGTCTGATCCTGGTTGGGTTCCTCACACTTCTGTGAGGTGGGCCCTCTTCTCTGAGGTCACTCCTGCCTGGCTGGCACGCCCCGCCTTGGCGACGTCGGCCCTCTGGTGGGATTTGGTGCCTGCTGGGTGTCTCCTCCCCTCGGTAATGAGGGCCCTCTGGCGTCAGACCCTAACTCCTGGGCTCCCAATATTTTCTGATATGCGCCCTGTGGTTCGAGTACACTCCTGCCAGGTTCCCAACCCCATGGGAATGTGGGCCTTCTGCTCTGAGGTCCCAACCGTGGGTTGCTCAGTTTCATGATGAGGGCCCTCTGCTGTGAGTTCTCTCCGGCCTGGATCCCATAGCCTCGCTGCTCCTGGCCACCTGCTGGGAGGTTCCAACTGCGGGATTCCTCACCTTTTTTCTTCTATGGGCCCTCTGTTTTGAGACTCCTCCGGCCTGCCTCACTCCCAGCCCCTTGGTGATGTGTGTCCTCTGGTTTGAGGCCACGTATGCTGGGTCCCTCGTCTTTCGATGATGTGGCCCCACTGGTGTGAGGACACTCCTGCCTGGTTCCTATCCCCTTGATGATGTGGGCCCTCTGGTGAGAGTCTGATCCTGGCTGGGTTCCTCACCCTTCTGTGAGGGGGGCCCTCTGCTGTGAGGTCACTCCTGCCTGGCTGGCACACCCCACCTGGGCAACATCGGCCCTCTTGTGGCAGTTGGAGCCTGCTGGGAACCTCCCCTCGGTGATGGGGGCCCTCTTGCCTCAGGCCCTAACTGCTGGGTACCCACATTTTCTGATACGTGCTAAGTGGTGCGAGGACACTCCTGCGAGGTTCCCATCCCCATGGGCATGTGGGCCTTCTGCTCTAAGGTCCCAACACCTGTGTTGTTCACCGTTTCATGATGTTGGCTCTCTGGTGTTAGTTCACCCAGGCCTAGATCCCATAGCCTCTGTGCTCTGAGCGGCCTGCTGGGAGGTTCCTACTGCTGGATTCCTTACCTTTTTTATTCTTTGGGTCCTGTGTTTTCATGCTCCTACTTCCTGACTCACTCCCAGCCCATTTGTGATGTAGGTCCTCTTGTTTAAGGCCACATGTACCAGTTTCCTCACCTTTATTGATGTGGCCCCACTGGTGTGAGGACACTCCTGCCTGGTTCCCATCCCCTTGGTGATGTGGGCCCTCTGGTGAGAGTCTGATCCTGTCTGGATTCCTCACACTTCTGTGAGGTGGGCCCTCTGCTGTGAGGTAACTCCTGCCTGGCTTGCTCCCATTGCCTTGGTGACGTCGGCCCTCTGGTGGCATTTGGAGCCTGCTGGTAGCCTCCTCTCCTCCGTGATGAGGGCCCTCTGGCGCCCGGCCATAACTGCTGGGTTCCCACATTTTCTGATACGTGCTAAGTTGTGCGAGGACACTCCTGCGAGGTTCCCATCCCCATGGGGATGTGGGCCTTCTGCTCTGAGGTCCCACTGGCTGGGTTGCTCACAGTTTCATGATGTGGGCCCTCTGCTGTGAGTTCACTGTGGCCTGGATCCCATAGACTCCATGCTCTGGGCCACCTGCTGGGAGGTTCAAACTCCTGGATACCTCACATTTTTTATTCTGTGGGCCCTGTGTTGTTAGGCTACTCCTGCCTGCCTCACTCGGAGCACCTTGGAAATGTGGGTCCTCTGGTTTAGGCCACATGTGCTGGGTTCCTCACCTTTCTATAATGTGGCCACACTGGTGTGAGGACACTCCTGCCTTGTTCCGATCCCCTTGGTGATGTGGGCCCTCTGGTGAGAGTCTTATCCTGGCCGGGTTCCTCACCCTTCTGTGAGGTAGGCCCTCTGCTGTGAGGTCACTCCTGCCTGGCTGGCACACGTCAACGTGGCGACGTGGGCCCTCAGTTGGGAGTTGGTGCCTGCTGGGAGTCTCCTCCCCTCGGTAATGTGGGCCCTCTGGCGTCAGACCCTAACTTCTGGGCTCCCAAAATTTTCTGATGTGCGCCCTGTGGTGCGAGTACACTCCTGCCAGGATCCCAACCCCATGGGGATGTGGGCCTTCTGCTCTAAGGTCCCAACGGCTGGGTTGCTCACAGTTTCATAATGAGGGCCCTCTGTTTTGAGTTCAGTCAGGCCTGGATCCCATAGCCTCGCTGCTCCTGTTCACCTGCTGGGAGGTTCCAACTGCAGGATCCCTCACCTTTTTTACGCTATGGGCCCTCTGTTTGGAGGCTCCTCCTGCCTGCCTCACTCCCAGCCCCTTGGTGATGTGTGTCCTGTAGTTTGAGGCCACGTGTGCTGGGTCCGTCACATTTCGGTGATGTGACCACACTGGTGTGAGAACACTCCTGCCTGGTTTCCATTCCCTTGGTGATGTGGGCCCTCCGGTGAGAGTCTGATCCTCTTTGGGTTCCTCACACTTTTGTGTGGTTGGCCCTCTGCTCTGAGGTCACTCCTGCCTGGCTGGCACACCCTGCATTGGCGACGTCGGCCTTCTGGTAGCAGTTGGAGCTTGCTGGGAGCCTCCTCTCCTCAGTGATGAGGGCCCTCTGGCGTCCGGCCCTAACTGCTGGGCTCCCCACCTTTTCTGATGTGTGCCCACTGGTGCGATGACACTCCTGCTTGGTTCCCTTCCCCATGGGGATGTGGGCCTTGTGCTCTGAGGTTACAACGGCTGGGTTGCTTACAGTATCACGATGAGGGCCCTCTGTTGTGAGTTCATCACTGCCTGGATCCCATAGCCTCAGTGCTCTGGGCCGCCTGCTGGGATGTTCCAACTGCTGGATTCCTCACCTTTTTTATACAATGGGCCATGTGTTTTGAGGTTAATCCTGCCTGCCTCGCTCCGAGACCCATGGTGATGTGGGTCCTCTGGTTTGAGGCCACATGTGCTGGGTACCTCAACTTTCGATGATGTGGCCCCACGGGTGTGAGGACACTCCTGCCTGGTTCCCAGCCCCTTGCTTATGTGGGCACTCTGGTGAGAGTCTGATCTTGACTGGGTTCCTTACCCTTCTGTGAGGTGGGCCCTCTGATGTGAGGTCACTCCTGCCTGGATGGCTCATGTCGCCTTGGCGACGTAGGCCCTCTGTTGGCCACTGAAGCATGCTGGGAGCCTCCTACCCTCTTTAATAAGGGCCCTGGAAGAAACGCATATGCCCTTTTTGACCAAGTGCATCATTGTCGAGGTTCTGCCTCTTCTCCTATACTTTCAGAGGACTTCCCGTCTACCTCCTGAAATCGTATTCCTGGAATTCTGCCCCGCTTTCCAGCCCTCTTCGCAGCCTTCCTTCAATATATTTTTGGACGATAGCTGTCATTTATAACTCTGAAGGTTTGTGAATTACAGTGCCCCTGAGCTCCTTTCTTCAACTCGCTTTCTTGTGAGCTGGCCGCAAACCCGCAGGAATGCTTCAGGCCCTAATCTGGTTCCGGCACGGCATGCTGAGCCTTTGGTTAATTCCTCTTCCTGGTGGGAAATGAGCGTTCCATTTGCCTGTCCAGACACCTACAGCTAGTCTCTCATTGGTTCTCCCTATTCCTGTTCATCTTGTGCAGAAATTGCAAACTGTGCCAAACAGGAGGTTAAAGGCACTGACTCTAAGTGGGGAGAGTGTTAGTAAATGGTCTGGAATGGTGAACCGGAGTAAAAGGGGACGAAAACTGAGATGCATTTGAAAACGTTTCCCGGTCACACAGTGCACTGTACTGTGGGTTTCCCATGCATGTTTTAGCTGAAGGAAGAATCCCTTAAACCTGGAGAGTTGGGACCCATGGAATGGGTACCATGCAGTATGACTTCAAAGGGTCTGCATTTGCTCATCGAACCTCACCAATGCTATCAACCCGAAGTGTCCAGCCTTATGTCTCACTCAGCTCTGGGTGTAGATGTGGTAAATCCAGGTTGCATCACAAGCCCTGAATGAATTATTTAAGAATTGCTCTCTATTTCACTGTCATTGTGTTTGTTTTTGTAATTCATTTTGATAATGGGTTTTATCGGATTTTCTCTGCTGCATTCATGCCGCTGTACACACACTTGAGTCTCTTACGGAGACATATAAATCCATGGGTTTGAAGGTTCTTACTAGTCATGTGTAATCCTAGGCGTTGAATATGGGGTGTTTAGTCCATTTCGTTGAGCAAGGGCTAGGTCTTGACTATTACATATTTGGCTTATGGAAAGGTATCTGTGCTAATTTCTATCTCTGGTTTTATGCAGCACCACAACTCACCTTTCCCCTTAAGCAAGCATAAGTTGGTTTTCTAAATTTGAGACCCTGTTCTGTTTTGTAATTCAGTTCATGTGTAGCCAAGTTTACATTCCGTGTATTAGTGATATCTTATGATGTTTCATTTTCTGTGTGACTTATTTCACTTAGAATCATCGTACGTGAATCCACTCATTATGCCGCGACGGGCCTGATGACATAGATTTCATTGGTGAGTGATATTCCTTTGTACGTACGTACCACACTTCTTTATCCATTTTTCGCTTTCTGGGATATTTAACTTGTACCGTAGACGAGGTTCTTGTAAACAGACCCATAAACAGAAACTTTGCGGTGGCTGTGTGTTTTTGATTTTAATTTCCCTAAGCTATAGGAAAATAAGTGGTAATGCCGTAGGCTCCGTTGCTTTGTTTTTTAGGTTTTTGAGGAAACACCATACACATCTCCAGAGTGGCTGTTGGCAATTTACATCCCGCCCATCAGCATAACAAGGCTCCCTGTTCTCCATGGCCTGTGCTGCCTTTCTGGATTTTACACTTTTTTCAGATGGCCCTTTTGAACGGGGGGCAGTGAGACTTCATTGTAGTGCAGATTTCTTTAACATGCTTGCTTGGTTGGCCAAAAAGGGCGTATGCGTTTTTTCCTGAATATATTCAGGAAAAAACGCATACGCCCTTTTTGGCCAAGTGCTTCATTGTCGACGTTCTGCCTCTTTTCCTATGCTTTAAATGCAATTCCAGTCTACCCCCTGAAATCGTTTTCTTGCAATTCTGCCCCGCTTTCAAGTCCTCTTCGCAGCCTTCCTTCAATATATTTTTGGGTGATAGCTGTCATTTATAACTCTGCAGGTTTGTGAATTACAGTGTCCCTGAGCTCCTTTCTTCAACTCGCTTTCTTGTGAGCTGGCCGCAAACCCGCAGGATTGCTTTAGGCCCTAATCTGGTTCCAGCACGGCATGCTGAGCCTTTGGTTAATTCCTCTTCCTGGTGGGAAATGAGCGTTAAATTTGCCCGTGCAGACACCTTCACACGAGTCTTCATGGTGCCACTTTGCCCCGGTTATCTCTATGGAGGTTGGAGTTGGAGGGCCTCCTCGCTCAAGGTCAGTGTGCCCATGGAGCCAACCCTGCAACTTCAGGGCATGGTTGGGTGTGAGGATCACCACGTGGGGTCCTTTTCCCTTCGGAGGGAGGTGGCCTTTTGGGCTGCTGATTTCCAGGTTTTCAGATACTGCCAGTATCTTGGCCAGATGTGGCGGTGGGCCAAGCCCCTTGGTGACCGTAGTTTATCCTACCTGGATCGCATTCTTGCATTGTTCCATTTCAAGTGGTCCCAGGTTTTGCACTAATACTCCAATGGCGATTCACCGTTCACCAGGAATGTAAAGGTCAAAGGGTTTAGCTAAATTAGGGAGTTCCAGGGCAAGGGTCTGAATTGACTGCTCTTTCCATTCCTGAAAGGCCACTTCTGCATTCTATTCAAAAGGATCATCATCTTTTCCTTTCAGTGTTTCATATAGAGGCCCAGCTAGTAGACTGTAGTTAGGGATCCAGAAGCAGCAAACCCTGGCCTCCCCAGGAACCCCTAAGCTGTCTTCTAGGTTCAGAAATGGGTAAGGCTGTAAATTGTTTCTTCCCTTTCCTGGGATGGGCTTCTCCGACCTTCTGTGAGAATGAAGCCCAGGCAGGTCACCGTAGTCTGTGATATTTGAGCTTTTTCTTGGACAACTTGTATCCTTTATTGGCTTGGTAGTTCAGAGGTCTCCTTAGTAGGGCTGGCGATCAGAATGTCGTCTGCATATTGAAGGAGTGTTTCCTTTTCCAGAGGTAGAACTTTTAGTTCTTTAGCTGAGCTTTCCCCAAAGATGGTGTGGGAATTTTTGAACCCTTGGGGCAACACGGCCCGGAAGTATTGTTTTAGTTGTATGTTGAGTCCTGCCACTCACAAGCCAAAATTTCTTGTGACTCTGGGACTAATAGAATACAAAAGAAGGCATCATTGAAGACTAATACAGAATACCATGTCCTGGTGGTTGGTAGAATGACCAGCAGGGTGTAGGATTTAGGAACTACTGGAGGTATATCCTCGGTGGCTTCACTGACTGTCCTGACATCCTTTACCAGGACTCCAGCAGCCCATGGGGCTCTCGAGGTCAGGCCAATCCCAGGATATGGAGCTCACCTGGGCAGGTACCCCACCCCCACCCCAGCCCATGGGGCTCTCGTGTTCAGGCCCCTCCCAGGATATGGGGTTCCCTGGGCAGGTTCCCCTGCAGCCCATGGGGCTCTCGTGGTCAGGCCCCTCCCAGGATACAGAGCTACCCTTGCAGGTACCATGGCAGGGCTGGGAACACAGGAACCGTGCATATCGCCCTCATTGCAGAGCACTCCCAGCTCACCTGTCACTCAGATCTGACACAGAGCACCTCAGAGCAGGACTTGAACTAACAAACAGCAGCTCCGACAGGTCTGTGACCCTGGGCATCACTCTGTGTGGACTCCCTCCACCTGGTCTTCCAGAGACTTCCACTGCACCCAGGGCACCAGGCCTCTGTCTACACCCACCAGCCACCCCTCCTCTCCCTGACTCCTGGGTTCCTCTCATTAGGAGAGGGTTTTCTTGAAGTTGTCTCCCACTCATGGGCCAGATAATATAATTAGAAAACAAGCCAGAGCTGCAGCCCCTTGTCTATCCTGACTCTCAGGAGCCCACACCTGTTCCTTGGACCTGGCCGATTCAGCAAGTTCCAGTTTCTGCAACTGTGAGCCCCTGAGGGGTGATTATTGGCTGACCTGGGAAGCCCGACCGTGCCGGCCAGCCCTCCCCAGGTGTGCCTGGGTTCAGATCAATATAAACACCGCTCCAGGCAGCAAGAGCCCCTGCAGCTGTGCCTGACGCCATTTTCTCTGCCCTGTCAGCAGTCTTGGGGCTGGACTGGTGGGAGGGAGTGAGAGGCCACGGCTTTGTGGGTGGCCCAGTGTGAGTGGGGCTCTGCTGGACTTTCTGCAGCAGTTGCCAAGATGCCACCTGCTAAAGAAGAGGATGTGTCACTCATACCTGCCGCTGGAATTTCTCCCTGGGCAGAGGTGAGTGAGGAAGAAAGCAGTGGGGGCCTGGACAGCAGGGGTATCTCAGGCAGGGAAATGGAAAGCTTCCAGAAGAGCACCCAGGGCCAGGACCATCCTGGCTGGCCTGCAGGCACCAAGTCGGCTGGCATGCTGTCACTCATGTGGCTCCATGGCCCTTCCTCTAGGCTTTCAAGTCCTTGTACATATTCAGGTGTTTTACCTGGGAAGGGTGGGAACATTTCAGCAGCAGCTGGCCTGGGGCTCAGCCCACGTTTACTCACAGATGCCTCGGCACAGTCCCCCAGCTTTGCAATGAGGACGCTTGTTGCGTGGGGCCTGCTGGCTGAATGGGAGATGATTCCCCACCACTGACCAACTTCAGAATTGTTTACAACTGGAGCAAGTGCCCTGATACGGTTTTCCTCTGTGTAACTGGTGGGTCCTGTTTTTTTTTCTTTTTTTCGTTTTTGGTTCAAGGTAGATTTTATTCCTCTTTTTTGTATTTACAGATATAAGCATGGAAATAATTTATTCATATAAATACATGTATGTGAAGGGAAGAATATTTTTTCTGTTTTACTTTTTGTAATTTGAATTTTATTTTATTTTTTTATACAGCAGGTTCTTTTTGGTTATCTATTTTATACATATAAATGTATACATGCCAATCCCAATCTCTCAACTCCCCCCACCACCACCCCCCAACAGCTTTCCCCCCTTGGTGTCCATACGTTTGTTGTCTACATCTGTTGCTCTATTTCTGCCTGGCAAAACGGTTCATCTGTACAATTTTTCTAGGTTCCACATATAGGCATTAATAGACAAGATTTGTTTTTCTCTTTCTGACTTACTTCACTCTGTATGACAGTCTCTAGATCCATCAACGTCTCTACAAATGACCCAATTTCATTCCTTTTTATGGCTTAGTAATATTCCATTTTATATATGTACCACTTCTTTATGCATTCGTCTGTCTGTGGGCATTTAGGTTGCTTCCATTACCTGGATATTGTAAATAGTGATGCAATGAACATTGCGGTGAATGTCTCTTTTTGATTTATGGTTTTGTCTGGGTATATGCCCAGTAGTGGGATTGCTGTATCATATGGTAATTCTATTCTTAGTTTTATAAGAAACTCCATAATGTTCTCCACAGTGACTGTATCAATTTACATTCCCAACAATAGTGGAAGAGGGTTCCTTATCTCCACACCCTTTCCAGCATTTGTTGTTTGTAGATTTTCTGATGATGCCCATTCTAACAGGTGTGAGGTGATACACCATGGATGAGTCTATTTCGTTGAGCAAAGAGTAGGTCTTGTCTATTACATATTTGGCTTATGGAACGGTATGTGTGCTAATTTCAATCTCTGGTTTTATACAGCACCCCAACTCAACTTTCCCCTTAAGCAAGCATAAGTTTTTATCTAAATGTGAGACTCTGTTCGGTTTTGGAATTCAGTTTATGTGTAGCCAAGTTTACACTCTCTCTATTAGTGATATCTTATGATAATTATCTTTCTCTGTGTGACCTATTTCTCTTAGAATCATCATACTTAAATCCACTCAATTTGCTGCTACAGGCCTGATGACAGTGATTTCATTGCTGAGTGATATTCCGTTGTACGTAAGTAGCACAACTCCTTTATCCATTTTTTTCTTTCTGGGATATTTAATTTGTACTGGACTCAAGGTTCTTGTAAACACAGCAGCCCTAAATTTTGTGTTGGCTGTGTCTTGTTGATTTTAATTTTCCTAAGCTATAGGGCCAAAAGTGGAAGTGCCCTAGGGTCTGTAGCTTTGTTTTTCAGATGTTTCAGGATACACCATAAACATCTCCAGAGTGTCTGTTGGCAATTTACATCCCGCCCATCAGCATAACAAGGCTCCCTGTTCTCCATGGCCTGTCCTGTGTTTCTGGTTTTTACACTTTTTTCAGATGGCCCTTTTGACGAATGGGAAATGAGACTTCATTGTAGTGCGGATTTCCATTTCTCGAGTGCTTGGTTGGCCAAAAAGGGCATATGTGTTTTTTCCTGAATATATTCAGGAAAAAATGTTTACGCACTTTTGTCCAAGTGCATCACTGTCAAAGATCTGCCGCTTTTCACATGCTTTAAATGCAATTCCAATCTACCTCCTGAAATATGATTCCTGCAATTCTGCCTCGTTTTCAAGTCCTCTTTGCAGACTTACTTCCATATAATTTTGCCAATAGCTGTCATTTATAACACTGCAGGTTTGTGAATTACAGTGCCCGTGATTTCCTTTCTTAACTCGTTTCCTTGAAAACTGGCCACAGAACCGCAGGTTTGCTTCAGGCCGTAATCAGGGTCCGGCACGGCACTCTGAGACTTTGGTTCATTCCACTTCCTGGTGGGAAATTAGAGTTAAATGTGCCCCTCCAGACACCTGCCTCACTCCTAGCCCCTTGGTGATGTGTGTCCTGTGGTTTGAGGCCACATGTGCTGGGTTCCTCACCTTTGGCTGATGTGGCCCCACTGGTGTGAGGACACTCCTGCCTGGTTCCCATCCCCTTGGTGATGTGGGCCCTCCAGTGAGAGTCTGATCCTGGTTGGGTTCCTCACACTTCTGTGAGGTGGGCCCTCTTCTCTGAGGTCACTCCTGCCTGGCTGGCACACCCCGCCTTGGCGACGTCGGCCCTCTGGTGGGATTTGGTGCCTGCTGGGTGTCTCCTCCCCTCGGTAATGAGGGCCCTCTGGCGTCAGACCCTAACTCCTGGGCTCCCAATATTTTCTGATATGCGCCCTGTGGTTCGAGTACACTCCTGCCAGGTTCCCAACCCCATGGGAATGTGGGCCTTCTGCTCTGAGGTCCCAACCGTGGGTTGCTCAGTTTCATGATGAGGGCCCTCTGCTGTGAGTTCTCTCCGGCCTGGATCCCATAGCCTCGCTGCTCCTGGCCACCTGCTGGGAGGTTCCAACTGCGGGATTCCTCACCTTTTTTCTTCTATGGGCCCTCTGTTTTGAGACTCCTCCGGCCTGCCTCACTCCCAGCCCCTTGGTGATGTGTGTCCTCTGGTTTGAGGCCACGTATGCTGGGTCCCTCGTCTTTCGATGATGTGGCCCCACTGGTGTGAGGACACTCCTGCCTGGTTCCTAACCCCTTGATGATGTGGGCCCTCTGGTGAGAGTCTGATCCTGGCTGGGTTCCTCACCCTTCTGTGAGGGGGGCCCTCTGCTGTGAGGTCACTCCTGCCTGGCTGGCACACCCCACCTGGGCAACATCGGCCCTCTTGTGGCAGTTGGAGCCTGCTGGGAACCTCCCCTCGGTGATGGGGGCCCTCTTGCCTCAGGCCCTAACTGCTGGGTACCCACATTTTCTGATACGTGCTAAGTGGTGCGAGGACACTCCTGCGAGGTTCCCATCCCCATGGGCATGTGGGCCTTCTGCTCTAAGGTCCCAACACCTGTGTTGTTCACCGTTTCATGATGTTGGCTCTCTGGTGTTAGTTCACCCAGGCCTAGATCCCATAGCCTCTGTGCTCTGAGCGGCCTGCTGGGAGGTTCCTACTGCTGGATTCCTTACCTTTTTTATTCTTTGGGTCCTGTGTTTTCATGCTCCTACTTCCTGACTCACTCCCAGCCCATTTGTGATGTAGGTCCTCTTGTTTAAGGCCACATGTACCAGTTTCCTCACCTTTATTGATGTGGCCCCACTGGTGTGAGGACACTCCTGCCTGGTTCCCATCCCCTTGGTGATGTGGGCCCTCTGGTGAGAGTCTGATCCTGTCTGGATTCCTCACACTTCTGTGAGGTGGGCCCTCTGCTGTGAGGTAACTCCTGCCTGGCTTGCTCCCATTGCCTTGGTGACGTCGGCCCTCTGGTGGCATTTGGAGCCTGCTGGTAGCCTCCTCTCCTCCGTGATGAGGGCCCTCTGGCGCCCGGCCATAACTGCTGGGTTCCCACATTTTCTGATACGTGCTAAGTGGTGCGAGGACACTCCTGCGAGGTTCCCATCCCCATGGGGATGTGGGCCTTCTGCTCTGAGGTCCCACTGGCTGGGTTGCTCACAGTTTCATGATGTGGGCCCTCTGCTGTGAGTTCACTGTGGCCTGGATCCCATAGACTCCATGCTCTGGGCCACCTGCTGGGAGGTTCAAACTGCTGGATTCCTCACATTTTTTATTCTGTGGGCCCTGTGTTGTTAGGCTACTCCTGCCTGCCTCACTCGGAGCACCTTGGAAATGTGGGTCCTCTGGTTTAGGCCACATGTGCTGGGTTCCTCACCTTTCTATAATGTGGCCACACTGGTGTGAGGACACTCCTGCCTTGTTCCGATCCCCTTGGTGATGTGGGCCCTCTGGTGAGAGTCTTATCCTGGCTGGGTTCCTCACCCTTCTGTGACGTAGGCCCTCTGCTGTGAGGTCACTCCTGCCTGGCTGGCACACGTCAACGTGGCGACGTGGGCCCTCAGTTGGGAGTTGGTGCCTGCTGGGAGTCTCCTCCCCTCGGTAATGAGGGCCCTCTGGTGTCAGACCCTAAGTCCTGGGCTCCCAAAATTTTCTGATGTGCGCCCTGTGGTGCGAGTACACTCCTGCCAGGATCCCAACCCCATGGGAATGTGGGCCTTCTGCTCTAAGGTCCCAACGGCTGGGTTGCTCACAGTTTCATAATGAGGGCCCTCTGTTTTGAGTTCAGTCAGGCCTGGATCCCATAGCCTCGCTGCTCCTGGCCACCTGCTGGGAGGTTCCAACTGCGGGATCCCTCACCTTTTTTACGCTATGGGCCCTCTGTTTGGAGGCTCCTCCTGCCTGCCTCACTCCCAGCCCCTTGGTGATGTGTGTCCTGTAGTTTGAGGCCCCGTGTGCTGGGTCCGTCACATTTCGGTGATGTGGCCCCACTGGTGTGAGGACACTCCTGCCTGGTTTCCATTCCCTTGGTGATGTGGGCCCTCCGGTGAGAGTCTGATCCTCTTTGGGTTCCTCACACTTTTGTGTGGTTGGCCCTCTGCTCTGAGGTCACTCCTGCCTGGCTGGCACACCCTGCATTGGCGACGTCGGCCTTCTGGTAGCAGTTGGAGCTTGCTGGGAGCCTCCTCTCCTCAGTGATGAGGGCCCTCTGGCGTCCGGCCCTAACTGCTGGGCTCCCCACCTTTTCTGATGTGTGCCCACTGGTGCGATGACACTCCTGCTTGGTTCCCTTCCCCATGGGGATGTGGGCCTTGTGCTCTGAGGTTACAACGGCTGGGTTGCTTACAGTATCACGATGAGGGCCCTCTGTTGTGAGTTCATCACTGCCTGGATCCCATAGCCTCGGTGCTCTGGGCCGCCTGCTGGGATGTTCCAACTGCTGGATTCCTCACCTTTTTTATACAATGGGCCATGTGTTTTGAGGTTAATCCTGCCTGCCTCGCTCCGAGACCCATGGTGATGTGGGTCCTCTGGTTTGAGGCCACATGTGCTGGGTACCTCAACTTTCGATGATGTGGCCCCACGGGTGTGAGGACACTCCTGCCTGGTTCCCAGCCCCTTGCTTATGTGGGCACTCTGGTGAGAGTCTGATCTTGACTGGGTTCCTTACCCTTCTGTGAGGTGGGCCCTCTGATGTGAGGTCACTCCTGCCTGGATGGCTCATGTCGCCTTGGCGACGTAGGCCGTCTGTTGGCCACTGAAGCATGCTGGGAGCCTCCTACCCTCATTAATAAGGGCCCTGGAAGAAACGCATATGCCCTTTTTGACCAAGTGCATCATTGTCGAGGTTCTGCCTCTTCTCCTATACTTTCAGAGGACTTCCCGTCTACCTCCTGAAATCATATTCCTGGAATTCTGCCCCGCGTTCAAGTCCTCTTTGCAGCCTTACTTCAATATATTTTTGGACGATAGCTGTCATTTATAACTCTGCAGGTTTGTGAATTACAGTACCCCTGAGCTCCTTTCTTCAACTCGCTTTCATGTGAGCTGGCCGCAAAACCGCAGGATTGCTTCAGGCCCTAATCTGGTTCCGACACGGCATGCTGAGCCTTTGGCTAATTCCTCTTCCTGGTGGGAAATGAGCGTTAAATTTGTTCGTGCAGACACCTACAGCTAATCTCTCATTGGTTCTCCCTATTCCTGTTCATCTTGCGCAGAAATTCCAAACTGTGCCAAACAGGAGGTTAAAGGCACTGACTCTCCAAGTGGGGAGAGTGTTAGTAAAGCGTCTGGAATGGTAAAACCGAGTACGAGGGGAAGAAAACTGAGACGCATTTAAAAAGTTTTCCCGGTCACACGGTGGACCATATTCTGGGTTGCCCATGCATGTTTTACCTGAAGGAAGAATCCCTTCAACCTGGAGAGTTGGGACCCATGGAATGGGTACCACGCAGTATGACTTCAAAGGGTTGCCTTTGCTCACCGAACGTCACCAATGCTATCAGCCCGAAGTGTCCAGCCTTATGTCTCACTCAGCTCGGGGTGTAGATGTGGTAAATCCACGTTGCATCACAAGCCCTGAATGAATTATTTAAGAATTGCTCTCTATTTCACTGTCATTGTGTTTTGTTTTTGTAATTTATTTTGAAAATGGGATTTATCGGATTTTCACTGCTGCGTTTATGCCGCTGTACACATGCTTGATTCTCTTATGGAGACATATAAATCCATGGGTTTTCAGATTCTTACTAGTCAGGTATATTCCTAGGCATTGAATATGGGGTGTTGAGTCCATTTCGTGGAGCAAGGAGTAGGTCCTGACTATTACATAGTTGCTTATGGAAAGGTATCTGTGCTAATTTCAATCTCTGGTTTTATGCAGCACCACAACTCACCTTTCCCCTTAAGCAAGCATAAGTTGGTTTTCTAAATTTGAGACCCTTTTCTGTTTTGTAATTGAGTTCATGTGCAGCCATGTTTGCATTCCGTGTATTTGAGATATCTTATGGTGTTTCTTTTTCTGTGTGACTTAGTTAACTTAGAATGATCGTACCTGAATCCACTCATTATGCCGCGACGGGCCTCATGACATAGATTTCATTGCTGAGTGATATTCCATTGTACGTACGTACAACAACTTCTTTATCCATTTTTTGCTTTCTGGGATATTTCACTTGTACCGTAAATGAGGTTCTTGTAAGCAGAGCCGTCCAAAATTTATGGGTGGCTGTGTCTTTTTGATTTTAATTTCCCTAAGCTATAGAACCATAAGTTGAAGTGCCGTAGGCTCTGTTGCTTAGTTTTTTAGGTGTTTGAGGAAACACCATACACTTCTCCAGAGTGGCTGTTGGCAAGTTACATCCCGCCCATCAGCATAACAAGGCTCCCTGTTCTCCATGGCCTGTCCTGCCTTTCTGGATTTTTCACTTTTTTCAGATGTCCCTTTTGACAGGGGGGCAGTGAGACTTCATTGTAATGCAGATTTCTTTACAGGCTTGCTTGTTTGGCCAAAAAGGGCGTATGTGTTTTTTCTTGAAAATATTCAGGAAAAAACGCATACGCCCTTTTTGACCAAGTGCATCATTGTCGACTTTCTGTCTCTTTCCTTATGCTTTAAATGCAATTCCAGTCTGCCCCTGAACTCGTTTTCCTGCAATTCTGCCCCGCTTTCAAGTCCTCTACGCAGCCTTACTTCAATACATTTTTGGACAATAGCTGACATTTATAACTCTGCAGGTTTGTGAATGACAGTGCGCCTGAGCTCCTTTCTTCTACTCGCTTTCTTGTGAGCTGGCCGCAAACCCGCAGGATTGCTTCATGCCCTAATCTGGTTCCGGCACAGCATGCTGATCCTTTGGTAAATTCCTCTTCCTGGTGGGAAATGAGTGTTATATTTGAACGTGCAGACACCTAGAGCTAGTCTCTCATTGGTTCTCCCTATTCTTGTTCATCTTGCGCAGAAATTGCAAACTGTGCCAAACAGGAGGTTAAAGGCACTGACTCTCTAAGTGGGGAGAGTATTAGTAAAGGGTCTTCAATCGTGAACCCGAGTAAAAGGGGACGAAAACTGAGATGCATTTGAAAAGGTTTCCCGGTCACACGGTGCACCATACTGTGGGTTTCCCATGCATGTTTTAGCTGAAGGAAGAATCCCTTAAACCTGGAGAGTTGGGACCCATGGAATGGGTACCATGCAGTATGACTTCAAAGGGCCTGCATTTTCTCAACGAACCTCACCAATGCTATCAGGCCGAAGTGTACAGCCTTATGTCTCACTCAGCTCTGGTTGTAGATGTGGTAAATCCAGGTTGCATCACAAGCCCTGAATGAATTAGTTAAGAATTGCTCTCTATTTCACTGTCATTGTGTTTGTTTTTGTAATTCATTTTGATAATGGGATTTATCGGATTTTCTCTGCTGCATTCATGCCGCTGTACACACACTTGAGTCTCTTATGGAGACATATAAATCCATGGGTTTGAAGATACTTACTAGTCAGGTGTATTCCTAGGCGTTGAATATGGGGTGTTTAGTCCATTTCGTTGAGCAAGGGCTAGGTCTTGACTATTACATATTTGGCTTATGGAAAGGTATCTGTGCTAATTTCTATCTCTGGTTTTATGCAGCACCCCAACTCACTTTTCCCCTTAAGCAAGTATAAGGTGGTTTTCTAAATTTGAGACCCTGTTCTGTTTTGTAATTCAGTTCATGTGTAGCCAAGTTTACATTCCGTGTATTAGTGATATCTTATGATGTTTCATTTTCTGTGTGACTTATTTCACTTAGAATCATCGTACCTGAATCCACTCATTATGCCACGATGGGCCTGATGACATAGATTTCATTGCTGAGTGATATTCCATTGAATGTGTGTACCACAACTTCTTTATCCATTTTTCACATTCTGGGATATTTAACTTGTACCGTAGACGAGATTCCTGTAAACAGAGCCGTCTGAAACTTTGGGGTGGCTGTCTGTTTTTTATTTTAATTTCCGTGATCTATAAGACCATAAGTGGAAGTGCCGTAGTCTCCGTTGCTTTGTTTCTTAGGTGTTTCAGGAAACACCATACACTTCTCCAGAGTGGCTGTTGGCAATTTACATCCCGCCCATCAGCATAACAAGGCTCCCTGTTCTCCATGGCCTGTGCTGTCTTTCTGGATTTTACACTTTTTTCAGATGGCCCTTTTGACCTGGGGGCAGTGAGACTTCTTTGTAGTGCAGATTTCTTTAACATGCTGGCTTGGTTGGCCAAAAAGGGCGTATGCGTTTTTTCCTGAATATATTCAGGAAAAAACGCATACGCCCTTTTTGGCCAAGTGCATCATTGTCGACGTTCTGCCTCTTTTCCTATGCTTTAAATGCAATTCCAGTCTACCCCCTGAAATCGTTTTCCTGCAATTCTGCCCCGCTTTCCAGTCCTCTTCGCAGCCTTCCTTCAATATATTTTTGGACGATAGCTGTCATTTATAACTCTGCAGGTTTGTGAATTACAGTGCCCCTGAGCTCCTTTCTTCAACTCGCTTTCTTGTGAGCTGGCCGCAAACCCGCAGGAATGCTTCAGGCCCTAATCTGGTTCCGGCACGGCATGCTGAGCCTTTGGTTAATTCCACTTCCTGGTGGGAAATGAGCGTTCCATTTGCCCGTCCAGACACCTACAGCTAGTCTCTCATTGGTTCTCCCTATTCCTGTTCATCTTGCGCAGAAATTGCAAACTCTGCCAAAGAGGAGGTTAAAGGCACTGACTCTTCAAGTGGGGAGAGTGTTAGTAAACGGTCTGGAATGGTGAACCCGAGTAAAAGGGGACGAAAACTGAGATGCATTTGAAAACGTTTCCCGGTCACACAGTGCACTGTGCTGTGGGTTTCCCATGCATGTTTTAGCTGAAGGAAGAATCCCTTAAACCTGGAGAGTTGGGACCCATGGAATGGGTACCATGCAGTATGACTTCAAAGGGTCTGCATTTGCTCATCGAACCTCACCAATGCTATCAGCCCGAAGTGTCCAGCCTTATGTCTCACTCAGCTCTGGGTGTAGATGTGGTAAATCCAGGTTGCATCACAAGCCCTGAATGAATTATTTAAGAATTGCTCTCTATTTCACTGTCATTGTGTTTGTTTTTGTAATTCATTTTGATAATGGGTTTTATCGGATTTTCTCTGCTGCATTCATGCCGCTGTACACACACTTGAGTCTCTTACGGAGACATATAAATCCATGGGTTTGAAGGTTCTTACTAGTCATGTGTAATCCTAGGCGTTGAATATGGGGTGTTTAGTCCATTTCGTTGAGCAAGGGCTAGGTCTTGACTATTACATATTTGGCTTATGGAAAGGTATCTGTGCTAATTTCTATCTCTGGTTTTATGCAGCACCACAACTCACCTTTCCCCTTAAGCAAGCATAAGTTGGTTTTCTAAATTTGAGACCCTGTTCTGTTTTGTAATTCAGTTCATGTGTAGCCAAGTTTACATTCCGTGTATTAGTGATATCTTATGATGTTTCATTTTCTGTGTGACCTATTTCACTTAGAATCATCGTACGTGAATCCACTCATTATGCCGCGACGGGCCTGATGACATAGATTTCATTGGTGAGTGATATTCCTTTGTACGTACGTACCACACTTCTTTATCCATTTTACGCTTTCTGGGATATTTAACTTGTACCGTAGACGAGGTTCTTGTAAACAGAGCCGTAAACAGAAACTTTGCGGTGGCTGTGTGTTTTTGATTTTAATTTCCCTAAGCTATAGGAAAATAAGTGGTAATGCCGTAGGCTCCGTTGCTTTGTTTTTTAGGTTTTTGAGGAAACACCATACACTTCTCCAGAGTGGCTGTTGGCAATTTACATCCCGCCCATCAGCATAACAAGGCTCCCTGTTCTCCATGGCCTGTCCTGCCTTTCTGGATTTTTCACTTTTTTCAGATGTCCCTTTTGACAGGGGGGCAGTGAGACTTCATTGTAATGCATATTTCTTTACAGGCTTGCTTGTTTGGCCAAAAAGGGCGTATGTGTTTTTTCTTGAATATATTCAGGAAAAAACGCATACGCCCTTTTTGACCAAGTGCATCATTGTCGACTTTCTGTCTCTTTCCTTATGCTTTAAATGCAATTCCAGTCTGCCCCTGAACTCGTTTTCCTGCAATTCTGCCCCGCTTTCAAGTCCTCTACGCAGCCTTACTTCAATACATTTTTGGACAATAGCTGACATTTATAACTCTGCAGGTTTGTGAATGACAGTGCGCCTGAGCTCCTTTCTTCTACTCGCTTTCTTGTGAGCTGGCCGCAAACCCGCAGGATTGCTTCATGCCCTAATCTGGTTCCGGCACAGCATGCTGATCCTTTGGTAAATTCCTCTTCCTGGTGGGAAATGAGTGTTATATTTGAACGTGCAGACACCTAGAGCTAGTCTCTCATTGGTTCTCCCTATTCTTGTTCATCTTGCGCAGAAATTGCAAACTGTGCCAAACAGGAGGTTAAAGGCACTGACTCTCTAAGTGGGGAGAGTATTAGTAAAGGGTCTTCAATCGTGAACCCGAGTAAAAGGGGACGAAAACTGAGATGCATTTGAAAAGGTTTCCCGGTCACACGGTGCACCATACTGTGGGTTTCCCATGCATGTTTTAGCTGAAGGAAGAATCCCTTAAACCTGGAGAGTTGGGACGCATGGAATGGGTACCATGCAGTATGACTTCAAAGGGCCTGCATTTTCTCAACGAACCTCACCAATGCTATCAGGTCGAAGTGTACAGCCTTATGTCTCACCCAGCTCTGGTTGTAGATGTGGTAAATCCAGGTTGCATCACAAACCCTGAATGATTTATTTGAGAATTGCTCTCTATTTCACTGTCATTGTGTTTTGTTTTTGAAATTTATTTTGATAATGGGATTTATCGGATTTTCACTGCTGCGTTTAGGCCGCTGTACACACGCTTGATTTCCTTATGGAGACATATAAATCCATGGGTTTTAAGATTCTTACTTGTCACGTATCTTCCCAGGCGTTGAATATGGGGTGTTGAGTCCATTTCGTTGAGCAAGGAGTAGGTCTTGTCTATTATATATTGGGTTATGGAACGGTATCTGTGCTAATTTCAATCTCTGGTTTTCTGCAGCACCCCAACTCACCTTTCCCCATAAGCAAGCATAAGTTGGTTTTCTAAATTTGAGACACTGTTCTGTTTTGTAATTCAATTCATGTGTAGCCAAGTTTACATTCCGTGTATTAGTGATATCTTATGATGTTTCTTTTTCTGTGTGACTTATTTCTCGTAGAATCATCATACTTGGATCCACTCATTATGCCGCTATGGGCCTGATGACGTAGATTTCATTGCTGAGTGATATTCCATTGTATGTGCGTACCCCAACTTCTTTATCCATTTTTTGCTTTCTCGGATATTTAACTTGTACCGTAGACGAGGTTCTTGTAAACAGAGCCGTCCCAAACTTTGGGGTGGCTGTGTGTTTTTGATTTTAATTTCCCTAAGCTATAGGACCATAAGTGGAAGTGCCATAGGCTGTGTTGCTTTGTTTCCTACGTGTTTCAGGAAACACCATACACTTCTCCAGAGTGGCTGTTGGCAATTTACATCCCGTCCATCAGCATAACAAGGCTCCCTGTTCTCCATGACCTGTCCTGCCTTTCTGGATTTTACACTTTTTTAGATGGCCCTTTTGACCGGGGGGCAGTGAGACTTCATTGTAGTGCAGATTTCCTTTACACGCTTGCTTGGTTGGCCAAAAAGGGCGTATGCGTTTTCTCCTGAATATATTCAGGAAAAAACACATATGCACTTTTTGGCCAAGTGCATCATTGTCGACATTCTGCCTCATTTCCTATGCTTTAAGTGCAATTCCAGTCTACGCCCTGAAATCGTTTTCCAGAAATTCTGCCCCGCTTTCAAGTCCTCTTCAAAGACTTACTTCAATACATTTTTGGACGAGAGCTGTCATTCATAACTCTGCAGGTTTGTGAAATACAGTGGTCCTGAGCTCCTTTCTTCAACTCACTTTCTTGTGAGCTGGCCGCAAAACCGCAGGATTGCTTAAGGCCCTAATCTGTTTCCGGCAGGGCACGCTGAGCCTTTGTTTAATTCATCTTCCTGTTGAGAAATGAGCGTTCCATTTGCCCGTGCAGACACCTACAGCTAGGCTCTCATTTGTTCTCCCTATTCCTGTTCATCTTGCGAAGAAATTGCAAACTGTGCCAAACAGGAGGTTAAAGGCACTGACTCTCCAAGTGGGGAGAGTGTTAGTAAAGCGTCTGGAATGGTGAACCCCAGTACCAGGGTTCGAAAACTGAGATGCATTTGAAAACGTTTCCCAATCACACGGTGGACCATACTCTGGGTTTCCCATGCATGTTTTAGCTGAAGGAAGAATCCCTTAAACCTGGAGATTTAAGACCCTTGGAATGGGTACCATGCAGTATGACTTCAAAGGGCCTGCGTTTCCTCACCGAACCTCACCAATGCTATCAGCCAGAAGTGTCCAGCCTTATGTCTCACACAGCTGTGCGTGTAGATGTGGTAAATCCAGGTTGCATCACAAGCCCTGAGTGAATTATTTAAGAATTGCTCTCTATTTCACTGTCATTGTGTTTTGTTTTTGTAATTTATTTTGATAATGGGATTTATCGGATTTTCACTGCTGCGTTTATGCCGCTGTACACATGCTTGATTCTCTTATGGAGACATATAAATCCATGGGTTTTCAGATTCTTACTAGTCACGTATATTCCTAAGCATTGAATATGGGGTGTTGAGTCCATTTCGTGGAGCAAGGAGTAGGTCCTGACTATTACATATTTGCTTATGGAAAGGTATCTGTGCTAATTTCAATCTCTGGTTTTATGCAGGACCACAACTCACCTTTCCCCTTAAGCAAGCATAAGTTGGTTTTCTAAATATGAGACCCTTTTCTGTTTTGTAATTGAGTTCATGTGCAGCCATGTTTGCATTCCGTGTATTTGAGATATCTTATGGTGTTTCTTTTTCTGTGTGACTTAGTTAACTTAGAATGATCGTACCTGAATCCACTCATTATGCCGCGACGGGCCTCATGACATAGATTTCATTGCTGAGTGATATTCCATTGTACGTACGTACAACAACTTCTTTATCCATTTTTTGCTTTCTGGGATATTTCACTTGTACCGTAAATGAGGTTCTTGTAAGCAGAGCCGTCCAAAATTTATGGGTGGCTGTGTCTTTTTGATTTTAATTTCCCTAAGCTATAGAACCATAAGTGGAAGTGCCGTAGGCTCCGTTGCTTAGTTTTTTAGGTGTTTGAGGAAACACCATACACTTCTCCAGAGTGGCTGTTGGCAATTTACATCCCGCCCATCAGCATAACAAGGCTCCCTGTTCTCCATGGCCTGTCCTGCCTTTCTGGATTTTTCACTTTTTTCAGATGTCCCTTTTGACAGGGGGGCAGTGAGACTTCATTGTAATGCAGATTTCTTTACAGGCTTGCTTGTTTGGCCAAAAAGGGCGTATGTGTTTTTTCTTGAATATATTCAGGAAAAAACGCATACGCCCTTTTTGACCAAGTGCATCATTGTCGACTTTCTGTCTCTTTCCTTATGCTTTAAATGCAATTCCAGTCTGCCCCTGAACTCGTTTTCCTGCAATTCTGCCCCGCTTTCAAGTCCTCTACGCAGCCTTACTTCAATACATTTTTGGACAATAGCTGACATTTATAACTCTGCAGGTTTGTGAATGACAGTGCGCCTGAGCTCCTTTCTTCTACTCGCTTTCTTGTGAGCTGGCCGCATACCCGCAGGATTGCTTCATGCCCTAATCTGGTTCCGGCACAGCATGCTGATCCTTTGGTAAATTCCTCTTCCTGGTGGGAAATGAGTGTTATATTTGAACGTGCAGACACCTAGAGCTAGTCTCTCATTGGTTCTCCCTATTCTTGTTCATCTTGCGCAGAAATTGCAAACTGTGCCAAACAGGAGGTTAAAGGCACTGACTCTCTAAGTGGGGAGAGTATTAGTAAAGGGTCTTCAATCGTGAACCCGAGTAAAAGGGGACGAAAACTGAGATGCATTTGAAAAGGTTTCCCGGTCACACGGTGCACCATACTGTGGGTTTCCCATGCATGTTTTAGCTGAAGGAAGAATCCCTTAAACCTGGAGAGTTGGGACGCATGGAATGGGTACCATGCAGTATGACTTCAAAGGGCCTGCATTTTCTCAACGAACCTCACCAATGCTATCAGGTCGAAGTGTACAGCCTTATGTCTCACCCAGCTCTGGTTGTAGATGTGGTAAATCCAGGTTGCATCACAAACCCTGAATGATTTATTTGAGAATTGCTCTCTATTTCACTGTCATTGTGTTTTGTTTTTGAAATTTATTTTGATAATGGGATTTATCGGATTTTCACTGCTGCGTTTAGGCCGCTGTACACACGCTTGATTTCCTTATGGAGACATATAAATCCATGGGTTTTAAGATTCTTACTTGTCACGTATCTTCCCAGGCGTTGAATATGGGGTGTTGAGTCCATTTCGTTGAGCAAGGAGTAGGTCTTGTCTATTATATATTGGGTTATGGAACGGTATCTGTGCTAATTTCAATCTCTGGTTTTCTGCAGCACCCCAACTCACCTTTCCCCATAAGCAAGCATAAGTTGGTTTTCTAAATTTGAGACACTGTTCTGTTTTGTAATTCAATTCATGTGTAGCCAAGTTTACATTCCGTGTATTAGTGATATCTTATGATGTTTCTTTTTCTGTGTGACTTATTTCTCGTAGAATCATCATACTTGGATCCACTCATTATGCCGCTATGGGCCTGATGACGTAGATTTCATTGCTGAGTGATATTCCATTGTATGTGCGTACCCCAACTTCTTTATCCATTTTTTGCTTTCTCGGATATTTAACTTGTACCGTAGACGAGGTTCTTGTAAACAGAGCCGTCCCAAACTTTGGGGTGGCTGTGTGTTTTTGATTTTAATTTCCCTAAGCTATAGGACCATAAGTGGAAGTGCCATAGGCTGTGTTGCTTTGTTTCCTACGTGTTTCAGGAAACACCATACACTTCTCCAGAGTGGCTGTTGGCAATTTACATCCCGTCCATCAGCATAACAAGGCTCCCTGTTCTCCATGACCTGTCCTGCCTTTCTGGATTTTACACTTTTTTAGATGGCCCTTTTGACCGGGGGGCAGTGAGACTTCATTGTAGTGCAGATTTCCTTTACACGCTTGCTTGGTTGGCCAAAAAGGGCGTATGCGTTTTCTCCTGAATATATTCAGGAAAAAACACATACGCACTTTTTGGCCAAGTGCATCATTGTCGACATTCTGCCTCATTTCCTATGCTTTAAGTGCAATTCCAGTCTACGCCCTGAAATCGTTTTCCAGAAATTCTGCCCCGCTTTCAAGTCCTCTTCAAAGACTTACTTCAATACATTTTTGGACGAGAGCTGTCATTCATAACTCTGCAGGTT
Source organism: Delphinapterus leucas (assembly GCF_059928025.1). NCBI lineage: Eukaryota > Metazoa > Chordata > Mammalia > Artiodactyla > Monodontidae > Delphinapterus > Delphinapterus leucas. The sequence goes on along the minus strand of NW_028322243.1, from coordinate 339,525 downwards.
TGTGAAATACAGTGGTCCTGAGCTCCTTTCTTCAACTCACTTTCTTGTGAGCTGGCCGCAAAACCGCAGGATTGCTTAAGGCCCTAATCTGTTTCCGGCAGGGCACGCTGAGCCTTTGTTTAATTCATCTTCCTGGTGAGAAATGAGCGTTCCATTTGCCCGTGCAGACACCTACAGCTAGGCTCTCATTTGTTCTCCCTATTCCTGTTCATCTTGCGAAGAAATTGCAAACTGTGCCAAACAGGAGGTTAAAGGCACTGACTCTCCAAGTGGGGAGAGTGTTAGTAAAGCGTCTGGAATGGTGAACCCCAGTACCAGGGTTCGAAAACTGAGATGCATTTGAAAACGTTTCCCAATCACACGGTGGACCATACTCTGGGTTTCCCATGCATGTTTTAGCTGAAGGAAGAATCCCTTAAACCTGGAGATTTAAGACCCTTGGAATGGGTACCATGCAGTATGACTTCAAAGGGCCTGCGTTTCCTCACCGAACCTCACCAATGCTATCAGCCAGAAGTGTCCAGCCTTATGTCTCACACAGCTGTGCGTGTAGATGTGGTAAATCCAGGTTGCATCACAAGCCCTGAGTGAATTATTTAAGAATTGCTCTCTATTTCACTGTCATTGTGTTTTGTTTTTGTAATTTATTTTGATAATGGGATTTATCGGATTTTCACTGCTGCGTTTATGCCGCTGTACACATGCTTGATTCTCTTATGGAGACATATAAATCCATGGGTTTTCAGATTCTTACTAGTCACGTATATTCCTAAGCATTGAATATGGGGTGTTGAGTCCATTTCGTGGAGCAAGGAGTAGGTCCTGACTATTACATATTTGCTTATGGAAAGGTATCTGTGCTAATTTCAATCTCTGGTTTTATGCAGGACCACAACTCACCTTTCCCCTTAAGCAAGCATAAGTTGGTTTTCTAAATATGAGACCCTTTTCTGTTTTGTAATTGAGTTCATGTGCAGCCATGTTTGCATTCCGTGTATTTGAGATATCTTATGGTGTTTCTTTTTCTGTGTGACTTAGTTAACTTAGAATGATCGTACCTGAATCCACTCATTATGCCGCGACGGGCCTCATGACATAGATTTCATTGCTGAGTGATATTCCATTGTACGTACGTACAACAACTTCTTTATCCATTTTTTGCTTTCTGGGATATTTCACTTGTACCGTAAATGAGGTTCTTGTAAGCAGAGCCGTCCAAAATTTATGGGTGGCTGTGTCTTTTTGATTTTAATTTCCCTAAGCTATAGAACCATAAGTGGAAGTGCCGTAGGCTCCGTTGCTTAGTTTTTTAGGTGTTTGAGGAAACACCATACACTTCTCCAGAGTGGCTGTTGGCAAGTTACATCCCGCCCATCAGCATAACAAGGCTCCCTGTTCTCCATGGCCTGTCCTGCCTTTCTGGATTTTTCACTTTTTTCAGATGTCCCTTTTGACAGGGGGGCAGTGAGACTTCATTGTAATGCAGATTTCTTTACAGGCTTGCTTGTTTGGCCAAAAAGGGCGTATGTGTTTTTTCTTGAATATATTCAGGAAAAAACGCATACGCCCTTTTTGACCAAGTGCATCATTGTCGACTTTCTGTCTCTTTCCTTATGCTTTAAATGCAATTCCAGTCTGCCCCTGAACTCGTTTTCCTGCAATTCTGCCCCGCTTTCAAGTCCTCTACGCAGCCTTACTTCAATACATTTTTGGACAATAGCTGACATTTATAACTCTGCAGGTTTGTGAATGACAGTGCGCCTGAGCTCCTTTCTTCTACTCGCTTTCTTGTGAGCTGGCCGCATACCCGCAGGATTGCTTCATGCCCTAATCTGGTTCCGGCACAGCATGCTGATCCTTTGGTAAATTCCTCTTCCTGGTGGGAAATGAGTGTTATATTTGAACGTGCAGACACCTAGAGCTAGTCTCTCATTGGTTCTCCCTATTCTTGTTCATCTTGCGCAGAAATTGCAAACTGTGCCAAACAGGAGGTTAAAGGCACTGACTCTCTAAGTGGGGAGAGTATTAGTAAAGGGTCTTCAATCGTGAACCCGAGTAAAAGGGGACGAAAACTGAGATGCATTTGAAAAGGTTTCCCGGTCACACGGTGCACCATACTGTGGGTTTCCCATGCATGTTTTAGCTGAAGGAAGAATCCCTTAAACCTGGAGAGTTGGGACCCATGGAATGGGTACCATGCAGTATGACTTCAAAGGGCCTGCATTTTCTCAACGAACCTCACCAATGCTATCAGGCCGAAGTGAACAGCCTTATGTCTCACTCAGCTCTGGTTGTAGATGTGGTAAATCCAGGTTGCATCACAAGCCCTGAATGAATTATTTAAGAATTGCTCTGTATTTCACTGTCATTGTGTTTGTTTTTGTAATTCATTTTGATAATGGGATTTATCGGATTTTCTCTGCTGCATTCATGCCGCTGTACACACACTTGAGTCTCTTATGGAGACATATAAATCCATGGGTTTGAAGATACTTACTAGTCAGGTGTATTCCTAGGCGTTGAATATGGGGTGTTTAGTCCATTTCGTTGAGCAAGGGCTAGGTCTTGACTATTACATATTTGGCTTATGGAAAGGTATCTGTGCTAATTTCTATCTCTGGTTTTATGCAGCACCCCAACTCACTTTTCCCCTTAAGCAAGCATAAGGTGGTTTTCTAAATTTGAGACCCTGTTCTGTTTTGTAATTCAGTTCATGTGTAGCCAAGTTTACATTCCGTGTATTAGTGATATCTTATGATGTTTCATTTTCTGTGTGACTTATTTCACTTAGAATCATCGTACCTGAATCCACTCATTATGCCACGATGGGCCTGATGACATAGATTTCATTGCTGAGTGATATTCCATTGAATGTGCGTACCACAACTTCTTTATCCATTTTTCACATTCTGGGATATTTAACTTGTACCGTAGACGAGATTCCTGTAAACAGAGCCGTCTGAAACTTTGGGGTGGCTGTCTGTTTTTGATTTTAATTTCCGTGATCTATAAGACCATAAGTGGAAGTGCCGTAGTCTCCGTGGCTTTGTTTCTTAGGTGTTTCAGGAAACACCATACACTTCTCCAGAGTGGCTGTTGGCAATTTACATCCCGCCCATCAGCATAACAAGGCTCCCTGTTCTCCATGGCCTGTGCTGTCTTTCTGGATTTTACACTTTTTTCAGATGGCCCTTTTGACCTGGGGGCAGTGAGACTTCATTGTAGTGCAGATTTCTTTAACATGCTTGCTTGGTTGGCCAAAAAGGGCGTATGCGTTTTTTCCTGAATATATTCAGGAAAAAACGCATACGCCCTTTTTGGCCAAGTGCATCATTGTCGACGTTCTGCCTCTTTTCCTATGCTTTAAATGCGATTCCAGTCTACCCCCTGAAATCGTTTTCTTGCAATTCTGCCCCGCTTTCAAGTCCTCTTCGCAGCCTTCCTTCAATATATTTTTGGGTGATAGCTGTCATTTATAACTCTGCAGGTTTGTGAATTACAGTGTCCCTGAGCTCCTTTCTTCAACTCGCTTTCTTGTGAGCTGGCCGCAAACCTGCAGGATTGCTTCAGGCCCTAATCTGGTTCCGGCACGGCATGCTGAGCTTTTGGTTAATTCCTCTTCCTGGTGGGAAAGGGACGTTAAATTTACCCGTGCAGACACCTTCACACGAGTCTTCATGGTGCCACTTTGCCCCGGTTATCTCTATGGAGGTTGGAGTTGGAGGGCCTCCTCGCTCAAGGTCAGTGTGCCCATGGAGCCAACCCTGCAACTTCAGGGCATGGTTGGGTGTTAGGATCACCACGTGGGGTCCTTTTCCCTTCGGAGGGAGGTGGCCTTTTGGGCTGCTGATTTCCAGGTTTTCAGATACTGCCAGTATCTTGGCCAGATGTGGCGGTGGGCCAAGCCCCTTGGTGACCGTAGTTTATCCTACCTGGATCGCATTCTTGCATTGTTCCATTTCAAGTGGTCCCAGGTTTTGCACTAATACTCCAATGGCGATTCACCGTTCACCAGGAATGTAAAGGTCAAAGGGTTTAGCTAAATTAGGGAGTTCCAGGGCAAGGGTCTGAATTGACTGCTCTTTCCATTCTTGAAAGGCCACTTCTGCATTCTATTCAAAAGGATCATCATCTTTTCCTTTCAGTGTTTCATATAGAGGCCCAGCTAGTAGACTGTAGTTAGGGATCCAGAAGCAGCAAACCCTGGCCTCCCCAGGAACCCCTAAGCTGTCTTCTAGGTTCAGAAATGGGTAAGGCTGTAAATTGTTTCTTCCCTTTCCTGGGATGGGCTTCTCCGAACTTCTGTGAGAATGAAGCCCAGGCAGGTCACCGTAGTCTGTGATATTTGAGCTTTTTCTTGGACAACTTGTATCCTTTATTGGCTTGGTAGTTCAGAGGTCTCCTTAGTAGGGCTGGCGATCAGAATGTCGTCTGCATATTGAAGGAGTGTTTCCTTTTCCAGAGGTAGAAATTTTAGTTCTTTAGCTGAGCTTTCCCCAAAGATGGTGTGGGAATTTTTGAACCCTTGGGGCAACACGGCCCGGAAGTATTGTTTTAGTTGTATGTTGAGTCCTGCCACTCACAAGCCAAAATTTCTTGTGACTCTGGGACTAATAGAATACAAAAGAAGGCATCATTGAAGACTAATACAGAATACCATGTCCTGGTGGTTGGTAGAATGACCAGCAGGGTGTAGGATTTAGGAACTACTGGAGGTATATCCTCGGTGGCTTCACTGACTGTCCTGACATCCTTTACCAGGACTCCAGCAGCCCATGGGGCTCTCGAGGTCAGGCCAATCCCAGGATATGGAGCTCACCTGGGCAGGTACCCCACCCCCACCGCAGCCCATGGGGCTCTCGTGTTCAGGCCCCTCCCAGGATATGGGGTTCCCTAGGCAGGTTCCCCTGCAGCCCATGGGGCTCTCGTGGTCAGGCCCCTCCCAGGATACAGAGCTACCCTTGCAGGTACCATGGCAGGGCTGGGAACACAGGAACCGTGCATATCGCCCTCATTGCAGAGCACTCCCAGCTCACCTGTCACTCAGATCTGACACAGAGCACCTCAGAGCAGGACTTGAACTAACAAACAGCAGCTCCGACAGGTCTGTGACCCTGGGCATCACTCTGTGTGGCCTCCCTCCACCTGGTCTTCCAGAGACTTCCACTGAACACGGGGCACCAGGCCTCTGTCTCCACCCACCAGCCACCCCTCCTCTTCCTGACTCCTGGGTTCCTCTCATTAGGAGAGGGTTTTCTTGAAGTTGTCTCCCACTCATGGGCCAGATAATATAATTAGAAAACAAGCCAGAGCTGCAGCCCCTTGTCTATCCTGACTCTCAGGAGCCCACACCTGTTCCTTGGACCTGGCCGATTCAGCAAGTTCCAGTTTCTGCAACTGTGAGCCCCTGAGGGGTGATTATTGGCTGGCCTGGGAAGCCCGACCGTGCCGGCCAGCCCTCCCCAGGTGTGCCTGGGTTCAGATCAATATAAACACTGCTCCAGGCAGCAAGAGCCCCTGCAGCTGTGCCTGACGCCATTTTCTCTGCCCTGTCAGCAGTCTTGGGGCTGGACTGGTGGGAGGGAGTGAGAGGCCACGGCTTTGTGGGTGGCCCAGTGTGAGTGGGGCTCTGCTGGACTTTCTGCAGCAGTTGCCAAGATGCCACCTGCTAAAGAAGAGGATGTGTCACCCATACCTGCCGCTGGAATTTCTCCCTGGGCAGAGGTGAGTGAGGAAGAAAGCAGTGGGGGCCGGGACAGCAGGGGTATCTCAGGCAGGGAAATGGAAAGCTTCCAGAAGAGCACCCAGGGCCAGGACCACCCTGGCTGGCCTGCTGGCACCAAGTCGGCTGGCATGCTGTCGCTCATGTGGCTCCATGGCCCTTCCTCTAGGCTTTCAAGTCCTTGTACATATTCAGGTGTTTTACCTGGGAAGGGTGGGAACATTTCAGCAGCAGCTGGCCTGGGGCTCAGCCCACGTTTACTCACAGATGCCTCGGCACGGTCCCCCAGCTTTGCAATGAGGACGCTTGTTGCGTGGGGCCTGCTGGCTGAATGGGAGATGATTCCCCACCACTGACCAACTTCAGAATTGTTTACAACTGGAGCAAGTGCCCTGATACGGTTTTCCTCTGTGTAACTGGTGGGTTCTGTTTTTTTTTCTTTTTTTCGTTTTTGGTTCAAGGTAGATTTTATTCCTCTTTTTTGTATTTACAGATATAAGCATGGAAATAATTTATTCATATAAATACATGTATGTGAAGGGAAGAATATTTTTTCTGTTTTACTTTTTGTAATTTGAATTTTATTTTATTTTTTTATACAGCAGGTTCTTTTTGGTTATCTATTTTATACATATAAATGTATACATGCCAATCCCAATCTCTCAACTCCCCCCACCACCACACCCCAACAGCTTTCCCCCCTTGGTGTCCATACGTTTGTTGTCTACATCTGTTGCTCTATTTCTGCCTGGCAAAACGGTTCATCTGTACAATTTTTCTAGGTTCCACATATATGCATTAATAGACAAGATTTGTTTTTCTCTTTCTGACTTACTTCACTCTGTATGACAGTCTCTAGATCCATCAACGTGTCTACAAATGACCCAATTTCATTCCTTTTTATGGCTTAGTAATATTCCATTTTATATATGTACCACTTCATTATGCATTCGTCTGTCTGAGGGCATTTAGGTTGCTTCCATTACCTGGATATTGTAAATAGTGATGCAATGAACATTGCGGTGAATGTCTCTTTTTGATTTATGGTTTTGTCTGGGTATATGCCCAGTAGTGGGATTGCTGTATCATATGGTAATTCTATTCTTAGTTTTATAAGAAACTCCATAATGTTCTCCACAGTGACTGTATCAATTTACATTCCCAACAATAGTGGAAGAGGGTTCCTTATCTCCACACCCTTTCCAGCATTTGTTGTTTGTAGATTTTCTGATGATGCCCATTCTAACAGGTGTGAGGTGATACACCATGGATGAGTCTATTTCGTTGAGCAAAGAGTAGGTCTTGTCTATTACATATTTGGCTTATGGAACGGTATGTGTGCTAATTTCAATCTCTGGTTTTATACAGCACCCCAACTCAACTTTCCCCTTAAGCAAGCATAAGTTTTTATCTAAATGTGAGACTCTGTTCGGTTTTGGAATTCAGTTTATGTGTAGCCAAGTTTACACTCTCTCTATTAGTGATATCTTATGATAATTATCTTTCTCTGTGTGACCTATTTCTCTTAGAATCATCATACTTAAATCCACTCAATTTGCTGCTACAGGCCTGATGACAGTGATTTCATTGCTGAGTGATATTCCGTTGTACGTAAGTAGCACAACTCCTTTATCCATTTTTTTCTTTCTGGGATATTTAATTTGTACTGGACTCAAGGTTCTTGTAAACACAGCAGCCCTAAATTTTGTGTTGGCTGTGTCTTGTTGATTTTAATTTTCCTAAGCTATAGGGCCAAAAGTGGAAGTGCCCTAGGGTCTGTAGCTTTGTTTTTCAGATGTTTCAGGATACACCATAAACATCTCCAGAGTGTCTGTTGGCCATTTACATCCCGCCCATCAGCATAACAAGGCTCCCTGTTCTCCATGGCCTGTCCTGTGTTTCTGGTTTTTACACTTTTTTCAGATGGCCCTTTTGACGAATGGGAAATGAGACTTCATTGTAGTGCGGATTTCCATTTCTCGAGTGCTTGGTTGGCCAAAAAGGGCATATGTGTTTTTTCCTGAATATATTCAGGAAAAAATGTTTACGCACTTTTGTCCAAGTGCATCACTGTCAAAGATCTGCCGCTTTTCACATGCTTTAAATGCAATTCCAATCTACCTCCTGAAATATGATTCCTGCAATTCTGCCTCGTTTTCAAGTCCTCTTTGCAGACTTACTTCCATATAATTTTGCCAATAGCTGTCATTTATAACACTGCAGGTTTGTGAATTACAGTGCCCGTGATTTCCTTTCTTAACTCGTTTCCTTGAAAACTGGCCACAGAACCGCAGGTTTGCTTCAGGCCGTAATCAGGGTCCGGCACGGCACTCTGAGACTTTGGTTCATTCCACTTCCTGGTGGGAAATTAGAGTTAAATGTGCCCCTCCAGACACCTGCCTCACTCCTAGCCCCTTGGTGATGTGTGTCCTGCGGTTTGAGGCCACATGTGCTGGGTTCCTCACCTTTGGCTGATGTGGCCCCACTGGTGTGAGGACACTCCTGCCTGGTTCCCATCCCCTTGGTGATGTGGGCCCTCCGGTGAGAGTCTGATCCTGGTTGGGTTCCTCACACTTCTGTGAGGTGGGCCCTCTTCTCTGAGGTCACTCCTGCCTGGCTGGCACACCCCGCCTTGGCGACGTCGGCCCTCTGGTGGGATTTGGTGCCTGCTGGGTGTCTCCTCCCCTCGGTAATGAGGGCCCTCTGGCGTCAGACCCTAACTCCTGGGCTCCCAATATTTTCTGATATGCGCCCTGTGGTTCGAGTACACTCCTGCCAGGTTCCCAACCCCATGGGAATGTGGGCCTTCTGCTCTGAGGTCCCAACCGTGGGTTGCTCAGTTTCATGATGAGGGCCCTCTGCTGTGAGTTCTCTCCGGCCTGGATCCCATAGCCTCGCTGCTCCTGGCCACCTGCTGGGAGGTTCCAACTGCGGGATTCCTCACCTTTTTTCTTCTATGGGCCCTCTGTTTTGAGACTCCTCCGGCCTGCCTCACTCCCAGCCCCTTGGTGATGTGTGTCCTCTGGTTTGAGGCCACGTATGCTGGGTCCCTCGCCTTTCGATGATGTGGCCCCACTGGTGTGAGGACACTCCTGCCTGGTTCCTATACCCTTGATGATGTGGGCCCTCTGGTGAGAGTCTGATCCTGGCTGGGTTCCTCACCCTTCTGTGAGGGGGGCCCTCTGCTGTGAGGTCACTCCTGCCTGGCTGGCACACCCCACCTGGGCAACATCGGCCCTCTTGTGGCAGTTGGAGCCTGCTGGGAACCTCCCCTCGGTGATGGGGGCCCTCTTGCCTCAGGCCCTAACTGCTGGGTACCCACATTTTCTGATACGTGCTAAGTGGTGCGAGGACACTCCTGCGAGGTTCCCATCCCCATGGGCATGTGGGCCTTCTGCTCTAAGTTCCCAACACCTGTGTTGTTCACCGTTTCATGATGTTGGCTCTCTGGTGTTAGTTCACCCAGGCCTAGATCCCATAGCCTCTGTGCTCTGAGCGGCCTGCTGGGAGGTTCCTACTGCTGGATTCCTTACCTTTTTTATTCTTTGGGTCCTGTGTTTTCATGCTCCTACTTCCTGACTCACTCCCAGCCCATTTGTGATGTAGGTCCTCTTGTTTAAGGCCACATGTACCAGTTTCCTCACCTTTATTGATGTGGCCCCACTGGTGTGAGGACACTCCTGCCTGGTTCCCATCCCCTTGGTGATGTGGGCCCTCTGGTGAGAGTCTGATCCTGTCTGGATTCCTCACACTTCTGTGAGGTGGGCCCTCTGCTGTGAGGTAACTCCTGCCTGGCTTGCTCCCATGGCCTTGGTGACGTCGGACCTCTGGTGGCATTTGGAGCCTGCTGGTAGCCTCCTCTCCTCCGTGATGAGGGCCCTCTGGCGCCAGGCCATAACTGCTGGGTTCCCACATTTTCTGATACGTGCTAAGTTGTGCGAGGACACTCCTGCGAGGTTCCCATCCCCATGGGGATGTGGGCCTTCTGCTCTGAGGTCCCACTGGCTGGGTTGCTCACAGTTTCATGATGTGGGCCCTCTGCTGTGAGTTCACTGTGGCCTGGATCCCATAGACTCCATGCTCTGGGCCACCTGCTGGGAGGTTCAAACTGCTGGATTCCTCACATTTTTTATTCTGTGGGCCCTGTGTTGTTAGGCTACTCCTGCCTGCCTCACTCGGAGCACCTTGGAAATGTGGGTCCTCTGGTTTAGGCCACATGTGCTGGGTTCCTCACCTTTCTATAATGTGGCCACACTGGTGTGAGGACACTCCTGCCTTGTTCCGATCCCCTTGGTGATGTGGGCCCTCTGGTGAGAGTCTTAATCCTGGCTGGGTTCCTCACCCTTCTGTGAGGTAGGCCCTCTGCTATGAGGTCACTCCTGCCTGGCTGGCACACGTCAACGTGGCGACATGGGCCCTCAGTTGGGAGTTGGTGCCTGCTGGGAGTCTCCTCCCCTCGGTAATGAGGGCCCTCTGGCGTCAGACCATAACTTCTGGGCTCCCAAAATTTTCTGATGTGCGCCCTGTGGTGCGAGTACACTCCTGCCAGGATCCCAACCCCATGGGGATGTGGGCCTTCTGCTCTAAGGTCCCACCGGCTGGGTTGCTCACAGTTTCATAATGAGGGCCCTCTGTTTTGAGTTCAGTCAGGCCTGGATCCCATAGCCTCGCTGCTCCTGGCCACCTGCTGGGAGGTTCCAACTGCGGGATTCCTCACCTTTTTTACGCTATGGGCCCTCTGTTTGGAGGCTCCTCCTGCCTGCCTCACTCCCAGCCCCTTGGTGATGTGTGTCCTGTAGTTTGAGGCCACGTGTGCTGGGTCCGTCACATTTCGGTGATGTGACCACACTGGTGTGAGGACACTCCTGCCTGGTTTCCATTCCCTTGGTGATGTGGGCCCTCCGGTGAGAGTCTGATCCTCTTTGGGTTCCTCACACTTTTGTGTGGTTGGCCCTCTGCTCTGAGGTCACTCCTGCCTGGCTGGCACACCCTGCATTGGCGACGTCGGCCTTCTGGTAGCAGTTGGAGCTTGCTGGGAGCCTCCTCTCCTCAGTGATGAGGGCCCTCTGGCGTCCGGCCCTAACTGCTGGGCTCCCCACCTTTTCTGATGTGTGCCCACTGGTGCGATGACACTCCTGCTTGGTTCCCTTCCCCATGGGGATGTGGGCCTTGTGCTCTGAGGTTACAACGGCTGGGTTGCTTACAGTATCACGATGAGGGCCCTCTGCTGTGAGTTCATCACTGCCTGGATCCCATAGCCTCGGTGCTCTGGGCCGCCTGCTGGGATGTTCCAACTGCTGGATTCCTCACCTTTTTTATACAATGGGCCATGTGTTTTGAGGTTAATCCTGCCTGCCTCGCTCCGAGACCCATGGTGATGTGGGTCCTCTGGTTTGAGGCCACATGTGCTGGGTACCTCAACTTTCGATGATGTGGCCCCACGGGTGTGAGGACACTCCTGCCTGGTTCCCAGCCCCTTGCTTATGTGGGCACTCTGGTGAGAGTCTGATCTTGACTGGGTTCCTTACCCTTCTGTGAGGTGGGCCCTCTGATGTGAGGTCACTCCTGCCTGGATGGCTTATGTCGCCTTGGCGACGGAGGCCCTCTGTTGGCCACTGAAGCATGCTGGGAGCCTCCTACCCTCTTTAATAAGGGCCCTGGAAGAAACGCATATGCCCTTTTTGACCAAGTGCATCATTGTCGAGGTTCTGCCTCTTCTCCTATACTTTCAGAGGACTTCCCGTCTACCTCCTGAAATCGTATTCCTGGAATTCTGCCCCGCGTTCAAGTCCTCTTTGCAGCCTTACTTCAATATATTTTTGGACGATAGCTGTCATTTATAACTGCAGGTTTGTGAATACAGCGCCCCTGAGCTCCTTTCTTCAACTCGCTTTCTTGTGAGCTGGCCGCAAAACCGCAGGATTACTTCAGGCCATAATCTGGTTCTGACACGGCATGCTGAGCCTTTGGCTAATTCCTCTTCCTGGTGGGAAATGAGCGTTAAATTTGTTCGTGCAGACACCTACAGCTAATCTCTCATTGGTTCTCCCTATTCCTGTTCATCTTGCGCAGAAATTCCAAACTGTGCCAAACAGAAGGTTAAAGGCACTGACTCTCCAAGAGGGGAGAGTGTTAGTAAAGCGTCTGGAATGGTAAAACCGAGTACGAGGGGACGAAAACTGAGACGCATTTAAAAAGTTTTCCCGGTCACATGGTGGACCATATTCTGGGTTGCCCATGCATGTTTTACCTGAAGGAAGAATCCCTTCAACCTGGAGAGTTGGGACCCATGGAATGGGTACCACGCAGTATGACTTCAAAGGGTTGCCTTTGCTCACCGAACGTCACCAATGCTATCAGCCCGAAGTGTCCAGCCTTATGTCTCACTCAGCTCGGGGTGTAGATGTGGTAAATCCACGTTGCATCACAAGCCCTGAATGAATTATTTAAGAATTGCTCTCTATTTCACTGTCATTGTGTTTTGTTTTTGTATTTTATTTTGATAATGGGATTTATCGGATTTTCACTGCTGCGTTTATGCCGCTGTACACATGCTTGATTCTCTTATGGAGACATATAAATCCATGGGTTTTCAGATTCTTACTAGTCAGGTATATTCCTAGGCATTGAATATGGGGTGTTGAGTCCATTTCGTGGAGCAAGGAGTAGGTCCTGACTATTACATATTTGCTTATGGAAAGGTATCTGTGCTAATTTCAATCTCTGGTTTTATGCAGCACCACAACTCACCTTTCCCCTTAAGCAAGCATAAGTTGGTTTTCTAAATTTGAGACCCTTTTCTGTTTTGTAATTGAATTCATGTGCAGCCATGTTTGCATTCCGTGTATTTGAGATATCTTATGGTGTTTCTTTTTCTGTGTGACTTAGTTAACTTAGAATGATCGTACCTGAATCCACTCATTATGCCGCAACGGGCCTCATGACATAGATTTCATTGCTGAGTGATATTCCATTGTACGTACGTACAACAACTTCTTTATCCATTTTTTGCTTTCTGGGATATTTCACTTGTACCGTAAATGAGGTTCTTGTAAGCAGAGCCGTCCAAAATTTATGGGTGGCTGTGTCTTTTTGATTTTAATTTCCCTAAGCTATAGAACCATAAGTTGAAGTGCCGTAGGCTCCGTTGCTTAGTTTTTTAGGTGTTTGAGGAAACACCATACACTTCTCCAGAGTGGCTGTTGGCAAGTTACATCCCGCCCATCAGCATAACAAGGCTCCCTGTTCTCCATGGCCTGTCCTGCCTTTCTGGATTTTTCCTTTTTTCAGATGTCCCTTTTGACAGGGGGGCAGTGAGACTTCATTGTAATGCAGATTTCTTTACAGGCTTGCTTGTTTGGCCAAAAAGGGCGTATGTGTTTTTTCTTGAATATATTCAGGAAAAAACGCATACGCCCTTTTTGACCAAGTGCATCATTGTCGACTTTCTGTCTCTTTCCTTATGCTTTAAATGCAATTCCAGTCTGCCCCTGAACTCGTTTTCCTGCAATTCTGCCCCGCTTTCAAGTCCTCTACGCAGCCTTACTTCAATACATTTTTGGACAATAGCTGACATTTATAACTCTGCAGGTTTGTGAATGACAGTGCGCCTGAGCTCCTTTCTTCTACTCGCTTTCTTGTGAGCTGGCCGCAAACCCGCAGGATTGCTTCATGCCCTAATCTGGTTCCGGCACAGCATGCTGATCCTTTGGTAAATTCCTCTTCCTGGTGGGAAATGAGTGTTATATTTGAACGTGCAGACACCTAGAGCTAGTCTCTCATTGGTTCTCCCTATTCTTGTTCATCTTGCGCAGAAATTGCAAACTGTGCCAAACAGGAGGTTAAAGGCACTGACTCTCTAAGTGGGGAGAGTATTAGTAAAGGGTCTTCAATCGTGAACCCGAGTAAAAGGGGACGAAAACTGAGATACATTTGAAAAGGTTTCCCGGTCACACGGTGCACCATACTGTGGGTTTCCCATGCATGTTTTAGCTGAAGGAAGAATCCCTTAAACCTGGAGAGTTGGGACCCATGGAATGGGTACCATGCAGTATGACTTCAAAGGGCCTGCATTTTCTCAACGAACCTCACCAATGCTATCAGGCTGAAGTGTACAGCCTTATGTCTCACTCAGCTCTGGTTGTAGATGTGGTAAATCCAGGTTGCATCACAAGCCCTGAATGAATTATTTAAGAATTGCTCTCTATTTCACTGTCATTGTGTTTGTTTTTGTAATTCATTTTGATAATGGGATTTATCGGATTTTCTCTGCTGCATTCATGCCGCTGTACACACACTTGAGTCTCTTATGGAGACATATAAATCCATGGGTTTGAAGATACTTACTAGTCAGGTGTATTCCTAGGCGTTGAATATGGGGTGTTTAGTCCATTTCGTTGAGCAAGGGCTAGGTCTTGACTATTACATATTTGGCTTATGGAAAGGTATCTGTGCTAATTTCTATCTCTGGTTTTATGCAGCACCCCAACTCACTTTTCCCCTTAAGCAAGCATAAGGTGGTTTTCTAAATTTGAGACCCTGTTCTGTTTTGTAATTCAGTTCATGTGTAGCCAAGTTTACATTCTGTGTATTAGTGATATCTTATGATGTTTCATTTTCTGTGTGACTTATTTCACTTAGAATCATCGTACCTGAATCCACTCATTATGCCACGATGGGCCTGATGACATAGATTTCATTGCTGAGTGATATTCAATTGAATGTGTGTACCACAACTTCTTTATCCATTTTTCACATTCTGGGATATTTAACTTGTACCGTAGATGAGATTCCTGTAAACAGAGCCGTCTGAAACTTTGGGGTGGCTGTCTGTTTTTGATTTTAATTTCCGTGATCTATAAGACCATAAGTGGAAGTGCCGTAGTCTCCGTTGCTTTGTTTCTTAGGTGTTTCAGGAAACACCATACACTTCTCCAGAGTGGCTGTTGGCAATTTACATCCCGCCCATCAGCATAACAAAGCTCCCTGTTCTCCATGGCCTGTGCTGTCTTTCTGGATTTTACACTTTTTTCAGATGGCCCTTTTGACCTGGGGGCAGTGAGACTTCTTTGTAGTGCAGATTTCTTTAACATGCTGGCTTGGTTGGCCAAAAAGGGCGTATGCGTTTTTTCCTGAATATATTCAGGAAAAAACGCATACGCCCTTTTTGGCCAAGTGCATCATTGTCGACGTTCTGCCTCTTTTCCTATGCTTTAAATGCAATTCCAGTCTACCCCCTGAAATCGTTTTCCTGCAATTCTGCCCCGCTTTCCAGTCCTCTTCGCAGCCTTCCTTCAATATATTTTTGGACGATAGCTGTCATTTATAACTCTGCAGGTTTGTGAATTACAGTGCCCCTGAGCTCCTTTCTTCAACTCGCTTTCTTGTGAGCTGGCCGCAAACCCGCAGGAATGCTTCAGGCCCTAATCTGGTTCCGGCACGGCATGCTGAGCCTTTGGTTAATTCCTCTTCCTGGTGGGAAATGAGCGTTCCATTTGCCCGTCCAGACACCTACAGCTAGTCTCTCATTGGTTCTCCCTATTCCTGTTCATCTTGCGCAGAAATTGCAAACTGTGCCAAACAGGAGGTTAAAGGCACTGACTCTCCAAGTGGGGAGAGTGTTAGTAAACGGTCTGGAATGGTGAACCCGAGTAAAAGGGGACGAAAACTGAGATGCATTTGAAAACGTTTCCCGGTCACACAGTGCACTGTACTGTGGGTTTCCCATGCATGTTTTAGCTGAAGGAAGAATCCCTTAAACCTGGAGAGTTGGGACCCATGGAATGGGTACCATGCAGTATGACTTCAAAGGGTCTGCATTTTCTCATCGAACCTCACCAATGCTATCAGCCCGAAGTGTCCAGCCTTATGTCTCACTCAGCTCTGGGTGTAGATGTGGTAAATCCAGGTTGCATCAAAAGCCCTGAATGAATTATTTAAGAATTGCTCTCTATTTCACTATCATTGTGTTTGTTTTTGTAATTCATTTTGATAATGGGTTTTATCGGATTTTCTCTGCTGCATTCATGCCGCTGTACACACACTTGAGTCTCTTACGGAGACATATAAATCCATGCGTTTGAAGGTTCTTACTAGTCATGTGTAATCCTAGGCGTTGAATATGGGGTGTTTAGTCCATTTCGTTGAGCAAGGGCTAGGTGTTGACTATTACATATTTGGCTTATGGAAAGGTATCTGTGCTAATTTCTATCTCTGGTTTTATGCAGCACCACAACTCACCTTTCCCCTTAAGCAAGCATAAGTTGGTTTTCTAAATTTGAGACCCTGTTCTGTTTTGTAATTCAGTTCATGTGTAGCCAAGTTTACATTCCGTGTATTAGTGATATCTTATGATGTTTCATTTTCTGTGTGACTTATTTCACTTAGAATCATCGTACCTGAATCCACTCATTATGCCGCGACGAGCCTGATGACATAGATTTCATTGGTGAGTGATATTCCTTTGTACGTACGTACCACACTTCTTTATCCATTTTTCGCTTTCTGGGATATTTAACTTGTACCGTAGACGAGGTTCTTGTAAACAGAGCCGTAAACAGAAACTTTGCGGTGGCTGTGTGTTTTTGATTTTAATTTCCCTAAGCTATAGGAAAATAAGTGGTAATGCCGTAGGCTCCGTTGCTTTGTTTTTCAGGTTTTTGAGGAAACACCATACACATCTCCAGAGTGGCTGTTGGCAATTTACATCCCGCCCATCAGCATAACAAGGCTCCCTGTTCTCCATGGCCTGTGCTGCCTTTCTGGATTTTACACTTTTTTCAGATGGCCCTTTTGAACGGGGGGCAGTGAGACTTCATTGTAGTGCAGATTTCTTTAACATGCTTGCTTGGTTGGCCAAAAAGGGCGTATGCGTTTTTTCCTGAATATATTCAGGAAAAAACGCATACGCCCTTTTTGGCCAAGTGCATCATTGTCGACGTTCTGCCTCTTTTCCTATGCTTTAAATGCAATTCCAGTCTACCCCCTGAAATCATTTTCTTGCAATTCTGCCCCGCTTTCAAGTCCTCTTCGCAGCCTTCCTTCAATATAATTTTGGGTGATAGCTGTCATTTATAACTCTGCAGGTTTGTGAATTACAGTGCCCCTGAGCTCCTTTCTTCAACTCGCTTTCTTGTGAGCTGGCCGCAAACCCGCAGGATTGCTTCAGGCCCTAATCTGGTTCCGGCACGGCATGCTGAGCCTTTGGTTAATTCCTCTTCCTGGTGGGAAATGAGCGTTAAATTTGCCCGTGCAGACACCTTCACACGAGTCGTCATGGTGCCACTTTGCCCCGGTTATCTCTATGGAGGTTGGAGTTGGAGGGCCTCCTCACTCAAGGTCAGTGTGCCCATGGAGCCAACCCTGCAACTTCAGGGCATGGTTGGGTGTTAGGATCACCACGTGGGGTCCTTTTCCCTTAGGAGGGAGGTGGCCTTTTGGGCTGCTGATTTCCAGGTTTTCAGATACTGCCAGTATCTTGGCCAGATGTGGCGGTGGGCCAAGCCCCTTGGTGACCGTAGTTTATCCTACCTGGAGCGCATTCTTGCATTGTTCCATTTCAAGTGGTCCCAGGTTTTGCACTAATACTCCAATGGCGCTTCACCGTTCACCAGGAATGTAAAGGTCAAAGAGTTTAGCTAAATTACGGAGTTCCAGGGCAAGGGTCTGAATTGACTGCTCTTTCCATTCTTGAAAGGCCTCTTCTGCATTCTATTCAAAAGGATCATCATCTTTTCCTTTCAGTGTTTCATATAGAGGCCCAGCTAGTAGACTGTAGTTAGGGATCCAGAAGCAGCAAACCCTGGCCTCCCCAGGAACCCCTAAGCTGTCTTCTAGTTTCAGAAATGGGTAAGGCTGTAAATTGTTTCTTCCCTTTCCTGGGATGGGCTTCTCCGACCTTCTGTGAGAATGAAGCCCAGGCAGGTCACCGTAGTCTGTGATATTTGAGCTTTGTCTTGGACAACTTGTATCCTTTATTGGCTTGGTAGTTCAGAGGTCTCCTTAGTAGGGCTGGCGATCAGAATGTCGTCTGCATATTGAAGGAGTGTTTCCTTTTCCAGAGGTAGAACTTTTAGTTCTTTAGCTGAGCTTTCCCCAAAGATGGTGTGGGAATTTTTGAACCCTTGGGGCAACACGGCCCGGAAGTATTGTTTTAGTTGTATGTTGAGTCCTGCCACTCACAAGCCAAAATTTCTTGTGACTCTGGGACTAATAGAATACAAAAGAAGGCATCATTGAAGACTAATACAGAATACCATGTCCTGGTGGTTGGTAGAATGACCAGCAGGGTGTAGGATTTAGGAACTACTGGAGGTATATCCTCGGTGGCTTCACTGACTGTCCTGACATCCTTTACCAGGACTCCAGCAGCCCATGGGGCTCTCGAGGTCAGGCCAATCCCAGGATATGGAGCTCACCTGGGCAGGTACCGCACCCCCACCCCAGCCCATGGGGCTCTCGTGTTCAGGCCCCTCCCAGGATATGGGGATCCCTGGGCAGGTTCCCCTGCAGCCCATGGGGCTCTCGTGGTCAGGCCCCTCCCAGGATACAGAGCTACCCTTGCAGGTACCATGGCAGGGCTGGGAACACAGGAACCGTGCATATCGCCCTCATTGCAGAGCACTCCCAGCTCACCTGTCACTCAGATCTGACACAGAGCACCTCAGAGCAGGACTTGAACTAACAAACAGCAGCTCCGACAGGTCTGTGACCCTGGGCATCACTCTGTGTGGCCTCCCTCCACCTGGTCTTCCAGAGATTTCCACTGCACCCGGGGCACCAGGCCTCTGTCTCCACCCACCAGCCACCCCTCCTCTCCCTGACTCCTGGGTTCCTCTCATTAGGAGAGGGTTTTCTTGAAGTTGTCTCCCACTCATGGGCCAGATAATATAATTAGAAAACAAGCCAGAGCTGCAGCCCCTTGTCTATCCTGACTCTCAGGAGCCCACACCTGTTCCTTGGACCTGGCCGATTCAGCAAGTTCCAGTTTCTGCAACTGTGAGCCCCTGAGGGGTGATTATTGGCTGGCCTGGGAAGCCCGACCGTGCCGGCCAGCCCTCCCCAGGTGTGCCTGGGTTCAGATCAATATAAACACCGCTCCAGGCAGCAAGAGCCCCTGCAGCTGTGCCTGACGCCATTTTCTCTGCCCTGTCAGCAGTCTTGGGGCTGGACTGGTGGGAGGGAGTGAGAGGCCACGGCTTTGTGGGTGGCCCAGTGTGAGTGGGGCTCTGCTGGACTTTCTGCAGCAGTTGCCAAGATGCCACCTGCTAAAGAAGAGGATGTGTCACCCATACCTGCCGCTGGAATTTCTCCCTGGGCAGAGGTGAGTGAGGAAGAAAGCAGTGGGGGCCGGGACAGCAGGGGTATCTCAGGCAGGGAAATGGAAAACTTCCAGAAGAGCACCCAGGGCCAGGACCATCCTGGCTGGCCTGCAGGCACCAAGTCGGCTGGCATGCTGTCACTCATGTGGCTCCATGGCCCTTCCTCTAGGCTTTCAAGTCCTTGTACATATTCAGGTGTTTTACCTGGGAAGGGTGGGAACATTTCAGCAGCAGCTGGCCTGGGGCTCAGCCCACGTTTACTCACAGATGCCTCGGCACGGTCCCCCAGCTTTGCAATGAGGACGCTTGTTGCGTGGGGCCTGCTGGCTGAATGGGAGATGATTCCCCACCACTGACCAACTTCAGAATTGTTTACAACTGGAGCAAGTGCCCTGATATGGTTTTCCTCTGTGTAACTGGTGGGTTCTGTTTTTTTTTCTTTTTTTCGTTTATGGTTCAAGGTAGATTTTATTCCTCTTTTTTGTATTTACAGATATAAGCATGGAAATAATTTATTCATGTAAATACATGTATGTGAAGGGAAGAATATTTTTTCTGTTTTACTTTTTGCAATTTGAATTTTATTTTATTTTTTTATACAGCAGGTTCTTTTTGGTTATCTATTTTATACATATAAATGTATACATGCCAATCCCAATCTCTCAACTCCTCCCACCACCACCCCCCAACAGCTTTCCCCCCTTGGTGTCCATACGTTTGTTGTCTACATCTGTTGCTCTATTTCTGCCTTGCAAAACGGTTCATCTGTACAATTTTTCTAGGTTCCACATATATGCATTAATAGACAAGATTTGTTTTTCTCTTTCTGACTTACTTCACTCTGTATGACAGTCTCTAGATCCATCAACGTCTCTACAAATGACCCAATTTCATTCCTTTTTATGGCTTAGTAATATTCCATTTTATATATGTACCACTTCATTATGCATTCGTCTGTCTGTGGGCATTTAGGTTGCTTCCATTACCTGGATATTGTAAATAGTGATGCAATGAACATTGCGGTGAATGTCTCTTTTTGATTTATGGTTTTGTCTGGGTATATGCCCAGTAGTGGGATTGCTGTATCATATGGTAATTCTATTCTTAGTTTTATAAGAAACTCCATAATGTTCTCCACAGTGACTGTATCAATTTACATTCCCAAAAATAGTGGAAGAGGGTTCCTTATCTCCACACCCTTTCCAGCATTTGTTGTTTGTAGATTTTCTGATGATGCCCATTCTAACAGGTGTGAGGTGATACACCATGGATGAGTCTATTTCGTTGAGCAAAGAGTAGGTCTTGTCTATTACATATTTGGCTTATGGAACGGTATGTGTGCTAATTTCAATCTCTGGTTTTATACAGCACCCCAACTCACTTTCCCCTTAAGCAAGCATAAGTTTTTATCTAAATGTGAGACTCTGTTCGGTTTTGGAATTCAGTTTATGTGTAGCCAAGTTTACACTCTCTCTATTAGTGATATCTTATGATAATTCTCTTTCTCTGTGTGACCTATTTCTCTTAGAATCATCATACTTAAATCCACTCAATTTGCTGCTACAGGCCTGATGACATTGATTTCATTGCTGAGTGATATTCTGTTGTACGTAAGTAGCACAACTCCTTTATCCATTTTTTTCTTTCTGGGATATTTAATTTGTACTGGACTCAAGGTTCTTGTAAACACAGCAGCCCTAAATTTGGTGTTGGCTGTGTCTTGTTGATTTTAATTTTCCTAAGCTATAGGGCCAAAAGTGGAAGTGCCCTAGGGTCTGTAGCTTTGTTTTTCAGATGTTTCAGGATACACCATACACATCTCCAGAGTGTCTGTTGGCAATTTACATCCCGCCCATCAGCATAACAAGGCTCCCTGTTCTCCATGGCCTGTCCTGTGTTTCTGGTTTTTACACTTTTTTCAGATGGCCCTTTTGACGAATGGGAAATGAGACTTCATTGTAGTGCGGATTTCCATTTCTCGAGTGCTTGGTTGGCCAAAAAGGGCATATGTGTTTTTTCCTGAATATATTCAGGAAAAAATGTTTACGCACTTTTGTCCAAGTGCATCACTGTCAAAGATCTGCCGCTTTTCACATGCTTTAAATGCAATTCCAATCTACCTCCTGAAATATGATTCCTGCAATTCTGCCTCGTTTTCAAGTCCTCTTTGCAGACTTACTTCCATATATTTTTGCCAATAGCTGTCATTTATAACTCTGCAGGTTTGTGAATTACAGTGCCCGTGATTTCCTTTCTTAACTCATTTCCTTGAAAACTGGCCACAGAACCGCAGGTTTGCTTCAGGCCGTAATCAGTGTCCGGCACGGCACTCTGAGACTTTGGTTCATTCCACTTCCTGGTGGGAAATTAGAGTTAAATGTGCCCCTCCAGACACCTGCCTCACTCCTAGCCCCTTGGTGATGTGTGTCCTGTGGTTTGAGGCCACATGTGCTGGGTTCCTCACCTTTGGCTGATGTGGCCCCACTGGTGTGAGGACACTCCTGCCTGGTTCCCATCCCCTTGGTGATGTGGGCCCTCCGGTGAGAGTCTGATCCTGGTTGGGTTCCTCACACTTCTGTGAGGTGGGCCCTCTTCTCTGAGGTCACTCCTGCCTGGCTGGCACACCCCGCCTTGGCGACGTCGGCCCTCTGGTGGGATTTGGTGCCTGCTGGGTGTCTCCTCCCCTCGGTAATGAGGGCCCTCTGGCGTCAGGCCCTAACTCCTGGGCTCCCAATATTTTCTGATATGCGCCCTGTGGTTCGAGTACACTCCTGCCAGGTTCCCAACCCCATGGGAATGTGGGCCTTCTGCTCTGAGGTCCCAACCGTGGGTTACTCAGTTTCATGATGAGGGCCCTCTGCTGCGAGTTCTCTCCGGCCTGGATCCCATAGCCTCACTGCTCTTGGCCACCTGCTGGGAGGTTACAACTGCGGGATTCCTCACCTTTTTTCTTCTATGGGCCCTCTGTTTTGAGACTCCTCCTGCCTGCCTCACTCCCAGCCCCTTGGTGATGTGTGTCCTCTGGTTTGAGGCCACGTATGCTGGGTCCCTCGCCTTTCGATGATGTGGCCCCACTGGTGTGAGGACACTCCTGCCTGGTTCCTATACCCTTGATGATGTGGGCCCTCTGGTGAGAGTCTGATCCTGGCTGGGTTCCTCACCCTTCTGTGAGGGGGGCCCTCTGCTGTGAGGTCACTCCTGCCTGGCTGGCACACCCCACCTGGGCAACATCGGCCCTCTTGTGGCAGTTGGAGCCTGCTGGGAACCTCCCCTCGGTGATGGGGGCCCTCTTGCCTCAGGCCCTAACTGCTGGGTACCCACATTTTCTGATACGTGCTAAGTGTTGCGAGGACACTCCTGCGAGGTTCCCATCCCCATGGGCATGTGGGCCTTCTGCTCTAAGGTCCCAACACCTGTGTTGTTCACCGTTTCATGATGTTGGCTCTCTGGTGTTAGTTCACCCAGGCCTAGATCCCATAGACTCTGTGCTCTGAGCGGCCTGCTGGGAGGTTCCTACTGCTGGATTCCTTACCTCTTTTATTCTTTGGGTCCTGTGTTTTCATGCTCCTACTTCCTGACTCACTTCCAGCCCATTTGTGATGTAGGTCCTCTGGTTTAAAGCCACATGTACCGGTTTCCTCACCTTTATTGATGTGGCCCCACTGGTGTGAGGACACTCCTGCCTGGTTCCCATCCCCTTGGTGATGGGGGCCCTCTGGTGAGAGTCTGATCCTGTCTGGATTCCTCACACTTCTGGGAGGTGGGCCCTCTGCTGTGAGGTCACTCCTGCCTGGCTGGCACACGTCACCTTGGCGATGTGGGCCCTCAGGTGGGAGTTGGTGCCTGTTGGGAGTCTCCCCCCCTCGGTAATGAGGGCCCTCTGGCGTCAGGCCCTAACTCATGGGCTCCCAAAATTTTCTGATGTGCGCCCTGTCGTGCGAGTACACTCCAGCCAGGGTCCCATCCCCATGGGGATGTGGGCTTTCTGCTCTGAGTTCCCAACGGCTGGGTTGCTCACAGTGTCAGAATGTGGGCCCTCTGCGGTGAGTTCACTCCGGCATGGATCCCATAGCCTCGGTGCTCTGGGCCGCCTGCTGGGAGGTTCCCACTGCAGGATTCCTCAGCTTTTTTATTCTATTCGCCCTGTGTTGTGAGGCTACTCATGCCTGCCTCACTCCGAACCCCTTGGAGATCTGGGTCCTCTGGTTTAGGCCACATGTGCTGGGTTCCTCACCTTTCTATGATGTGGTCACCCTGGTGTGAAGACAGTCCTGCCTGGTTCTGATGCCCTTGGTGATGTGGGCCCTCTGGTGAGAGTCTTATCCTGGCTGGGTTCCTCACCATTCTGTGAGGTAGGCCCTCAGCTGTGAGGTCACTCCTGCCTGGCTGTTGCACGTCACCTTGGCGACATGGTCCCTCCGTAGGGAGTTGGTGCCTGCTTGGGGTCTCCTCCCCTTGGTAATGAGGGCCCTCTGGCATCAGGCCCTAATTTCTGGGTTCCCAAAATTCTCTGATGTGCGCCCTGTGGTGCGAGTACCCTTCTGCCAAGTTCCCAACCACATGGGAATGTGGGCCTTCTGCTCTATGGTCCCAACGGCTGGGTTGCTCACAGTTTCATGATGAGGGCCCTCTGTTTTGAGTTCAGTCAGGCCTGGATCCCATAGCCTCGCTGCTCCTGGCCGCCTGCTGGGAGGTTCCAACTGTGGGATTCCTCACATTTTTACGCAATGGGCCCCCTGTTTTGAGGCTCCCCCTGCCTGCCTCACTCCCAGCCCCTTGGTGATGTGTGTCCTGTAGTTTGAGGCCACGTGTGCTGGGTCCGTCACATTTCGGTGATGTGGCCCCACTGGTGTGAGGACACTCCTGCCTGGTTTCCATTGCCTTGGTGATGTGGGCCCTCTGGTGAGAGTCTGATCCTCTTTGGGTTCCTCACACTTTTGTGTGGTTGGCCCTCTGCTCTGAGGTCACTCCTGCCTGGCTGGCACACCCCGCATTGGCGACGTCGGCCCTCTGGTAGCAGTTGGAGCTTGCTGGGAGCCTCCTCTCCTCAGTGATGAGAGCCCTCTGGCGTCCGGCCCTAACTGCTGGGCTCCCCACATTTTCTGTTGTGTGCCCACTGGTGCGATGACACTCCTGCTTGGTTCCCTTCCCCATGGGGATGTGGGCCTTGTGCTCTGAGGTCACAACGGCTGGGTTGCTTACAGTATCACGATGAGGGCCCTCTGTTGTGAGGTCATCACTGCCTGGATCCCATAGCCTCGGTGCTCTGGGCCGCCTGCTGGGATGTTCCAACTGCTGGATTCCTCACCTTTTTATACAATGTGCCATGTGTTTTGAGGTTAATCCTGCCTGCCTCGCTCTGAGACCCATGGTGATGTGGGTCCTCTGGTTTGAGGCCACATGTGCTGGGTACCTCAACTTTCGATGATGTGGCCCCACGGGTGTGAGGACACTCGTGCCTGATTCCCAGCCCCTTGCTTCTGTGGGCACTCTGGTGAGACTCTGATCATGACTGGGTTCCTTACCCTTCTGTGAGGTGGGCACTCTGATGTGAGGTCACTCCTGCCTGGATGGCTCACGTCGCCTTGGCGACGTAGGCCCTCTCTTGGCCACTGAAGCATGCTGGGAGCCTCCTACCCTCTTTAATGAGGGCCCTGGAAGAAACGCATATGCCCTTTTTGACCAAGTGCATCATTGTCGAAGTTCTGCCTCTTCTCCTATACTTTCAGAGGACTTCCCGTCTACCTCCTGAAATCGTATTCCTGGAATTCTGCCCCGCGTTCAAGTCCTCTTTGCAGCCTTACTTCAATATAATTTTGGACGATAGCTGTCATTTATAACTCTGCAGGTTTGTGAATTACAGTGCCCCTGAGCTCCATTCTTCAACTCGCTTTCTTGTGAGCTGGCCGCAAAACCGCAGGATTGCTTCAGGCCCTAATCTGGTTCCGGCACGGCATGCTGAGCCTTTGGCTAATTCCTCTTCCTGATGGAAAATGAGCGTTAAATTTGCTCGTGCAGACACCTACAGCTAATCTCTTATTGGTTCTCCCTATTCCTGTTCATCTTGCGCAGAAATTCCAAACTGTGCCAAACAGGAGGTTAAAGGCACTGACTCTCCAATTGGGGAAAGGGTTAGTAAAGCGTCTGGAATGGTAAAACCGAGTATGAGGGGACGAAAACTGAGATGCCTTTAAAAAGGTTTCCCGGTCACACGGTGGACCATATTCTGGGTTTCCCATGCGTGTTTTACCTGAAGGAAGAATCCCTTAAACCTGGAGAGGTGGGACCCATGGAATGGGTACCATGCAGTATGACTTCAAAGGGCCTGCATTTTCTCACCGAACCTCAGCAATGCTATCTGCCCAAAGTGTCGAACCTTATGTCTCACTCAGCTCTAGGTGTAGATGTGGTAAATCCAGGTTGCATCACAAGCTCTGAATGAATTATTTAAGAATTGCTCTCTATTTCACTGTCATTGTGTTTGTTTTTGTAGTTTATTTTGATAATGGGATTTATCGGATTTTCTCTGCTGCATTCATGCCGCTGTACACACACTTGATTCTCTTACGGAGACATATAAATCCATGGGTTTGAAAATTCTTACTAGTCATGTGTAATCCTAGGACTTGAATATGGTGTGTTTAGTCCATTTCGTTGAGCAAGGTGTAGGTCTTGACTATTACATATTTGGCTTATGGAAAGGTATGCGTGCTAATTTCTATCTCTGGTTTTATGCAGCACCCCACCTCATCTTTCCCCATAAACAAGCATAAGTTGGTTTTCTAAATTTGAGACCCTGTTCTGTTTTGTAATTCAGTTCATGTGTAGCCAAGTTTACATTCCGTTTATTAGTGATATCTTATGATGTTTCATTTTCTGTGTGACTTATTTCACTTAGAATCATCGTACCTGGATCCACTCAATATGCCGCGACGGGCCTGATGACATAGATTTCATTGGTGAGTGATATTCCATTATACGTACGTACCACAACTTCTTTAACCATTTTTCACATTCTGGGATATTTCACTTCTACCGTAGACGAGGTTCTTGTAAAGAGAGCCGTCCCAAACTTTGGGGTGGCTGTGTGTTTTTGATTTTAATTTCCCTAAGCTATAGGACCATAAGTGGAAGTGCCATAGGCTCTGTTGCTTTGTTTCCTACCTGTTTCAGGAAACCCCATACACTTCTCCAGAGTGGCTGTTTTCAATTTACATCACCCCCATCAGCATAACAAGGCTCCCTGTTCTCCATGACCTGTCCTGCCTTTCTGGATTTTACACTTTTTCAGATGGCCCTTTTGACCGGGGGGCAGTGAGACTTCATTGTAGTGCAGATTTCACTTACATGCTTGCTTGCTTGGCCAAAAATGGCGTATGCGTTTTTTCCTGAATATATTCAGGAAAAAAACGCATACGCCCTTTTTGGCCATGTGCATCATTGTCGACATTCTGCCTCATTTCCTATGCTTTAAGTGCAATTCCAGTCTACCCCCTGAAATCGTTTTCCTGAAATTCTGCCCCGCTTTCAAGTCCTCTTCGAAGACTTACTTCAATACATTTTTGGACGATAGCTGTCATTCATAACTCTGCAGGTTTGTGAATTACAGTGCCCCTGAGCTCGTTTCCTCAACTCGCTTTCTTGTGAGCTGGCCCAAAAACCCCAGGATTGCTTCAGGCCCTAATCTGTTTCTGGCAGGGCACATTGAGCCTTTGGTTAATTCCTCTTCCTGGTGGGAAATGAGCGTTCCATTTGCCCGTGCAGACACCTACAGCTAGTCTCTCATTGGTTCTCCCTATTCCTGTTAATCTTACGTAGAAATTGCAAACTGTGCCAAACAGGAGGTTAAAGGCACTGACTCTCCAAGTGGGGAGAATGTTAGTAAAGTGTCTGGAATGGTGAACCCGAGTACCAGGGTTCGAAAACTGAGATATATTTGCAAAGGTTTCCCAATCACACGGTGGACAATACTCTGCGTTTCCCATGCATGTTTTAGCTGAAGGAAGAATCCCTTAAACCTGGAGAGCTGGGAACCATGGAATGGGTACCATGCAGTATGACTTCAAAGGGTCTGCGTTTGCTCACCGAACCTCACAAATGCTATCAGCCTGAAGTGTCCAGCCTTATGTCTCACCCAGCTCTGGGTGTAGATGTGGTAAATCCAGGTTGCATCACAAGCCCTGAATGAATTATTTAAGAATTGCTCTCTATTTCACTGTCAATGTGTTTTGGTTTTGAAATTTATTTTGATAATGGGATTTATCGGATTTTCACTGTTGCGTTTAGGCCGCTGTTCACACGCTTGATTTCCTTATGGAGACATATAAATCCATGGGTTTTAAGATTCTTACTTGTCAGGTATATTCCCAGGCGTTGAATATGGGGTGTTGAGTCTATTTCGCTGAGCAAGGAGTAGGTCTTTTCTATTATATATTTGGCTTATGGAACGGTATCTGTGCTAATTTCAATCTCTGTTTTTATGCAGCACCCCAACTCACCTTTCCCCATAAGCAAGCATAAGTTGGTTGTCTCAATTTGAGACCCTTTTCTGTTTTGTAATTCAGTTCATGTGTAGCCAAGTTTACATTCCGTGTATTAGTCATATCTTATGATGTTTCTTTTTCTGTGTGACTTATTTCTCGTAGAATCATCGTACCTGAATCCACTCATTATGGCGCTACAGGCCTGATGACGTAGATTTCATTGCTGTGTGATATTCCATTGTACGTACGTAGCACTACTTCTTTATCCATTTTTTGCTTTCTAGGATATTTAACTTGTACTGTAGACGAGGTTCCTATAAACGGAGCCGTCCCAAACTTTGGGGTGGCTGTGTGTTTTTGTTTTTAATTACCCTAAGCTATAGATCCATAAGTGGAAGTGCCATAGGCTGTGTTGTTTTGTTTCCTACGTGTTTCAGGAAACACCATACACTTCTCCAGAGTGGCTGTTGGCAATTTACTTCCTGCCCATAAGCATAACAAGGCTCCCTGTTCTCCATGACCTGTCCTGCCTTTCTGGATTTTACACTTTTTTCAGATGGCCCTTTTGACAGGGGGGCAGTGAGACTTCATTGTAGTGCAGATTTCCTTTACACGCTTGCTTGGTTGACCAAAAAGTGCGTATGCGTTTTTTCCTGAATATATTCAGGAAAAAACACATACACCCTTTTTGGCCAAGTGCATCATTGTCGACATTCTGCCTCATTTCCTATGCTTTAAGTGCAATTCCAGTCTACCCCCTGAAATCGTTTTCCAGAAATTCTGCCCCGCATTCAGGTCCTCTTCGAAGACTTACTTCAATACATTTTTGGACGATAGCTATCATTCATAACTCTGCAGGTTTGTGAATTTCAGTGGCCCTGAGCTCCTTTCTTCAACTCACTTTCTTGTGAGCTGGCTGCAAAACCGCAGGATTGCTTCAGGCCCTAATCTGTTTCCGGCAGGGCACGCTGAGCCTTTGGTTTATTCGTCTTCCTGGTGGGAAATGAGCGTTCCATTTGCCCGTGCAGACACCTACAGCTAGTCTCTCATTGGTTCTCCCTATTCCTGTTCATCTTGCGCAGAAATTGCAAACTGTGCCAAACAGGAGTTTAAAGGCACTGACTCTCCAAGTGGGGAGAGTGTTAGTAAAGCGTCTGGAATGGTGAACCTGAGTACCAGCGTTCGAAAACTGAGATGCATTTGAAAACGTTTCCCAATCACACGGTGGACCATACTCTGGGTTTCCCATGAATGTTTTAGCTGAAGGAAGAATCCCTTAAACCTGGAGAGTTGGGACCCATGGAATGGGTACCATGCAGTATTACTTCAAAGGGTCTGCGTTTGCTCACCGAACCTCACCAAAGCTATCAGCCCGAAGTGTCCAGCCTTATGTCTCACCCAGCTCTGGGTGTAGATGTGGTAAATCCAGGTTGCATCACAAGCCCTGAATGAATTATTTACGAATTGCTCTCTATTTCACTGTCATTGTGTTTTGTTTTTGAAATTTATTTTGATAATGGGATTTATCGGATTTTCACTGCTGCGTTTATGCCGCTGTACACACACTTGATTTCCTTGTGGAGACATATAAATCCATGGGTTTTAAGATTCTTACTTGTCAGGTATATTCCCAGGCGTTGAATATGGAGTGTTGAGTCCATTTCGTTGAGCAAGGAGTAGGTCTTGTCTATTATATAATTGGCTTATGGAAAGCTTTCTGTGCTAATTTCAATCTCTGGTTTTATGCAGCACCCCAACTCACCTTTCCAAATAAGCAAACATAAGTTGGTTTTCTAAATTTGATACCATGTTCTGTTTTGTAATTCAGTTCATGTGTAGTCAAATTTACATTCCGTGTATTAGTGATATCTTATGATGTTTCTTTTTCTGTGTGACTAATTTCTCGTAGAATCATCGTACCTGAACCCACTCATTATGCCGATACGGGCCTGATGACGTAGATTTCATTGCTGAGTGATATTCCATTGTACGTGCATAGCATAACTTCTTTATCCATTTTTTGCTTTCTCGGATATTTAACTTGTACCGTAGACGACGTTCTTGTAAACAGAGACGTCCCAAACATTGGGGTGGCTGTGTGTTTTTGATTTTAATTTGCATAAGCTATAGGACCATAAGTGGAAGTGCAATAGGCTGTGTTGCTTTGTTTCCTACGTGTTTCAGGAAACACCATACACTTCTCCAGAGTGGCTGTTGGCAATTTACATCCTGCCCAGCAGCATAACAAGGCTCCCTGTTCTCCATGACCTGTCCTGCCTTTCTGGATTTTACACTTTTTTCAGATGGCCCTTTTGACCGGGGAGCAGTGAGACTTCTTTGTAGTGCAGATTTCTTTACACGCTTGCTTGGTTGGCCAAAAAGTGCGTATGCCTTTTATCCTGAATATATTCAAGAAAAAACGCATATGCCCTATATGGCCAAGTGCATCATTGTCGACATTCTGCCTCTTTTCCTATGCTTTAAGTGCAATTCCAGTCTACCCCCTGAAAACTTTTTCCTGAAATTTTGCCCCGCTTTCAAGTCCTCTTCGAAGACTTACTTCAATACATTTTTGGACGACAGTCAGTCATTCATAACTCTTCATGTTTGTGAATTATAGTGCCCCTTAGCTCCTTTCTTCAACTCGCTTTCTTGTGAGCTGGCCGCAAAACCGCAGGATTGTTCAGGCCCTAATATGTTTCCGGCAGGGCATGCTGAGTCTTTGGTTAATTCCTCTTCCTGGTGGGAAATGAGCGTTCCATTTGCCCTTGCAGACACCTACAGCTAGTCTCTCATTGGTTCTCCCTATTCCTGTTCATCTTGTGCAGAAATTGCAAACTGTGCCAAACAGGAGGTTAAAGGCACTGACTCTCCAAGTGGGGAGAGTGTTAGTAAAGCGTCTGGAATGGTGAACCCGAGTACCAGGGTTCGAAAACTGAGATGCATTTGAAAACGTTTCCCAATCACACGGCAGACGATAGTCTGGGTTTCCCATGCATGTTTTAGCTGAAGGAAGAATCCCTTAAACCTGGAGAGTTGGGACCCATGGAATGGGTACCATGCAGTATGACTTCAAAGGGTTTGCGTTTGCTCACCGAACCTCACCAATGCTATCAGCCCGAAGTGTCCAGCCTTATGTCTCACCCAGCTCTGGGTGTAGATGTGGTAAATCCAGGTTGCATCACAAGCCCTGAATGAATTATTTAAGAATTGCTCTCTATTTCACTGTCATTGTGTTTTGTTTTTGAAATTTATTTTGATAATGGGATTTATCGGATGTTCACTGCTGCGTTTAGGCCGCTGTACACATGCTTGATTTCCTTATGGAGACATATAAATCCATGGGTTTTAAGATTCTTACTTGTCAAGTATCTTGCCAGGCGTTGAATATGCGGTGTTGAGTCGATTTCGTTGAGCAAGGAGTAGGTTTTGTCTATTATATATTTGGCTTATGGAATGGTATGTGTGCTAATTTCAATCTCTGGTTTTATGCAGCACTGCAACTCACCTTTCCCCATAAGCAAGCATAAGTTGGTTTTCTAAATTTGAGACCCTGTTCTGTTTTGTAATTCAGTTCATGTGTAGCCAAGTTTTCATTCCGTGTATTAGTGATATCTTATGATGTTTCTTTTTCTGTGTGACTTATTTCTCGTAGAATCATCGTACCTGAATCCACTCATTATGCCGCTACGGGCCTGATGACGTAGATTACATTGCTGAGTGATATTCCATTGTACGTACATACCACAACTTCTTTATCCATTTTTTGCTTTCTCAGATATTTAACTTGTACCGTAGACGAGGTTCTTGTAAACAGAGCCGTCCCAAACTTTGGGGTGGCTGTGTGTTTTTGATTTTAATTTCCCTAAGCTATAGGACCATAAGTGGAAGTGCCATAGGCTGTGTTGCTTTGTTTCCTTCGTGATTCAGGATACACCATACACTTCTCCAGAGTGGCTGTTGGCAATTTACATCGAGCCCATCAGCATAACAAGGCTCCCTGTTCTCCATGACCTGTCCTGCCTTTCTGGATCTTGCACTTTTTTCAGATGGCCCTTTTGACCGGGGGGCATTGAGACTTCATTGTAGTGCAGATTTCCTTTACACGCTTGCTTGGTTGGCCAAAAAGGGCGTATGCGTTTTTTCCTGAATATATTCAGGATAAAACGCATACGCCCTTTTTGGCCAAGTGCATCATTGTCGACATTCTGCCTCTTTTCCTATGCTTTAAGTGCAATTCCAGTCTACCCCCTGAAATCGTTTTCCTGAAATTCTGCCCCGCTTTCAAGTCCTCTTCGAAGACTTACTTCAGTACATTTTTGGACGATAGCTGTCATTCATAACTCTGCAGGTTTGTGAATTACAGTGCCCCTGAGCTCCTTTCCTCAACACGCTTTCTTGTGAGCTGGCCGCAAAACCACAGGATTGCTTCAGGCCCTAATCTCTTTCCGGCAGGGCACGCTGAGCCTTTGGTTAATTCCTCTTCCTGGTGGGAAATGAGCGTTCCATTTGCCAGTGCAGACACCTACAGCTAGTCTCTCATTGGTTCTCCCAATTCCTGTTCATCTTGCGCAGAAATTGCAAACTGTGCCAAACAGGAGTTTAAAGTCCCTGACTCTACAAGTGGGGAGAGTGTTAGTAAAGCGTCTGGAATGGTGAACCCGAGCACCAGGGTTCGAAAACTGAGATGCATTTGAGAACGTTTCCCAATCACACGGTGGACCATACTCTGGGTTTCCCATGCATGTTTTAGCTGAAGGAAGAATCCCTTAAACGTGGAGAGTTGGGACCCATGGAATGGGTACCATGCAGTATGACTTCAAAGGGTCTGCGTTTGCTCACCGAACCTCACAAATGCTATCAGCCCGAAGTGTCCAGCCTTATGTCTCACCCAGCTCTGGGTGTAGATGTGGTAAATCCAGGTTGCATCACAAGCCCTGAATGAATTATTTAAGAATTGCTCTCTATTTCACTGTCATTGTGTTTTGTTTTTGAAATTTATTTTGGTAATGGGATTTATCGGATGTTCACTGCTGCGTTTAGGCCGCTGTACACACGCTTGATTTCCTTATGGAGACATATAAATCCATGGGTTTTAAGATTCTTACTTGTCAGGTATCTTCCCAGGCGTTGAATATGGGGTGTTGAGTCCATTTCGTTGAGCAAGGAGTAGGTCTTGTCTATTATATATTTAGCTTATGGAAAGGTATCTGTGCTAATTTCAATCTCTGGTTTTATGCAGCACCCCAACTCACCTTTCCCCATAAGCAAGCATAAGTTGGTTTTCTAAATTTGAGACCCTGTTCTGTTTTGTAATTCAGTTCATGTGTAGCCAAATTTACATTCCGTGTATTAGTGATATCTTATGATATTTCTTTTTCTGTGTGACTTATTTCTCGTAAAATCATCGTACCTGAATCCACTCATTATGCCGCTACGGGCCTGATGACGTAGATTTCATTGCTGAGTGATATTCCATTGTACGTGCGTACCACAACTTCTTTATGAATTTTTTGCTTTCTCGGATATTTAACTTGTACCATAGACGAGGTTCTTGTAAACAGAGCCGTCCCAAAGTTTGGGGTGGCTGTGTGTTTTTGTTTTTAATTTCCCTATGCTATAGGACCATAAGTGGAAGTGCCATAGGCTGTGTTGCTTTGTTTCCTATGTGTTTCAGGAAACACCATACACTTCTCCAGAGTGGCTGTTGGCAATTTACATCCCGCCCATCAGCATAACAAGGCTCCCTGTTCTCCATGACCTGTCCTGCCTTTCTGGATTTTACACTTTTTTCAGATGGCCCTTTTGACCGGGGGGCATTGAGACTTCATTGTAGTGCAGATTTCCTTTACACGCTTGCTTGGTTGGCCAAAAAGGGCGTATGCGTTTTTTCCTGAATATATTCAGGAAAAAACGCATCCGCCCTTTTTCGCCAAGTGCATCATTGTCGACATTCTGCCTCTTTTCCTATGCTTTAAGTGCAATTCCACTCTATCCCCTGAAATCTTGTTCCTGAAATTCGGCCCCGCTTTCAAGTCCTCTTCGAAGACTTACTTCAATACAATTTTGGACGATAGCTGTCATTCATAACTCTGCAGTTTTGTGAATTACAGTGCCCCTTAGCTCCTTTTTTCAACTCGCTTTTTTGTGAGATGGCCGCAAAACCGCAGGATTGCCTTAGGCCCTAATCTGTTTCCTGCAGGGCACGCTGAGCCTTTGGTTAATTCCTCTTCCTGGTGGGAAATGAGCGTTCCATTTGCCCGTGCAGACACCTACAGCTAGTCTCTCATTTGTTCTCCCTATTCCTGTTAATCTTGCGCAGAAATTGCAAACTGTGCCAAACAGGATGTTAAAGGCACTGACTCTCCAAGTGGGGAGAGTGTTAGTAAAGCGTCTGGAATGGTGAACCCGAGTACCAGGGTTCGAAAACTGAGATGCATTTGAAAACGTTTCCCAATCACATGGTGGACCATTCTGTGGGTTTCCCATGCATGTTTTAGCTGAAGGAAGAATCCCTTAAACCTGGAGAGTTGGGACCCATGGAATGGGTACCATGC
This sequence comes from Delphinapterus leucas, assembly GCF_059928025.1. Lineage (NCBI taxonomy): Eukaryota > Metazoa > Chordata > Mammalia > Artiodactyla > Monodontidae > Delphinapterus > Delphinapterus leucas. The sequence goes on along the minus strand of NW_028322243.1, from coordinate 305,444 downwards.
AGTATGACTTCAAAGGGTCTGCGTTTGCTCACCGAACCTCACCAATGCTATCAGCCCGAAGTGTCCAGCCTTATGTCTCACCCAGCTCTGGGTGTAGATGTGGTAAATCCAGGTTGCATCACAAGCCCTGAATGAATTATTTAAGAATTGCTCTCTATTTCACTGTCATTGTGTTTTGTTTTTGAAATTTATTTTGGTAATGGGATTTATCGGATGTTCACTGCTGCGTTTAGGCCGCTGTACACACGCTTGATTTCCTTATGGAGACATATAAATCCATGGGTTTTAAGATTCTTACTTGTCAGGTATCTTGCCAGGCGTTGAATATGGGGTGTTGAGTCCATTTCGTTGAGCAAGGAGTAGGTCTTGTCTATTATATATTTGGCTTATGGAACAGTATCTGTGCTAATTTCAATCTCTGGTTTTATGCAGCACCCCAACTCACCTTTCCCCATAAGCAAGCATAAGTTGGTTTTCTAAATTTGAGACCCTGTTCTGTTTTGTAATTCAGTTCATGTGTAGCCAAGTTTACATTCCGTGTATTAGGGATATCTAATGATGTTTCTTTTTCTGTGTGACTTATTTCTCGAAGAATCATCGTACCTGAATCCACTCATTATGCCGCTACGGGCCTGATGACGTAGATTTCATTGCTGAGTGATATTCCATTTTACGTGTGTACCACAACTTCTTTATCCATTTTTTGCTTTCTCGGATATTTAACTTGTACCGTAGACGAGGTTCTTGTAAACAGAGCCGTCCCAAACTTTGGGGTGGCTGTGTGTTTTTGATTTTAATTTCCCTAAGCTATAGGACCATAAGTGGAAGTGCCATAGGCTGTGTTGCTTTGTTTCCTTCGTGATTCAGGATACACCATACACTTCTCCAGAGTGGCTGTTGGCAATTTACATCGAGCCCATCAGCATAACAAGGCTCCCTGTTCTCCATGACCTGTCCTGCCTTTCTGGATCTTGCACTTTTTTCAGATGGCCCTTTTGACCGGGGGGCATTGAGACTTCATTGTAGTGCAGATTTCCTTTACACGCTTGCTTGGTTGGCCAAAAAGGGCGTATGCGTTTTTTCCTGAATATATTCAGGATAAAACGCATACGCCCTTTTTGGCCAAGTGCATCATTGTCGACATTCTGCCTCTTTTCCTATGCTTTAAGTGCAATTCCAGTCTACCCCCTGAAATCGTTTTCCTGAAATTCTGCCCCGCTTTCAAGTCCTCTTCGAAGACTTACTTCAGTACATTTTTGGACGATAGCTGTCATTCATAACTCTGCAGGTTTGTGAATTACAGTGCCCCTGAGCTCCTTTCCTCAACACGCTTTCTTGTGAGCTGGCCGCAAAACCACAGGATTGCTTCAGGCCCTAATCTCTTTCCGGCAGGGCACGCTGAGCCTTTGGTTAATTCCTCTTCCTGGTGGGAAATGAGCGTTCCATTTGCCCGTGCAGACACCTACAGCTAGTCTCTCATTGGTTCTCCCAATTCCTGTTCATCTTGCGCAGAAATTGCAAACTGTGCCAAACAGGAGTTTAAAGTCCCTGACTCTACAAGTGGGGAGAGTGTTAGTAAAGCGTCTGGAATGGTGAACCCGAGCACCAGGGTTCGAAAACTGAGATGCATTTGAGAACGTTTCCCAATCACACGGTGGACCATACTCTGGGTTTCCCATGCATGTTTTAGCTGAAGGAAGAATCCCTTAAACGTGGAGAGTTGGGACCCATGGAATGGGTACCATGCAGTATGACTTCAAAGGGTCTGCGTTTGCTCACCGAACCTCACAAATGCTATCAGCCCGAAGTGTCCAGCCTTATGTCTCACCCAGCTCTGGGTGTAGATGTGGTAAATCCAGGTTGCATCACAAGCCCTGAATGAATTATTTAAGAATTGCTCTGTATTTCACTGTCATTGTGTTTTGTTTTTGAAATTTATTTTGATAATGGGATTTATCGGATTTTCACTGCTGCGTTTAGGCCGCTGTACACACGCTTGATTTCCTTATGGAGACATATAAATCCATGGGTTTTAAGATTCTTACTTGTCAGGTATCTTCCCAGGCGTTGAATATGGGGTGTTGAGTCCATTTCGTTGAGCAAGGAGTAGGTCTTGTCTATTATATATTTAGCTTATGGAAAGGTATCTGTGCTAATTTCAATCTCTGGTTTTATGCAGCACCCCAACTCACCTTTCCCCATAAGCAAGCATAAGTTGGTTTTCTAAATTTGAGACCCTGTTCTGTTTTGTAATTCAGTTCATGTGTAGCCAAGTTTACATTCCGTGTATTAGTGATATCTTATGATATTTCTTTTTCTGTGTGACTTATTTCTCGTAAAATCATCGTACCTGAATCCACTCATTATGCCGCTACGGGCCTGATGACGTAGATTTCATTGCTGAGTGATATTCCATTGTACGTGCGTACCACAACTTCTTTATGAATTTTTTGCTTTCTCGGATATTTAACTTGTACCGTAGACGAGGTTCTTGTAAACAGAGCCGTCCCAAAGTTTGGGGTGGCTGTGTGTTTTTGTTTTTAATTTCCCTATGCTATAGGACCATAAGTGGAAGTGCCATAGGCTGTGTTGCTTTGTTTCCTATGTGTTTCAGGAAACACCATACACTTCTCCAGAGTGGCTGTTGGCAATTTACATCCCGCCCATCAGCATAACAAGGCTCCCTGTTCTCCATGACCTGTCCTGCCTTTCTGGATTTTACACTTTTTTCAGATGGCCCTTTTGACCGGGGGGCATTGAGACTTCATTGTAGTGCAGATTTCCTTTACACGCTTGCTTGGTTGGCCAAAAAGGGCGTATGCGTTTTTTCCTGAATATATTCAGGAAAAAACGCATCCGCCCTTTTTCGCCAAGTGCATCATTGTCGACATTCTGCCTCTTTTCCTATGCTTTAAGTGCAATTCCACTCTATCCCCTGAAATCTTGTTCCTGAAATTCGGCCCCGCTTTCAAGTCCTCTTCGAAGACTTACTTCAATACAATTTTGGACGATAGCTGTCATTCATAACTCTGCAGTTTTGTGAATTACAGTGCCCCTTAGCTCCTTTTTTCAACTCGCTTTTTTGTGAGATGGCCGCAAAACCGCAGGATTGCCTTAGGCCCTAATCTGTTTCCTGCAGGGCACGCTGAGCCTTTGGTTAATTCCTCTTCCTGGTGGGAAATGAGCGTTCCATTTGCCCGTGCAGATACCTACAGCTAGTCTCTCATTTGTTCTCCCTATTCCTGTTAATCTTGCGCAGAAATTGCAAACTGTGCCAAACAGGATGTTAAAGGCACTGACTCTCCAAGTGGGGAGAGTGTTAGTAAAGCGTCTGGAATGGTGAACCCGAGTACCAGGGCTCGAAAACTGAGATGCATTTGAAAACGTTTCCCAATCACATGGTGGACCATTCTGTGGGTTTCCCATGCATGTTTTAGCTGAAGGAAGTATCCCTTAAACCTGGAGAGTTGGGACCCTTGGAATGGGTACCATGCAGTATGACTTCAAAGGGTCTGCGTTTGCTCACCGAACCTCACCAATGCTATCAGCCCGAAGTGTCCAGCCTTATGTCTCACCCAGCTCTGGGTGTAGATGTGGTAAATCCAGGTGGCATCACAAGCCCTGAATGAATTATTTAAGAATTGCTCTCTATTTCACTGTCATTGTGTTTTGTTTTTGAAATTCATTTTGATAATGGGATTTATCGGATGTTCACTGCTGCGTTTAGGCCGCTGTACACACGCTTGATTTCCTTATGGAGACATATAAATCCATGGGTTTTAAGATTCTTACTTGTCAGGTATCTTCCCAGGCGTTGAATATGGGGTGTTGAGTATATTTCGTTGAGCAAGGAGTAGGTCTTGTCTATTATATATTTGGCTTATGGAACGGTATCTGTGCTAATTTCAATCTCTGGTATTATGCAGCACCTCAACTCACTTTTCCCCATAAGCAAGCATAAGTTGGTTTTCTAAATTTGAGACCCTGTTCTGTTTTGTAATTCAGTTCATGTGTAGCCAAGGTGACATTCCGTGTATTAGTGATATCTTATGATGTTTCTTTTTCTGTGTGACTTATTTCTCGTAGAATCATCGTACCTGAATCCACTCATTATGCCGATAGGACCTGATGACGTAGATTTCATTGCTGAGTGATATTCCACTGTACGTGCGTACCACAACTTCTTTATGCATTTTTTGCTTTCTTGGATATTTAACTTGTACCGTAGGCAAGGTTCTTGTAAACAGAGCCATCCCAAACTTTGGGGTGGCTGTGTGTTTTTGATTTTAATTTCCCTAAGCTATAGGCCCATAAGTGGAAGTGCCATAGGCTGTGTTGCTTTGTTTCCTACGTGTTTCAGGAAACACCATACACTTCTCCAGAGTGGCTGTTGGCAATTTACATCCCGCCCATCCGCATAACAAGGCTCCCTGTTCTCCATGACCTGTCCTGCCTTTCTGGATTTTACACTTTTTTCAGATGGCCCTTTTGACCACGGGGCAGTGAGACTTCATTGTAGTGCAGATTTCCTTTACACGCTTGCTTGGTTGGCCAAAAAGGGCGTTTGCGTTTTTTCCTGAATATATTCAGGAAAAAACGCATACGCCCTTTTTCGCCAAGTGCATCATTGTCGACATTCTGCCTCTTTTCCTATGCTTTAAGTGCAATTCCACTCTATCCCCTGAAATCGTGTTCCTGAAATTCGGCCCCGCTTTCAAGTCCTCTTCGAAGACTTACTTCAATACAATTTTGGACGATAGCTGTCATTCATAACTCTGCAGTTTTGTGAATTACAGTGCCCCTTAGCTCCTTTTTTCAACTCGCTTTTTTGTGAGATGGCCGCAAAACCGCAGGATTGCCTTAGGCCCTAATCTGTTTCCTGCAGGGCACGCTGAGCCTTTGGTTAATTCCTCTTCCTGGTGGGAAATGAGCGTTCCATTTGCCCGTGCAGACACCTACAGCTAGTCTCTCATTTGTTCTCCCTATTCCTGTTAATCTTGCGCAGAAATTGCAAACTGTGCCAAACAGGATGTTAAAGGCACTGACTCTCCAAGTGGGGAGAGTGTTAGTAAAGCGTCTGGAATGGTGAACCCGAGTACCAGCGCTCGAAAACTGAGATGCATTTGAAAACGTTTCCCAATCACACAGCGGACGATAGTCTGGGTTTCCCATGCATGTTTTAGCTGAAGGAAGAATCCCTTAAACCTGGAGAGTTGGGACCCATGGAATGGGTACCATGCAGTATGACTTCAAAGGGTCTGCGTTTGCTCACCGAACCTCACCAATGCTATCAGCCCGAAGTGTCCAGCCTTATGTCTCACCCAGCTCTGGGTGTACATGTGGTAAATCCAGGTTGCATCACAAGCCCTGAATGAATTATTTAAGAATTGCTCTCTATTTCACTGTCATTGTGTTTTGTTTTTGAAATTTATTTTGATAATGGGATTTATCGGATTTTCACTGCTGCGTTTAGGCCGCTGTACAAACACTTGATTTCCTTATGGAGACATATAATCCATGGGTTTTAAGATTCTTACTTGTCAGGTATCTTGCCAGGCGTTGAATATGGGGTGTTGAGTCCATTTCGTTGAGCAAGGAGTAGGTCTTGTCTATTATATATTTGGCTTATGGAACGGTATCTGTGCTAATTTCAATCTCTGGTTTTATGCAGCACCCCAACTCACCTTTCCCCATAAGCAACCATAAGTTCGTTTTCTAAATTTGAGACCCTGTTCTGTTTTGTAATTCAGTTTATGTGTAGCCAAGTTTACATTCCATGTATTAGTGGTATCTTATGATGTTTCTTTTTTTGTGTGACTTATTTCTCGTAGAATCATCGTACCTGAATCCACTCATTATGCCGCTACGGACCTGATGACGTAGATTTCATTGCTGAGTGATATTCCATTGTACGTGCATACCACAACTTCTTTATCCAGTTTTTGCTTTTTCGGATATTTAACATGTACCGTAGACGAGGTTCTTGTAAACAGAGCCGTCCCAAACTTTGGGGTGGCTGTGTGTTTTTGATTTTAATTTCCCTAAGCTATAGGACCATAAGTGGAAGTGCCATAGGCTGTGTTGCTTTGTTTCCTTCGTGTTTCACGAAACACCATACACTTCTCCAGATGGGCTGTTGGCAATTTATATCCCGCCCATCAGCGTAACAAGGCTCCCTGTTCTCCATGACCTGTCCTGCCTTTCTGGATTTTACACTTTTTTCAGATGGCCCTTTTGACCGGGGGGCAGTGAGACTTCATTGTAGTGCAGATTTCCTTTACACGCTTGCTTGGTTGGACAAAAAGGGCGTATGCGTTTTTTCCTGAATATATTCAGGAAAAAACGCATACGCCCTTTTTGGCCAAGTGCATCATTGTCGACATTCTGCCTCTTTTCCTATGCTTTAAGTGCAATTCCAGTCTATCCCCTGAAATCGTTTCTCTGAAATTCTGCCCCGCATTCAAGTCCTCTTGGAAGACTTACTTCAGTACATTTTTGGACGATAGCTGTCATTCATAACTCTGCAGGTTTGTGAATTACAGTGCCCCTGAGCTGCTTTCTTCAACTCGCTTTCTTGTGAGCTGGCCGCAAAACCGCAGGATTGCTTCAGGCCCTAATCTGTTTCCGGCCGGGCACGCTGAGCATTTGGTTAATTCCTCATCCTGGCGGGAAATGAGCGTTCCATTTGCCCATGCAGGCACCTACAGCTAGTCTCTCATTGGTTCTCCCTATTCCTGTTCATCTTGCGCAGAAATTGCAAACTGTGCCAAACAAGAGGTTAAAGGCACTGACTCTCCAAGTGGGGAGAGTGTTAGTAAAGCGTCTGGAATGGTGAACCCGAGTACCAGGGGACGAAAACTGAGATGCATTTGAAAACGTTTCCCAATCACACAGCGGACGATAGTCTGGGTTTCCCATGCATGTTTTAGCTGAAGGAAGAATCCCTTAAACCTGGAGAGTTGGGACCCATGGAATGGGTACCATGCAGTATGACTTCAAAGGGTCTGCGTTTGCTCACCGAACCTCACCAATGCTATCAGCCCGAAGTGTCCAGCCTTATGTCTCACCCAGCTCTGGGTGTAGATGTGGTAAATCCAGGTTGCATCACAAGCCCTGAATGAATTATTTAAGAATTGCTCTCTATTTCACTGTCATTGTGTTTTGTTTTTGAAATTTATTTTGATAATGGGATTTATCGGATTTTCACTGCTGCGTTTAGGCCGCTGTACACACACTTGATTTCCTTATGGAGACATATAATCCATGGGTTTTAAGATTCTTACTTGTCAGGTATCTTGCCAGGCGTTGAATATGGGGTGTTGAGTCCATTTCGTTGAGCAAGGAGTAGGTCTTGTCTATTATATATTTGGCTTATGGAACGGTATCTGTGCTAATTTCAATCTCTGGTTTTATGCAGCACCCCAACTCACCTTTCCCCATAAGCAAGCATAAGTTGGTTTTCTAAATTTGAGACCCTGTTCTGTTTTGTAATTCAGTTTATGTGTAGCCAAGTTTACATTCCGTGTATTAGTGGTATCTTATGATGTTTCTTTTTTTGTGTGACTTATTTCTCGTAGAATCATCGTACCTGAATCCACTCATTATGCCGCTACGGACCTGAAGACGTAGATTTCATTGCTGAGTGATATTCCATTGTACGTGCATACCACAACTTCTTTATCCAGTTTTTGCTTTTTCGGATATTTAACATGTACCGTAGACGAAGTTCTTGTAAACAGAGCCGTCCCAAACTTTGGGGTGGCTGTGTGTTTTTGATTTTAATTTCCCTAAGCTATAGGACCATAAGTGGAAGTGCCATAGGCTGTGTTGCTTTGTTTCCTTCGTGTTTCACGAAACACCATACATTTCTCCAGATGGGCTGTTGGCAATTTATATCCCGCCCATCAGCGTAACAAGGCTCCCTGTTCTCCATGACCTGTCCTGCCTTTCTGGATTTTACACTTTTTTCAGATGGCCCTTTTGACCGGGGGGCAGTGAGACTTCATTGTAGTGCAGATTTCCTTTACACGCTTGCTTGGTTGGCCAAAAAGGGCGTATGCGTTTTTTCCTGAATATATTCAGGAAAAAACGCATACGCCCTTTTTGGCCAAGTGCATCATTGTCGACATTCTGCCTCTTTTCCTATGCTTTAAGTGCAATTCCAGTCTATCCCCTGAAATCGTTTCTCTGAAATTCTGCACCGCATTCAAGTCCTCTTGGAAGACTTACTTCAGTACATTTTTGGACGATAGCTGTCATTCATAACTCTGCAGGTTTGTGAATTACAGTGCCCCTGAGCTGCTTTCTTCAACTCGCTTTCTTGTGAGCTGGCCGCAAAACCGCAGGATTGCTTCAGGCCCTAATCTGTTTCCGGCCGGGCACGCTGAGCCTTTGGTTAATTCCTCTTCCTGGTGGGAAATGAGCATTCAATTTGCCCGTGCAGACACCAACAGCTAGTCTCTCATTGGTTCTCCCTATGCCTGATCATCTTGCGCAGAAATTGCAAACTCTGCCAAACAGGAGGTTAAAGGCACTGACTCTCCAAGTGGGGAGAGTGTTAGTAAAGCGTCTGGAATGGTGAACCCGAGTACCAGAGGACGAAAACTGAGATGCATTTGACAACGTTTCCCAATCACACGGCGGACGATAGTCTGGGTTTCCCATGCATGTTTTAGCTGAAGGAAGAATCCCTTAAACCTGGAGAGTTGGGACCATGGAATGGGTACCATGCAGTATGACTTCAAAGGGTCTGCGTTTGCTCACCGAACCTCACCAATGCTATCAGCCCGAAATGCCCAGCCTTATGTCTCACCCAGCTCTGGATGTAGATGTGGTAAATCCAGGTTGCATCACAAGCCCTGAATGAATTATTTAAGAATTGCTCTCTATTTCACTGTCATTGTGTTTTGTTTTTGAAATTTATTTTGATAATGGGATTTATCAGATTTTCACTGCTGCCTTTAGGCCGCTGTACACATGCTTGATTTCCTTATGGAGACATATAAATCCATGGGTTTTAAGATTCTTACTTGTCAGGTATCTTGCCAGGCGTTGAATATGGGGTGTTGAGTCCATTTCGTTGAGCAAGGAGTAGGGCTGGTCTATTATATATTTGGCTTATGGAACGGTATCTGTGCTAATTTCAATCTCTGGTTTTATGCAGCACCCCAACTCACCTTTCCCCAAAAGCAAGCATAAGTTGGTTTTCTAAATTTGAGACCCTGTTCTGTTTTGTAATTCAGTTTATGTGTAGCCAAGTTTACATTCCGTGTATTACTGATATATTATGATGTTTCTTTTTCTGTGTGACTTATTTCTTATAGAATCATCGTACCTGAATCCACTCATTATGCCGCTACGGACCTGATGACGTAGATTTCATTGCTGAGTGATATTCCATTGTACGTGCGTACCACAACTTCTTTATCTATTTTTTGCTTTTCCGGATATTTAACATGTACCGTAGACGAGGTTCTTGTAAACAGAGCCGTCCCAAAATTTGGGGTGGCTGTGTGTTTTTGATTTTAATTTCCCTAAGCTATAGGACCATAAGTGGAAGTGCCATAGGCTGTGTTGCTTTGTTTCCTTCGTGTTTCACGAAACACCATACACTTCCCCAGATGGGCTGTTGGCAATTAATATCCCGCCCATCAGCGTAACAAGGCTCCCTGTTCTCCATGACCTGTCCTGCCTTTGTGGATTTTACACATTTTTCAGATGGCCCTTTTGACCGGTGGGCAGTGAGACTTCATTGTAGTGCAGATTTCCTTTACACGCTTGCTTGGTTGGCCAAAAAGGGCGTATGCGTTTTTTCCTGAATATATTCAGGAAAAAACGCATACGCCCTTTTTGGCCAAGTGCATCATTGTCGACATTCTGCCTCTTTTCCTATGCTTTAAGTGCAATTCCAGTCTATCCCCTGAAATCGTTTCTCTGAAATTCTGCCCCCTTTCAAGTCCTCTTGGAAGACTTACTTCAGTACATTTGCCGACGATACCTGTCATTCATAACTCTGCAGGTTTGTGAATTACAGTGCCCCTGAGCTCCTTTCTTCAACTCGCTTTCTTGTGAGCTGGCCGCAAAACCGCAGGATTGCTTCAGGCCCTAATCTGTTTCCGGCCGGGCACGCTGAGCCTTTGGTTAATTCCTCATCCTGGTGGGAAATGAGCGTTCCATTTGCCCGTGCAGGCACCTACAGCTAGTCTCTCATTGGTTCTCCCTATGCCTGTTCATCTTGAGCAGAAATTGCAAACTGTACCAAACAGGAGTTTAAAGTCCCTGACTCTCCAAGTGGGAAGTGTATTAGTAAAGCGTCTGGAATGGTGAACCCGAGTACCAGGGGACGAAACCTGAGATGCATTTGAAAACATTTCCCGGTCACACAGTGCACTGTACTGTGGGTTTCCCATGCATGTTTTAGCTGAAGGAAGTATCCCTTAAACCTGGAGAGTTGGGACCCATGGAATGGGTACCATGCAGTATGACTTCAAAGGGTCTGCGTTTGCTCACCGAACCTCACCAATGCTATCAGCCCGAAGTGTCCAGCCTTATGTCTCACCCAGCTCTGGGTGTAGATGTGGTAAATCCAGGTGGCATCACAAGCCCTGAATGAATTATTTAAGAATTGCTCTCTATTTCACTGTCATTGTGTTTTGTTTTTGAAATTCATTTTGATAATGGGATTTATCGGATGTTCACTGCTGCGTTTAGGCCGCTGTACACACGCTTGATTTCCTTATGGAGACATATAAATCCATGGGTTTTAAGATTCTTAATTGTCAGGTATCTTCCCAGACGTTGAATATGGGGTGTTGAGTCCATTTCGTTGAGCAAGGAGTAGGTCTTGTCTATTATATATTTGGCTTATGGAAAGGCATCTGTGCTAATTTCAATCTCTGGTATTATGCAGCACCCCAACTCACTTTTCCCCATAAGCAAGCATAAGTTGGTTTTCTAAATTTGAGACCCTGTTCTGTTTTGTAATTCAGTTCATGTGTAGCCAAGGTGACATTCCGTGTATTAGTGATATCTTATGATGTTTCTTTTTCTGTGTGACTTATTTCTCATAGAATCATCGTACCTGAATCCACTCATTATGCCGATAGGACCTGATGACGTAGATTTCATTGCTGAGTGATATTACACTGTACGTGCGTACCACAACTTCTTTATGCATTTTTTGCTTTCTTGGATATTTAACTTGTACCGTAGACGAGGTTCTTGTAAACAGAGCCGTCCCAAACTTTGGGGTGGCTGTGTGTTTTTGATTTTAATTTCCCTAAGCTATAGGACCATAAGTGGAAGTGCCATAGGCTGTGTTGCTTTGTTTCCTACGTGTTTCAGGAAACACCATACACTTCTCCAGAGTGGCTGTTGGCAATTTACATCCCGCCCATCAGCATAACAAGGCTCCCTGTTCTCCATGACCTGTCCTGCCTTTCTGGATTTTACAGTGTTTTCAGATGGCCCTTTTGACCGGGGGGCAGTGAGACTTCATTGTAGTGCAGATTTCCTTTAAATGCTTGCTTGGTTGGCCAAAAAGGGCATATGCGTTTTTTCCTGAATATATTCAGGAAAAAACGCATACACCCTTTTTCACCAAGTGCATCATTGTCGACATTCTGCCTCTTTTCCTATGCTTTAAGTGCAATTCCATTCTACCCCCTGAAATCGTTTTCCTGAAATTCGGCCCCGCTTTCAAGTCCTCTTTGAAGACTTACTTCAGTACATTTTTGGACGATAGTTGTCATTCATAACTCTGCAGGTTTGTGAATTACAGTGCCCCTGAGCTCCTTTCTTCAACTCGTTTTTTTGTGAGCTGGCCGCAAAACCACAGGATTGCTTCAGGCCCTAATATGTTTCCGGCCGGGCACGCTGAGCCTTTGTTTAATTCCTCTTCCTGGTGGGAAATGAGTGTGCAATTTGCCCGTGCAGACACCAACAGCTAGTCTCTCATTGGTTCTCTATGCCTGTACATCTTGCGCAGAAATTGCAAACTGTGCCAAACAGGAGGTTAAAGTCCCTGACTCTCCAAGTGGGGAGAGTGTTAGTAAAGCGTCTGGAATGGTGAACCGGAGTACCAGGGGACGAAAACTGAGATGCATTTGAAAACGTTTCCCAATCACACGGCGGACGATAGTCTGGGTTTCCCATGCATGTTTTAGCTGAAGGAAGAATCCCTTAAACCTGGAGAGTTGGGACCCATGGAATGGGTACCATGCAGTATGACTTCAAAGGGTCTGCGTTTGCTCACCGAACCTCACCAATGCTATCAGCCCGAAGTGCCCAGCCTTATGTCTCACCCAGCTCTGGGTGTAGATGTGGTAAATCCAGGTGGCATCACAAGCCCTGAATGAATTATTTAAGAATTGCTCTCTATTTCACTGTCATTGTGTTTTGTTTTTGAAATTTATTTTGATAATGGGATTTATTGGATTTTCACTGCTGCGTTTAGGCCGCTGTACACACGGTTGATTTCCTTATGGAGACATATAAATCCATGGGTTTTAAGATTCTTACTTGTCAGGTATCTTGCCAGGCGTTGAATATGTTTTGTTGAGTCCATTTCGTTGAGTAAGGAGTAGGTCTTGTCTATTATATATTTGGCTTATGGAACGGTATCTGTGCTAATTTCAATCTCTGATTTTATGCAGCACCCCAACTCACCTTTCCCCATAAGCAAGCATAAGTTGGTTTTCCAAATTTGAGACCCTGTTCTGTTTTGTAATTTAGTTTATGTGTAGCCAAGTTTACATTCCGTGTATTACTGATATATTATGATGTTTCTTTTTCTGTGTGACTTATTTCTTGTAGAATCATCGTACCTGAATCCACTCATTATTCCGCTACGGACCTGATGACGTAGATTTCATTGCTGAGTGATATTACATTGTACGTGCGTACCACAACTTCTTTACCCATTTTTTGCTGTCTCAGATATTTAACATGTACCGTAGACGAGGTTCTTGTAAACAGAGCCGTCCCAAACTTTGGGGTGGCTGTGTGTTTTTGATTTTAATTTCCCTAAGCTATAGGACCATAAGTGGAAGTGCCATAGGCTGTGTTGCTTTGTTTCCTTCGTGTTTCACGAAACACCATACACTTTTCCAGATTGGCTGTTGGCAATTTATATCCCGCCCATCAGCGTAACAAGTCTCCCTGTTCTCCATGACCTGTCCTGCCTTTCTGGATTTTACACATTTTTCAGATGGCCCTTTTGACCGGGGGGCAGTGAGACTTCATTGTAGTGCAGATTTCCTTCACACGCTTGCTTGGTTGGCCAAAAAGGGCGTATGCGTTTTTTCCTGAATATATTCAGGAAAAAACGCATACGCCCTTTTTGGCCAAGTGCATCATTGTCGACATTCTGCCTCTTTTCCTATGCTTTAAGTGCAATTCCTGTCTATCCCCTGAAATCGTTTCTCTGAAATTCTGCCCCGCTTTCAAGTCCTCTTGGAAGACTTACTTCAGTACATTTTCCGACGATACCTGTCATTCATAACTCTGCAGGTTTGTGAATTACAGTGCCCCTGAGCTCCTTTCTTCAACTCGCTTTCTTGTGAGCTGGCCGCAAAACCGCAGGATTGCTTCAGGCCCTAATCTGTTTCCGGCCGGGCACGCTGAGCCTTTGGTTAATTCCACATCCTGGTGGGAAATGAGCGTTCCATTTGCCCATGCAGGCACCTACAGCTAGTCTCTCATTGGTTCTCCCTATGCCTGTTCATCTTGCGCAGAAATTGCAAACTGTACCAAACAGGAGTTTAAAGGCACTGACTCTCCAAGTGGGAAGAGTGTTAGTAAAGCGTCTGGAATGGTGAACCCGAGTACCAGGGGACGAAACCTGAGATGCATTTGAAAACGTTTCCCGGTCACACAGTGCACTGTACTGTGGGTTTCCCATGCATGTTTTAGCTGAAGGAAGTATCCCTTAAACCTGGAGAGTTGGGACCCATGGAATGGGTACCATGCAGTATGACTTCAAAGGGTCTGCGTTTGCTCACCGAACCTCACCAATGCTATCAGCCCGAAGTGTCCAGCCTTATGTCTCACCCAGCTCTGGGTGTAGATGTGGTAAATCCAGGTGGCATCACAAGCCCTGAATGAATTATTTAAGAATTGCTCTCTATTTCACTGTCATTGTGTTTTGTTTTTGAAATTCATTTTGATAATGGGATTTATCGGATGTTCACTGCTGCGTTTAGGCCGCTGTACACACGCTTGATTTCCTTATGGAGACATATAAATCCATGGGTTTTAAGATTCTTACTTGTCAGGTATCTTCCCAGGCGTTGAATATGGGGTGTTGAGTCCATTTCGTTGAGCAAGGAGTAGGTCTTGTCTATTATATATTTGGCTTATGGAACGGTATCTGTGCTAATTTCAATCTCTGGTATTATGCAGCACCCCAACTCACTTTTCCCCATAAGCAAGCATAAGTTGGTTTTCTAAATTTGAGACCCTGTTCTGTTTTGTAATTCAGTTCATGTGTAGCCAAGGTGACATTCCGTGTATTAGTGATATCTTATGATGTTTCTTTTTCTGTGTGACTTATTTCTTGTAGAATCATCGTACCTGAATCCACTCATTATGCCGCTACGGGCCTGGAGACGTAGATTTCATTGCTGAGTGATATTCCGTTGTACGTGCGTACCACAACTTCTTTATCCATTTTTTGCTTTCTCGGATATTTCACTTGTACCGTAGACGAGGTTCTTGTAAACAGAGCCATCCCAAATTTTGGGGTGGCTGTGTCTTTTTGATTTTAATTTCCCTAAGCTATAGGACCATAAGTGGAAGTGCCATAGGCTGTGTTGCTTTGTTTCCTACGTGTTTCTGGAAACACCATACACTTCTCCAGAGTGGTTGTTGGCAATTTACATCCCACCCATCAGCATAACAAGGCTCCCTGTTCTCCATGACCTGTCCTGCCTTTCTGGATTTTACACTTTTTTCAGATGGCCCTTTTGACCGTGGGGCAGTGAGGCTTCATTTTAGTGCAGATTTCCTTTACACGCTTGGTTGTTTGGCCAAAAAGGGCGTATGCGTTTTTTCCTGAATATATTCAGGAGAAAACGCATACGCCCTTTTTGGCCAAGTGCATCATTGTCGACATTCTGCCTCTTTTCTTATGCTTTAAGTGCAATTCCAGTCTACCCCCTGAAATCGTTTTCCTGAAATTTTGCCCCGCTTTCAAGTCCTCTTCGAAGACTTACTTCAATACATTTTTGGACGATAGCTGTCATTCATAACTCTGCAGGTTTGTGAATTACACTGCCCCTGAGCTCCTTTCTTCAACTCGCTTTCTTGTGAGCTGGCCGCAAAACCGCAGGATTGCTTCAGGCCATAATCTCTTTCCGGGGGGGGGGACGCTGAGCCTTTGTTTAATTCCTCTTCCTATTCGGAAATGAGCGTTCCATTTGCCCATGCAGGCACCTACAGCTAGTCTCTCATTGGTTCTCCCTATTCCTGTACATCTTGCGCAGAAATTGCAAACTGTGCCAACAGGAGGTTAATGGCACTGACTCTCCAACTGGGGAGAGTGTTAGTAAAGCGTCTGGAATGATGAACCCGAGTACCAGGGGACGAAATCTGAGATGCATTTGAAAACGTTTCCCGGTCACACAGTGCACAGTTCTGTGGGTTTCCCATGCATGTTTTAGCTGAAGGAAGAATCCCTTAAACCTGGAGAGTTGGGACCCATGGAATGGGTACCATGCAGTATGACTTCAAAGGGTCTGCGTTTGCTCACCGAACCTCACCAATGCTATCAGCCCGAAGTGTCCAGCCTTATGTCTCACCCAGCTCTGGATGTAGATGTGGTAAATCCAGGTTGCATCACATGCCCTGAATGAATTATTTAAGAATTGCTCTCTATTTCACTCTCATTGTGTTTTGTTTTTCTAATTCATTTTGATAATGGGATTTATTGGATTTTCTCTGCTGCGTTCATGCAGCTGTACACACGCTTGATTGTCTTAAGGAGACATATAAATCCATGGGTTTGAAGATTCTTACTAGTCAGGTGTATTCCTAGGCGTTGAATATGAGGTGTTTAGTCCATTTCGTTGAGCAAGGGGTAGGTCTTGACTATTACTTATTTGGCTTATGGAAAGGTATCTGTGCTAATTTCTATCTCTGCTTTTATGCAGCACCCCAACTCACTTTTCCCCTTAAGCAAGCATAAGTTGGTTTTCTAAATTTGAGACCCTGTTCTGTTTTGTAATTCAGTTCATGTGTAGCCAAGTTTACATTCCGTGTATTAGTGATAACTTATGATGTTTCATTTTCTGTGTGACTTATTTCACTTAGAATCATCGTACCTGAATCCACTCATTATGCCGCGACGGGCCTGATGAAATAGATTTCATTGGTGAGTGATATTCATTTGTACGTACGTACCACACTTCTTTATCCATTTTTCGCTTTCTGGGATATTTAACTTGTTCCGTAGATGAGGTTCTTGTAAACAGAGCCGTCCGACACTTTGGGGTGGCTGTCTGTTTTTGATTTTAATTTCCGTGATCTATAAGACCATAAGTGGAAGTGCCGTAGTCTCCGTTGCTTTGTTTCTTAGGTGTTTCAGGAAACACCATACACTTCTCCAGAGTGGCTGTTGGCATTTACATCCCGCCCATCAGCATAACAAGGCTCCCTGTTCTCCATGGCCTGTCCTGTGTTTCTGGTTTTTACACTTTTTTCAGATGGCCCTTTTGACGAATGGGAAATGAGACTTCATTGTAGTGCGGATTTCCATTGCTCGAGTGCTT
This sequence comes from Delphinapterus leucas, assembly GCF_059928025.1. Classification (NCBI taxonomy): domain Eukaryota; kingdom Metazoa; phylum Chordata; class Mammalia; order Artiodactyla; family Monodontidae; genus Delphinapterus; species Delphinapterus leucas. The sequence continues at coordinate 288,678 of NW_028322243.1, read as the reverse complement.
GGTTGGCCAAAAAGGGCATATGTGTTTTTTCCTGAATATATTCAGGAAAAAATGTTTACGCACTTTGGTCCAAGTGCATCACTGTCAAAGATCTGCCGCTTTTCACATGCTTTAAATGCAATTCCAATCTACCTCCTGAAATATGATTCCTGCAATTCTGCCTCGTTTTCAAGTCCTCTTTGCAGACTTACTTCCATATATTTTTGCCAATAGCTGTCATTTATAACTCTGCAGGTTTGTGAATTACAGTGCCCGTGATTTCCTTTCTTAACTCGTTTCCTTGAAAACTGGCCACAGAACCGCAGGTTTGCTTCAGGCCGTAATCAGGGTCCGGCACGGCACTCTGAGACTTTGGTTCATTCCACTTCCTGGTGGGAAATTAGAGTTAAATGTGCCCCTCCAGACACCTGCCTCACTCCTAGCCCCTTGGTGATGTGTGTCCTCTGGTTTGAGGCCACATGTGCTGGGTTCCTCACCTTTGGCTGATGTGGCCCCACTGGTGTGAGGACACTCCTGCCTGGTTCCCATCCCCTTGGTGATGTGGGCCCTCCGGTGAGAGTCTGATCCTGGTTGGGTTCCTCACACTTCTGTGAGGTGGGCCCTCTTCTCTGAGGTCACTCCTGCCTGGCTGGCACACCCCGCCTTGGCGACGTCGGCCCTCTGGTGGGATTTGGTGCCTGCTGGGTGTCTCCTCCCCTCGGTAATGAGGGCCCTCTGGCGTCAGGCCCTAACTCCTGGACTCCCAATATTTTCTGATATGCGCCCTGTGGTTCGAGTACACTCCTGCCAGGTTCCCAACCCCATGGGAATGTGGGTCTTCTGCTCTGAGGTCCCAACCGTGGGTTACTCAGTTTCATGATGAGGGCCCTCTGCTGCGAGTTCTCTCCGGCCTGGATCCCATAGCCTCGCTGCTCTTGGCCACCTGCTGGGAGGTTACAACTGCGGGATTCCTCACCTTTTTTCTTCTATGGGCCCCCTGTTTTGAGACTCCTCCTGCCTGCCTCACTCCCAGCCCCTTGGTGATGTGTGTCCTCTGGTTTGAGGCCACGTATGCTGGGTCCCTCGCCTTTCGATGATGTGGCGCCACTGATGTGAGGACACTCCTGCCTGGTTCCTATCCCCTTGATGATGTGGGCCCTCTGGTGAGAGTCTGATCCTGGCTGGGTTCCTCACCCTTCTGTGAGGGGGGCCCTCTGCTGTGAGGTCACTCCTGCCTGGCTGGCACACCCCACCTGGGCAACATCGGCCCTCTTGTGGCAGTTGGAGCCTGCTGAGAACCTCCCCTCGTTGATGGGGTCCCTCTTGCCTCAGGCCCTAACTGCTGGGTACCCACATTTTCTGATACGTGCTAAGTGGTGCGAGGACACTCCTGCGAGGTTCCCATCCCCATGGGCATGTGGGCCTTCTGATCTAAGGTCCCAACACCTGTGTTGTTCACCGTTTCTTGATGTTGGCTCTCTGGTGTTAGTTCACCCAGGCCTAGATCCCATAGACTCTGTGCTCTGAGCGGCCTGCTGGGAGGTTCCTACTGCTGGATTCCTTAACTCTTTTATTCTTTGGGTCCTGTGTTTTCATGCTCCTACTTCCTGACTCACTTCCAGCCCATTTGTGATGTAGGTCCTCTGGTTTAAGGCCACATGTACCGGTTTCCTCACCTTTATTGATGTGGCCCCACTGGTGTGAGGACACTCCTGCCTGGTTCCCATCCCCTTGGTGATGGGGGCCCTCTGGTGAGAGTCTGATCCTGTCTGGATTCCTCACACTTCTGGGAGGTGGGCCCTCTGCTGTGAGGTCACTCCTGCCTGGCTGGCACACGTCACGTTGGCGATGTGGGCCCTCAGTTGGGAGTTGGTGCCTGCTGGGAGTCTCCTCCCCTCGGTAATGAGGGCCCTCTGGCGTCAGACCCTAACTCATGGGCTCCCAAAATTTTCTGATGTGCGCCCTGTCGTGCGAGTACACTCCAGCCAGGGTCCCATCCCCATGGGTATGTGGGCTTTCTGCTCTCAGGTCCCAAAGCCTGGGTTGCTCACAGTGTCAGAATGTGGGCCCTCTGCTGTGAGTTCACTCCGGCATGGATCCCATAGCCTCGGTGCTCTGGGCCACCTGCTTGGAGCTTCCAACTGCGGGGTTCCTCACCTTTTTTATTCTATGGGCGTTCTGTTGTGAGTTTCCTCCTGCATGCCTCACTCCCAGCCCTTTCGTGATGTGTGTCCCCTTGTTTGAGGCCACATGTGCTGTGTTCCTCACCTTTCGCTGATGTGGCCCCACTGGTGTGAGGACACTCCTGCCTGGTTTCCATCCCATTGGTGATGTGGGCGCTCTGGTTAGAGTCTGATCCTGTTTGGGCTCCTCATACTTCTGTGAGGTGGGCCCTCTGCTGTGAGGTAACTCCTGCCTGGCTTACTCCCATTGCCTTGGTGACGTCGGCCCTCTGGTGGCATTTGGAGCCTGCTGGTAGCCTCCTCTCCTCAGTGATGAGGGCCCTCTGGCGTCAGGCCATAACTGCTGGGTTCCCACATTTTCTGATACGTGCTAAGTTGTGCGAGGACACTCCTGCGAGGTTCCCATCCCCATGGGGATGTGGGCCTTCTGCTCTGAGGTCCCACTGGCTGGGTTGCTCACAGTTTCATGATGTGGGCCCTCTGCTGTGAGTTCACTGTGGCCTGGATCCCATAGACTCCATGCTCTGGGCCACCTGCTGGGAGGTTCAAACTGCTGGATTCCTCACATTTTTTATTCTGTGGGCCCTGTGTTGTTAGGCTACTCCTGCCTGCCTCACTCGGAGCACCTTGGAAATGTGGGTCCTCTGGTTTAGGCTACATGTGCTGGGTTCCTCACCTTTCGCTGATGTGGCCCCACTGGTGTGAGGACACTCCTGCCTTGTTCCGATCCCCTTGGTGATGTGGGCCCTCTGGTGAGAGTCTTATCCTGGCTGGGTTCCTCACCCTTCTGTGAGGTAGGCCCTCTGCTGTGAGGTCACTCCTGCCTGGCTGGCCCAGGTCACCTTGGCGACGTGGGCCCTCAGTTGGGAGTTGGTGCCTGCTGGGAGACTCCTCCCCTCGGTAATGAGGGCTCTCTGGCGTCAGACCCTAACTCCTGGGCTCCCAAAATTTTCTGTTGTGCGCCCTGTGGTGCTAGTACACTCCTGCCAGGTTCCCAACCCCATGGGAATGTGGGCCTTCTGCTCTGAGGTCCCAACCGTGGGTTGCTCAGGTTCTTGATGAGGGCCCTCTGGTGTGAGTTCACTCCAGCATGGATCCCATAGCCTCGCTGCTCCTGGCCACCTGCGGGGAAGTTCCAACTGCGGGATTCCTCACCTTTTTCCTTCTATGGGCCCTCTGTTTTGAGACTCCTCCTGCCTGCCTCACTCCCAGCCCCTTGGTGATGTGTGTCCTCTGGTTTGAGGCCATGTGTGCTGGGTCCCTCACCTTTCGATGATGTGGCCCCACTGGTGTGAGGACACTCCTGCCTGGTTCCTATCCCCTTGGTGATGTGGGCCCTCTGGTGAGAGTCTGATCCTGGCTGGGTTCCTCACACTTCTGTGAGGTGGGCCCTCTGCTGTGAGGTCACTCATGCCTGGCTGGCACACCCCGCCTTGGCAATGTCGGCCCTCTTGTGGCAGTTGGAGCCTACTGGGAGCCTCCTCCCCTCGGTGATGAGGGCCCTCTGGCGTCAGGCCCTAACTGCTGGGTACCCACATTTTCTGATATGTGCTAAGTTGTGCGAGGACACTCGTGCCATGTTCCCAACCCCATGGTGATGTGGGCCTTCTGCTCTGAGGTCCAAACGGCTGGGTTGCTCACAGTTTCATGATGTGGGCCCTCTGCTGTGAGTTCACTGTGGCCTGGATCGCATAGACTCGGTGCTCTGGGCCGCCCACTGGGAGGTTCCCACTGCAGGATTCCTCAGCTTTTTTATTCTATTCACCCTGTGTTGTGAGGCTACTCATGCCTGCCTCACTCCGAACCCCTTGGAGATCTGGGTCCGCTGGTTTAGGCCACATGTGCTGGGTTCCTCACCTTTCTATGATGTGGTCACCCTGGTGTGAAGACAGTCCTGCCTGGTTCTGATGCCCTTGGTGATGTGGGCCCTCTGGTGAGAGTCTAATCCTGGCTGGGTTCCTCACCATTCTGTGAGGTAGGCCCTCAGCTGTGAGGTCACTCCTGCCTGGCTGTTGCACGTCACCTTGGCGACATGGTCCCTCCATAGGGAATTGGTGCCTGCTTGGGGTCTCCTCCCCTTGGTAATGAGGGCCCTCTGGCATCAGGCCCTAATTTCTGGGTTCCCAAAATTCTCTGATGTGCGCCCTGTGGTGCGAGTACACTTCTGCCAAGTTCCCAACCACATGGGAATGTGGGCCTTCTGCTCTAAAGTCCCAACGGCTGGGTTGCTCACAGTTTCATGATGAGGGCCCTCTGTTTTGAGTTCAGTCAGGCCTGGATCCCATAGCCTCGCTGCTCCTGGCCGCCTGCTGGGAGGTTCCAACTGCGGGATTCCTCACCTTTTTTAAGCAATGGGCCCTCTGTTTTGAGGCTCCTCCTGCCTGCCTCACTCCCAGCCCCTTGGTGATGTGTGTCCTGTAGTTTGAGGCCACGTGTGCTGGGTCCGCACATTTCGGTGATGTGGCCCCACTGGTGTGAGGACACTCCTGCCTGGTTTCCATTCCCTTGGTGATGTGGGCCCTCTGGTGAGAGTCTGATCCTCTTTGGGTTCCTCACACTTTTGTGTGGTTGGCCCTCTGCTCTGAGGTCACTCCTGCCTGGCTGGCACACCCCGCATTGGCGACGTCGGCCCTCTGGTAGCAGTTGGAGCTTGCTGGGAGCCTCCTCTCCTCAGTGATGAGGGCCCTCTGGCATCCGGCCCTAACTGCTGGGCTCCCCACATTTTCTGTTGTGTGCCCACTGGTGCGATGACACTCCTGATTGGTTCCCTTCCCCATGGGGATGTGGGCCTTGTGTTCTGAGGTCACAACGGCTGGGTTGCTTACAGTATCACGATGAGGGCCCTCTGTTGTGAGTTCATCACTGCCTGGATCCCATAGCCTCGGTGCTCTGGGCCGCCTGCTGGGATGTTCCAACTGCTGGATTCCTCACCTTTTTATACAATGGGCCATGTGTTTTGAGGTTAATCCTGCCTGCCTCGCTCTGAGACCCATGGTGATGTGGGACTTCTGGTTTGAGGCCACATGTGCTGGGTACCTCAACTTTCGATGATGTGGCCCCACGGGTGTGAGGACACTCGTGCCTGATTCCCAGCCCCTTGCTTATGTGGGCACTCTGGTGAGAGTCTGATCATGACTGGGTTCCTTACCCTTCTGTGAGGTGGGCGCTCTGATGTGAGGTCACTCCTGCCTGAATGGCTCACGTCGCCTTGGCGACGTAGGCTCTCTGTTGGCCACTGAAGCATGCTGGGAGCCTCCTACCCTCTTTAATGAGGGCCCTGGAAGAAACGCATATGCCCTTTTTGACCAAGTGCATCATTGTCGAAGTTCTGCCTCTTCTCCTATACTTTCAGAGGACTTCCCGTCTACCTCCTGAAATCGTATTCCTGGAATTCTGCCCCGCGTTCAAGTCCTCTTTGCAGCCTTACTTCAATATAATTTTGGACGATAGCTGTCATTTATAACTCTGCAGGTTTGTGAATTACAGTGCCCCTGAGCTCCATTCTTCAACTCGCTTTCTTGTGAGCTGGCCGCAAAACCGCAGGATTGCTTCAGGCCCTAATCTGGTTCCGGCACGGCATGTTGAGCCTTTGGCTAATTCCTCTTCCTGATGGGAAATGAGCGTTAAATTTGCTCGTGCAGACACCTACAGCTAATCTCTCATTGGTTCTCCCTATTCCTGTTCATCTTGCTCAGAAATTCCAAACTGTGCCAAACAGGAGGTTAAAGGCACTGACTCTCCAATTGGGGAAAGAGTTAGTAAAGCGTCTGGAATGGTAAAACCGAGTATGAGGGGAAGAAAACTGAGATGCATGTAAAAAGGTTTCCCGGTCACACGGTGGACCATATTCTGGGTTTCCCATGCGTGTTTTACCTGAAGGAAGAATCCCTTAAACCTGGAGAGGTGGGACCCATGCAATGGGTACCATGCAGTATGACTTCTAAGGGCCTGCATTTTCTCACCGAACCTCACCAATGCTATCAGCCCAAAGTGTCGAACCTTATGTCTCACTCAGCTCTAGGTGTAGATGTGGTAAATCCAGGTTGCATCACAAGCCCTGAATGAATTATTTAAGAATTGCTCTCTATTTCACTGTCATTGTGTTTGTTTTTGTAGTTTATTTTGATAATGGGATTTATCGGATTTTCTCTGCTGCCTTCATGCAGCTGTACACACACTTGATTCTCTTACGGAGACATATAAATCCATGGGTTTGAAGATTCTTACTAGTCATGTGTAATCCTAGGAGTTGAATATGGTGTGTTTAGTCCATTTCGTTGAGCAAGGTGTAGGTCTTGACTATTACATATTTGGCTTATGGAAAGGTATGTGTGCTAATTTCTATCTCTGGTTTTATGCAGCACCCCACCTCACCTTTCCCCATAAGCAAGCATAAGTTGGTGTTCTAAATTTGAGACCCTGTTCTGTTTTGTAATTCAGTTCATGTGTAGCCAAGTTTACATTCCGTGTATTAGTGATATCTTATGATGTTTCATTTTCTGTGTGACTTATTTCACTTAGAATCATCGTACCTGGATCCACTCAATATGCCGCGACGGGCCTGATGACATAGATTTCATTGGTGAGTGATATTCCATTGTACGTGCGTACCACAACTTCTTTAACCATTTTTCACATTCTGGGATATTTAACTTGTACCGTAGACGACGTTCTTGTAAACAGAGCCGTCCCAACTTTGGGGTGGCTGTGTGTTTTTGATTTTAATTTCCCTAAGCTATAGGACCATAAGTGGAAGTGCCATAGGCTCTGTTGCTTTGTTTCCTACGTGTTTCAGGAAACCCCATACACTTCTCCAGAGTGGCTGTTTGCAATTTACATCCCCCCCATCAGCATAACAAGGCTCCCTGTTCTCCATGACCTGTCCTGCCTTTCTGGATTTTACACTTTTTCAGATGTCCCTTTTAACCGGGGGGCAGTGAGACTTCATTGTAGTGCAGATTTCATTTACCTGCTTGCTTGCTTGGCCAAAAATGGCGTATGCGTTTTTTCCTGAATATATTCAGGAAAAAACGCATACGCACTTTTTGGCCAGTGCATCATTGTCGACATTCTGCCTCTATTCCTATGCTTTAAGTGCAATTTCAGTCTACCCCCTGAAATCGTTTTCCTGAAATTTTGCCCCGCTTTCAAGTCCTCTTCGAAGACTTACTTCAATACATTTTTGGACGATAGCTGTCATTCATAACTCTGCAGGTTTGTGAATTACAGTACCCCTGACCTCGTTTCCTGAACTCGCTTTCTTGTGAGCTGGCCGCAAAACCGCAGGATTGCTGCAGGCCCTAATCTGTTTCCGTCAGGGCACGCTGAGCCTTTGGTGAATTCCTCTTCCTGGTGGGAAATGAGCGTTAAATTTGTTCGTGCAGACACCTACAGCTAATCTCTCATTGGTTCTCCCTATTCCTGTTCATCTTGCGCAGAAATTCCAAACAATGCCAAACAGGAGGTTAAAGGCACTGACTCTCCAAGTGGGGAGAGTGTTAGTAAAGCGTCTGGAATGGTAAAACCGAGTACGAGGGGACGAAAACTGAGATGCATTTGAAAACGTTTCCCAATCACACGGCGGACGATAGTCTGCGTTTCCCATGCATGTTTTAGCTGAAGGAAGAATCCCTTAAACCTTGAGAGTTCGGACTCATGGAATGGGTACCATGCAGTATGACTTCAAAGGGTCTGTGTTTGCTCACCGAACCTCACCAATGCTATCAGCCCGAAGTGTCCAGCCTTATGTCTCACCCAGCTCTGGTTGTAGAACTGGTAAATCCAGGTTGCATCACTAGACCTTAATGAATTATTTAAGAATTGCTCTCTATTTCACTGTCATTGTGTTTTGTTTTTGAAATTTATTTTGATAATGGGATTTATCGGATTTTCACTGCTGCATTTAGGTCGCTGAACACGCTCTTGATTTCCTTATGGAGACATATAAATCCATGGGTTTTAAGATTCTTACTTCTCAGGTATCTTCCCAGGCGTTGAATATGGGGTGTTGAGTCCATTTCGTTGAGCAAGGAGTAGGTCTTGTCTATTATATATTTGGCTTATGGAATGGTATCTGTGCTAATTTCAATCTCTGGTTTTATGCAGCACCCCAACTCACCTTTCCCCTTAAGCAAGCATAAGTTGGTTTTCTCAATTTGAGACCCTGCTCTGTTTTGTAATTCAGTTCATGTGTAGCCAAGTTTACATTCCGTGTATTAGGGATATCTAATGATGTTTCTTTTTCTGTGTGACTTATTTCTCGTAGAATCATGGTACCTGAATCCACTCATTATGCCGCTAGGGTCCTGATGACGTAGATTTCATTGCTGAGTGATATTCCATTGTACGTGCGTACCACAACTTCTTTATCCATTTTTTGCTTTCTCGGATATTTAAATTGTACCGTAGACGAGGTTCTGGTAAACAGTGCCGTCCCAAACTTTGGGGTGGCTCAGTCTTTTTGATTTTAATTTCCCTAAGCTATAGGACCATAAGTGGAAGTACCATAGGCTGTGTTGCTTTGTTTCCTACGTGTTTCAGGAAACACCATACACTTCTCCAGAGTGGCTGTTGGCAATTTACATCCCGCCCATACGCATAACAAGGCTCCCTGTTCTCCATGACCTTTCCTGCCTTTCAGGATTTTACACTTTTTTCAGATGGCCCTTTTGACCACGGGGCAGTGAGACTTCATTGTAGTGCCGATTTCATTTACACGCTTGCTTGGTTGGTCAAAAAGTGCGTTTGCTTTTTTTCCTGAATATATTCAGGAAAAAACGCATATGCCCTTTTTAGCCAAGTGCATCATTGTCGACATTCTGCCTGTATTCCTATGCTTTAAGCGCAATTCCAGTCTACCCCCTGAAATCGTTTTCCTGAAATTCTGCCCCGCTTTCTAGTCCTCTTCGAAGACTTACTTCAGTACATTTTGGACGATAGCTGTCATTCATAACTCTGCAGGTTTGTGAATTACAGTGCCCCTGAGCTCCTTTCTGCAACTCGCTTCCATGTGAGCTGGCCGCCAAACCGCAGGATTGCTTCAGGCCCTAATCTGTTTCTGGCAGGGCACGTTGAGCATTTGGTTAATTCCTCTTCCTGGTGGGAAATGAGCATTCCATTTGCCCGTGCAGACACCTACAGCTAGTCTCTCATTGGTTCTCCCTATTCCTGTTCATCTTGTGCAGAAATTGCAAACTGTGCCAAACAGGAGGTTAAAGGCACTGACTCTCCAGTGGGGAGAGTGTTAGTAAAGCGTCTGGAATGGTGAACCCGAGTACCAGGGGTGAAACCTGAGATGCATTTGAAAACGTTTCCCAATCACACGGTGGTCCATATTCTGGGTTTCCCATGCATGTTTTAGCTGAAGGAAGAATCCCTTAAACCTGGAGAGTGGGGACCCATAGAATGGGTACCATGCAGTATGACTTCAAAGGGTCTGCGTTGCTCACCGAACCTCACCAATGCTATCAGCCCGAAGTGTCCGGCCTTATGTCTCACGCAGCTCTGTGTGTAGATGTGGTAAATCCAGGTTGCATCACAAGCCCTGAATGAATTATATAAGAATTGTTCTCTATTTCACTGTCATTGTGTTTTGTTTTTGAAATTTATTTTGATAATGGGATTTATCGGATTTTCATTGCTGCGTTTAGGCCACTGTACACACTCTTGATTTCCTTATGGAGACATATAAATCCATGGGTTTTAAGATTTTACTTGTCAGTTATCTTCCCAGGCGTTGAATATGGGGTGTTGAGTCTATTTCGTTGAGCAAGGAGTAGGGCTTGTCTATTATATATTTGGTTTATGGAACGGTATCTGTGCTAATTTCAATCTCTGGTTTTATGCAGCACCCCAACTCACCTTTCCCCATAAGCAAGCATCAGTTGGTTTTCTCAATTTGAGACCCTGTTCTGTTTTGTAATTCAGTTCATGTGTAGCCAAGTTTACATTCCGTGGATTAGTGATATCTTATGATGTTTCTTTTTCTGTGTGACTTATTTCTCGTAGAAACATCGTACCTGAATCCACTCATTATGCCGCTACGGGCCTGATGACGTAGATTTCATTGCTGAGTGATATTCCACTGTACGTGCGTACCACGACTTCTTTATCCATTTTTTGCTTTCTCGGATATTTAACTTGTACCGTAGAGGACGTTCTTGTAAACAGAGACGTCCCAAATTTTGGGGTGGCTGTGTCTTTTTGATTTTAATTTCCCTAAGCTATAGGACCATAAGTCGAAGTGCCATAGGCTGTGTTGTTTTGTTTCCTACGTGTCTCTGGAAACACCATACACTTCTCCAGAGTGGTTGTTCGCAATTTACATCCCGCCCATCAGCATAACAATGCTCCCTGTTCTCCATGACCTGTCCTGCCTTTCTGGATTTTACAATTTTTTCAGATGGCCCTTTTGACCGGGGGGCAGTGAGACATCATTGTAGTGCAGATTTCCTTTACACGCTTGCTTAGTTGGCCAAAAAGGGCGTATGCGTTTTTTCCTGAATATATTCAGGAAAAAACGCATACGCCCTTTTTGGCCAAGTGCATCATTGTCGACATTCTGCTTCTTTTCCTATGCTTTAAGTGCAATTCCAGTCTACCCCCTGAAATCGTGTTCCTGAAATTCTGCCCCGCTTTCAAGTCCTCTTCGAAGACTTACTTCAATACATTTTTGGACGATAGCTGTCATTCATAACTCTGCAGGTTTCTGAATTACACTGCCCCTGAACTCCTTTCTTCAACTCGCTTTCTTGTGAGCTGGCCGCAACACCGCAGGATTGCTTCACGCCATAATCTCTTTATGGCATGGCACACTGAGCCTTTGGTTAATTCCTCTTCCTGGTGGGAAATGAGCATTCCATTTGCCCGTGCAGACACCTACATCTAGTCTCTCATTGGTTCTCCCTATTCCTGTTCATCTTGCGCAGAAATTGCAAACTGTGCCAAACAGGAGGTTAAAGGCACTGACTCTCCAAGTGGGGAGAGTGTTAGTAAAGCATCTGGAATGGTGAACCCGAGTACCAGGGGCGAAAACTGAGATGCATTTGAAAACGTTTCCCAATCACACGGTGGACCATACTCTGGGTTTCCCATGCATGTTTTAGCTGAAGGAAGAATCCTTTAAACCTGGAGAGTTGGGACTCATGGAATGGGTACCATGCAGTATGACTTCAAAGGGTCTGCGTTTGCTCACCGAACCTCACCAATGCTATCAGCCCGAAGTGTACAGCCTTATGTCTCACCCAGCTCTGGGTGTAGAAGTGGTAAATCCAGGTTGAATAACAAGACCTTAATGAATTATTTAAGAATTGCTCTCTATTTCACTGTCATTGCGTTTTGATTTTGAAATTTATTTTGATAATGGGATTTATCGGATTTTCACTGCTGCATTTAGGCCGCTGTACACACTCTTGATTTCCTTATGGAGACATATAAATCCATGGGTTTTAAGGTTCTTACTTGTCAGATATCTTCCCAGGCGTTGAATATGGGGTGTTGAGTCCATTTCGTTGAGCAAGGAGTAGGTCTTGTCTATTATATATTTGGCTTATGGAACGGTATCTGTGCTAATTTCAATCTCTGGTTTTATGCAGCACCCCAACTCACCTTTCCCCGTAAGCAATCATAAGATGGTTTTCTCAATTTGAGACCCTGTTCTGTTTTGTAATTCAGTTCGTGTGTAGCCAAGTTTACATTCCGTGTATTAGGGATATCTAAAGATGTTTCTTTTTCTGTGTGACTTATTTCTCATAGAATCATGGTACCTGAATCCACTCATTATGCCGCTAGGGACCTGATGACTTAGATTTCATTGCTGAGTGATATTCCATTGTACGTGCGTACCACAACTTCTTTATCCATTTGTTGCTTTCTTGGATATTTAACTTGTACCGTAGACGAGGTTCTTGAAAACAGAGCCGTCCGAAAATTTGCGGTGGCTGTGTGTTTTTGATTTTAATTTCCCTAAGCTATAGGACCATAAGTGGAAGTGCCATAGGCTGTGTTGCTTTGTTTCCTACCTGTTTCAGGAAACACGATACACTTCTCCAGAGTGGCTGTTGGCAATTTTCATCCGCCCATCAGCATAACAAGGCTCCCTGTTCTCCATGACATGTCCTGCCTTTCTGGATTTTACACTTTTTTCAGATGGCCCTTTTGACCGGGGGGCAGTGAGACTTCATTGTAGTGCAGATTTTCTTTACACGCTTGCTTGGTTGGCCAAAAAGGGCGTATGCGTTTTTTCCGGAATATATTCAGGAAAAAACGCATACGCCCTTTTTGGCCAAGTGTATCATTGTCGACATTCTGCCTCTTTTCCTATGCTTTAAGTGCAATTCCAGTCTACCCCCTGAAATCGTTTTCCTGAAATTCTGCCCCGCTTTCAAGTCCTCTTCGAAGACTTATTTCAGTACATTTTTGGACGATAGCTGTCATTCATAACACTGCAGGTTTGTGAATTACAGTGCCCTTGAGCTCCTTTCTTCAACTCTCTTTCTTGTGAGCTGGCCGCAAAACCGCAGGATTCCTTCAGGCCCTAATCTCTTTCCAGCAGGGCATGCTGAGCCTTTGGTTAATTCCTCTTCCTGGTGGGAAATGAGCGTTCCATTTGCCTGTGCAGACACCAACAGCTAGTCTCTCATTGGTTCTCCCTATGCCTGTTCATCTTGCACAGAAATTGCAAACTGTGCCAAACAGGAGGTTAAAGGCACTGACTCTCCAAGTGGGGAGAGTGTTAGTAAAGCGTCTGGAATGGTGAACCCGAGTACCAGGGAACGAAAACTGAGATGCATTTGAAAACGTTTCCCAATCACACGGTGGGCCATACTATGGGTTTCCCATGCATGTTTTAACTGAAAAAGAATCCCTTAAACCTGGAGAGTTGGGACCCATGGAATGGGTACGTTGCAGTATGTCTTCAAAGGGTCTGCGTCTGCTCACCGAACCTCACCAATGCTATCAGCCCGAAGTGCCCAGCCTTATGTCTCACCCAGCTCTGGGTGTAGATGTGGTAAATCCAGGTTGCATCACAAGCCCTGAATGAATTATTTAAGAATTGCTCTCTATTTCACTGTCATTGTGTTTTGTTACTGAAATTTATTTTGATAATGGGATTTATCGGATATTCACTGCTGCGTTTAGGCCGCTGTACACACGCTTGATTTCCTTATGGAGACATATAAATCCATGGGTTTTAAGATTCTTACTTGTCAGGTATCTTGCCAGGCGTTGAATATGGGGTGTTGAGTCCATTTCGTTGAGCAAGGAGTAGGTCTTGTCTATTATATATTTGGCTTATGGAACGGTATCTGTGCTAATTTCAATCTCTGGTATTATGCAGCACCTCAACTCACCTTTCCCCAAAAGCAAGCATAAGTTGGTTTTCTAAATTTGAGACCCTGTTCTGTTTTGTAATTCAGTTTATGTGTAGCCAAGTTTACATTCCGTGTATTACTGATATATTATGATGTTTCTTTTTCTGTGTGACTTATTTCTCGTAGAATCATCGTACCTGAATCCACTCATTATGCCGCTACGGGCCTGAAGACGTAGATTTCATTGCTGAGTGATATTCCATTGTACGTGCGTACCAAAACTTCTTTATCCATTTTTTCCTTTCTCGGATATTTAACTTGTACCGTAGACAAGGTTCTTGTAAACAGAGCCGTCCCAAAATTTGGGGTGGCTGTGTGTTTTTGATTTTAATTTCCCTAAGCTATAGGACCATAAGTGGAAGTGCCATAGGCTGTGTTGCTTTGTTTCCTTCGTGTTTCACGAAACACCATACACTTCCCCAGATGGGCTGTTGGCAATTAATATCCCGCCCATCAGCGTAACAAGGCTCCCTGTTCTCCATGACCTGTCCTGCCTTTGTGGATTTTACACATTTTTCAGATGGCCCTTTTGACCGGGGGGCAGTGAGACTTCATTGTAGTGCAGATTTCCTTTACACGCTTGCTTGGTTGGCCAAAAAGGGCGTATGCGTTTTTTCCTGAATATATTCAGGAAAAAACGCATACGCCCTTTTTGGCCAAGTGCATCATTGTCGACATTCTGCCTCTTTTCCTATGCTTTAAGTGCAATTCCAGTCTATCCCCTGAAATCGTTTCTCTGAAATTCTGCCCCCTTTCAAGTCCTCTTGGAAGACTTACTTCAGTACATTTGCCGACGATACCTGTCATTCATAACTCTGCAGGTTTGTGAATTACAGTGCCACTGAGCTCCTTTCTTCAACTCGCTTTCTTGTGAGCTGGCCGCAAAACCGCAGGATTGCTTCAGGCCCTAATCTGTTTCCGGCCGGGCACGCTGAGCCTTTGGTTAATTCCTCATCCTGGTGGGAAATGAGCGTTCCATTTGCCCGTGCAGGCACCTACAGCTAGTCTCTCATTGGTTCTCCCTATGCCTGTTCATCTTGAGCAGAAATTGCAAACTGTACCAAACAGGAGTTTAAAGTCCCTGACTCTCCAAGTGGGAAGTGTATTAGTAAAGCATCTGGAATGGTGAACCCGAGTACCAGGGGACGAAACCTGAGATGCATTTGAAAACGTTTCCCGGTCACACAGTGCACTGTACTGTGGGTTTCCCATGCATGTTTTAGCTGAAGGAAGTATCCCTTAAACCTGGAGAGTTGGGACCCATGGAATGGGTACCATGCAGTATGACTTCAAAGGGTCTGCGTTTGCTCACCGAACCTCACCAATGCTATCAGCCCGAAGTGTCCAGCCTTATGTCTCACCCAGCTCTGGGTGTAGATGTGGTAAATCCAGGTGGCATCACAAGCCCTGAATGAATTATTTAAGAATTGCTCTCTATTTCACTGTCATTGTGTTTTGTTTTTGAAATTCATTTTGATAATGGGATTTATCGGATGTTCACTGCTGCGTTTAGGCCGCTGTACACACGCTTGATTTCCTTATGGAGACATATAAATCCATGGGTTTTAAGATTCTTAATTGTCAGGTATCTTCCCAGACGTTGAATATGGGGTGTTGAGTCCATTTCGTTGAGCAAGGAGTAGGTCTTGTCTATTATATATTTGGCTTATGGAAAGGCATCTGTGCTAATTTCAATCTCTGGTATTATGCAGCACCCCAACTCACTTTTCCCCATAAGCAAGCATAAGTTGGTTTTCTAAATTTGAGACCCTGTTCTGTTTTGTAATTCAGTTCATGTGTAGCCAAGGTGACATTCCGTGTATTAGTGATATCTTATGATGTTTCTTTTTCTGTGTGACTTATTTCTCATAGAATCATCGTACCTGAATCCACTCATTATGCCGATAGGACCTGATGACGTAGATTTCATTGCTGAGTGATATTACACTGTACGTTCGTACCACAACTTCTTTATGCATTTTTTGCTTTCTTGGATATTTAACTTGTACCGTAGACGAGGTTCTTGTAAACAGAGCCGTAAACAGAAACTTTGCGGTGGCTGTGTGTTTTTGATTTTAATTTCCCTAAGCTATAGGAAAAAAAGTGGTAATGCCGTAGGCTCCGTTGCTTTGTTTTTTAGGTTTTTGAGGAAACACCATACACATCTCCAGAGTGGCTGTTGGCAATTTACATCTCGCCCATCAGCATAACAAGGCTCCCTGTTCTCCATGGCCTGTGCTGCCTTTCTGGATTTTACACTTTTTTCAGATGGCCCTTTTGAACGGGGGGCAGTGAGACTTCATTGTAGTGCAGATTTCTTTAACATGCTTGCTTGGTTGGCCAAAAAGGGCGTATGCGTTTTTTCCTGAATATATTCAGGAAAAAACGCATACGCCCTTTTTGGCCAAGTGCATCATTGTCGACGTTCTGCCTCTTTTCCTATGCTTTAAATGCAATTCCAGTCTACCCCCTGAAATCGTTTTCTTGCAATTCTGCCCCGCTTTCAAGTCCTCTTCGCAGCCTTCCTTCAATATATTTTTGGGTGATAGCTGTCATTTATAACTCTGCAGGTTTGTGAATTACAGTGTCCCTGAGCTCCTTTCTTCAACTCGCTTTCTTGTGAGCTGGCCGCAAACCCGCAGGATTGCTTCAGGCCCTAATCTGGTTCCGGCACGGCATGCTGAGCCTTTGGTTAATTCCTCTTCCTGGTGGGAAATGAGCGTTAAATTTGCCCGTGCAGACACCTTCACACGAGTCTTCATGGTGCCACTTTGCCCCGGGTATCTCTATGGAGGTTGGAGTTGGAGGGCCTCCTCACTCAAGGTCAGTGTGCCCATGGAGCCAACCCTGCAACTTCAGGGCATGGTTGGGGGTTAGGATCACCACGTGGGGTCCTTTTCCCTTCGGAGGGAGGTGGCCTTTTGGGCTGCTGATTTCCAGGTTTTCAGATACTGCCAGTATCTTGGCCAGATGTGGCGGTGGGCCAAGCCCCTTGGTGACCGTAGTTTATCCTACCTGGATCGCGTTCTTGCATTGTTCCATTTCAAGTGGTCCCAGGTTTTGCACTAATACTCCAATGGCAATTCACCGTTCACCAGGAATGTAAAGGTCAAAGGGTTTAGCTAAATTAGGGAGTTCCAGGGCAAGGGTCTGAATTGACTGCTCTTTCCATTCTTGAAAGGCCACTTCTGCATTCTATTCAAAAGGATCATCATCTTTTCCTTTCAGTGTTTCATATAGAGGCCCAGCTAGTAGACTGTAGTTAGGGATCCAGAAGCAGCAAACCCTGGCCTCCCCAGGAGCCCCTAAGCTGTCTTCTAGTTTCAGAAATGGGTAAGGCTGTAAATTGTTTCTTCCCTTTCCTGGGATGGGCTTCTCCGACCTTCTGTGAGAATGAAGCCCAGGCAGGTCACCGTAGTCTGTGATATTTGAGCTTTGTCTTGGACAACTTGTATCCTTTATTGGCTTGGTAGTTCAGAGGTCTCCTTAGTAGGGCTGGCGATCAGAATGTCGTCTGCATATTGAAGGAGTGTTTCCTTTTCCAGAGGTAGAACTTTTAGTTCTTTAGCTGAGCTTTCCCCAAAGATGGTGTGGGAATTTTTGAACCCTTGGGGCAACACGGCCCGGAAGTATTGTTTTAGTTGTATGTTGAGTCCTGCCACTCACAAGCCAAAATTTCTTGTGACTCTGGGACTAATAGAATACAAAAGAAGGCATCATTGAAGACTAATACAGAATACCATGTCCTGGTGGTTGGTAGAATGACCAGCAGGGTGTAGGGTTTAGGAACTACTGGAGGTATATCCTCGGTGGCTTCACTGACTGTCCTGACATCCTTTACCAGGACTCCAGCAGCCCATGGGGCTCTCGAGGTCAGGCCAATCCCAGGATATGGAGCTCACCTGGGCAGGTACCCCACCCCCACCCCAGCCCATGGGGCTCTCGTGTTCAGGCCCCTCCCAGGATATGGGGTTCCCTGGGCAGGTTCCCCTGCAGCCCATGGGGCTCTCGTGGTCAGGCCCCTCCCAGGATACAGAGCTACCCTTGCAGGTACCATGGCAGGGCTGGGAACACAGGAACCGTGCATATCGCCCTCATTGCAGAGCACTCCCAGCTCACCTGTCACTCAGATCTGACACAGAGCACCTCAGAGCAGGACTTGAACTAACAAACAGCAGCTCCGACAGGTCTGTGACCCTGGGCATCACTCTGTGTGGCCTCCCTCCACCTGGTCTTCCAGAGACTTCCACTGCACCCGGGGCACCAGGCCTCTGTCTCCACCCACCAGCCACCCCTCCTCTCCCTGACTCCTGGGTTCCTCTCATTAGGAGAGGGTTTTCTTGAAGTTGTCTCCCACTCATGGGCCAGATAATATAATTAGAAAACAAGCCAGAGCTGCAGCCCCTTGTCTATCCTGACTCTCAGGAGCCCACACCTGTTCCTTGGACCTGGCCGATTCAGCAAGTTCCAGTTTCTGCAACTGTGAGCCCCTGAGGGGTGATTATTGGCTGGCCTGGGAAGCCCGACCCTGCCGGCCAGCCCTCCCCAGGTGTGCCTGGGTTCAGATCAATATAAACACCGCTCCAGGCAGCAAGAGCCCCTGCAGCTGTGCCTGACGCCATTTTCTCTGCCCTGTCAGCAGTCTTGGGGCTGGACTGGTGGGAGGGAGTGAGAGGCCACGGCTTTGTGGGTGGCCCAGTGTGAGTGGGGCTCTGCTGGACTTTCTGCAGCAGTTGCCAAGATGCCACCTGCTAAAGAAGAGGATGTGTCACCCATACCTGCCGCTGGAATTTCTCCCTGGGCAGAGGTGAGTGAGGAAGAAAGCAGTGGGGGCCGGGACAGAAGGGGTATCTCAGGCAGGGAAATGGAAAGCTTCCAGAAGAGCACCCAGGGCCAGGACCATCCTGGCTGGCCTGCAGGCCCCAAGTCGGCTGGCATGCTGTCACTCATGTGGCTCCATGGCCCTTCCTCTAGGCTTTCAAGTCCTTGTACATATTCAGGTGTTTTACCTGGGAAGGGTGGGAACATTTCAGCAGCAGCTGGCCTGGGGCTCAGCCCACGTTTACTCACAGATGCCTCAGCACGGTCTCCCAGCTTTGCAATGAGGATGCTTGTTGCGTGGGGCCTGCTGGCTGAATGGGAGATGATTCCCCACCACTGACCAACTTCAGAATTGTTTACAACTGGAGCAAGTGCCCTGATACGGTTTTCCTCTGTGTAACTGGTGGGTTCTGTTTTTTTTTCTTTTTTTCGTTTTTGGTTCAAGGTAGATTTTATTCCTCTTTTTTGTATTTACAGATATAAGCATGGAAATAATTTATTCATATAAATACATGTATGTGAAGGAAGAATATTTTTTCTGTTTTACTTTTTGTAATTTGAATTTTATTTTATTTTTTTATACAGCAGGTTCTTTTTGGTTATCTATTTTATACATATAAATGTATACATGCCAATCCCAATCTCTCAACTCCTCCCACCACCACCCCCCAACAGCTTTCCCCCCTTGGTGTCCATACGTTTGTTGTCTACATCTGTTGCTCTATTTCTGCCTGGCAAAACGGTTCATCTGTACAATTTTTCTAGGTTCCACATATATGCATTAATAGACAAGATTTGTTTTTCTCTTTCTGACTTACTTCACTCTGTATGACAGTCTCTAGATCCATCAACGTCTCTACAAATGACCCAATTTCATTCCTTTTTATGGCTTAGTAATATTCCATTTTATATATGTACCACATCTTTATGCATTCGTCTGTCTGTGGGCATTTAGGTTGCTTCCATTACCTGGATATTGTAAATAGTGATGCAATGAACATTGCGGTGAATATCTCTTTTTGAGTTATGGTTTTGTCTGGGTATATGCCCAGTAGTGGGATTGCTGTATCATATGGTAATTCTATTCTTAGTTTTATAAGAAACTCCATAATGTTCTCCACAGTGACTGTATCAATTTACATTCCCAACAATAGTGGAAGAGGGTTCCTTATCTCCACACCCTTTCCAGCATTTGTTGTTTGTAGATTTTCTGATGATGCCCATTCTAACAGGTGTGAGGTGATACACCATGGATGAGTCTATTTCGTTGAGCAAAGAGTAGGTCTTGTCTATTACATATTTGGCTTATGGAACGGTATGTGTGCTAATTTCAATCTCTGGTTTTATACAGCACCCCAACTCAACTTTCCCCTTAAGCAAGCATAAGTTTTTATCTAAATGTGAGACTCTGTTCGGTTTTGGAATTCAGTTTATGTGTAGCCAAGTTTACACTCTCTCTATTAGTGATATCTTATGATAATTCTCTTTCTCTGTGTGACCTATTTCTCTTAGAATCATCATACTTAAATCCACTCAATTTGCTGCTACAGGCTTGATGACATTGATTTCATTGCTGAGTGATATTCCGTTGTACGTAAGTAGCACAACTCCTTTATCCATTTTTTTCTTTCTGGGATATTTAATTTGTACTGGACTCAAGGTTCTTGTAAACACAGCAGCCCTAAATTTTGTGTTGGCTGTGTCTTGTTGATTTTAATTTTCCTAAGCTATAGGGCCAAAAGTGGAAGTGCCCTAGGGTCTGTAGCTTTGTTTTTCAGATGTTTCAGGATACACCATAAACATCTCCAGAGTGTCTGTTGGCAATTTACATCCCGCCCATCAGCATAACAAGGCTCCCTGTTCTCCATGGCCTGTCCTGTGTTTCTGGTTTTTACACTTTTTTCAGATGGCCCTTTTGACGAATGGGAAATGAGACTTCATTGTAGTGCGGATTTCCATTTCTCGAGTGCTTGGTTGGCCAAAAAGGGCATATGTGTTTTTTCCTGAATATATTCAGGAAAAAATGTTTACGCACTTTTGTCCAAGTGCATCACTGTCAAAGATCTGCCGCTTTTCACATGCTTTAAATGCAATTCCAATCTACCTACTGAAATATGATTCCTGCAATTCTGCCTCGTTTTCAAGGCCTCTTTGCAGACTTACTTCCATATAATTTTGCCAATAGCTGTCATTTATAACACTGCAGGTTTGTGAATTACAGTGCCCGTGATTTCCTTTCTTAACTCGTTTCCTTGAAAACTGGCCACAGAACCGCAGGTTTGCTTCAGGCCGTAATCAGGGTCCGGCACGGCACTCTGAGACTTTGGTTCATTCCAATTCCTGGTGGGAAATTAGAGTTAAATGTGCCCCTCCAGACACCTGCCTCACTCCTAGCCCCTTGGTGATGTGTGTCCTGTGGTTTGAGGCCACATGTGCTGGGTTCCTCACCTTTGGCTGATGTGGCCCCACTGGTGTGAGGACACCCCTGCCTGGTTCCAATCCCCTTGGTGATGTGGGCCCTCCGGTGAGAGTCTGATCCTGGTTGGGTTCCTCACACTTCTGTGAGGTGGGCCCTCTTCTCTGAGGTCAATCCTGCCTGGCTGGCACACCCCGCCTTGGCGACGTCGGCTCTCTGGTGGGATTTGGTGCCTGCTGGGTGTCTCCTCCCCTCGGTAATGAGGGCCCTCTGGCGTCAGGCCCTAACTCCTGGGCTCCCAATATTTTCTGATATGCGCCCTGTGGTTCGAGTACACTCCTGCAAGGTTCCCAACCCCATGGGAATGTGGGCCTTCTGCTCTGAGGTCCCAACCGTGTGTTGCTCAGTTTCATGATGAGGGCCCTCTGCTGTGAGTTCTCTACGGCCTGGATCCCATAGCCTCGCTGCTCCTGGCCACCTGCTGGGAGGTTACAACTGCGGGATTCCTCACCTTTTTTCTTCTATGGGCCCTCTGTTTTGAGACTCCTCCTGCCTGCCTCACTCCCAGCCCCTTGGTGATGTGTGTCCTCTGGTTTGAGGCCATGTATGCTGGGTCCCTCGCCTTTCGATGATGTGGCCCCACTGGTGTGAGGACACTCCTGCCTGGTTCCTATCCCCTTGATGATGTGGGCCCTCTGGTGAGAGTCTGATCCTGGCTGGGTTCCTCACCCTTCTGTGAGGGGGGCCCTCTGCTGTGAGGTCACTCCTGCCTGGCTGGCACACCCCACCTGGGCAACATCGGCCCTCTTGTGGCAGTTGGAGCCTGCTGGGAACCTCCCCTCGGTGATGGGGGCCCTCTTGCCTCAGGCCCTAACTGCTGGGTACCCACATTTTCTGATACGTGCTAAGTGGTGCGAGGACACTCCTGCGAGGTTCCCATCCCCATGGGCATGTGGGCCTTCTGCTCTAAGGTCCCAACACCTGTGTTGTTCACCGTTTCATGATGTTGGCTCTCTGGTGTTAGTTCACCCAGGCCTAGATCCCATAGCCTCTGTGCTCTGAGCGGCCTGCTGGGAGGTTCCTACTGCTGGATTCCTTACCTTTTTTATTCTTTGTGTCCTGTGTTTTCATGCTCCTACTTCCTGACTCACTCCCAGCCCATTTGTGATGTAGGTCCTCTGGTTTAAGGCCACATGTACCGGTTTCCTCACCTTTAGTGATGTGGCCCCACTGGTGTGAGGACACTCCTGCCTGGTTCCCATCCCCTTGGTGATGGGGGCCCTCTGGTGAGAGTCTGATCCTGTCTGGATTCCTCACACTTCTGGGAGGTGGGCCCTCTGCTGTGAGGTCACTCCTGCCTGGCTGGCACACGTCACCTTGGCGATGTGGGCCCTCAGTTGGGAGTTGGTGCCTGCTGGGAGTCTCCTCCCCTCGGTAATGTGGGCCCTCTGGCGTCAGGCCCTAACTCATGGGCTCCCAAAATTTTCTGATGTGCGCCCTGTCGTGCGAGTACACTCCAGCCAGGGTCCCATCCCCATGGGGATGTGGGCTTTCTGCCCTGAGGTCCCAACGGCTGGGTTGCTCACAGTGTCAGAATGTGGGCCCTCTGCTGTGAGTTCACTCCGGCATGGATCCCATAGCCTCGGTGCTCTGGGCCACCTGCTTGGAGCTTCCAACTGCGGGGTTCCTCACCTTTTTTATTCTATGGGCGCTCTGTTGTGAGTCTCCTCCTGCATGCCTCACTCCCAGCCCTTTCGTGATGTGTGTCCCCTTGTTTGAGGCCACATGTGTTGTGCTCCTCACCTTTCGCTGATGTGGCCCCACTGGTGTGAGGACACTCCTGCCTGGTTTCCATCCCCTTGGTGATGTGGGCACTCTGGTTAGAGTCTGATCCTGTTTGGGCTCCTCACACTTCTGTGAGGTGGGCCCTCTGCTGTGAGGTAACTCCTGCCTGGCTTGCTCCCATTGCCTTGGTGACGTCGGCCCTCTAGTGGCATTTGGAGCCTGCTGGTAGCCTCCTCTCCTCCGTGATGAGGGCCCTCTGGCGCCAGGCCATAACTGCTGGGTTCCCACATTTTCTGATACGTGCTAAGTTGTGCGAGGACACTCCTGCGAGGTTCCCATCCCCATGGGGATGTGGGCCTTCTGCTCTGAGGTCCCACTGGCTGGGTTGCTCACAGTTTCATGATGTGGGCCCTCTGCTGTGAGTTCACTGTGGCCTGGATCCCATAGACTCCATGCTCTGGGCCACCTGCTGGGAGGTTCAAACTGCTGGATTCCTCACATTTTTTATTCTGTGGGCCCTGTGTTGTTAGGCTACTCCTGCCTGCCTCACTCGGAGCACCTTGGAAATGTGGGTCCTCTGGTTTAGGCCACATGTGCTGGGTTCCTCACCTTTCTATAATGTGGCCACACTGGTGTGAGGACACTCCTGCCTTGTTCCGATCCCCTTGGTGATGTGGGCCCTCTGGTGAGAGCCTTATCCTGGCTGGGTTCCTCACCCTTCTGTGCGGTAGGCCCTCTGCTGTGAGGTCACCCCTGCCTGGCTGGCACACGTCAACTTGGCGACGTGGGCCCTCAGTTGGGAGTTGGTGCCTGCTGGGAGTCTCCTCCCCTCGGTAATGAGGGCCCTCTGGCGTCAGACCCTAACTCCTGGGCTCCCAAAATTTTCTGATGTGCGCCCTGTGGTGCGAGTACACTCCTGCCAGGATCCCAACCCCATGGGAATGTGGGCCTTCTGCTCTAAGGTCCCACCGGCTGGGTTGCTCACAGTTTCATAATGAGGGCCCTCTGTTTTGAGTTCAGTCAGGCCTGGATCCCATAGCCTCGCTGCTCCTGGCCACCTGCTGGGAGGTTCCAACTGCAGGATTCCTCACCTTTTTTACGCTATGGGCCCTCTGTTTGGAGGCTCCTCCTGCCTGCCTCACTCCCAGCCCCTTGGTGATGAGTGTCCTGTAGTTTGAGGCCACGTGTGCTGGGTCCGTCACATTTCGGTGATGTGACCACACTGGTGTGAGAACACTCCTGCCTGGTTTCCATTCCCTTGGTGATGTGGGCCCTCCGGTGAGAGTCTGATCCTCTTTGGGTTCCTCACACTTTTTTGTGGTTGGCCCTCTGATCTGAGGTCACTCCTGCCTGGCTGGCACACCCTGCATTGGCGACGTCGGCCTTCTGGTAGCAGTTGGAGCTTGCTGGGAGCCTCCTCTCCTCAGTGATGAGGGCCCTCTGGCGTCCGGCCCTAACTGCTGGGCTCCCCACATTTTCTGATGTGTGCCCACTGGTGCGATGACACTCCTGCTTGGTTCCCTTCCCCATGGGGATGTGGGCCTTGTGCTCTGAGGTTACAACGGCTGGGTTGCTTACAGCATCACGATGAGGGCCCTGTGTTGTGAGTTCATCACTGCCTGGATCCCATAGCCTCGGTGCTCTGGGCCGCCTGCTGGGATGTTCCAACTGCTGGATTCCTCACCTTTTTTATACAATGGGCCATGGGTTTTGAGGTTAATCCTGCCTGCCTCGCTCCGAGACCCATGGTGATATGGGTCCTCTGGTTTGAGGCCACATGTGCTGGGTACCTCAACTTTCGATGATGTGGCCCCACGGGTGTGAGGACACTCCTGCCTGGTTCCCAGCCCCTTGCTTATGTGGGCACTCTGGTGAGAGTCTGATCTTGACTGGGTTCCTTACCCTTCTGTGAGGTGGGCCCTCTGATGTGAGGTCACTCCTGCCTGGATGGCTCATGTCGCCTTGGCGACGTAGGCCCTCTGTTGGCCACTGAAGCATGCTGGGAGCCTCCTACCCTCTTTAATAAGGGCCCTGGAAGAAACGCATATGCCCTTTTTGACCAAGTGCATCATTGTCGAGGTTCTGCCTCTTCTCCTATACTTTCAGAGGACTTCCCGTCTACCTCCTGAAATCGTATTCCTGGAATTCTGCCCCGCGTTCAAGTCCTCTTTGCAGCCTTACTTCAATATATTTTTGGACGATAGCTGTCATTTATAACTCTGCAGGTTTGTGAATTACACTGCCCCTGAGCTCCTTTCTTCAACTCGCTTTCTTGTGAGCTGGCCGCAAAACCGCAGGATTGCTTCAGGCCCTAATCTGGTTCCGACACGGCATGCTGAGCCTTTGGTTAATTCCTCTTCCTGGTGGGAAATGAGCGTTAAATTTGTTCGTGCAGACACCTACAGCTAATCTCTCATTGGTTCTCCCTATTCCTGTTCATCTTGCGCAGAAATTCCAAACTGTGCCAAACAGGAGGTTAAAGGCACTGACTCTCCAAGTGGGGAGAGTGTTAGTAAAGCGTCTGGAATGGTAAAACCGAGTACGAGGGGACGAAAACTGAGACACATTTAAAAAGTTTTCCCGGTCACACGGTGGACCATATTCTGGGTTGCCCATGCATGTTTTACGTGAAGGAAGAATCCCTTCAACCTGGAGAGTTGGGACCCATGGAATGGGTACCACGCAGTATGACTTCAAAGGGTTGCCTTTGCTCACCAAACGTCACCAATGCTATCAGCCCGAAGTGTCCAGCCTTATGTCTCACTCAGCTCGGGGTGTAGATGTGGTAAATCCACGTTGCATCACAAGCCCTGAATGAATTATTTAAGAATTGCTCTCTATTTCACTGTCATTGTGTTTTGTTTTTGTAATTTATTTTGATAATGGGATTTATCGGATTTTCACTGCTGCGTTTATGCCGCTGTACACATGCTTGATTCTCTTATGGCGACATATAAATCCATGGGTTTTCAGATTCTTACTAGTCAGGTATATTCCTAGGCATTGAATATGGGGTGTTGAGTCCATTTCGTGGAGCAAGGAGTAGGTCCTGACTATTACATATTTGCTTATGGAAAGGTATCTGTGCTAATTTCAATCTCTGGTTTTATGCAGCACCACAACTCACCTTTCCCCTTAAGCAAGCATAAGTTGGTTTTCTAAATTTGAGACCCTTTTCTGTTTTGTAATTGAGTTCATGTGCAGCCATGTTTGCATTCCGTGTATTTGAGATATCTTATGGTGTTTCTTTTTCTGTGTGACTTAGTTAACTTAGAATGATCGTACCTGAATCCACTCATTATGCCGCGACGGGCCTCATGACATAGATTTCATTGCTGAGTGATATTCCATTGTACGTACGTACAACAACTTCTTTATCCATTTTTTGCTTTCTGGGATATTTCACTTGTACCGTAAATGAGGTTCTTGTAAGCAGAGCCGTCCAAAATTTATGGGTGGCTGTGTCTTTTTGATTTTAATTTCCCTAAGCTATAGAACCATAAGTTGAAGTGCCGTAGGCTCCGTTGCTTAGTTTTTTAGGTGTTTGAGGAAACACCATACACTTCTCCAGAGTGGCTGTTGGCAAGTTACATCCCGCCCATCAGCATAACAAGGCTCCCTGTTCTCCATGGCCTGTCCTGCCTTTCTGGATTTTTCACTTTTTTCAGATGTCCCTTTAGACAGGGGGGCAGTGAGACTTCATTGTAATGCAGATTTCTTTACAGGCTTGCTTGTTTGGCCAAAAAGGGCGTATGTGTTTTTTCTTGAATATATTCAGGAAAAAACGCATACGCCCTTTTTGACCAAGTGCATCATTGTCGACTTTCTGTCTCTTTCCTTATGCTTTAAATGCAATTCCAGTCTGCCCCTGAACTCGTTTTCCTGCAATTCTGCCCCGCTTTCAAGTCCTCTACGCAGCCTTACTTCAATACATTTTTGGACAATAGCTGACATTTATAACTCTGCAGGTTTGTGAATGACAGTGCGCCTGAGCTCCTTTCTTCTACTCGCTTTCTTGTGAGCTGGCCGCAAACCCGCAGCATGTCTTCATGCCCTAATCTGGTTCTGGCACAGCATGCTGATCCTTTGGTAAATTCCTCTTCCTGGTGGGAAATGAGTGTTATATTTGAACGTGCAGACACCTAGAGCTAGTCTCTCATTGGTTCTCCCTATTCTTGTTCATCTTGCGCAGAAATTGCAAACTGTGCCAAACAGGAGGTTAAAGGCACTGACTCTCTAAGTGGGGAGAGTATTAATAAAGGGTCTTGAATCGTGAACCCGAGTAAAAGGGGACGAAAACTGAGATGCATTTGAAAAGGTTTCCCGGTCACACGGTGCACCATACTGTGGGTTTCCCATGCATGTTTTAGCTGAAGGAAGAATCCCTTAAACCTGGAGAGTTGGGACCCATGGAATGGGTACCATGCAGTATGACTCCAAAGGGCCTGCATTTTCGCAACGAACCTCACCAATGCTATCAGGCCGAAGTGTACAGCCTTATGTCTCACTCAGCTCTGGTTGTAGATGTGGTAAATCCAGGTTGCATCACAAGCCCTGAATGAATTATTTAAGAATTGCTCTCTATTTCACTGTCATTGTGTTTGTTTTTGTAATTCATTTTGATAATGGGATTTATCGGATTTTCTCTGCTGCATTCATGCCGCTGTACACACACTTGAGTCTCTTATGGAGACATATAAATCCATGGGTTTGAAGATACTTACTAGTCAGGTGTATTCCTAGGCGTTGAATATGGGGTGTTTAGTCCATTTCGTTGAGCAAGGGCTAGGTCTTGACTATTACATATTTGGCTTATGGAAAGGTATCTGTGCTAATTTCTATCTCTGGTTTTATGCAGCACCCCAACTCACTTTTCCCCTTAAGCAAGCATAAGGTGGTTTTCTAAATTTGAGACCCTGTTCTGTTTTGTAATTCAGTTCATGTGTAGCCAAGTTTACATTCCGTGTATTAGTGATATCTTATGATGTTTCATTTTCTGTGTGACTTATTTCACTTAGAATCATCGTACCTGAATCCACTCATTATGCCACGATGGGCCTGATGACATAGATTTCATTGCTGAGTGATATTCCATTGAATGTGTGTACCACAACTTCTTTATCCATTTTTCACATTCTGGGATATTTAACTTGTACCGTAGACGAGATTCCTGTAAACAGAGCCGTCTGAAACTTTGGGGTGGCTGTCTGTTTTTGATTTTAATTTCCGTGATCTATAAGACCATAAGTGGAAGTGCCGTAGTCTCCGTTGCTTTGTTTCTTAGGTGTTTCAGGAAACACCATACACTTCTCCAGAGTGGCTGTTGGCAATTTACATCCCGCCCATCAGCATAACAAGGCTCCCTGTTCTCCATGGCCTGTGCTGTCTTTCTGGATTTTACACTTTTTTCAGATGGCCCTTTTGACCTGGGGGCAGTGAGACTTCTTTGTAGTGCAGATTTCTTTAACATGCTGGCTTGGTTGGCCAAAAAGGGCGTATGCGTTTTTTCCTGAATATATTCAGGAAAAAACGCATACGCCCTTTTTGGCCAAGTGCATCATTGTCGACGTTCTGCCTCTTTTCCTATGCTTTAAATGCAATTCCAGTCTACCCCCTGAAATCGTTTTCCTGCAATTCTGCCCCGCTTTCCAGTCCTCTTCGCAGCCATCCTTCAATATATTTTTGGACGATAGCT
Source organism: Delphinapterus leucas (assembly GCF_059928025.1). Taxonomy (NCBI): domain Eukaryota; kingdom Metazoa; phylum Chordata; class Mammalia; order Artiodactyla; family Monodontidae; genus Delphinapterus; species Delphinapterus leucas. The sequence goes on along the minus strand of NW_028322243.1, from coordinate 260,427 downwards.
GTCATTTATAACTCTGCAGGTTTGTGAATTACAGTGCCCCTGAGCTCCTTTCTTCAACTCGCTTTCTTGTGAGCTGGCCGCAAACCCGCAGGAATGCTTCAGGCCCTAATCTGGTTCCGGCACGGCATGCTGAGCCTTTGGTTAATTCCTCTTCCTGGTGGGAAATGAGCGTTCCATTTGCCCGTCCAGACACCTACAGCTAGTCTCTCATTGGTTCTCCCTATTCCTGTTCATCTTGCGCAGAAATTGCAAACTGTGCCAAACAGGAGGTTAAAGGCACTGACTCTCCAAGTGGGGAGAGTGTTAGTAAACGGTCTGGAATGGTGAACCCGAGTAAAAGGGGACGAAAACTGAGATGCATTTGAAAACGTTTCCCGGTCACACAGTGCACTGTACTGTGGGTTTCCCATGCATGTTTTAGCTGAAGGAAGAATCCCTTAAACCTGGAGAGTTGGGACCCATGGAATGGGTACCATGCAGTATGACTTCAAAGGGTCTGCATTTTCTCATCGAACCTCACCAATGCTATCAGCCCGAAGTGTCCAGCCTTATGTCTCACTCAGCTCTGGGTGTAGATGTGGTAAATCCAGGTCGCATCACAAGCCCTGAATGAATTATTTAAGAATTGCTCTCTATTTCACTGTCATTGTGTTTGTTTTTGTAATTCATTTTGATAATGGGTTTTATCGGATTTTCTCTGCTGCATTCATGCCGCTGTACACACACTTGAGTCTCTTATGGAGACATATAAATCCATGGGTTTGAAGGTTCTTACTACTCATGTGTAATCCTAGGCGTTGAATATGGGGTGTTTAGTCCATTTCATTGAGCAAGGGTTAGGTCTTGACTATTACATATTTGGCTTATGGAAAGGTATCTGTGCTAATTTCTATCTCTGGTTTTATGCAGCACCACAACTCACCTTTCCCCTTAAGCAAGCATAAGTAGGTTTTCTAAATTTGAGACCCTGTTCTGTTTTGTAATTCAGTTCATGTGTAGCCAAGTTTACATTCGGTGTATTAGTGATATCTTATGATGTTTCATTTTCTGTGTGACTTATTTCACTTAGAATCATCGTACGTGAATCCACTCATTATGCCGCGACGGGCCTGATGACATAGATTTCATTGGTGAGTGATATTCCTTTGTACGTACGTACCACACTTCTTTATCCATTTTTCGCTTTCTGGGATATCTAACTTGTACCGTAGACGAGGTTCTTGTAAACAGAGCCGTAAACAGAAACTTTGCGGTGGCTGTGTGTTTTTGATTTTAATTTCCCTAAGCTATAGGAAAATAAGTGGTAATGCCATAGACTCCGTTGCTTTGTTTTTTAGGTTTTTGAGGAAACACCATACACATCTCCAGAGTGGCTGTTGGCAATTTACATCCCACCCATCAGCATAACAAGGCTCCCTGTTCTCCATGGCCTGTGCTGCCTTTCTGGATTTTACACTTTTTTCAGATGACCCTTTTGAACGGGGAGCAGTGAGACTTCATTGTAGTGCAGATTTCTTTAACATGCTGGCTTGGTTGGCCAAAAAGGGCGTATGCGTTTTTTCCTGAATATATTCAGGAAAAAACGCATACGCCCTTTTTGGCCAAGTGCATCATTGTCGACGTTCTGCCTCTTTTCCTATGCTTTAAATGCAATTCCAGTCTACCCCCTGAAATCGTTTTCTTGCAATTCTGCCCCGCTTTCAAGTCCTCTTCGCAGCCTTCCTTCAATATATTTTTGGGTGATAGCTGTCATTTATAATTCTGCAGGTTTGTGAATTACAGTGTCCCTGAGCTCCTTTCTTCAACTCGCTTTCTTGTGAGCTGGCCGCAAACCCGCAGGATTGCTTCAGGCCCTAATCTGGTTCCGGCACGGCATGCTGAGCCTTTGGTTAATTCCTCTTCCTGGTGGGAAATGAGCGTTAAATTTGCCCGTGCAGACACCTTCACACGAGTCTTCATGGTGCCACTTTGCCCCGGGTATCTCTATGGAGGTTGGAGTTGGAGGGCCTCCTCGCTCAATGTCAGTGTGCCCATGGAGCCAACCCTGCAACTTCAGGGCATGGTTGGGTGTTAGGATCACCACGTGGGGTCCTTTTCCCTTCGGAGGGAGGTGGCCTTTTGGGCTGCTGATTTCCAGGTTTTCAGATACTGCCAGTATCTTGGCCAGATGTGGCGGTGGGCCAAGCCCCTTGGTGACCGTAGTTTATCCTACCTGGAGCGCATTCTTGCATTGTTCCATTTCAAGTGGTCCCAGGTTTTGCACTAATACTCCAATGGCGATTCACCGTTCACCAGGAATGTAAAGGTCAAAGGGTTTAGCTAAATTAGGGAGTTCCAGGGCAAGGGTCTGAATTGACTGCTCTTTCCATTCTTGAAAGGCCTCTTCTGCATTCTATTCAAAAGGATCATCATCTTTTCCTTTCAGTGTTTCATATAGAGGCCCAGCTAGTAGACTGTAGTTAGGGATCCAGAAGCAGCAAACCCTGGCCTCCCCAGGAACCCCTAAGCTGTCTTCTAGGTTCAGAAATGGGTAAGGCTGTAAATTGTTTCTTCCCTTTCCTGGGATGGGCTTCTCCGACCTTCTGTGAGAATGAAGCCCAGGCAGGTCACCGTAGTCTGTGATATTTGAGCTTTTTCTTGGACAACTTGTATCCTTTATTGGCTTGGTAGTTCAGAGGTCTCCTTAGTAGGGCTGGCGATCAGAATGTCGTCTGCATATTGAAGGAGTGTTTCTTTTTCCAGAGGTAGATCTTTTAGTTCTTTAGCTGAGATTTCTCCAAAGATGGTGTGGGAATTTTTGAACCCTTGGGGCAACACGGCCCGGAAGTATTGTTTTAGTTGTATGTTGAGTCCTGCCACTCACAAGCCAAAATTTCTTGTGACTCTGGGACTAATAGAATACAAAAGAAGGCATCATTGAAGACTAATACAGAATACCATGTCCTGGTGGTTGGTAGAATGACCAGCAGGGTGTAGGATTTAGGAACTACTGGAGGTATATCCTCGGTGGCTTCACTGACTGTCCTGACATCCTTTACCAGGACTCCAGCAGCCCATGGGGCTCTCGAGGTCAGGCCAATCCCAGGATATGGAGCTCACCTGGGCAGGTACCCCACCCCCACCCCAGCCCATGGGGCTCTTGTGTTCAGGCCCCTCCCAGGATATGGGGTTCCCTGGGCAGGTTCCCCTGCAGCCCATGGGGCTCTCGTGGTCAGGCCCCTCCCAGGATACAGAGCTACCCTTGCAGGTACCATGGCAGGGCTGGGAACACAGGAACCGTGCATATCGCCCTCATTGCAGAGCACTCCCAGCTCACCTGTCACTCAGATCTGACACAGAGCACCTCAGAGCAGGACTTGAACTAACAAACAGCAGCTCCGACAGGTCTGTGACCCTGGGCATCACTCTGTGTGGCCTCCCTCCACCTGGTCTTCCAGAGACTTCCACTGCACCCGGGGCACCAGGCCTCTGTCTCCACCCACCAGCCACCCCTCCTCTCCCTGACTCCTGGGTTCCTCTCATTAGGAGAGGGTTTTCTTGAAGTTGTCTCCCACTCATGGGCCAGATAATATAATTAGAAAACAAGCCAGAGCTGCAGCCCCTTGTCTATCCTGACTCTCAGGAGCCCACACCTGTTCCTTAGACCTGGCCGATTCAGCAAGTTCCAGTTTCTGCAACTGTGAGCCCCTGAGGGGTGATTATTGGCTGGCCTGGGAAGCCCGACCATGCCGGCCAGCCCTCCCCAGGTGTGCCTGGGTTCAGATCAATATAAACACCGCTCCAGGCAGCAAGAGCCCCTGCAGCTGTGCCTGACGCCATTTTCTCTGCCCTGTCAGCAGTCTTGGGGCTGGACTGGTGGGAGGGAGTGAGAGGCCACGGCTTTGTGGGTGGCCCAGTGTGAGTGGGGCTCTGCTGGACTTTCTGCAGCAGTTGCCAAGATGCCACCTGCTAAAGAAGAGGATGTGTCACCCATACCTGCCGCTGGAATTTCTCCCTGGGCAGAGGTGAGTGAGGAAGAAAGCAGTGGGGGCCGGGACAGCAGGGGTATCTCAGGCAGGGAAATGGAAAGCTTCCAGAAGAGCACCCATGGCCAGGACCATCCTGGCTGGCCTGCAGGCACCAAGTCGGCTGGCATGCTGTCACTCATGTGGCTCCATGGCCCTTCCTCTAGGCTTTCAAGTCCTTGTACATATTCAGGTGTTTTACCTGGGAAGGGTGGGAACATTTCAGCAGCAGCTGGCCTGGGGCTCAGCCCACGTTTACTCACAGATGCCTCGGCACGGTCCCCCAGCTTTGCAATGAGGACGCTTGTTGCGTGGGGTCTGCTGGCTGAATGGGAGATGATTCCCCACCACTGACCAACTTCAGAATTGTTTACAACTGGAGCAAGTGCCCTGATACGGTTTTCCTCTGTGTAACTGGTGGGTTCTGTGTTTTTTTCTTTTTTTCGTTTTTGGTTCAAGGTAGATTTTATTCCTCTTTTTTGTATTTACAGATATAAGCATGGAAATAATTTATTCATATAAATACATGTATGTGAAGGGAAGAATATTTTTTCTGTTTTACTTTTTGTAATTTGAATTTTATTTTATTTTTTTATACAGCAGGTTCTTTTTGGTTATCTATTTTATACATATAAATGTATACATGCCAATCCCAATCTCTCAACTCCTCCCACCACCACCCCCCAACAGCTTTCCCCCCTTGGTGTCCATACGTTTGTTGTCTACATCTGTTGCTCTATTTCTGCCTGGCAAAACGGTTCATCTGTACAATTTTTCTAGGTTCCACATATATGCATTAATAGACAAGATTTGTTTTTCTCTTTCTGACTTACTTCACTCTGTATGACAGTCTCTAGATCCATCAACGTCTCTACAAATGACCCAATTTCATTCCTTTTTATGGCTTAGTAATATTCCATTTTATATATGTACCACTTCTTTATGCATTCGTCTGTCTGTGGGCATTTAGGTTGCTTCCATTACCTGGATATTGTAAATAGGGATGCAATGAACATTGCGGTGAATGTCTCTTTTTGATTTATGGTTTTGTCTGGGTATATGCCCAGTAGTGGGATTGCTGTATCATATGGTAATTCTATTCTTAGTTTTATAAGAAACTCCATAATGTTCTCCACAGTGACTGTATCAATTTACATTCCCAACAATAGTGGAAGAGGGTTCCTTATCTCCACACCCTTTCCAGCATTTGTTGTTTGTAGATTTTCTGATGATGCCCATTCTAACAGGTGTGAGGTGATACACCATGGATGAGTCTATTTCGTTGAGCAAAGAGTAGGTCTTGTCTATTACATATTTGGCTTATGGAACGGTATGTGTGCTAATTTCAATCTCTGGTTTTATACAGCACCCCAACTCAACTTTCCCCTTAAGCAAGCATAAGTTTTTATCTAAATGTGAGACTCTGTTCGGTTTTGGAATTCAGTTTATGTGTAGCCAAGTTTACACTCTCTCTATTAGTGATATCTTATGATAATTCTCTTTCTCTGTGTGACCTATTTCTCTTAGAATCATCATACTTAAATCCACTCAATTTGCTGCTACAGGCCTGATGACATTGATTTCATTGCTGAGTGATATTCCGTTGTACGTAAGTAGCACAACTCCTTTATCCATTTTTTTCTTTCTGGGATATTTAATTTGTACTGGACTCAAGGTTCTTGTAAACACAGCAGCCCTAAATTTTGTGTTGGCTGTGTCTTGTTGATTTTAATTTTCCTAAGCTATAGTGCCAAAAGTGGAAGTGCCCTAGGGTCTGTAGCTTTGTTTTTCAGATGTTTCAGGATACACCATAAACATCTCCAGAGTGTCTGTTGGCAATTTACATCCCGCCCATCAGCATAACAAGGCTCCCTGTTCTCCATGGCCTGTCCTGTGTTTCTGGTTTTTACACTTTTTTCAGATGGCCCTTTTGACGAATGGGAAATGAGACTTCATTGTAGTGCGGATTTCCATTTCTCGAGTGCTTGGTTGGCCAAAAAGGGCATATGTGTTTTTTCCTGAATATATTCAGGAAAAAATGTTTACGCACTTTTGTCCAACTGCATCACTGTCAAAGATCTGCCGCTTTTCACATGCTTTAAATGCAATTCCAATCTACCTCCTGAAATATGATTCCTGCAATTCTGCCTCGTTTTCAAGTCCTCTTTGCAGACTTACTTCCATATAATTTTGCCAATAGCTGTCATTTATAACACTGCAGGTTTGTGAATTACAGTGCCCGTGATTTCCTTTCTTAACTCGTTTCCTTGAAAACTGGCCACAGAACCGCAGGTTTGCTTCAGGCCGTAATCAGGGTCCGGCACGGCACTCTGAGACTTTGGTTCATTCCACTTCCTGGTGGGAAATTAGAGTTAAATGTGCCCCTCCAGACACCTGCCTCACTCCTATCCCCTTGGTGATGTGTGTCCTGTGGTTTGAGGCCACATGTGCTGGGTTCCTCACCTTTGGCTGATGTGGCCCCACTGGTGTGAGGACACTCCTGCCTGGTTCCCATCCCCTTGGTGATGTGGGCCCTCCGGTGAGAGTCTGATCCTGGTTGGGTTCCTCACACTTCTGTGAGGTGGGCCCTCTTCTCTGAGGTCACTCCTGCCTGGCTGGCACACCCCGCCTTGGTGACGTCGGCCCTCTGGTGGGATTTGGTGCCTGCTGGGTGTCTCCTCCCCTCGGTAATGAGGGCCCTCTGGCGTCAGACCCTAACTCCTGGGCTCCCAATATTTTCTGATATGCGCCATGTGGTTCGAGTACACTCCTGCCAGGTTCCCAACCCCATGGGAATGTGGGCCTTCTGCTCTGAAGTCCCAACCGTGGGTTGCTCAGTTTCATGATGAGGGCCCTCTGCTGTGAGTTCTCTCCGGCCTGGATCCCATAGCCTCGCTGCTCCTGGCCACCTGCTGGGAGGTTACAACTGCGGGATTCCTCACCTTTTTTCTTCTATGGGCCCTCTGTTTTGAGACTCCTCCTGCCTGCCTCACTCCCAGCCCCTTGGTGATGTGTGTCCTCTGGTTTGAGGCCACGTATGCTGGGTCCCTCGCCTTTCGATGATGTGGCCCCACTGGTGTGAGGACACTCCTGCCTGGTTCCTATCCCCTTGATGATGTGGGCCCTCTGGTGAGAGTCTGATCCTGGCTGGGTTCCTCACCCTTCTGTGAGGGGGGCCCTCTGCTGTGAGGTCACTCCTGCCTGGCTGGCACACCCCACCTGGGCAACATCGGCCCTCTTGTGGCAGTTGGAGCCTGCTGGGAACCTCCCCTCGGTGATGGGGGCCCTCTTGCCTCAGGCCCTAACTGCTGGGTACCCACATTTTCTGATACGTGCTAAGTGGTGCGAGGACACTCCTGCGAGGTTCCCATCCCCATGGGCATGTGGGCCTTCTGCTCTAAGGTCCCAACACCTGTGTTGTTCACCGTTTCATGATGTTGGCTCTCTGGTGTTAGTTCACCCAGGCCTAGATCCCATAGCCTCTGTGCTCTGAGCGGCCTGCTGTGAGGTTCCTACTGCTGGATTCCTTACCTGTTTTATTCTTTGGGTCCTGTGTTTTCATGCTCCTACTTCCTGACTCACTCCCAGCCCATTTGTGATGTAGGTCCTCTTGTTTAAGGCCACATGTACCAGTTTCCTCACCTTTATTGATGTGGCCCCACTGGTGTGAGGACATTCCTGCCTGGTTCCCATCCCCTTGGTGATGTGGGCCCTCTGGTGAGAGTCTGATCCTGTCTGGATTCCTCACACTTCTGTGAGGTGGGCCCTCTGCTGTGAGGTAACTCCTGCCTGGCTTGCTCCCATTGCCTTGGTGACGTCGGCCCTCTGGTGGCATTTGGAGCCTGCTGGTAGCCTCCTCTCCTCCGTGATGAGGGCCCTCTGGCGCCAGGCCATAACTGCTGGGTTCCCACATTTTCTGATACGTGCTAAGTTGTGCGAGGACACTCCTGCGAGGTTCCCATCCCCATGGGGATGTGGGCCTTCTGCTCTGAGGTCCCACTGGCTGGGTTGCTCACAGTTTCATGATGTGGGCCCTCTGCTGTGAGTTCACTGTGGCCTGGATCCCATAGACTCCATGCTCTGGGCCACCTGCTGGGAGGTTCAAACTGCTGGATTCCTCACATTTTTTATTCTGTGGGCCCTGTGTTGTTAGGCTACTCCTGCCTGCCTCACTCGGAGCACCTTGGAAATGTGGGTCCTCTGGTTTAGGCCACATGTGCTGGGTTCCTCACCTTTCTATAATGTGGCCACACTGGTGTGAGGACACTCCTGCCTTGTTCCGATCCCCTTGGTGATGTGGGCCCTCTGGTGAGAGCCTTATCCTGGCTGGGTTCCTCACCCTTCTGTGAGGTAGGCCCTCTGCTGTGAGGTCACCCCTGCCTGGCTGGCACACGTCAACGTGGCGACGTGGGCCCTCAGTTGGGAGTTGGTGCCTGCTTGGGGTCTCCTCCCCTCGGTAATGAGGGCCCTCTGGCGTCAGACCCTAACTCCTGGGCTCCCAAAAGTTTCTGATGTGCGCCCTGTGGTGCGAGTACACTCCTGCCAGGATCCCAACCCCATGGGAATGTGGGCCTTCTGCTCTAAGGTCCCAACGGCTGGGTTGCTCACAGTTTCATAATGAGGGCCCTCTGTTTTGAGTTCAGTCAGGCCTGGATCCCATAGCCTCGCTGCTCCTGGCCACCTGCTGGGAGGTTCCAACTGCGGGATTCCTCACCTTTTTTACGCTATGGGCCCTCTGTTTGGAGGCTCCTCCTGCCTGCCTCACTCCCAGCCCCTTGGTGATGTGTGTCCTGTAGTTTGAGGCCACGTGTGCTGGGTCCGTCACATTTCGGTGATGTGACCACACTGGTGTGAGAACACTCCTGCCTGGTTTCCATTCCCTTGGTGATGTGGGCCCTCCGGTGAGAGTCTGATCCTCTTTGGGTTCCTCACACTTTTGTGTGGTTGGCCCTCTGCTCTGAGGTCACTCCTGCCTGGCTGGCACACCCTGCATTGGCGACGTCAGCCTTCTGGTAGCAGTTGGAGCTTGCTGGGAGCCTCCTCTCCTCAGTGATGAGGGCCCTCTGGCGTCCGGCCCTAACTGCTGGGCTCCCCACCTTTTCTGATGTGTGCCCACTGGTGCGATGACACTCCTGCTTGGTTCCCTTCCCCATGGGGATGTGGGCCTTGTGCTCTGAGGTTACAATGGCTGGGTTGCTTACAGTATCACGATGAGGGCCCTCTGTTGTGAGTTCATCACTGCCTGGATCCCATAGCCTCGGTGCTCTGGGCCGCCTGCTGGGATGTTCCAACTGCTGGATCCCTCACCTTTTTTATACATTGGGCCATGGGTTTTGAGGTTAATCCTGCCTGCCTCGCTCCGAGACCCATGGTGATGTGGGTCCTCTGGTTTGAGGCCACATGTGCTGGGTACCTCAACTTTCGATGATGTGGCCCCACGGGTGTGAGGACACTCCTGCCTGGTTCCCAGCCCCTTGCTTATGTGGGCACTCTGGTGAGAGTCTGATCTTGACTGGGTTCCTTACCCTTCTGTGAGGTGGGCCCTCTGATGTGAGGTCACTCCTGCCTGGATGGCTCATGTCGCCTTGGCGACGTAGGCCCTCTGTTGGCCACTGAAGCATGCTGGGAGCCTCCTACCCTCTTTAATAAGGGCCCTGGAAGAAACGCATATGCCCTTTTTGACCAAGTGCATCATTGTCGAGGTTCTGCCTCTTCTCCTATACTTTCAGAGGACTTCCCGTCTACCTCCTGAAATCGTATTCCTGGAATTCTGCCCCGCGTTCAAGTCCTCTTTGCAGCCTTACTTCAATATATTTTTGGACGATAGCTGTCATTTATAACTCTGCAGGTTTGTGAATTACAGTGCCCCTGAGCTCCTTTCTTCAACTCGCTTTCTTGTGAGCTGGCCGCAAAACCGCAGGATTGCTTCAGGCCCTAATCTGGTTCCGACACGGCATGCTGAGCCTTTGGCTAATTCCTCCTCCTGGTGGGAAATGAGCGTTAAATTTGTTCGTGCAGACACCTACAGCTAATCTCTCATTGGTTCTCCCTATTCCTGTTCATCTTGCGCAGAAATTCCAAACTGTGCCAAACAGGAGGTTAAAGGCACTGACTCTCCAAGTGGGGAGAGTGTTAGTAAAGCGTCTGGAATGGTAAAACCGAGTACGAGGGGACGAAAACTGAGACGCATTTAAAAAGTTTTCCCGGTCACACAGTGGACCATATTCTGGGTTGCCCATGCATGTTTTACCTGAAGGAAGAATCCCTTCAACCTGGAGAGTTGGGACCCATGGAATGGGTACCACGCAGTATGACTTCAAAGGGTTGCCTTTGCTCACCGAACGTCACCAATGCTATCAGCCCGAAGTGTCCAGCCTTATGTCTCACTCAGCTCGGGGTGTAGATGTGGTAAATCCACGTTGCATCACAAGCCCTGAATGAATTATTTAAGAATTACTCTCTATTTCACTGTCATTGTGTTTTGTTTTTGTAATTTATTTTGATAATGGGATTTATCGGATTTTCACTGCTGCGTTTATGCCGCTGTACACATGCTTGATTCTCTTATGGAGACATATAAATCCATGGGTTTTCAGATTCTTACTAGTCAGGTATATTCCTAGGCATTGAATATGGGGTGTTGAGTCCATTTCGTGGAGCAAGGAGTAGGTCCTGACTATTACATATTTGCTTATGGAAAGGTATCTGTGCTAATTTCAATCTCTGGTTTTATGCAGCACCACAACTCACCTTTCCCCTTAAGCAAGCATAAGTTGGTTTTCTAAATTTGAGACCCTTTTCTGTTTTGTAATTGAGTTCATGTGCAGCCATGTTTGCATTCCATGTATTTGAGATATCTTATGGTGTTTCTTTTTCTGTGTGACTTAGTTAACTTAGAATGATCGTACCTGAATCCACTCATTATGCCGCGACGGGCCTCATGACATAGATTTCATTGCTGAGTGATATTCCATTGTACGTACGTACAACAACTTCTTTATCCATTTTTTGCTTTCTGGGATATTTCACTTGTACCGTAAATGAGGTTCTTGTAAGCAGAGCCGTCCAAAATTTATGGGTGGCTGTGTCTTTTTGATTTTAATTTCCCTAAGCTATAGAACCATAAGTTGAAGTGCCGTAGGCTCCGTTGCTTAGTTTTTTAGGTGTTTGAGGAAACACCATACACTTCTCCAGAGTGGCTGTTGGCAATTTACATCCCGCCCATCAGCATAACAAGGCTCCCTGTTCTCCATGGCCTGTCCTGCCTTTCTGGATTTTTCACTTTTTTCAGATGTCCCTTTTGACAGGGGGGCAGTGAGACTTCATTGTAATGCAGATTTCTTTACAGGCTTGCTTGTTTGGCCAAAAAGGGCGTATGTGTTTTTTCTTGAATATATTCAGGAAAAAACGCATACGCCCTTTTTGACCAAGTGCATCATTGTCGACTTTCTGTCTCTTTCCTTATGCTTTAAATGCAATTCCAGTCTGCCCCTGAACTCGTTTTCCTGCAATTCTGCCCCGCTTTCAAGTCCTCTACGCAGCCTTACTTCAATACATTTTTGGACAATAGCTGACATTTATAACTCTGCAGGTTTGTGAATGACAGTGCGCCTGAGCTCCTTTCTTCTACTCGCTTTCTTGTGAGCTGGCCGCAAACCCGCAGCATGTCTTCATGCCCTAATCTGGTTCCGGCACAGCATGCTGATCCTTTGGTAAATTCCTCTTCCTGGTGGGAAATGAGTGTTATATTTGAACGTGCAGACACCTAGAGCTAGTCTCTCATTGGTTCTCCCTATTCTTGTTCATCTTGCGCAGAAATTGCAAACTGTGCCAAACAGGAGGTTAAAGGCACTGACTCTCTAAGTGGGGAGAGTATTAATAAAGGGTCTTGAATCGTGAACCCGAGTAAAAGGGGACGAAAACTGAGATGCATTTGAAAAGGTTTCCCGGTCACACGGTGCACCATACTGTGGGTTTCCCATGCATGTTTTAGCTGAAGGAAGAATCCCTTAAACCTGGAGAGTTGGGACCCATGGAATGGGTACCATGCAGTATGACTCCAAAGGGCCTGCATTTTCGCAACGAACCTCACCAATGCTATCAGGCCGAAGTGTACAGCCTTATGTCTCACTCAGCTCTGGTTGTAGATGTGGTAAATCCAGGTTGCATCACAAGCCCTGAATGAATTATTTAAGAATTGCTCTCTATTTCACTGTCATTGTGTTTGTTTTTGTAATTCATTTTGATAATGGGATTTATCGGATTTTCTCTGCTGCATTCATGCCGCTGTACACACACTTGAGTCTCTTATGGAGACATATAAATCCATGGGTTTGAAGATACTTACTAGTCAGGTGTATTCCTAGGCGTTGAATATGGGGTGTTTAGTCCATTTCGTTGAGCAAGGGCTAGGTCTTGACTATTACATATTTGGCTTATGGAAAGGTATCTGTGCTAATTTCTATCTCTGGTTTTATGCAGCACCCCAACTCACTTTTCCCCTTAAGCAAGCATAAGGTGGTTTTCTAAATTTGAGACCCTGTTCTGTTTTGTAATTCAGTTCATGTGTAGCCAAGTTTACATTCCGTGTATTAGTGATATCTTATGATGTTTCATTTTCTGTGTGACTTATTTCACTTAGAATCATCGTACCTGAATCCACTCATTATGCCACGATGGGCCTGATGACATAGATTTCATTGCTGAGTGATATTCCATTGAATGTGTGTACCACAACTTCTTTATCCATTTTTCACATTCTGGGATATTTAACTTGTACCGTAGACGAGATTCCTGTAAACAGAGCCGTCTGAAACTTTGGGGTGGCTGTCTGTTTTTGATTTTAATTTCCGTGATCTATAAGACCATAAGTGGAAGTGCCGTAGTCTCCGTTGCTTTGTTTCTTAGGTGTTTCAGGAAACACCATACACTTCTCCAGAGTGGCTGTTGGCAATTTACATCCCGCCCATCAGCATAACAAGGCTCCCTGTTCTCCATGGCCTGTGCTGTCTTTCTGGATTTTACACTTTTTTCAGATGGCCCTTTTGACCTGGGGGCAGTGAGACTTCTTTGTAGTGCAGATTTCTTTAACATGCTGGCTTGGTTGGCCAAAAAGGGCGTATGCGTTTTTTCCTGAATATATTCAGGAAAAAACGCATACGCCCTTTTTGGCCAAGTGCATCATTGTCGACGTTCTGCCTCTTTTCCTATGCTTTAAATGCAATTCCAGTCTACCCCCTGAAATCGTTTTCCTGCAATTCTGCCCCGCTTTCCAGTCCTCTTCGCAGCCATCCTTCAATATATTTTTGGACGATAGCTGTCATTTATAACTCTGCAGGTTTGTGAATTACAGTGCCCCTGAGCTCCTTTCTTCAACTCGCTTTCTTGTGAGCTGGCCGCAAACCCGCAGGAATGCTTCAGGCCCTAATCTGGTTCCGGCACGGCATGCTGAGCCTTTGGTTAATTCCTCTTCCTGGTGGGAAATGAGCGTTCCATTTGCCCGTCCAGACACCTACAGCTAGTCTCTCATTGGTTCTCCCTATTCCTGTTCATCTTGCGCAGAAATTGCAAACTGTGCCAAACAGGAGGTTAAAGGCACTGACTCTCCAAGTGGGGAGAGTGTTAGTAAACGGTCTGGAATGGTGAACCCGAGTAAAAGGGGACGAAAACTGAGATGCATTTGAAAACGTTTCCCGGTCACACAGTGCACTGTACTGTGGGTTTCCCATGCATGTTTTAGCTGAAGGAAGAATCCCTTAAACCTGGAGAGTTGGGACCCATGGAATGGGTACCATGCAGTATGACTTCAAAGGGTCTGCATTTGCTCATCGAACCTCACCAATGCTATCAGCCCGAAGTGTCCAGCCTTATGTCTCACTCAGCTCTGGGTGTAGATGTGGTAAATCCAGGTCGCATCACAAGCCCTGAATGAATTATTTAAGAATTGCTCTCTATTTCACTGTCATTGTGTTTGTTTTTGTAATTCATTTTGATAATGGGTTTTATCGGATTTTCTCTGCTGCATTCATGCCGCTGTACACACACTTGAGTCTCTTACGGAGACATATAAATCCATGGGTTTGAAGGTTCTTACTACTCATGTGTAATCCTAGGCGTTGAATATGGGGTGTTTAGTCCATTTCATTGAGCAAGGGTTAGGTCTTGACTATTACATATTTGGCTTATGGAAAGGTATCTGTGCTAATTTCTATCTCTGGTTTTATGCAGCACCACAACTCACCTTTCCCCTTAAGCAAGCATAAGTAGGTTTTCTAAATTTGAGACCCTGTTCTGTTTTGTAATTCAGTTCATGTGTAGCCAAGTTTACATTCGGTGTATTAGTGATATCTTATGATGTTTCATTTTCTGTGTGACTTATTTCACTTAGAATCATCGTACGTGAATCCACTCATTATGCCGCGACGGGCCTGATGACATAGATTTCATTGGTGAGTGATATTCCTTTGTACGTACGTACCACACTTCTTTATCCATTTTTCGCTTTCTGGGATATCTAACTTGTACCGTAGACGAGGTTCTTGTAAACAGAGCCGTAAACAGAAACTTTGCGGTGGCTGTGTGTTTTTGATTTTAATTTCCCTAAGCTATAGGAAAATAAGTGGTAATGCCATAGACTCCGTTGCTTTGTTTTTTAGGTTTTTGAGGAAACACCATACACATCTCCAGAGTGGCTGTTGGCAATTTACATCCCACCCATCAGCATAACAAGGCTCCCTGTTCTCCATGGCCTGTGCTGCCTTTCTGGATTTTACACTTTTTTCAGATGGCCCTTTTGAACGGGGAGCAGTGAGACTTCATTGTAGTGCAGATTTCTTTAACATGCTTGCTTGGTTGGCCAAAAAGGGCGTATGCGTTTTTTCCTGAATATATTCAGGAAAAAACGCATACGCCCTTTTTGGCCAAGTGCATCATTGTCGACGTTCTGCCTCTTTTCCTATGCTTTAAATGCAATTCCAGTCTACCCCCTGAAATCGTTTTCTTGCAATTCTGCCCCGCTTTCAAGTCCTCTTCGCAGCCTTCCTTCAATATATTTTTGGGTGATAGCTGTCATTTATAACTCTGCAGGTTTGTGAATTACAGTGTCCCTGAGCTCCTTTCTTCAACTCGCTTTCTTGTGAGCTGGCCGCAAACCCGCAGGATTGCTTCAGGCCCTAATCTGGTTCCGGCACGGCATGCTGAGCCTTTGGTTAATTCCTCTTCCTGGTGGGAAATGAGCGTTAAATTTGCCCGTGCAGACACCTTCACACGAGTCTTCATGGTGCCACTTTGCCCCGGTTATCTCTATGGAGGTTGGAGTTGGAGGGCCTCCTCGCTCAAGGTCAGTGTGCCCATGGAGCCAACCCTGCAACTTCAGGGCATGGTTGGGTGTTAGGATCACCACGTGGGGTCCTTTTCCCTTCGGAGGGAGGTGGCCTTTTGGGCTGCTGATTTCCAGGTTTTCAGATACTGCCAGTATCTTGGCCAGATGTGGCGGTGGGCCAAGCCCCTTGGTGACCGTAGTTTATCCTACCTGGAGCGCATTCTTGCATTGTTCCATTTCAAGTGGTCCCAGGTTTTGCACTAATACTCCAATGGCGATTCACCGTTCACCAGGAATGTAAAGGTCAAAGGGTTTAGCTAAATTAGGGAGTTCCAGGGCAAGGGTCTGAATTGACTGCTCTTTCCATTCTTGAAAGGCCACTTCTGCATTCTATTCAAAAGGATCATCATCTTTTCCTTTCAGTGTTTCATATAGAGGCCCAGCTAGTAGACTGTAGTTAGGGATCCAGAAGCAGCAAACCCTGGCCTCCCCAGGAACCCCTAAGCTGTCTTCTAGTTTCAGAAATGGGTAAGGCTGTAAATTGTTTCTTCCCTTTCCTGGGATGGGCTTCTCCGACCTTCTGTGAGAATGAAGCCCAGGCAGGTCACCGTAGTCTGTGATATTTGAGCTTTTTCTTGGACAACTTGTATCCTTTATTGGCTTGGTAGTTCAGAGGTCTCCTTAGTAGGGCTGGCGATCAGAATGTCGTCTGCATATTGAAGGAGTGTTTCCTTTTCCAGAGGTAGAACTTTTAGTTCTTTAGCTGAGCTTTCTCCAAAGATGGTGTGGGAATTTTTGAACCCTTGGGGCAACACGGCCCGGAAGTATTGTTTTAGTTGTATGTTGAGTCCTGCCACTCACAAGCCAAAATTTCTTGTGACTCTGGGACTAATAGAATACAAAAGAAGGCATCATTGAAGACTAATACAGAATACCATGTCCTGGTGGTTGGTAGAATGACCAGCAGGGTGTAGGATTTAGGAACTACTGGAGGTATATCCTCGGTGGCTTCACTGACTGTCCTGACATCCTTTACCAGGACTCCAGCAGCCCATGGGGCTCTCGAGGTCAGGCCAATCCCAGGATATGGAGCTCACCTGGGCAGGTACCCCACCCCCACCCCAGCCCATGGGGCTCTCGTGTTCAGGCCCCTCCCAGGATATGGGGTTCCCTGGGCAGGTTCCCCTGCAGCCCATGGGGCTCTCGTGGTCAGGCCCCTCCCAGGATACAGAGCTACCCTTGCAGGTACCATGGCAGGGCTGGGAACACAGGAACCGTGCATATCGCCCTCATTGCAGAGCACTCCCAGCTCACCTGTCACTCAGATCTGACACAGAGCACCTCAGAGCAGGACTTGAACTAACAAACAGCAGCTCCGACAGGTCTGTGACCCTGGGCATCACTCTGTGTGGCCTCCCTCCACCTGGTCTTCCAGAGACTTCCACTGCACCCGGGGCACCAGGCCTCTGTCTCCACCCACCAGCCACCCCTCCTCTCCCTGACTCCTGGGTTCCTCTCATTAGGAGAGGGTTTTCTTGAAGTTGTCTCCCACTCATGGGCCAGATAATATAATTAGAAACAAGCCAGAGCTGCAGCCCCTTGTCTATCCTGACTCTCAGGAGCCCACACCTGTTCCTTAGACCTGGCCGATTCAGCAAGTTCCAGTTTCTGCAACTGTGAGCCCCTGAGGGGTGATTATTGGCTGGCCTGGGAAGCCCGACCGTGCCGGCCAGCCCTCCCCAGGTGTGCCTGGGTTCAGATCAATATAAACACCGCTCCAGGCAGCAAGAGCCCCTGCAGCTGTGCCTGACGCCATTTTCTCTGCCCTGTCAGCAGTCTTGGGGCTGGACTGGTGGGAGGGAGTGAGAGGCCACGGCTTTGTGGGTGGCCCAGTGTGAGTGGGGCTCTGCTGGACTTTCTGCAGCAGTTGCCAAGATGCCACCTGCTAAAGAAGAGGATGTGTCACCCATACCTGCCGCTGGAATTTCTCCCTGGGCAGAGGTGAGTGAGGAAGAAAGCAGTGGGGGCCGGGACAGCAGGGGTATCTCAGGCAGGGAAATGGAAAGCTTCCAGAAGAGCACCCAGGGCCAGGACCATCCTGGCTGGCCTGCAGGCACCAAGTCGGCTGGCATGCTGTCACTCATGTGGCTCCATGGCCCTTCCTCTAGGCTTTCAAGTCCTTGTACATATTCAGGTGTTTTACCTGGGAAGGGTGGGAACATTTCAGCAGCAGCTGGCCTGGGGCTCAGCCCACGTTTACTCACAGATGCCTCGGCACGGTCCCCCAGCTTTGCAATGAGGACGCTTGTTGCGTGGGGCCTGCTGGCTGAATGGGAGATGATTCCCCACCACTGACCAACTTCAGAATTGTTTACAACTGGAGCAAGTGCCCTGATACGGTTTTCCTCTGTGTAACTGGTGGGTTCTGTGTTTTTTTCTTTTTTTCGTTTTTGGTTCAAGGTAGATTTTATTCCTCTTTTTTGTATTTACAGATATAAGCATGGAAATAATTTATTCATATAAATACATGTATGTGAAGGGAAGAATATTTTTTCTGTTTTACTTTTTGTAATTTGAATTTTATTTTATTTTTTTATACAGCAGGTTCTTTTTGGTTATCTATTTTATACATATAAATGTATACATGCCAATCCCAATCTCTCAACTCCTCCCACCACCACCCCCCAACAGCTTTCCCCCCTTGGTGTCCATACGTTTGTTGTCTACATCTGTTGCTCTATTTCTGCCTGGCAAAACGGCTCATCTGTACAATTTTTCTAGGTTCCACATATATGCATTAATAGACAAGATTTGTTTTTCTCTTTCTGACTTACTTCACTCTGTATGACAGTCTCTAGATCCATCAACGTCTCTACAAATGACCCAATTTCATTCCTTTTTATGGCTTAGTAATATTCCATTTTATATATGTACCACATCTTTATGCATTCGTCTGTCTGTGGGCATTTAGGTTGCTTCCATTACCTGGATATTGTAAATAGTGATGCAATGAACATTGCGGTGAATGTCTCTTTTTGATTTATGGTTTTGTCTGGGTATATGCCCAGTAGTGGGATTGCTGTATCATATGGTAATTCTATTCTTAGTTTTATAAGAAACTCCATAATGTTCTCCACAGTGACTGTATCAATTTACATTCCCAACAATAGTGGAAGAGGGTTCCTTATCTCCACACCCTTTCCAGCATTTGTTGTTTGTAGATTTTCTGATGATGCCCATTCTAACAGGTGTGAGGTGATACACCATGGATGAGTCTATTTCGTTGAGCAAAGAGTAGGTCTTGTCTATTACATATTTGGCTTATGGAACGGTATGTGTGCTAATTTCAATCTCTGGTTTTATACAGCACCCCAACTCAACTTTCCCCTTAAGCAAGCATAAGTTTTTATCTAAATGTGAGACTCTGTTCGGTTTTGGAATTCAGTTTATGTGTAGCCAAGTTTACACTCTCTCTATTAGTGATATCTTATGATAATTCTCTTTCTCTGTGTGACCTATTTCTCTTAGAATCATCATACTTAAATCCACTCAATTTGCTGCTACAGGCCTGATGACATTGATTTCATTGCTGAGTGATATTCCGTTGTACGTAAGTAGCACAACTCCTTTATCCATTTTTTTCTTTCTGGGATATTTAATTTGTACTGGACTCAAGGTTCTTGTAAACACAGCAGCCCTAAATTTTGTGTTGGCTGTGTCTTGTTGATTTTAATTTTCCTAAGCTATAGGGCCAAAAGTGGAAGTGCCCTAGGGTCTGTAGCTTTGTTTTTCAGATGTTTCAGGATACACCATACACATCTCCAGAGTGTCTGTTGGCAATTTACATCCCGCCCATCAGCATAACAAGGCTCCCTGTTCTCCATGGCCTGTCCTGTGTTTCTGGTTTTTACACTTTTTTCAGATGGCCCTTTTGACGAATGGGAAATGAGACTTCATTGTAGTGCGGATTTCCATTTCTCGAGTGCTTGGTTGGCCAAAAAGGGCATATGTGTTTTTTCCTGAATATATTCAGGAAAAAATGTTTACGCACTTTTGTCCAAGTGCATCACTGTCAAAGATCTGCCGCTTTTCACATGCTTTAAATGCAATTCCAATCTACCTCCTGAAATATGATTCCTGCAATTCTGCCTCGTTTTCAAGTCCTCTTTGCAGACTTACTTCCATATAATTTTGCCAATAGCTGTCATTTATAACACTGCAGGTTTGTGAATTACAGTGCCCGTGATTTCCTTTCTTAACTCGTTTCCTTGAAAACTGGCCACAGAACCGCAGGTTTGCTTCAGGCCGTAATCAGGGTCCGGCACGGCACTCTGAGACTTTGGTTCATTCCACTTCCTGGTGGGAAATTAGAGTTAAATGTGCCCCTCCAGACACCTGCCTCACTCCTATCCCCTTGGTGATGTGTGTCCTGTGGTTTGAGGCCACATGTGCTGGGTTCCTCACCTTTGGCTGATGTGGCCCCACTGGTGTGAGGACACTCCTGCCTGGTTCCCATCCCCTTGGTGATGTGGGCCCTCCGGTGAGAGTCTGATCCTGGTTGGGTTCCTCACACTTCTGTGAGGTGGGCCCTCTTCTCTGAGGTCACTCCTGCCTGGCTGGCACACCCCGCCTTGGTGACGTCGGCCCTCTGGTGGGATTTGGTGCCTGCTGGGTGTCTCCTCCCCTCGGTAATGAGGGCCCTCTGGCGTCAGACCCTAACTCCTGGGCTCCCAATATTTTCTGATATGCGCCCTGTGGTTCGAGTACACTCCTGCCAGGTTCCCAACCCCATGGGAATGTGGGCCTTCTGCTCTGAAGTCCCAACCGTGGGTTGCTCAGTTTCATGATGAGGGCCCTCTGCTGTGAGTTCTCTCTGGCCTGGATCCCATAGCCTCGCTGCTCCTGGCCACCTGCTGGGAGGTTCCAACTGCGGGATTCCTCACCTTTTTTCTTCTATGGGCCCTCTGTTTTGAGACTCCTCCTGCCTGCCTCACTCCCAGCCCCTTGGTGATGTGTGTCCTCTGGTTTGAGGCCACGTATGCTGGGTCCCTCGCCTTTCGATGATGTGGCCCCACTGGTGTGAGGACACTCCTGCCTGGTTCCTATCCCCTTGATGATGTGGGCCCTCTGGTGAGAGTCTGATCCTGGCTGGGTTCCTCACCCTTCTGTGAGGGGGGCCCTCTGCTGTGAGGTCACTCCTGCCTGGCTGGCACACCCCACCTGGGCAACATCGGCCCTCTTGTGGCAGTTGGAGCCTGCTGGGAACCTCCCCTCGGTGATGGGGGCCCTCTTGCCTCAGGCCCTAACTGCTGGGTACCCACATTTTCTGATACGTGCTAAGTGGTGCGAGGACACTCCTGCGAGGTTCCCATCCCCATGGGCATGTGGGCCTTCTGCTCTAAGGTCCCAACACCTGTGTTGTTCACCGTTTCATGATGTTGGCTCTCTGGTGTTAGTTCACCCAGGCCTAGATCCCATAGCCTCTGTGCTCTGAGCGGCCTGCTGTGAGGTTCCTACTGCTGGATTCCTTACCTGTTTTATTCTTTGGGTCCTGTGTTTTCATGCTCCTACTTCCTGACTCACTCCCAGCCCATTTGTGATGTAGGTCCTCTTGTTTAAGGCCACATGTACCAGTTTCCTCACCTTTATTGATGTGGCCCCACTGGTGTGAGGACACTCCTGCCTGGTTCCCATCCCCTTGGTGATGTGGGCCCTCTGGTGAGAGTCTGATCCTGTCTGGATTCCTCACACTTCTGTGAGGTGGGCCCTCTGCTGTGAGGTAACTCCTGCCTGGCTTGCTCCCATTGCCTTGGTGACGTCGGCCCTCTGGTGGCATTTGGAGCCTGCTGGTAGCCTCCTCTCCTCCGTGATGAGGGCCCTCTGGCGCCAGGCCATAACTGCTGGGTTCCCACATTTTCTGATACGTGCTAAGTTGTGCGAGGACACTCCTGCGAGGTTCCCATCCCCATGGGGATGTGGGCCTTCTGCTCTGAGGTCCCACTGGCTGGGTTGCTCACAGTTTCATGATGTGGGCCCTCTGCTGTGAGTTCACTGTGGCCTGGATCCCATAGACTCCATGCTCTGGGCCACCTGCTGGGAGGTTCAAACTGCTGGATTCCTCACATTTTTTATTCTGTGGGCCCTGTGTTGTTAGGCTACTCCTGCCTGCCTCACTCGGAGCACCTTGGAAATGTGGGTCCTCTGGTTTAGGCCACATGTGCTGGGTTCCTCACCTTTCTATAATGTGGCCACACTGGTGTGAGGACACTCCTGCCTTGTTCCGATCCCCTTGGTGATGTGGGCCCTCTGGTGAGAGCCTTATCCTGGCTGGGTTCCTCACCCTTCTGTGAGGTAGGCCCTCTGCTGTGAGGTCACTCCTGCCTGGCTGGCACACGTCAACGTGGCGACGTGGGCCCTCAGTTGGGAGTTGGTGCCTGCTGGGAGTCTCCTCCCCTCGGTAATGAGGGCCCTCTGGCGTCAGACCCTAACTCCTGGGCTCCCAAAATTTTCTGATGTGCGCCCTGTGGTGCGAGTACACTCCTGCCAGGATCCCAACCCCATGGGAATGTGGGCCTTCTGCTCTAAGGTCCCAACGGCTGGGTTGCTCACAGTTTCATAATGAGGGCCCTCTGTTTTGAGTTCAGTCAGGCCTGGATCCCATAGCCTCGCTGCTCCTGGCCACCTGCTGGGAGGTTCCAACTGCGGGATTCCTCACCTTTTTTACGCTATGGGCCCTCTGTTTGGAGGCTCCTCCTGCCTGCCTCACTCCCAGCCCCTTGGTGATGTGTGTCCTGTAGTTTGAGGCCACGTGTGCTGGGTCCGTCACATTTCGGTGATGTGACCACACTGGTGTGAGGACACTCCTGCCTGGTTCCCATCCCCTTGGTGATGGGGGCCCTCTGGTGAGAGTCTGATCCTATCTGGATTCCTCACACTTCTGGGAGGTGGGCCCTCTGCTGTGAGGTCACTCCTGCCTGGCTGGCACACGTCACCTTGGCGATGTGGGCCCTCAGTTGGGAGTTGGTGCCTGCTGGGAGTCTCCTCCCCTCGGTAATGAGGGCCCTCTGACGTCAGGCCCTAACTCCTGGGCTCCCATACTTTTCTGATGTGTGCCCTCTGGTGGGAGTACACTCCTGCCAGTTTCCCAACCCCATGGGAATGTGGGCCTTCTTCTCTGTGGTCCCAACCGCTGGGTTCTTCACAGTTTCGTGATGAGGGCCTTCTGTTGTGAGTTCACACCGGCCGGGATCCCATAGCCTCGCTGCTCCTTTCCGCCTGCTGGGAGGTTCCAACTGCGGGTTACCTCACCTTTTTTATTTTATGGCCCTCTGTTTGAGACACCTCCTGCCTGCCTCACTCTGAGCCCCTTGTTGATGTGGGTCCTCTGGTTTAGGCCATATGTTCTGGGTTCCTCACTTTTCTACGATTTGGCCACACTGGTGTGAGGCCACTCCTGCCTGGTTCTGATCCCCTTGGTGATGTGGGCCCTCTGGTGAGAGTCTTATCCTGGCTGGGTTCCTCCCCCTTCTGTGACATAGGCCCTCTGCTGTGAGGTCACTCCTGCCTGGCTAACGCACATCACCTTGGAGACGTGGGCCCTCAGGTGGGAGTTGGTGCCTTCTAGGAGTCTGCTCCCCTCGGTAATTAGGGCCGTCTGGCGTCAGGCCCTAACTCCTGGGCTCCCAAAATTTTCTGATGTGTGCCCTGTGGTGCGAGTACACTCCTGCCAGGTTCCCAACCCCATGGGAATGTGGGCCTTCTGTTCTGTGGTCCCAACAGCTGTGTTGTTCACAGTTTCATGATGAGGGTCCTCTGTTGTGAGTTCACAACGGCCGGGACCCCATAGCCTCGCTGCTCCTTGCTGCATGCTAGGAGGTTCCAACTGCGGGATTCCTCACCTTTTTTATTCTATGGGTCCTCTGTTTTGAGGCTCCTCCTGCCTGCCTCACTCCGAGCCCCTTGGAGATGTGGGTCCTCTTGTTTAGGCCACATGTTCTGGGTTCCTCACCTTTCTATGATTTGGCCACACTGGTGTGAGGCCACTCCTGCCTGGATCAGATCCCCTTGGTGATGTGGGCCCTCTGGTGAGAGTCTGATCCTGGCTGGGTTCCTCACTCTTCTGTGAGGTGGGCCCTCTGCTGTGAGGTAACTCCTGCCTGGCTTGCTCCCGTTGCCCTGGTGACGTCGGACTTCTGGTGGCAGTTGGAGCCTTCTTGTACCCTCCTCTCCAAGGTGATGAGGGCCCTCTTGCGTCAGGCTCTAACTGCTGGGCTCCCCACGATTTCTGATGTGAGCCCAGTGATGCCAGGACACTCCTGTAAGGTTCCAATACTCATGGGGATGTGTGCCTTCTGCTCTGTGGTCGCAACGCCTGGGTTGCTCACAGTTTCGTTATGTTGGCATTCCGGTGTTAGTTCACTCAGGCCTAGATCCCATAGCCTCTGTGCTCTGGGCCGCCTGCTGGGAGGTTCCAACTGCTGGATTCCTCACCTTTCTTATACTTTGGGCCCTGTGTGGTGAAGCTCCTCCTGCCTGCCTCACACCGAGCCCCTTGGTGATGTAGGTCTTCTGCTTTGAGACCACGTGTGCCGTTTGTCTCACCTTTTAGGGATGTGGCCCTACTGGTGTGAGGACACTCCTGACTGGTTCCCATTCCCTTGTTGATGTGGGCCCTCTGGTGAGAGTCTGATCCTGGCTTGATTCCTCACACTTCTGTGAGGCGGGCCCTCTGCTGTGAGGTCACACCTGCCTGGCTGGCACACGACGCCTTGGCCACATGGGCCCTCTGGTTGCAGTTGGAGCGTGCTGGGAACCTCCTCCCATCGGTGATGAGGGCCCTCTGGCGTCCGGCCCTAACTGCTGGGCTCACCACATTTTCTGATGTGCGCCCACTTGTGCGATGACACTCCTGCCAGGTTCCCATCCCCATGCAGATTTGGGCCTTCTGTTCTGAGGTGCCAACGGCTGGCTTGCTCACAGTGTCAGGATGTGGGCCTTCTGCTGTGAGTTCACTCCGGCATGCATCCCATAGCCTCGGTGCTCTGGGCCACCTGCTTGGAGCTTCCAACTGCAGGATTCCTTACCTTTTTTCTTCTATGGGCCGTGTGTTGTGAGACACTTCCTGCCTGCCTCACTCTGAGCCCCTTGTTGATGTGGGTCTTCTGGTTTGAGGCCACATGTGGTGGGTTCCCTGCCTTTCAATGATGTGGCCCCACTGGTGTGAGCACACTCCTGCCTGGTTCGCATCCCCTTGGTGATGTGGGCCCTCTGGTGAGAATCTGATCCGGGTTGGGTTCCTCACACTTCCGTGAGCTTGGCCCTCAGCTCTGAGGTCACTCCTGCCTGGCTGGCACACCCCGCCTTGGCGACGTCGGCCCTCTGGTGGCAGTTGGAGCCTGCTGGGAGCCTCCTCCCCTCAGTGATGAGAGCCCTTTGGCGTCAGACCCTAACTGCTGGGTACCCACATTTTCTAATACGTACTAAGTGGTGCGAGGATACGCCTGCCACGTTCCCATCCCCATGGGGATGTGGGCGTTCTGCTCTGAGGTCCCAACGGCTGGGTTGCTCACAGTTTCATGATGTGGGCCCTCTGCTGTGAGTTCACTTTGGCCTGGATCCCATAGACTCGGTGCTCTGGGCCTCCTGCTGCGAGGTTCCAACTGCTGGATTCCTCACATTTTTTAATCTATGGGCCCTGTGTTGTTAGGCTAGTCCTGCCTGCCTCACTCCGAGCCCCTTGGAGATGTGGTTCCTCTGGTTTAGGCCACATGTTCTGGGTCCCTCACCTTTCCATTATTTGGCCACACTGGTGTGAGTATACTTCTGCCTGGTTCCGATCCCCTTGGTGATGCGGGCCCTCTGGTGAGAGTCTTATCCTGGCTGGGTTCCTCACCCTTCTGTGACGTATGCCCTCTGCTGTGATGTCACTCCTGCCTGGCTGGCGCACGTCACCTTGGCGACGTGGGCCCTCAGTTGGGATTTGGTGTCTGCTGGGAGTTTCCTCCCTTTGGTAATGAGGGCCCTCTGGCGTCAGGCCTTAAATCCTGGGCTCCCAAACTTTTCTGATGTGTGCCCTGTGGTGCGAGTACACTCCTGCCAGGTTCCCAACCCCATGGCAATGTGGGCCTTCTGCTCTGTGGACCCAATGGCTGGGCTATTCACAGTTTCATGATGAGGGCCCTCTTTTGTGAGTTCACACCGGCCGGGATCCCATAGCCTCGTTGTTCCTTGCCGCCTGCTGGGATGTTCCAACTGCGGGATTCCTCACCTTTTTTATTCTATGGGCCCTCTGTTTTGAGACTACTCCTGCCTGCCTCCCTCCCAGCCCCTTGCTGATGTGTGTCCTCTGGTTTGAGGCCACCTGTGGTGGTTTCCTCGCCTTTCAATGATGTGGCCCCACTGGACTGAGAACACTCCTGCCTGGTTCCCATCCTCTTGGTGATGTGGGCCCTCTGGTGAGAGTCTGATCCTGGTTGGGTTCCTCACACTTCCGTGAACTTGGCCCTCTGCTCTGAGGTCACTCCTGCCTGGCTGGCACACCCCGCCTTGGTGACGTCGGCCCTCTGGTGGCAGTTGGAGCGTGCTGGGAGCCTCCTTCCCTCAGTAATGAGGGCCCTTTGGCGTCAGGCCCTAACTGCTGTGTACCCACATTTTCTAATACGTACTAAGTGGTGCGAGGACACTCCTGCCAGGTTCCCATCCCCGTGGGGATGTGGGACTTCTGCTCTGATGTCCAAACGGCTGGGTTGCTCAAAGTTTCATGATGTTGGCCCTCTGATATGAGTGCACTGCGGCCTGGATCCCATAGACTGGGTGCTCTGGGCCACCTGCTGGGAGGTTCCAACTGCGGGATTCCTCACCTTTTTTACGCAATGGGCCCTCTGTTTGGAGGCTCCTCCTGCCTGCCTCACTCCCAGCCCCTTGGTGATGTGTGTCCTGTAGTTTGAGGCCACGTGTGCTGGGTCCGTCACATTTCGGTGGTGTGGCCCCACTGGTGTGAGGACACTCCTGCCTGGTTTCCATTCCCTTGGTGACGTGGGCCCTCCGGTGAGAGTCTGATCCTCTTTGGGTTCCTCACACTTTTGTGTGGTTGGCCCTCTGCTCTGAGGTCACTCCTGCCTGGTTGGCAGACCCCGCATTGGCGACGTCTGCCTTCTGGTAGCAGTTGGAGCTTGCTGGGAGCCTCCTCTCCTCAGTGATGAGGGCCCTCTGGCGTCCGGCCCTAACTGCTGGGCTCCCCACCTTTTCTGATGTGTGCCCACTGGTGCGATGACACTCCTGCTTGGTTCCCTTCCCCATGGAGATGTGGGCCTTGTGCTCTGAGGTTACAGCGGCTGGGTTGCTTACAGTATCACGATGAGGGCCCTCTGTTGTGAGTTCATCACTGCCTGGATCCCATAGCCTCGGTGCTCTGGGCCGCCTGCTGGGATGTTCCAACTGCAGGATTCCTCACCTTTTTTATACAATGGGCCATGTGTTGTGAGGTTAATCCTGCCTGCCTCGCTCCGAGACCCATGGTGATGTGGGTCCTCTGGTTTGAGGCCACATGTGCTGGGTACCTCAACTTTCGATGATGTGGCCCCACGGGTGTGAGGACACTCCTGCCTGGTTCCCAGCCCCTTGCTTATGTGGGCACTCTGGTGAGAGTCTGATCCTGACTGGGTTCCTTACCCTTCTGTGAGGTGGGCCCTCTGATGTGAGGTCACTCCTGCCTGGATGGCTCATTTCACCTTGGCGACATAGGCCCTCTGTTGGCCACTGAAGCATGCTGGGAGCCTCCTACCCCCTTTAATAAGGGCCCTGGAAGAAACGCATATGCCCTTTTTGACCAAGTGCATCATTGTCGAGGTTCTGCCTCTTCTCCTATACTTTCAGAGGACTTCCCGTCTACCTCCTGAAATCGTATTCCTGGAATTCTGCCCCGCGTTCAAGTCCTCTTTGCAGCCTTACTTCAATATATTTTTGGACGATAGCTGTCATTTATAACTCTGCAGGTTTGTGAATTACAGTGCCCCTGAACTCCTTTCTTCAACTCGCTTTCTTGTGAGCTGGCCGCAAAACCGGCGGATTGCTTCAGGCCCTAATCTGGTTCCGGCACGGCATGCTGAGCCTTTGGCTAATTCCTCTTCCTGGTGGGAAATGAGCGTTAAATTTGTTCGTGCAGACACCTACAGCTAATCTCTCATTGGTTCTCCCTATTCCTGTTCATCTTGCGCAGAAATTCCAAACTGTGCCAAACAGGAGGTTAAAGGCACTGACTCTCCAAGTGGGGAGAGTGTTAGTAAAGCGTCTGGAATGGTAAAACCGAGTACGAGGGGACGAAAACTGAGATGCATTTAAAAAGGTTTCCCGGTCACACGGTGGACGATATTCTGGGTTTCCCATGCATGTGTTACCTGAAGGAAGAATCCCTTCAACCTGGAGAGTTGGGACCCATGGAATGGGTACCATGCAGTATGACTTCAAAGGGTTGCCTTTGCTCACCGAACGTCACCAAGGCTATCAGCCCGAAGTGTCCAGCCTTATGTCTCACTCAGCTCGGGGTGTAGATGTGGTAAATCCACGTTGCATCACAAGCCCTGAATGAATCATTTAAGAATTGCTCTCTATTTCACTGTCATTGTGTTTTGTTTTTGTAATTTATTTTGATAATGGGATTTATCGTATTTTCACTGCTGCATTTATGCCGCTGTACACATGCTTGATTCTCTTATGGAGACATATAAAACATGGGTTCGAAGATTCTTACTAGTCAGGTATATTCCTAGGCATTGAATATGGGGTGTTGAGTCCATTTCGTGGAGCAAGGAGTAGGTCCTGACTATTACATATTTGCTTATGGAGAGGTATCTGTGCTAATTTCAATCTCTGGTTTTATGCAGCCCCACAACTCACCTTTCCCCTTAAGCAAGCATAAGTTGGTTTTCTAAATTTGAGACCCTTTTCTGTTTTGTAATTGAGTTCATGTGCAGCCATGTTTGCATTCCGTGTATTTGAGATATCTTATGGTGTTTCTTTTTCTGTGTGACTTAGTTAACTTAGAATGATCGTACCTGAATCCACTCATTATGCCGCGACGGGCCTCATGACATAGATTTCATTGCTGAGTGATATTCCATTGTACGTACGTACAACAACTTCTTTATCCATTTTTGCTTCCTGGGATATTTCACTTGTACCGTAAACGCGGTTCTTGTAAGCAGAGCCGTGCAAAATTTATGGGTAGCTGTGTCTTTTTGATTTTAATTTCCCTAAGCTATAGAACCATAAGTTGAAGTGCCATAGGCTCCGTTGCTTAGTTTTTTAGGTGTTTGAGGAAACACCATACACTTCTCCAGAGTGGCTGTTGGCAATTTACATCCCGCCCATCAGCATAACAAGGCTTCCTCTTCTCCATGGTCTGTGCTGCCTTTCTGGATTTTACACTTTTTTCTGATGGCCCTTTTGACTGGGGGGCAGTCAGACTTCATTGTAGTGCAGATTTCTTTAACATGTTTGCTTGGTTGGCCAAAAAGTGCGTATGCGTGTTTTCCTGAATATATTCAAGAAAAAACGCATATGCCTCTTTTGGCCAAGTGCATCATTGTCGTCGTTCTGCCTCTTTTCCTATGCTTTAAATGCAATTCCAGTCTACCCCCTGAAATCCTTTTCCTGCAATTCTGCCCCACATTCAAGCCCTCTTCGTAGCCTTCCTTCAATATATTTTTGGACGATAGCTGTCATTTATAACTCTGCAGGTTTGTGAATTACAGTGCCCCTGAGCTCCTTTCTTCAACTTGCTTTCTTGTGAGCTGGCCGCAAACCCGCAGGAATGCTTCTGGCCCTAATCTGGTTCCGGCATGGCATGCTGAGCCTTTGGTTCATTCCTCTTCCTGGTGGGAAATGAGCATTAAATTTGCCCGTGCAGACACCTACTGCTACTCTCTCATTGATTCTCCCTATTCCTGTTCATCTTGCGCAGAAATTGCAAACTGTGCCAAACAGGAGGTTAAAGGCACTGACTCTCCAAGTGGGGAGAGTGTTAGTAAAGGGTCTGGAATGGTGAACCCGAGTAAAAGGGGACGAAAACTGAGATGCATTTGAAAACGTTTCCCGGTCACACGGTGCACCATACTGTGGGTTTCCCATGCACGTTTTAGCTGAAGGAAGAATCCCTTAAACCTGAAAATTTGGGAAACATGGAATGGGTACCATGCAGTATGACTTCAAAGGGTCTGCATTTCCTCATGGATCCTCACCAATGCTATTAGCCCGAAGTGTCCAACCTTATGTCTCACTCAGCTCTTGGTATAGATGTGGTAAATCCAGGTTGCATCACAAGCCCTGAATGAATTATTTAAGAATTGCTCTCTATTTCACTGTAATTGTGTTTGTTTTTGCAATTCATTTTGATAATGGGATTTATCGGATTTTCTCTGCTGCATTCATGCCGCTGAACACACACTTGAGTCTCTTATGGAGACATATAAATCCATGGGTTTGTAGATTCTTACTAGTCAGGTGTATTCCTAGGCATTGAATATGGGGTGTTTAGTCGATTTCGTTGAGCAAGTAGTAGGTCTTGACTATTACATATTTGGCTTATGGAAAGGTATCTGTGCTAATTTCTATCTCTGGTATATGCAGCACCCCAACTTACCTTTCCCCTTAAGAAAGCATATGTTGGGTTTCTAAATTTGAGACCCTGTTCTGTTTTGTAATTCAGTTCATGTGTAGCAAAGTTTACATTCCGTGTATTAGTAATATCTTATGATGTTTCATTTTCTGTGTGACTTATTTCACTTAGAATCATCGTACCTGAATCCACTCATTATGCCGTGACGGGCCTGATGACATAGATTTCATTGCTGAGTGATATTCCATTGTACGTGCGTACCACATATTCTTCATACATTTTTCACGTTCTGGGATATTTAACTTGTTCTGTAGACAAGGTTCTTGTAAAAATAGATGTCCAAAACTTTAGGGTGGCTGTGTCTTTTTGATTTTATTTTCCCTAAGCTATAGGACCATAAGTGGAAGTGCCATAGGCTCCGTTGCTTTGTTTTTTAGGTGTTTCAGGGTAAACCGTACACTTTTCCAAAGTGGCTGTTGGCAATTTACATCCCGACAATCAACATAATAAGGCTCCCTGTTCTCCAAGGCCTGTCCTGATTTTCTGGATTTTTCACTTTTTTCAGATAACCCTTTTGACCGGGGGGCAGTGAGACTTCTTTGTAGTGCAGATTTCCTTTACACGCTTGCTTGGTTGGCCAAAAAGGGCGTATGCATTTTTTCCTGAATATATTCAGGAAAAAACGCATACGCCCTTTTTGGCCAAGTGCATCATTGTCGTCGTTCTGCCTCCTTTCCTATGCTTTAAATGCAATTCCAGTCTACCCCCTGAAATCGTTTTCCTGAAATTCTGCCCCACTTTCAAGTCCTCTTCGCAGCCTTCCTTCAATATATTTTTAGACCATAGCTCTCATTTATAACTCTGCAGGTTTGTGAATTACAGTGCCCCTGAGCTCCTTTCTTCAACTCGCTTTCTTGTGAGCTGGCCGCAAACCCACAGGAATGCTTCAGGCCCTAATCTGGTTCCGGCACGGCATGTTGAGCCTTTGGTTAATTCCTCTTCCTGGTGGGAAATGAGCGTTAAATTTGCCCGTGCAGACACCTTCACATGAGTCGTCATGGTGCTCTTTGCCCCGGTTATCTCTATGGAGGTTGGAGTTGGAGGGCCTCCTCACTCAAGGTCAGTGTGCCCACGGAGCCAACCCTGCAACTTCAGGGCATGTTTGGTGGTTAGGATCACCACGTGGGGTCCTTTTACCTTAGGAGGGAGGTGGCCTTTTGGGCTGCTGATTTCCAGGTTTTCGGATACTGCCAGTATCTTGGCCAGATGTGGCGGTGGGCCAATCCCCTTGGTGACCGTAGTTTATCCTACCTGGATCGCATTCTTGCATTGTTCCATTTCAAGTGGTCCCAGGTTTTGCACTAATACTCCAATGGCGATTCACCGTTCACCAGGAATGTAAAGGTCAAAGGGTTTAGCTAAATTAGGGAGTTCCTGTGCAAGGGTCTGAATTGACTGCTCTTTCCATTCTTGAAAGGCCATTTCTGCATTCTATTCAAAAGGATCATCACCTTTTCCTTTCAGTGTTTCATATAGAGGCTGAGCTAGTAGACTGTAGTTAGGGATCCAGAAGCAGCAAACCCTGGCCTCCCCAGGAACCCCTAAGCTGTCTTCTAGTTTCAGAAATGGGTAAGGCTGTAAATTGTTTCTTCCCTTTCCTGGGATGGGCTTCTCCGACCTTCTGTGAGAATGAAGCCCAGGCAGGTCACCGTAGTCTGTGATATTTGAGCTTTTTCTTGGACAACTTGTATCCTTTATTGGCTTCGTAGTTCAGAGGTCTCCTTAGTAGGGCTGGCGATCAGAATGTCGTCTGCATATTGAAGGAGTGTTCCCTTTTCCAGAGGTAGAACTTTTAGGTCTTTAGCTGAGCTTTCCCCAAAGATGGTGTGGGAATTTTTGAACCCTTGGGACAACACGGCCCGGAAGTATTGTTTTAGTTGTATGTTGAGTCCTGCCACTCACAAGCCAAAATTTCTTGTGACTCTGGGACTAATAGAATACAAAAGAAGGCATCATTGAAGACTAATACAGAATACCATGTCCTGGTGGTTGGTAGAATGACCAGCAGGGTGTAGGGTTTAGGAACTACTGGATGTATATCCTCAGTGGCTTAACTGACTGCCCTGACATCCTTTACCAGGACTCCAGCAGCCCATGGGGCTCTCGAGGTCAGGCCAATCCCAGGATATGGAGCTCACCTGGGCAGGTACCCCACCCCAGCCCACGGGGCTCTCATGTTCAGGACCCTCCCAGGATATGGTGTTCCCTGGGCAGGTCCCCCTGAAGCCCATGGGGCTCTCGTGGTCAGGCCCCTCCCAGGATACAGAGCTACCCTTGCAGGTACCATGGCAGGGCTGGGAACACAGGAACCGTGCATATCGCCCTCATTGCAGAGCACTCCCAGCTCACCTGTCACTCAGATCTGACACAGAGCACCTCAGAGCAGGACTTGAACTAACAAACAGCAGCTCCGACAGGTCTGTGACCCTGGGCATCACTCTGTGTGGCCTCCCTCCACCTGGTCTTCCAGAGACTTCCACTGCACCCGGGGCACCAGGCCTCTGTCTCCACCCACCAGCCACCCCTCCTCTCCCTGACTCCTGGGTTCCTCTCATTAGGAGAGGGTTTTCTTGAAGTTGTCTCCCACTCATGGGCCAGATAATATAATTAGAAAACAAGCCAGAGCTGCAGCCCCTTGTCTATCCTGACTCTCAGGAGCCCACACCTGTTCCTTGGACCTGGCCGATTCAGCAAGTTCCAGTTTCTGCAACTGTGAGCCCCTGAGGGGTGATTATTGGCTGGCCTGGGAAGCCCGACCGTGCCGGCCAGCCCTCCCCAGGTGTGCCTGGGTTCAGATCAATATAAACACCGCTCCAGGCAGCAAGAGCCCCTGCAGCTGTGCCTGACGCCATTTTCTCTGCCCTGTCAGCAGTCTTGGGGCTGGACTGGTGGGAGGGAGTGAGAGGCCACGGCTTTGTGGGTGGCCCAGTGTGAGTGGGGCTCTGCTGGACTTTCTGCAGCAGTTGCCAAGATGCCACCTGCTAAAGAAGAGGATGTGTCACCCATACCTGCCGCTGGAATTTCTCCCTGGGCAGAGGTGAGTGAGGAAGAAAGCAGTGGGGGCCGGGACAGCAGGGGTATCTCAGGCAGGGAAATGGAAAGCTTCCAGAAGAACACCCAGGGCCAGGACCACCCTGGCTGGCCTGCAGGCACCAAGTCGGCTGGCATGCTGTCACTCATGTGGCTCCATGGCCCTTCCTCTAGGCTTTCAAGTCCTTGTACATATTCAGGTGTTTTACCTGGGAAGGGTGGGAACATTTCAGCAGCAGCTGGCCTGGGGCTCAGCCCACGTTTACTCACAGGTGCCTCGGCACGGTCCCCCAGCTTTGCAATGAGGACGCTTGTTGCGTGGGGCCTGCTGGCTGAATGGGAGATGATTCCCCACCACTGACCAACTTCAGAATTGCTTACAACTGGAGCAAGTGCCCTGATACGGTTTTCCTCTGTGTAACTGGTGGGTTCTGTTTTTTTTTCTTTTTTTCGTTTTTGGTTCAAGGTAGATTTTATTCCTCTTTTTTGTATTTACAGATATAAGCATGGAAATAATTTATTCATATAAATACATGTATGTGAAGGGAAGAATATTTTCTCTGTTTTACTTTTTGTAATTTGAATTTTATTTTATTTTTTTATACAGCAGGTTCTTTTTGGTTATCTCTTTTATACATATAAATGTATATATGCCAATCCCAATCTCTCAACTCCTCCCACCACCAGCCCCCAACAGCTTTCCCCCCTTGGTGTCCATACGTTTGTTGTCTACATCTGTTGCTCTATTTCTGCCTTGCAAAACGGTTCATCTGTAAAGTTTGTCTAGGTTCCACATATAGGCATTAATATACAAGATTTGTTTTTCTATTTCTGACTTACTTCACTCTGTATGACAGTCTCTAGATCCATCAACGTCTCTACAAATGACCCAATTTCATTCTTTTTTATGGCTTAGTAATATTCCATTTTATATATGTACCACTTCTTTATGCATTCGTCTGTCTGTGGGCATTTAGGTTGCTTCCATTACCTGGATATTGTAAATAGTGATGCAATGAACATTGCGGTGAATGTCTCTTTTTGATTTATGGTTTTGTCTGGGTATATGCCCAGTAGTGGGATTGCTGTATCATATGGTAATTCTATTCTTAATTTTATAAGAAACTCCATAATGTTCTCCACAGTGACTGTATCAATTTACATTCCCAACAATAGTGGAAGAGGGTTCCTTATCTCCACACCCTTTCCAGCATTTGTTGTTTGTAGATTTTCTGATGATGCCCATTCTAACATGTGTGAGGTGATACACCATGGATGAGTCTATTTCGTTGAGCAAAGAGTAGGTCTTGTCTAGTACATATTTGGCTTATGGAACGGTATGTGTGCTAATTTCAATCTCTGGTTTTATACAGCACCCCAACTCAACATTCCCCTTAAGCAAGCATAAGTTTTTATCTAAATGTGAGACTCTGTTCGGTTTTGTATTTCAGTTTATGTGTAGCCAAGTTTACACTCCCTCTATTAGTGATATCTTAATGATACTTATCTTTCTCTGTGTGACGTATTTCTCTTAGAATCATCATATTTAAATCCACTCAATTTGCTGCTACAGGCCTGATGACATTGATTTCATTGCTGAGTGACATTCCGTTGTACGTAAGTAGCACAACTCCTTTATCCATTTTTTTCTTTCTGGGATATTTAATTTGTACTGGACTCGAGTTTCTTGTAAACACAGCAGCCCTAAATTTTGTGCTGGCTGTGTCTTGTTGATTTTAATTTTCCTAAGCTATAGGGCTAAAAGTGGAAGTACCCTAGGCTCTGTAGCTTTGTTTTTCAGATGTTTCAGGATACACCATAAACATCTCCAGAGTGTCTGTTGGCAATTTACATCCCGCCCATCAGCATAACAAGGCTCCCTGTTCTCCATGGCCTGTCCTGTGTTTCTGGTTTTTACACTTTTTTCAGATGGCCCTTTTGACGAATGGGAAATGAGACTTCATTGTAGTGCGGATTTCCATTGCTGGAGTGCTTGGTTGGCCAAAGAGGGCATATGCGTTTTTTCCTGAATATATGCAGGAAAAAATGTTTACGCACTTTTGTCCAAGTGCATCAGTGTCAAAGATCTGCCGCTTTTCACATGCTTTAAATGCAATTCCAATCTACCTCCTGAAATATGATTCCTGCAATTCTGCCTCGTTTTCAAGTCCTCTTTGCAGACTTACTTCAATATATTTTTGCCAATAGCTGTCATTTATATCTCTGCAGGTTTGTGAATTACAGTGCCCGTGATTTCCTTTCTTAACTCGTTTCCTTGAAAGCTGGCCACAGAACCGCAGGTTTGCTTTAGGCCATAATCAGGGTCCGACACGGCACTCTGAGCCTTTGGTTAATTCCTCTTCCTGGTGGGAAATTAGAGTTAAATGTGCCCCTCCAGACACCTGCCTCACTCCCAGCCCCTTGGTTATGTGTGTCCTGTAGTTTGAGGCCACATGTGCTGGGTTCCTCACCTTTGGCTGATGTGGCCCCACTGGTGTGAGGGCACTCCTGCCTGGTTCCCATCCCCTTGGTGATGTGGACCCTCCGGTGAGAGTCTGATCCTGGCTGGGTTCCTCACTCTTCTGAGAGGTGGGCCCTCTTCTCTGAGGTCACTCCTGCCTGGCTGGCCCACCCCGCCTTGACGACGTCGGCTCTCTCGTGGGAGTTGGTGCCTGCTGCGAGTCTCCTCCCCTTGGAAATGAGGGCCCTCTGGCGTCAGGCCCTAACTCCTGGCCTCCCAAAATTTTCTGATGTGCGCCCTGTGGTGCGAGTACACTCCTGCCAGGTTCCCAACACCATGGGAATGTGGGCCTTCTGCTCTGAGGTCCCAACGATGGGTTGCTCAGTTTCATGATGAGGGCCCTCTGGTGTGAGTTCACTCCGGCCTGGATTCCATAGCCTCGCTGCTCCTGGCCACCTGCGGGGAGGTTACAACTGCGGGATTCCTCACCTTTTTTCTTCTGTGGGCCCTCTGTTTTGAGACTCCTCCTGCCTGCCTCACTCCCAGCCCCTTGGTGATGTGTGTCCTCTGGTTTGAGGCCACGTGTGCTGGGTCCCTCACCTTTCGATGATGTGGCCCCACTGGTGTGAGGACACTCTTGCCTGGTTCCTATCCCCTTGATGATGTGGGCTCTCGGGTGAGAGTCTGATCCTGGCTGGGTTCCTCACCCTTCTGTGAGGTGGGCCCTCTGCTGTGAGGTCACTCCTGCCTGGCTGGCACACCCCGCCTTGGCAACATCGGCCCTCTTGTGGCAGTTGGAGCATGCTGGGAGCCTCCTCCCCTCGGTGATGAGGCCCTCTTGCGTCAGGCCCTAACTGCTAGGTACCCACATTTTCTGATACGTGCTAAGTGGTGCGAGGACACTCCTGCGAGGTTCCCATCCCCATGGGGATGTGGGCCTTCTGCTCTGAGGTCCCAATGGCTGGGTTGCTCACAGTTTCATGATGTGGGCCCTCTGCTGTGAGTTCACTGCAGCCTGGATCACATAGACTCGGTGCTCTGGGCCGCCTGCTGGGAGGTTCCCACTGCAGGATTCCTCACCTTTTTTATTCTATTGGCCCTGTGTTGTGAGGCTACTCATGCCTGCCTCAATCCGAGCCCCTTGGAGATGTGGGTCCTCTGGTTTAGGCCTCATGTGCTGGTTTCCCCACCTTTCTATGATGTGGTCACCCTGGTGTGAAGACAGTCCTGCCTGGTTCTGATCCCCTTTGTAATGTGGGCCCTCTGGTGAGAGTCTTATCCTGGCTGGGTTCCTCACCCTTCTGTGAGGTAGGCCCTCTGCTGTGAGGTCACTCCTGCCTGGCTGTCACACGTCACCTTGTCGACATGGGCCCTCAGTTGGGAGTTGGTGCCTGCTTGGAGTCTCCTCCCCTTGGTAATGAGGGCCCTCTGGCGTCAGACCCTAACTTCTGGGCTCCCAAAATTCTCTGATGTGTGCCCTGAGGTGCGAGTACACTTATGCCATGTTCCCAACCACATAGGAATGTGGGCCTTCTGCTCTGAGGTCCCAAAGCCTGGGTTGCTCACAGTTTCATGATGAGGGCCCTCTGTTTTGAGTTCAGTCAGGTCTGGATCCCATAGCCTCGCTGCTCCTGGCCGCCTGCTGGGAGGTTCCAACTGCGGGATTCCTCACCTTTTTTCTTCTATGGGCCCTCTGTTTTGAGACTCCTCCTGCCTGCCTCACTCCCAGCCCCTTGGTGATGTGTGTCCTCTGGTTTGAGGCCACGTGTGCTGGGTCACTCACATTTCGTTGATGAGGTCCCACTGGTGTGAGGACACTCCAGCCTGGTTCCCATTCTCTTGGTGATGTGGGCCCTCTGGTGAGAGTCTGATCCTCCTTGGGTTCCTCACACTTTTGTGAGGTGGGCCCTCTGCCCTGAGGTCACTCTTGCCTGGCTGGCACACCCCGCATTGGCGACGGCGGCCCACTGGTAGCAGTTGGAGCCTGCTGGGAGCCTCCTCTCCTCGGTGATGAGAGCCCTCTGGTGTCAGGCCCTAACTGCTGGGCTCCCCACATTTTCTGATGTGTGCCCACTGGTGCGATGACACTCCTACTTGGTTCCCTTCCCCATGGGGATGTGGGCCTTGTGCTCTGAGGTCACAACGGCTGGTTTGCTCACAGTTTCATGATGAGGGCCCTCTGTTGTGAGTTCATCACTGCCTGGATCCCATAGCCTCGGTGCTCTGGGCCGCCTGCTGGGATGTTCCAACTGCTGGATTCCTCACCTTTTTTATACAATGGGCCATGTGTTGTGAGGTTAATCCTGCCTGCCTCGCTCCAAGACCCATGGTGATGTGGGTCCTCTGGTTTGAGGCCACATTTTCTTGTTACCTCAACTTTTGACGATATGGCCCCACGGGTGTGATGACACTCCTGCCTGGTTCACAGCCCCTTGCTGATGTGGGCACTCTGGTGAGAGTCTGATCCTGGCTGGGTTCCTTACCCTTCTGTGAGGTGGGCCCTCTGATGTGAGGTCACTCCTGCCTGGCTGGCTCACGTCGCCTTGATGATGTGGGCCCTCTGTTGGCCACTAAAGCATTCTGGGAGCCTCCTACCCTCTTTAATGAGGGC
Source organism: Delphinapterus leucas (assembly GCF_059928025.1). Classification (NCBI taxonomy): domain Eukaryota; kingdom Metazoa; phylum Chordata; class Mammalia; order Artiodactyla; family Monodontidae; genus Delphinapterus; species Delphinapterus leucas. The sequence goes on along the minus strand of NW_028322243.1, from coordinate 222,327 downwards.
CCTGGAAAAAACACATATGCACATTTTGACCAAGTGCATCATTGTCCAGGATCTGCCTCTTCTCCTATGCTTTCAGAGCACTTCCCGTCTACGTCCTGAAATCATATTCCAGGAATACTGCCCCGCTTTCAAGTCCTCCTCGCAGCCTTACTTCAATATATTTTTGTATGATACCTGTCATTAATAACTCTGCAGGTTTGTTAAATACAGTGTACCTGAGCTCCTTTCTTCAACACGCTTTCTTGTGAGCTGGCCGCAAAACCGCAGGATTGCTTCAGGCCGTAATCTGGTTTCGGCACGGCACGCTGAGCCTTTGGTAAATTCCTCTTTCTGGTTAGAAATGAGCATTCAATTTGCCCGTGGAGACACCTATAGCTAGTCTCTCATTGGTTCTCCCTATTCCTGTTCATCTTGTGCAGAAATTGCAAACTGTGCCAAACAGGAGGTTAAAGGCACTGACTCTCCAAGTGGGTAGAGGGTTAGTAAAGCATCTGGAATGGTGAACCCGAGTACCAGGGAACGAAACCTGAGAGCCATTTAAAATGGTTTCCCAGTCTCACAGTGGACAATACTCTGGGTTTCCCATGCATGTTTTAGCTGAAGGAAGAATTCCTTAAACCTGGAGATTATTGACCCATGGAATGGGTACCATGCAGTATGACTAAAAAGGGTCTGAATTTGCTCACCGAACCTCACCAATGCTATCAGTTCGAAGTGTCCAGCCTTATGCCTCACCCAGCTCTGGGTGTAGATGTGGTAAATCCAGGTTTCATCACAAGCCCTGAATCAATTATTTAAGAATTGCTGTCTCTTTCACTGTCATTGTGTTTTGTTTTTGTAATTTAGTTTGATAATGGGATTTATCGGATTTTCACTGCTGCGTTCATGCCGCTGTACAAACGCTTGATTCTCCTACAGAGAAATATAAATCCACGGGTTTTAAGATTCTTACTAGTCAGGTATATTCCTAGGCGTTGAATATGTGGTGTTGAGTCCATGTCGTTGAACAAGGAGTAGGTCTTGACTATTACATATTTGGCTTATGGAACGGTATCTGTGCTATTTTCAATCTCTGGTTTTATGCAGCACCCCAACTCACCTTTGCCCTTAAGCAAGCATAAGTTGGTTTTCTAAATTTGAGTCCCTGTTCTGTTTTGTAATTCAGTTCATGTGTAGCCAAGTTTACATTCCGTGTATTAGTGATATCTTATGATGTTTCATTTTCTGTGTGACTTATTTCACTTAGAATCACTGTAGCTGAATCCACTCATTATGCCGTGATGGGCCTGATGACATAGATTTCATTGCTGAGTGATATTCCATTGTACGTACGAACCACAACTTCTTTATCCATTTTTCACATTCTGGGATATTTAACTTGTACCGTAGATGAGGTTCTTGTAAACAGAGCCGTCCGAAAATTTGGGGTGGCTGTGTGTTTTTGATTTTAATTTCCCTAAGCTATAGGACCATAACTGGAAGTGCCGTAGGCTCCGTTGCTTTGTTTTTTAGGTGTTTCAGGAAACACCATACACTTCTCCAGGGTGGCTGTTGGCAATTTACATCCCGCCCATCAGCATAACAAGGCTCCCTGTTCTCCATGGCCTGTGCTGTCTTTCTGGATTTTACACTTTTTTTAGATGGCCCTTTTGACCAGGGGGCTGTGAGACTTCATTGTAGTGCATAATTCTTTAACATGCTTGCATGGTTGGCCAAAAAGGGCGTATGCGTTTTTTCCTGAATATATTCAGGAAAAAACGCATACGCCCTTTTTGGCCAAGTGCATCATTGTCGACGTTCTGCCTCTTTTCCTATGCTTTAAATGCAATTCCAGCCTACCCCCGAAATCGTTTTCTTGCAATTCTGCCCACTTACAAGTCCTCTTCGCAGGCTTCCTTCAATATATTTTTGGACGATAGCTGTCATTTATAACTCTGCAGGTTTGTGAATTACAGTGCCCCTGAGCTCCTTTCTTCAACTCGCTTTCTTGTGAGCTGGCCGCAAACACACATGATTGCTTCAGGCCCTAATCTGGTTCCGGCACGGCATGCTGAGCCTTTGGTGAATTCCTCTTCCTGGTGGGAAATGAGCGTTAAATTTGCCTGTGCAGACACCTCCAGCTAGTCTCTCATTGATTCCCCCTATTCCTGTTCATCTTGCGCAGATATTGCAAACTGTGCCAAACAGGAGGTTAAAGGCACTGAGTCTCCAAGTGGGGAGAGTGTTAGTAAAGGGTCTGGAATGGTGAACCCGAGTAAAAGGGGACGAAAACTGAGATGCATTTGAAAACGTTTCCCGGTCACATGGTGCACCATACTTGGGGTTTCCATGCATGTTTTAGCTGAAGGAAGAATCCCTCAAACCTGGAGAGTTGGGACCCATGGAATGGGTACCATGCAGTATGACTTCAAAGGGTCTGCACTTGCTCATCGAACCTCACCAATGCTATCAGCCCGAAGTGTCCAACCTTATGTCTCACTCAGCTCTGGGTGTAGATGTGGTAAATCCAGGTTGCATCACAAGCCCTGAATGAATTATTTAAAAATTGCTCTCTATTTCACTGTCATTGTGTTTTGTTTCTGTAATTCATTTTGATAATGGGATTTATCGGATTTTCTCTGCTGCATTCTTGCAGCTGTACACACGCTTGATTCACTTATGGAGACATATAAATCCATGGGTTTGAAGATTCTGATCAGTCAGGTGTATTCCTAGGCTTTGAATATGGGGTGTTTAGTCCATTTCGTTGAGCAAGGGGTAGGTCTTGAGTATTATATATTTGGCTTATGGAAAGGTATCTGTGCTAATTTCTATCTCTGGTTTTATACAGCACCCCAACTCACATTTCCCCTTAAGCAAGCATAAGTTGGTTTTCTAAATTTGAGACCCTGTTCTGTTTTGTAATTCAGTTCATGTGTAGCCAAGTTTACATTCCTTGTATTAGTGATATCTTATGATGTTTCATTTTCTGTGTGACATATTTCACTTAGAATCATCGTACCTGAATCCACTCATTATGCCGCAATGGGCCTGATGACATAGATTTCATTGGTGAGTGATATTCCATTGTACATACGTACCACAATTTCTTTATCCATTTTTCGCTTTCTTGGATATTTAACTTGTACCGTAGACGAGGTTCTTGTAAACAGAGCCGTCCGAAACTTTGGGGTGGCTGTGTGTTTTTGATTTTAATTTCCCTAAGCTATAGGACCATAAGTGGAAGTGCCATAGGCTGTGTTGCTTTGTTTCCTACGTGTTTCTGGAAACACATACACTTCTCCAGAGTGGTTGTTGGCAATTTACATCCCGCCCATCAGCATGACAAGGCTCCCACTTCTCCATGGTCTGTGCTGCCTTTCTGGATTTTACACTTTTTTCAGATGGCCCTTTTGACCGGGGGGCAGTGAGACTTCATTGTAGTGCAGATTTCCTTTACACGCTTGCTTGGTTGTCCAAAAAGGGCGTATGCGTTTTTTCCTGAATATATTCAGGAAAAAACGCATACGCCCTTTTTGGCCAAGTGCATCATTGTCGTCGTTCTGCCTCTTTTCCTATGCTTTAAATGCAATTCCAGTCTACCCCCTGAAATCGTTTTCCTGAAATTCTGCCCCGCTTTCAAGTCCTCTCCGAAGACTTACTTCTATACATTTTTGGACGATAGCTGTCATTCATAACTCTGCAGGTTTGTGAATTACAGTGCCCCTGAGCTCCTTTCTTCAACTCCTTTTCTTGTGAGCTGGCCGCAAAACCGCAGGATTGCTTCAGGCCCTAATATGTTTCCAGCCGGTCACGCTGAGCCTTTGGTTAATTCCTCTTCCTGGTGGGAGATGATCGTTCCATTTGCCCGTGCAGACACCAACAGCTAGTCTCTCATTGGTTCTCCCTATGCCTGTTCATCTTGCGCAGAAATTGCAAACTGTGCCAAACAGGAGGTTAAAGGCACTGACTCTCCAAGTGGGGAGAGTGTTAGTAAAGCGTCTGGAATGGTGAACCCGAGTACCAGGGGACGAAAACTGAGATGCATTTGAAAACGTTTCCCAATCACACGGCGGACGATAGTCTGGGTTTCCCATGCATGTTTTAGCTGAAGGAAGACTCCCTTAAACTTGGAGAGTTGGGACCCATGGAATGGGTACCATGCAGTATGACTTCAAAGGGTCTGCGTTTGCTCACCGAACCTCACCAATGCTATCAGCCCGAAGTGTCCAGCCTTATGTCTCACCCAGCTCTGGGTGTAGATGTGGTAAATCCAGGTTGCATCACAAGCCCTGAATGAATTATTTAAGAATTGCTCTCTATTTCACTGTCATTGTGTTTTCTTTTTGAAATTTATTTTGATAATGGGATTTATCGGATTTTCACTGCTGCGTTTAGGCCGCTGTACACACGCTTGATTTCCTTATGGAGACATATAAATCCATGGGTTTTAAGATTCTTACTTGTCAGGTATCTTGCCAGGCGTTGAATATGGGGTGTTGAGTCCATTTCGTTGAGCAATGAGTAGGGCTTGTCTATTATATATTTGGCTTATGGAACGGTATCTGTGCTAATTTCAATCTCTGGTTTTATGCAGCACCCCAACTCACCTTTCCCCATAAGCAAGCATAAGTTGGTTTTCTAAATTTGAGACCCTGTTCTGTTTTGTAATTCAGTTCATGTGTAGCCAACTTTACATTCCGTGTATTAGTGATATCTTATGATGTTTCTTTTTCTGTGTGACTTATTTCTCGTAGAATCATCGTACCTGAATCCACTCATTATGCCGCTACGGGGCTGATGACGTAGATTTCATTGCTGAGTGATATTCCATTGTACGTGCGTACCACAACTTCTTTATCCATTTTTTACTTTCTGGGATATTTTACTTGTACCGTAGACGAGGTTTTTGTAAACAGAGCCATCCCAAACTTTGGGGTGGCTGTGTGTTTTTTATTTTAATTTCCCTAAGCTATAGGACCATAAGTGGAAGTGCCATAGGCTGTGTTGCTTTGTTTCCTACGTGTTTCAGGATACACCATACATTTCTCCAGAGTGGCTGTTGGCACTTTACATCCCACCCATCAGCATAACAAGGCTCCCTGTTCTCCAAGACCTGTCCTGCCTTTCTGGATTTTACACTTTTTTCAGATGGCCCTTTTGACCGGGGGGCAGTGAGAGTTCATTGTAGTGCAGATTTCCTTTACACGCTTGCTTGGTTGGCCAAAAAGGGCGTATGCGTTTTTTCCTGAATATATTCAGGAAAAAACGAATACGCCCTTTTGGCCAAGTGCATCATTGTCGACATTCTGCCTCTTTTCCTATGCTTTAAGTGCAATTCCAGTCTACCTCCTGAAATCGTTTTCCTGAAATTCTGCCCCGCTTTCAAGTCCTCTTCGAAGACTTACTTCAGTACATTTTTGGAGGATAGTTGTCATTCAAAACTCTGCAGGTTTGTGAATTAGAGTGCCCCTGAGCTCCTTTCTTCAACTCCTTTTCTTGTGACCTGGCCGCAAAACCGCAGGATTGCTTCAGGCCCTAATATGTTTCCGGCCGGGCACGCTGAGCCTTTGGTTAATTCCTCTTCCTGGTGGGAAATGAGCGTTCCATTTGCCCGTGCAGACACCAACAGCTAGTCTCTCATTGGTTCTCCCTATGCCTGTTCATCTTGCGCAGAAATTGCAAACTGTGCCAAACAGGAGGTTAAAGGCACTGACTCTCCAAGTGGGGAGAGTGTTAGTAAAGCGTCTGGAATGGTGAAACCAAGTACCAGGGGACGAAAACTGAGATGCATTTGAAAACGTTTCCCAATCACACAGCGGACGATAGTCTGGGTTTCCCATTCATGTTTTAGCTGAAGGAAGAATCCCTTAAACCTGGAGAGTTGGGACCCATGGAATGGGTACCATGCAGTATGACTTCAAAGGGTCTGCGTTTGCTCACCGAACCTCACCAATGCTATCAGCCCGAAGTGTCCAGCCTTATATCTCATCCAGCTCTGGGTGTAGATGTGGTAAATACAGGTTGCATCACAAGCCCTGAATGAATTATTTAAGAATTGCTCTCTATTTCACTGTCATTGTGTTTTGTTTTTGAAATTCATTTTGATAATGGGATTTATCGGATTTTCACTGCTGCTTTTAGGCCACTGTACACACGCTTGATTTCCTTATGGAGACATATAAATCCATGGGTTTTAAGATTCTTGCTTGTCAGGTATCTTCCCAGCCGTTGAATATAGGGTGTTGAGTCCATTTCGTTGAGCAAGGAGTAGGTTTTGTCTATTATATATTTGGCTTATGGAACGGTATCTGTGCTAATTTCAATCTCTGGTTTTATGCAGCATCTCAACTGACCTTTCCCCATAAGCAAGCATAAGTTGGTTTGCTAAATTTGAGACCCTGTTCTGTTTTGTAATTCAGTTCATGGGTAGCCAAGTTTACATTCCGTGTATTAGTGATAACTTATGATGTTTCTTTTTCTGTCTGACTTATTTCTCATAGAATCATCGTTCCTGAATCCACTCATTATGCCGCTACGGTCCTGATGACGTAGATTTCATTGCTGAGTGATATTCCATTGTACGTGCGTACCACAACTTCTTCATCCATTTTATGCTTTCACGGATATTTAACTTCTACCGTAGACAAGGTTCTTGTAAACAGAGCCGTCCCAAACTTTGGGGTGGCTGTGTGTTTTGGATTTTAATTTCCCTAAGCTATAGGACAATAAGTTGAAGTGCCATAGGCTGTGTTGCTTTGTTTCCTATGTGTTTCAGGAAACACCATACACTTCTCCAGAGTGGCTGTTGGCAATTTACATCACGCCCATCAGCATAACAAGGCTCCCTGTTCTCCATGACCTGTCCTGCCTTTCTGGATTTTACACTTTTTTCAGATGGCTCTTTTGACCGGGGGGCAGAGAGACTTCATTGTAGTGCAGATTTCCATTACATGTCGACTTGGTTGGCCAAAAAGGGCGTATGCGTTTTTTCCTGAATATATTCAGGAAAAAACGCATACGCCCTTTTTGGCCAAGTGCATCATTGTCGACATTCTGCCTCTTTTCCTATGCTTTAAGTGCAATTCCAGTGTACCCCCTGAAATCGTTTTCCTTAAATTCTGCCCCGCTTTCAAGTCCTCTTCGAAGACTTACTTCAGTACATTTTTGGACGATAGCTGTCATTCATAACTCTGCAGGTTTGTGAATTACAGTGCCCCTGAGCTCCTTTCTTCAACTCGCTTTCTTGTGAGCTGGCCGCAAAACCGCAGGATTGCTTCAGGCCCTAATATGTTTCCGGCAGGGCATGCTGAGCATTTGGTTAATTCCTCTTCCTGGTGGTAAATGAGCATTCCATTTGCCCGTGCAGACACCTACAGCTAGTCTGTCATTGGTTCTCCCTTTGCCTGTTCATCTTGCGCAGAAATTGCAAACTTTGCCAAACAGGAGGTTAAAGGCACTGACTCTCCAAGTGGGGAGAGTGTTAGTAAAGCGTCTGGAATGGTGAACCCGAGTACCAGGGGACGAAAACTGAGATGCATTTGAAAACGTTTCCCAATCACACGGTGGACCATACTCTGGGTTTCCCATGCATGTTTTAGCTGAAGGAAGAATCCCTTAAACGTGGAGAGTTGGGACCCATGGAATGGGTACCATGCAGTATGACTTCAAAGGGTCTGCGTTTGCTCACCGAACCTCACCAATGCTATCAGCCCGAAGTGTCCAGCCTTATGTCTCACTCAGCTCTGGGTGTAGATGTGGTAAATCCAGGTTGCATCACAAGCCCTGAATGAATTATTTAAGAATTGCTCTCTATTTCACTGTCATTGTGTTTTGTTTTTGAAATTTATTTTGATAATGGGATTTATCGGATTTTCACTGCTGCATTTAGGCCGCTGTACACACGCTTGATTTCCTTATGGAGACATATAAATCCATGGGTTTTAAGATTCTTACTTGTCAGGTATCTTCCCACTCGTTGAGTCCGTTTCGTTGATAAAGGAATAGGTCTTGTCTATTATATATTTGGCTTATGGAACGGTATCTGTGCTAATTTCAATCTCTGGTTTGACGCAGCACCCCAACTCACCTTTCCCCATAAGCAAGCATAAGTTGGTTTTCTAAATTTGAGACCCTGTTCTGTTTTGTAATTCAATTCATGTGTAGCCAAGTTTACATTCTGTGTATTAGTGATATCTTATGATGTTTCTTTTTCTGTGTGACTTATTTCTCGTAGAATCATCGTACTTGGATCCACTCGTTATGCCGCTACAGGCCTGATGACGTAGATTTCATTGCTGAGTAATATTCCATTGTACGTGCGTACCACAACTTCTTTATCCATTTTTTGCTTTCTCGGATATTTAACTTGTACCGTAGACGAGGTTGTTGTAAACAGAGCCGTCCCAAACTTTGGGGTGGCTGTGTGTTTTTGATTTTAATTTCCCTAACCTATAGGACCATAAGTGGAAGTGCCGTAGGCTGTGTTGCTTTGTTTCCTACGTGTTTCAGGAAACACCATACACTTCTCCAGAGTGGCTGTTGGCCATTTACATCCTACCCATCAGCATAACAAGGCTCCCTGTTTTCCATGACCTATCCTGCCTTTCTGGATTTTACACTTTTCTCAGATGGCCCTTTTGACCGGGGGGAATTAGACTTCATTGTAGTGCAGATTTCATTAACACGCCTGCTTGGTTGGCCAAAAAGGGCGTATGGGTTTTTTCCTCAGGAAAAAACGCATACGCCCTTTTTGGCCAAGTGCATCGTTGTCGACATTCTGCCTCTTTTCCTATTCTTTTAGTACAATTCCAGTCTACCCCCTGAAATCGTTTTCCTGAAATTCTGCCCCGCTTTCAGGTCCTCTTGGAAGACTTACTTCAATACATTTTTGGACGATAGCTGTCATTCATAACTCTGCAGGTTTGTGAATTACAGTGCCCCTGAGCTCATGTCTTCAACTCGCTTTCTTGTGAGCTGGCCGCAAAACCGCAGGATTGCTTCAGGCCAAAGTCTATTTCCGGCAGGGCACGCTGAGCCTTTGTTTAATTCCTCTTCCTGGTGGGAAATGAGCGTTCCTTTTGCCCGTGCAGGCACCTACAGCTAGTCTCTCATTGGTTCTCCCTATTCCTGTACATCTTGCGCAGAAATTGCAAACTGTGCCAAACAGGAGGTTAATGGCACTGACTCTCCAAGTGGGGAGAGTGTTAGTAAAGCGTCTGGAATGGTGAACCCGAGTACCAGGGGACGAAAATTGAGATGCATTTGAAAACTTTTACCGGTCACACAGTGCACTGTACTGCGGGTTTCCCATGCATGTTTTAGCTGAAGGAAGAATCCCTTAAACGTGGAGAGTTGGGACCCATGGAATGGGTACCATGCAGTATGCCTGCAAAGGGTCTGCATTTGCTCACCGAACCTCACCAATGCTATCAGCCCGAAGTGTCCAGCCTTATGTCTCACCCAGCTCTGGGTGTAGATGTGGTAAATCCAGGTTGCATCACAAGCCCTGAATGAATTATTTAAGAATTGCTCTCTATTTCACTGTCATTGTGTTTTGTTTTTGAAATTTATTTTGATAATGGGATTTATCGGATTTTCACTGCTGCGATTAGTTCGCTGTACACACGCTTGATTTCCTTATGGAGACATATAAATCCATGGGTTTTAAGATTCTTACTTGTCAGGTATCTTGCCAGGCGTTGAATATGGGGTTTTGAGTCCATTTCGTTGAGCAAGGAGTAGGTCTTGTCTATTATATATTTGGCTTATGGAACGGTATCTGTGCTAATTTCAATCGCTGGTTTTATGCAGCATCCCAACTCACCTTTCCCCATAAGCAAGCATAAGTTGGATTTCTAAATTTGAGACCCTGTTCTGTTTTGTAATTCAGTTTATGTGTAGCCAAGTTTACATTCCGTGTATTACTGATATATTATGATGTTTCTTTTTCTGTGTGACTCATTTCTCGTAGAATCATCGTACCTGAATCCACTCATTATGCCGCTATGGGCCTGAAGACGTAGATTTCATTGCTGAGTGATATTCCATTGTACGTGCGTACCAGAACTTCTTTATCCATTTTTTCCTTTCTCGGATATTTAACTTGTACCATAGACAAGGTTCTTGTAAACAGAGCCATCCCAAACTTTGGGGTGGCTGTGTGTTTTTGATTTTAATTTCCCTAAGCTATAGGACCATAAGTGGAAGTGACATAGGCTGTGTTGCTTTGTTTCCTACGTGTTTCAGGATACACCATACATTTCTCCAGAGTGGCTGTTGGCAATTTACATCCCGCCCATCAGCATAACAAGGCTCCCTGTACTCCATGACCTGTCCTGTCTTTCTGGATTTTACTCTTTTTTCAGATGGCCCTTTTGACCGGGGGGCAGTGAGACTTCATTGTAGTGCAGATTTCCTTTACACGCTTGCTTGGTTGGCCAAAAAGTGCGTATGCGTTTTTTCCTGAATATATTCAGGAAAAAACGCATACGCCCTTTTTGGCCAAGTGCATCATTGTCGACATTCTGCCTCTTTTCCTATGCTTTAAGTGCAATTCCAGTCTACCCCCTGAAATCGTATTCCTGAAATTCTGCCCCGCTTTCAAGTCCTCTTTGAAGACTTACTTCAGTACATTTTTGGACGATATCTGTCATTCATAACTCTGCAGGTTTGTGAATTACAGTGCCCCTGAGCTCCTTTCTTCAACTCGTTTTCTTGTGAGCTGGCCGCAAAACCGCAGGATTGCTTCAGGCCCTAATCTGTTTCCGGCATGGCACGCTGAGCCTTTGGTTAATTCCTCTTCCTGGTGGGAAATGAGCGTTCAATTTGCCCGTGCAGACACCAACAGCTAGTCTCTCATTGGTTCTCCCTATGCCTGTTCATCTTGCGCAGAAAGTGCAAACTGTGCCAAACAGGAGGTTAAAGGCACTGACTCTACAAGTGGGGAGAGTGTTAGTAAAGCGTCTGGAATGGTGAACCCGAGTACCAGAGGACGAAAACTGAGAGGCATTTGAAAACGTTTCCCAATCACATGGTGGACCATACTGTGGGTTTCCCATGCATGTTTTAGCTCAAGGAAGAATCCCTTAAACCTGGAGAGTTGGGACCCTTGGAATGGGTACCATGCAGTATGACTTCAAGAGGTCTGCGTTTGCTCACCGAACCTCACCAATGCTTTCAGCCCGAAGGGTCCAGCCTTATGTCTCACCCAGCTCTGGGTGTAGATGTGGTAATTCCAGGTTGCATCACAATCCCTGTATGAATTATTTAAGAATTGCTCTCTATTTCACTGTCATTGTGTTTTGTTTTTGAAATTTATTTTGATAATGGGATTTATCGGATTTTCACTGCTGCATTTAGGCCGCTGTACACACGCTTGACTTCCTTATGGAGACATATAAATCCATGTATTTTAAGATCCTTACTTGTCAGGTATATTCCCAGGCGTTGCGTCCGTTTCGTTGAGCAAGGAGTAGGTCTTGTCTATTATATATTTGGCTTATGGAACGGTATCTGTGCTAATTTCAATCTCTGGTTTTATGCAGCACCCCAACTCACCTTTCCGCATAAGCAAGCATAAGTTGATTTTCTCAATTTGAGACCATTTTCTGTTTTGTAATTCAGTTCATGGGTAGCCAAGTTTACATTCCGTGTATTAGTCATATCTTATGATGTTTCTTTTTCTGTGTGACTTATTTCTCGTAGAATCATCGTACCTAAATCCACTCATTATGGCGCTTCGGGCCTGATGACGTAGATTTCATTGCTGAGTGATATTCCATTGTACGTGCGTATCACAACTTCTTTATCCATTTTTTGCTTTCTCGGATATTTAACTTGTACCATAGACGACGTTCTTGTAAACAGAGCCGTCCCAAATTTTGGGGTGGCTGTGTGTTTTTGATTTTAATTTCCCTAAACTATAGGACCATAAGTGGAAGTGCCATAGGCTGTGTTGCTTTGTTTCCTACGTGTTTCAGGAAACACTATACACCTCTCCAGAATGGCTGTTGGCAATTTATATCCCGCCCATCAGCATAACAAGGCTCCCTGTTCTCCATGACCTGTCCTGCCTTTCTGGATTTTACACGTTTTTCAGATGGCCCTTTTGACCGCTGGGCAGTGAGACTTCATTGTAGTGCAGATTTCTTTTACACGCCGGCCTGGTTGGCCAAAAAGGGCGTATGCGTTTTTTCCTGAATATATTCAGGAAAAAACGCATACGCCCTTTTTGGCCAAATGCATCATTGTCGACATTCTGCCTCTTTTCCTATGCTTTAAGTGCAATTCCAGCCTACCCCCTGAAATCGTTTTCCTGAAATTCTGCCCCCCTTTCAAGTCCTCTTTGAAGACTTACTTCAGTACATTTTTGGACGATAGCTGTCATTCATAACTCTGCAGGTTTGTGAATTACAGTGCCCCTGAGCTCCTTTCCTCAACACGCTTTCTTGTGATCTGGCCGCAAAACCGCAGGATTGCTTCAGGCCCTAATCTGTTTCCGGCAGGGCACGCTGAGCCTTTGGTTAATTCCTCTTCCTGGTGGGAAATGAGCGTTCCATTTGCCCGTGCAGACACCTACAGCTAGTCTCTCATTGGTTCTCCCTATTCCTGTTCATCTTGCGCAGAAATTGCAAACTAGGCCAAACAGGACGTTAAAGGCACTGACTCTCCAAGTGGGGAGAATGTTAGTAAAGCGTCTGGAATGGTGAACCCGAGTACCAGGGGACGAAAACTGAGATGCATTTGAAAACGTTTCCCAATCACACGGTGGACCATACTCTGGGTTTCCCATGCATGTTTTAGCTGAAAGAAGAATCCCTTAAACCTGGAGATTTAAGACCCTTGGAATGGGTACCATGCAGTATGACTTCAAAGGGTCTGCGTTTGCTCACCGTACCTCACCAATGCTATCAGCCCGAAGTGTCCAGCCTTATGTCTCACACAGCTCTGCGTGTAGATGTGGTAAATCCAGGTTGCATCACAAGCCCTGAGTGAATTATTTAAGAATTGCTCTCTATTTCACTGTCATTGTGTTTTGTTTTCAAAATTTATTTTGATAATGGGATTTATCGGATTTTCACTGCTGCGTTTAGTCCGATGTACACACGCTTGATTTCCATGTGGAGACATATCCATGGGTTTTAAGATTCTTACTTTTGAGGTATGTTCCCAGGCGTTGAATATGGTGTGTGGAGTACATTTCATTGAGCAAGGAGTAGGTCTTGTCTATTATATATTTGGCTTATGGAACGGTATCTGTGCTAATTTCAATCTCTGGTTTGATGTAGCACCCCAACTCACCTTTCCCCATAAGCAAGCATAATTTGGTTTTCTAAATTTGAGATCCTGTTCTGTTTTGTAATTCAGTTCATGTGTAGCCATGTTTACATTCCGTGTATTAGTGATATCTTATGACGTTTCTTTTTCTGTGTGACTTATTTCTCGTAGAATCATCGTTCCTGAATCCACTCATTATGCCGCTATGGACCTGATGACGTAGATTTCATTGCTGAGTGATATTCCATTGTACGTGAGTACCACAACTTCTTTATCCGTTTTTTGCTTTCTCGGATAGTTAACTTATACCGTAGACAAGGTTCTTGTAAACAGAGCCGTCCCAAACTTTGGGGTGGCTGTGTGTTTTTGATTTTAATTTCCCTAAGCTATAGGACCATAAGTGGAAGTGACATAGTCTGTGTTGCTTTTTTTCCTACGTGTTTCAGGAAACACCATACACTTCTCCAGAGTGGCTGTTGGCAATTTACATCCCGCCCATCAGCATGACAAGGCTCCCTGTTCTCCATGACCTGTCGTGCCTTTCTGGAATTTACACATTTTTCAGATGGCCCTTTTGACCGGGGGGCAGTGAGACATCATTGTAGTGCACATTTCCTTTACACGGTTGCTTGGTTGGCCAAAAAGGGCGTATGCGTTTTTTCCTGAATATATTCAGGAAATAACGCATACGCCCTTTTTGGCCAAGTGCGTCATTGTCGACATTCTGCCTCTAATCTTATTCTTTAAGTGCAATTCCAGTCTACCCCCTGAAATCGTTTTCCTGAAATTCTGCCCCGATTTCAAGTCCTCTTCGAAGACCTACTTCAAAACATTTTTGGACGATAGCTGTCATTCATTACTCTGCAGGTTTGTGAATTACAGTGCCCCTGAGCTCCTGTCTTCAACTCGCTTTCTTGTGAGCTGGCCGCAAACCCGCAGGATTGCTTCAGGCCCTAATATAGTTCCGGCATGGCATGCTGAGCCTTTGGTTAATTCCTCTTCCTGGTGGGAAATGAGCGTTAAATTTGCATGTGCAGACACCTTCACATGAGTCGTCATGGTGCCCCTTTGCCCCGGTTATCTCTATGGAGGTTGGAGTTGGAGGGCCTCCTCACTCAAGATCAGTGTGCCCACGGAGCCAACCCTGCAACTTCAGGGCATGGTTGGGGGTTAGGATCACCACGAGGGTTCCTTTTCCCTTAGGAGGGAGGTGGCCTTTTGGGCTGCTGATTTCCAGGTTATCAGATACTGCCAGTATCTTGGCCAGATGTGGCGGTGGGCCAAGCCCCTTGGTGACCGTAGTTTATCCTACCTGGATCGCATTCTTGCATTGTTCCATTTCAAGTGGTCCCAGGTTTTGCACTAATACTCCAGTGGCGATTCACCGTTCACCAGGAATGTAAAGGTCAAAGGGTTTAGCTAAATTAGGGAGTTCCAGGGCAAGGGTCTGAATTGACTGCTCTTTCCATTCTTGAAAGGCCACTTCTGCATTCTATTCAAAAGGATCATCACCTTTTCCTTTCAGTGTTTCATATAGAGGCCGAGCTAGTAGACTGTAGTTAGGGATCCAGAAGCAGCAAACCCTGGCCTCCCCAGGAACCCCTAAGCTGTCTTCTAGTTTTAGAAATGGGTAAGGCTGTAAATTGTTTCTTCCCTTTCCTGGGATGGGCTTCTCCGACCTTCTGTGAGAATGAAGCCCAGGCAGGTCACCGTAGTCTGTGATATTTGAGCTTTTTCTTGGACAACTTGTATCCTTTATTGGCTTGGTAGTTCAGAGGTCTCCTTAGTAGGGCTGGCGATCAGAATGTCGTCTGCATATTGAAGGAGTGTTTCCTTTTCCAGAGGTAGAACTTTTAGGTCTTTAGCTGAGCTTTCCCCAAAGATGGTGTGGGAATTTTTGAACCCTTGGGGCAACACGGCCCGGAAGTATTGTTTTAGTTGTATGTTGAGTCCTGCCACTCACAAGCCAAAATTTCTTGTGACTCTGGGACCAATAGAATACAAAAGAAGGCATCATTGAAGACTAATACAGAATACCATGTCCTGGTGGTTGGTAGAATGACCAGCAGGGTGTAGGATTTAGGAACTACTGGAGGTATATCCTCGGTGGCTTCACTGACTGTCCTGACATCCTTTACCAGGACTCCAGCAGCCCATGGGGCTCTCGAGGTCAGGCCAATCCCAGGATATGGAGCTCACCTGGGCAGGTACCCCACCCCAGCCCACGGGGCTCTCGTGTTCAGGACCCTCCCAGGATATGGGGTTCCCTGGGCAGGTCCCCCTGCAGCCCATGGGGCTCTCGTGGTCAGGCCCCTCCCAGGATACAGAGCTACCCTTGCAGGTACCATGGCAGGGCTGGGAACACAGGAACCGTGCATATCGCCCTCATTGCAGAGCACTCCCATCTCACCTGTCACTCAGATCTGACACAGAGCACCTCAGAGCAGGACTTGAACTAACAAACAGCAGCTCCGACAGGTCTGTGACCCTGGGCATCACTCTGTGTGGCCTCCCTCCACCTGGTGTTCCAGAGACTTCCACTGCACCCGGGGCACCAGGCCTCTGTCTCCACCCACCAGCCACCCCTCCTCTCCCTGACTCCTGGGTTCCTCTCATTAGGAGAGGGTTTTCTTGAAGTTGTCTCCCACTCATGGGCCAGATAATATAATTAGAAAACAAGCCAGAGCTGCAGCCCCTTGTCTATCCTGACTCTCAGGAGCCCACACCTGTTCCTTGGACCTGGCCGATTCAGCAAGTTCCAGTTTCTGCAACTGTGAGCCCCTGAGGGGTGATTATTGGCTGGCCTGGGAAGCCTGACCGTGCCGGCCAGCCCTCCCCAGGTGTGCCTGGGTTCAGATCAATATAAACACCGCTCCAGGCAGCAAGAGCCCCTGCAGCTGTGCCTGACGCCATTTTCTCTGCCCTGTCAGCAGTCTTGGGGCTGGACTGGTGGGAGGGAGTGAGAGGCCACGGCTTTGTGGGTGGCCCAGTGTGAGTGGGGCTCTGCTGGACTTTCTGCAGCAGTTGCCAAGATGCCACCTGCTAAAGAAGAGGATGTGTCACCCATACCTGCCGCTGGAATTTCTCCCTGGGCAGAGGTGAGTGAGGAAGAAAGCAGTGGGGGCCGGGACAGCAGGGGTATCTCAGGCAGGGAAATGGAAAGCTTCCAGAAGAGCACCCAGGACCAGGACCATCCTGGCTGGCCTGCAGGCACCAAGTCGGCTGGCATGCTGTCGCTCATGTGGCTCCATGGCCCTTCCTCTAGGCTTTCAAGTCCTTGTACATATTCAGGTGTTTTACCTGGGAAGGGTGGGAACATTTCAGCAGCAGCTGGCCTGGGGCTCAGCCCACGTTTACTCACAGATGCCTCGGCACGGTCCCCCAGCTTTGCAATGAGGACGCTTGTTGCGTGGGGCCTGCTGGCTGAATGGGAGATGATTCCCCACCACCGGCCAACTTCAGAATTGTTTACAACTGGAGCAAGTGCCCTGATACGGTTTTCCTCTGTGTAGCTGGTGGGTTCTGTTTTTTTTTTCTTTTTTGGTTCAAGGTAGATTTTATTCCTCTTTTTTGTATTTACAGATATAAGCATGGAAATAATTTATTCATATAAATACATGTATGTGAAGGGAAGAATATTTTTTCTGTTTTACTTTTTGTAATTTGAATTTTATTTTATTTTTTTATACAGCAGGTTCTTTTTGGTTATCTATTTTATACATATAAATGTATACATGCCAATCCCAATCTCTCAACTCCTCCCACCACCACCCCCCAACAGCTTTCCCCCCTTGGTGTCCATACGTTTGTTGTCTACATCTGTTGCTCTATTTCTGCCTTGCAAAACGGTTCATCTGTACAATTTGTCTAGGTTCCACATATAGCCATTAATAGACAAGATTTCTTTTTCTCTTTCTGACTTACTTCACTCTGTATGACAGTCTCTAGATCCATCAACGTCTCTACAAATGACCCAATTTCATTCCTTTTTATGGCTTAGTAATATTCCATTTTATATATGTACCACTTCTTTATGCATTCGTCTGTCTGTGGGCATTTAGGTTGCTTCCATTACCTGGATATTGTAAATAGTGATGCAATGAACATTGCGGTGAATGTCTCTTTTTGATTTATGGTTTTGTCTGGGTATATGCCCAGTAGTGGGACTGCTGTATCATATGGTAATTCTATTCTTAGTTTTATAAGAAACTCCATAACTTTCTCCACAGTGACTGTATCAATTTCATTCCCAACAATAGCGGAAGAGGGTTCCTTATCTCCACACCCTTTCCAGCATTTGTTGTTTGTAGATTTTCTGATGATGCCCATTCTAACAGGTGTGAGGTGATACACCATGGATGAGTCTATTTCGTTGAGCAAAGAGTAGGTCTTGTCTATTACATATTTGGCTTATGGAACGGTATGTGTGCTAATTTCAATCTCTGGTTTTATACAGCACTGCAACTCAACTTTCCCCTTAAGCAAGCATAAGTTTTTATCTAAATGTGAGACTCTGTTCGGTTTTGGAATTCAGTTTATGTGTAGCCAAGTTTACACTCTCTCTATTAGTGATATCTTATGATAATTACCTTTCTCTGTGTGACCTATTTCTCTTAGAATCATCATACTTAAATCCACTCAATTTGCTGCTACAGGCCTGATGACATTGATTTCATTGCTGAATGATATTCCATTGTACGTAAGTAGCACAACTCCTTTATCCATATTTTTCTTTCTGGGATATTTAATTTGTACTGGACTCAAGGTTCTTGTAAACACAGCAGCCCTAAATTTGGTGTTGGCTGTGTCTTGTTGATTTTAATTTTCCTAAGCTATAGGGCCAAAAGTGGAAGTGCCCTAGGGTCTGTAGCTTTGTTTTTCAGATGTTTCAGGATACACCATAAACATCTCCAGAGTGTCTGTTGGCAATTTACATCCCGCCCATCAGCATAACAAGGCTCCCTGTTCTCCATGGCCTGTCCTGTGTTTCTGGTTTTTACACTTTTTTCAGATGGCCCTTTTGACGAATGGGAAATGAGACTTCATTGTAGTGCGGATTTCCATTGCTCGAGTGCTTGGTTGGCCAAAAAGGGCATATGTGTTTTTTCCTGAATATATTCAGGAAAAAATGTTTACGCACTTTTGTCCAAGTGCATCACTGTCAAAGATCTGCCGCTTTTCACATGCTTTAAACGCAATTCCAATCTACCTCCTGAAATATGATTCCTGCAATTCTGCCTCGTTTTGAAGTCCTCTTTGCAGACTTACTTCAGTATATTTTTGCCAATAGCTGTCATTTATAAATCTGCAGGTTTGTGAATTACAGTGCCTGTGATTTCCTTTCTTAACTCGTTTCCTTGAAAGCTGGCCACAGAACCGCAGGTTTGCTTTAGGCCATAATCAGGGTCTGGCACGGCACTCTGAGCCTTTGGTTAATTCCTCTTCCTGGTGGGAAATTAGAGTTAAATGTGCCCCTCCGGACACCTGCCTCACTCCCAGCCCCTTGGTGATGTGTGTCCTCTGGTTTGAGGCCACATGTGCTGGGTTCCTCACCTTTGGCTGATGTGGCCCCACTGGTGTGAGGACACTCCTGCCTGGTTCCCATCCCCTTGGTGATGTGGGCCATCCGCTGAGAGTCTGATCCTGGTTGGGTTCCTCACACTTCTGTGAGGTGGGCCCTCTTCTCTGACGTCACTCCTGCCTGGCTGGCACACCCCGCCTTGGCGAAGTCGGCCCTCTGGTGGGATTTGGTGCCTGCTGGGTGTCTCCTGCCCTCGGTAATGAGGGCCCTCTGGCGTCAGGCCCTAATTCCTGGGCTCCCAATATTTTCTGATATGCGCCCTGTGGTTCGAGTACACTCGTGCCAGGTTCCCAACCCCATGGGAATGTGGGCCTTCTGCTCTGAGGTCCCAACCGTGGGTTGCTCAGTTTCATGATGAGGGCCCTCTGCTGTGAGTTCTCTCCGGCCTGGATCCCATAGCCTCGCTGATCCTGGCCACCTGCTGGGAGGTTCCAACTGCGGGATTCCTCACCTTTTTTCTTCTATGGACCCTCTGTTTTGAGACTCCTCCTGCCTGCCTCACTCCCAGTCCCTTGGTGATGTGTGTCCTCTGGTGTGAGGCCACGTGTGCTGGGTCCCTCGCCTTTGGATGATGTGGCCACACTGGTGTGAGGACACTCCTGCCTGCTTCCTATCCCCTTGATGATGTGGGCCCTCTGGTGAGAGTCTGATCCTGGCTGGGTTCCTCACCCTTCTGTGAGGTGGGCCCTCTGCTGTGAGGTCACTCCTGCCTGGCTGGCACACCCCACCTGGGCAACATCGGCCCTCTTGTGGCACTTGGAGCCTGCTGGGAGCCACCTCCCCTCGGTGATGGGGGCCCTCTAGCGTCAGGCCCTAACTGCTGGGTACCCACATTTTCTGATACGTGCTAAGTGGTGCGAGGACACTCCTGCGAGGTTCCCATCCCCATGGGCATGTGGGCCTTCTGCTCTAAGGTCCCAACACCTGTGTTGTTCACCGTTTCATGATGTTGGCTCTCTGGTGTTAGTTCACCCAGGCCTAGATCCCATAGACTCTGTGCTCTGAGCGGCCTGCTGGGAGGTTCCTACTGCTGGATTCCTTACCTCTTTTATTCTTTGGGTCCTGTGTTTTCATGCTCCTACTTCCTGACTCACTTCCAGCCCATTTGTGATGTAGGTCCTCTTGTTTAAAGCCACATGTACCAGTTTCCTCACCTTTATTGATGTGGCCCCACTGGTGTGAGGACACTCCTGCCTGGTTCCCATCCCCTTGGTGATGGGGGCCCTCTGGTGAGAGTCTGATCCTGTCTGGATTCCTCACACTTCTGGGAGGTGGGCCCTCTGCTGTGAGGTCACTCCTGCCTGGCTGGCACACGTCACGTTGGCGATGTGGGCCCTCAGTTGGGAGTTGGTGCCTGCTGGGAGTCTCCTCCCCTCGGTAATGAGGGCCCTCTGGCGTCAGGCCCTAACTCATGGGCTCCCAAAATTTTCTGATGTGCGCCCTGTCGTGCGAGTACACTCCAGCCAGGGTCCCATCCCCATGGGGATGTGGGCTTTCTGCTCTGAGGTCCCAAAGGCTGGGTTGCTCACAGTGTCAGAATGTGGGCCCTCTGCTGTGAGTTCACTCCGGCATGGATCCCATAGCCTCGGTGCTCTGGGCCACCTGCTTGGAGCTTCCAACTGCGGGGTTCCTCACCTTTTTTATTCTATGGGCGCTCTGTTGTGAGTTTCCTCCTGCATGCCTCACTCCCAGCCCTTTCGTGATGTGTGTCCCCTTGTTTGAGGCCACATGTGCTGTGTTCCTCACCTTTCGCTGATGTGGCCCCACTGGTGTGAGGACACTCCTGCCTGGTTTCCATCCCATTGGTGATGTGGGCGCTCTGGTTAGAGTTGATCCTGTTTGGGCTCCTCACACTTCTGTGAGGTGGGCCCTCTGCTGTGAGGTAACTCCTGCCTGGCTTGCTCCCATTGCCTTGGTGACGTCGGCCCTCTGGTGGCATTTGGAGCCTGCTGGTAGCCTCCTCTCCTCAGTGATGAGGGCCCTCTGGCGTCAGGCCATAACTGCTGGGTTCCCACTTTTTCTGATACGTGCTAAGTTGTGCGAGGACACTCCTGCGAGGTTCCCATCCCCATGGGGATGTGGGCCTTCTGCTCTGAGGTCCCACTGGCTGGGTTGCTCACAGTTTCATGATGTGGGCCCTCTGCTGTGAGTTCACTGTGGCCTGGATCCCATAGACTCCATGCTCTGGGCCACCTGCTGGGAGGTTCAAACTGCTGGATTCCTCACATTTTTTATTCTGTGGGCCCTGTGTTGTTAGGCTACTCCTGCCTGCCTCACTCGGAGCACCTTGGAAATGTGGGTCCTCTGGTTTAGGCCACATGTGCTGGGTTCCTCACCTTTCTATAATGTGGCCACACTGGTGTGAGGACACTCCTGCCTTGTTCCGATCCCCTTGGTGATGTGGGCCCTCTGGTGAGAGTCTTATCCTGGCTGGGTTCCTCACCCTTCTGTGAGGTAGGCCCTCTGCTGTGAGGTCACTCCTGCCTGGCTGGCACACGTCAACTGGGCGACGTGGGCCCTCAGTTGGGGGTTGGTGCCTGCTGGGAGTCTCCTCCCCTCGGTAATGAGGGCCCTCTGGCGTCAGACCCTAACTCCTGGGCTCCCAAAATTTTCTGATGTGCGCCCTGTGGTGCGAGTACACTCCTGCCAGGATCCCAACCCCATGGGAATGTGGGTTTTCTGCTCTGAGGTCCCAATGGTACGTTGCTCAGTTTCATGATGAGGGCCCTCTGGTGTGAGTTCACTCCGGCATGGACCGCATAGCCTCGCTGCTCCTGGCCTCCTGCAGGGAGGTTCCAACTGCGGGATTCCTCACCTTTTTCCTTCTATGGGCCCTCTGTTTTGAGACTCCTCCTGCCTGCCTCACTCCCAGTCCCTTGGTGATGTGTGTCCTCTGGTTTGAGGCCACGTGTGCTGGGTCCCTCACCTTTCGATGATGTGGCCCCACTGGTGTGAGGACACTCCTGCCTGGTTCCTATCCCCTTGGTGATGTGGGCCCTCTGGTGAGAGTCTGATCCTGGCTGGGTTCCTCCCACTTCTGTGAGGTGGGCCCTCTGCTGTGAGGTCACTCCTGCCTGGCTGGCACACCCCGCCTTGGCAATGTCGGCCCTCTTGTGGCAGTTGGAGCCTGCTCGGAGACTCCTCCCCTCGGTGATGAGGGTCCTCTGGCGTCAGGCCCTAACTGCTGGGTACCCACATTTTCTGATACGTGCTAAGTGGTGCGAGGACACTCGTGCCATGTTCCCAACACCATGGGGATGTGGGCCTTCTGCTCTGAGGTCCCAACGGCTGGGTTGCTCACAGTTTCATGATGTGGGCCCTCTGCTGTCAGTTAACTGCGGCCTGGATTGCATAGACTCGGTGCTCTGGGCCGCCTGCTGGGAGGTTCCCACTGCACGATTCCTCAGCTTTTTTATTCTATTGGCCCTGTGTTGTGAGTCTACTCCTGCCTGCCTCACTCCGAGCCCCTTGGAGATCTGGATCCTCTGGTTTAGGCCACATGTGCTGGGTTCCTCACCTTTCTATGATGTGGCCACCCTGGTGTGAAGACAGTCCTGCATGGTTCTGATGCCCTTGGTGATGTGGGCCCTCTGGTGAGAGCCTTACCCTGGCTGGGTTCCTCACCATTCTGTGAGGTAGGCCCTCAGCTGTGAGGTCACTCCTGCCTGGCTGTTGCACGTCACCTTGTCGACATGGGCCCTCAGTTGGGAGTTGGTGCCTGCTTGGGGTCTCCTCCCCTCGGTAATGAGGGCCCTCTGGCGTCAGGCCCTAACTTCTGGGCTCCCAAAATTCTCTGATGTGCGCTCTGTGGTGCGAGTACACTTCTGCCAGGTTCCCAACCACATGGGAATGTGGGCCTTCTGCTCTAAGGTCCCAACGGCTGGGTTGCTCACAGTTTCATGATGAGGCCCCTCTGTTTTGAGTTCAGTCAGGCCTGGATCCCGTAGCCTCGCTGCTCCTGGCCACCTGCTGGGAGGTTCCAACTGCGGGATTCCTCACCTTTTTTACGCTATGGGCCCTCTGGAGGCTCCTCCTGCCTGCCTCACTCCCAGCCCCTTGGTGATGTGTGTCCTGTAGTTTGAGGCCACGTGTGCTGGGTCCGTGACATTTCGGTGATGTGGCCACACTGGTGTGAGGACACTCCTGCCTGGTTTCCATTCCCTTGGTGATGTGGGCCCTCCGGTGAGAGTCTGATCCTCTTTGGGTTCCTCACACTTTTGTGTGATTGGCCCTCTGCTCTGAGGTCACTCCTGCCTGGCTGGCACACCCTGCATTGGTGACGTCGGCCTTCTGGTAGCAGTTGGAGCTTGCTGGGAGCCTCCTCTCCTCAGTGATGAGGGCCCTCTGTCGTCCGGCCCTAACTGCTGGGCTCCCCAACATTTCTGATGTGTGCCCACTGGTGCGATGACACTCCTGCTTGGTTCCCTTCCCCATGGGGATGTGGGCCTTGTGCTCTGAGGTCACAACGGCTGGGTTGCTTACAGTATCACGATGAGGGCCCTCTGTTGTGAGTTCATCACTGCCTGGATCCCATAGCCTCGGTGCTCTGGGCCGCCTGCTGGGATGTTCCAACTGCTGGATTCCTCACCTTTTTTATACAATGGGCCATGTGTTTTGAGGTTAATCCTGCCTGCCTCGCTCCGAGACCCATGGTGATGTGGGTCCTCTGGTTTGAGGCCACATGTGCTGGGTACCTCAACTTTCGATGATGTGGCCCCACGGGTGTGAGGACACTCGTGCCTGGTTCCCAGCCCCTTGCTTATGTGGGCACTCTGGTGAGAGTCTGATCCTGACTGGGTTCCTTACCCTTCTGTGAGGTGGGCCCTCTGATGTGAGGTCACTCCTGCCTGGATGTCTCATGTCGCCTTGGCGACGTAGGCCCTCTGTGAGCCACTGAAGCATGCCGGGAGCCTCCTACCCTCTTTAATAAGGGCCCTGGAAGAAACGCATATGCCCTTTTTGACCAAATGCATCATTGTCGAGGTTCTGCCTCTTCTCCTATACTTTCAGAGGACTTCCCGTCTACCTCCTGAAATCGTATTCCTGGAATTCTGCCCTGCGTTCAAGTCCTCTTTGCAGCCTTACTTCAATATATTTTTGGACGATAGCTGTCATTTATAACTCTGCAGGTTTGTGAATTACAGTGCCCCTGAGCTCCTTTCTTCAACTTGCTTTCTTGTGAGCTGGCCGCAAAACCGCAGGATTGCTTCAGGCCCTAATCTGGTTCCGGCACGGCATGCTGAGCCTTTGGCTAATTCCTCTTCCTGGTGGGAAATGAGCGTTAAATTTGTTCGTGCAGACACCTACAGCTAGTCTCTCATTGATTCTCCCTATTCCTGTTCATCTTGCGCAGAAATTGCAAACTGTGCCAAACAGGAGTTTAAAGACCCTGACTCTCCAAGTGGAGAGAGTGTTAGTAAAGCGTCTGGTATGGTGAACCCGAGCACCAGGGTTCAAAAACTGAGATGTATTTGAAAACGTTTCCCAATCACACGGTGGACCATACTCTGGGTTTCCCATGCATGTTTTAGCTGAAGGAAGAATCCCTAAAACGTGGAGAGTTGGGACCCATGGAATGGGTACCATGCTGTATGACTTCAAAGGGTCTGCGTTTGCTCACCGAACCTCACCAATGCTATCAGCCCGAAGTGTCCAGCCTTATGTCTCACCCAGCTCTGTGTGTAGATGTGGGAAATCCAGGTTGCATCACAAGCCCTGAATGAATCATTTAAGAATTGCTCTCTATTTCACTGTCATTGTGTTTTGTTTTTGAAATTTATTTTGATAATGGGATTTATCGGATGTTCACTGCTGCGTTTAGGCCGCTGTACACACGCTTGATTTCCTTATGGAGACATATAAATCCATGGGTTTTAAGATTCTTACTTGTCAGGTATCTTCTCAGGCGTTGAATATGGGGTGTTGAGTCCATTTCGTTGAGCAAGGAGTAGGTCATGTCTATTATATATTTAGCTTATGGAAAGGTATCTGTGCTAATTTCAATCTCTGGTTTGATGTAGCACCCCAACTCACCTTTCCCCATATGCAAGCATAAGTTGGTTTTCGAAATTTGAGACCCTGTTCTGTTTTGTAATTCAGTTCATGTGTAGCCAAGTTTACATTCCGTGTATTAGTGATATCTTATGATATTTCTTTTTCTGTGTGACTTATTTCTCGTAAAATCATCGTACCTGAATCCACTCATTATGCCGCTATGGGCCTGATGACATAGATTTCATTGCTGAGTGATATTCCATTGTACGTGCGTACCACAACTTCTTTATCCATTTTTTGCTTTCTCGGATATTTACCTTGTACCGTAGACGAGGTTCTTGTAAACAGAGCCATCCCAAACTTTGGGCTGGCTGTGTGTTTTTGATTTTAATTTCCCTAAGCTATAGGACCATAAGTGGAAGTGCCATAGGCTGTGTTGCTTTGTTTCCTACGTGTTTCAGGAAGCACCATACACTTCTCCAGAGTGGCTGTTGGCAATTTACATCACGCCCATCAGCATAAAAAGGCTCCCTGTTCTCCATGACCTGTCCTGCCTTTCTGGATTTTACACGATTTTCAGATGGCCCTTTTGACCCATGGGCAGTGAGACTTCATTGTAGTGCAGATTTCCTGTACATGCCGGCTTGGTTGGCCAAAAAGGGCGTATGCGTTTTTTCCTAAATATATTCAGGAAAAAACGCATACGCCCTTTTTGGCCAAGTGCATCATTGTCGACATTCTGCCTCTTTTCCTATGCTTTAAGTGCAAATCCAGTCTACCCCCTGAAATCGTTTTCCTGAGATTCTGCCCCACTTTCAAGTCCTCTTCAAAGTCTTACTTCAATACATTTTTGGACGATAACTGTCATTCATAACTCTGCAGGTTTGTGAATTACAGTGCCCCTGAGCTCCTTTCCTCAACTCGCTTTCTTGTGAGCTGGCCGCAAAACCGCAGGATTGCTTCAGGCCCTAATCTGTTTAGGGCAGGGCAAGCTGAGCCTTTGGTTAATTTCTCTTGCTGGTGGGAAATGAGCGTTCCATTTGCCCGTGCAGACCCCTACAGCTAGTCTCACATTGGTCCTCCCTATTCCTGTTCAACTTGCGCAGAAATTGCAAACTGTGCCAAAGAGGAGGTTAAAGGCACTGACTCTCAAAGTGGGGAGAGTTTTATTAAAGTGTCTGGAATGGTGAACCCGAGTACCAGGGGACGAAAACTGAGATGCATTGGGAAACGTTTCCCAATCACACGGTGGACCATACTCTGGGTTTCCCATGCATGTTTTAGCTGAAGGAAGAATCCCTTAAACCTGGAGATTTGGGACCCATGGAATGGGTTCCATGCAGTATGACTTCAAAGGGTCTGCGTTTGCTCACCGAACCTCACCAATGCTATCAGCCCGAAGTGTCCAGCCTTATGTCTCACACAGCTCTGCGTGTAGATGTGGTAAATCCAGGTTGCATCACAAGCCTTGAATGAATTATTTAAGAATTATTCTCTATTTCACTGTCATTGTGTTTTGTTTTTAAAATTTATTTTTATAATGGGATTTATCAGATTTTCACTGCTGCGTTTAGGCCGCTGTACACACGCTTGATTTCCTTATGGAGACATATAAATCCATGGGTTTTAAGATTCTTACTTGTCAGGTGTCGTCCCAGGCGTTGAATATGGGGTGTTGAGTCCATTTCGTTGAGCAAGGAGTAGGTCTTTTCTATTATATATTTGGCTTATGGAACGGTATCTGTGCTAATTTCAATCTCTGGTTTTATGCAGCACCCCAACTCACCTTTCCCCATATGCAAGCATAAGTTGGTTTTCTAAATTTGAGACCCTGTTCTGTTTTGTAATTCAGTTCATGTGTAGGCAAGTTTACATTCCGTGTATTAGTGATATCTTATGATGTTTCATATACTGTGTGACTTATTTCTCATAGAATCATCGTACCTGAATCCACTCATTATGCCACTACAGGCCTGATGACGTAGATTTCATTGCTGGGTGATATTCCATTGTACGTACGTAGCACAACTTCTTTATCCATTTTTTGCTTTCTCGGATATTTAACTTGTACCATAGACAAGGTTCTTGTAAACAGAGCCGTCCCAAACTTTGGGGTGGCTGTGTGTTTTGGATTTTAATTTCCCTAAGCTATAGGACAATAAGTTGAAGTGCCATAGGCTGTGTTGCTTTGTTTCCTATGTGTTTCAGGAAACACCATACACTTCTCCAGAGTGGCTGTTGGCAATTTACATCCCGCCCATCAGCATAACAAGGCTCCCTGTTCTCCATGACCTGTCCTGCCTTTCTGGATTTTACACTTTTTTCAGATGGCTCTTTTGACCGGGGGGCAGAGAGACTTCATTGTAGTGCAGATTTCCATTACATGTCGACTTGGTTGGCCAAAAAGGGCGTATGCGTTTTTTCCTGAATATATTCAGGAAAAAACGCATACGCCCTTTTTGGCCAAGTGCATCATTGTCGACATTCTGCCTCTTTTCCTATGCTTTAAGTGCAATTCCAGTGTACCCCCTGAAATCGTTTTCCTTAAATTCTGCCCCGCTTTCAAGTCCTCTTCGAAGACTTACTTCAGTACATTTTTGGACGATAGCTGTCATTCATAACTCTGCAGGTTTGTGAATTACAGTGCCCCTGAGCTCCTTTCTTCAACTCGCTTTCTTGTGAGCTGGCCGCAAAACCGCAGGATTGCTTCAGGCCCTAATATGTTTCCGGCAGGGCATGCTGAGCATTTGGTTAATTCCTCTTCCTGGTGGTAAATGAGCATTCCATTTGCCCGTGCAGACACCTACAGCTAGTCTGTCATTGGTTCTCCCTTTGCCTGTTCATCTTGCGCAGAAATTGCAAACTTTGCCAAACAGGAGGTTAAAGGCACTGACTCTCCAAGTGGGGAGAGTGTTAGTAAAGCGTCTGGAATGGTGAACCCGAGTACCAGGGGACGAAAACTGAGATGCATTTGAAAACGTTTCCCAATCACACGGTGGACCATACTCTGGGTTTCCCATGCATGTTTTAGCTGAAGGAAGAATCCCTTAAACGTGGAGAGTTGGGACCCATGGAATGGGTACCATGCAGTATGACTTCAAAGGGTCTGCGTTTGCTCACCGAACCTCACCAATGCTATCAGCCCGAAGTGTCCAGCCTTATGTCTCACTCAGCTCTGGGTGTAGATGTGGTAAATCCAGGTTGCATCACAAGCCCTGAATGAATTATTTAAGAATTGCTCTCTATTTCACTGTCATTGTGTTTTGTTTTTGAAATTTATTTTGATAATGGGATTTATCGGATTTTCACTGCTGCATTTAGGCCGCTGTACACACGCTTGATTTCCTTATGGAGACATATAAATCCATGGGTTTTAAGATTCTTACTTGTCAGGTATCTTCCCACTCGTTGAGTCCGTTTCGTTGATAAAGGAATAGGTCTTGTCTATTATATATTTGGCTTATGGAACGGTATCTGTGCTAATTTCAATCTCTGGTTTGACGCAGCACCCCAACTCACCTTTCCCCATAAGCAAGCATAAGTTGGTTTTCTAAATTTGAGACCCTGTTCTGTTTTGTAATTCAATTCATGTGTAGCCAAGTTTACATTCTGTGTATTAGTGATATCTTATGATGTTTCTTTTTCTGTGTGACTTATTTCTCGTAGAATCATCGTACTTGGATCCACTCGTTATGCCGCTACGGGCCTGATGACGTAGATTTCATTGCTGAGTAATATTCCATTGTACGTGCGTACCACAACTTCTTTATCCATTTTTTGCTTTCTCGGATATTTAACT
This sequence comes from Delphinapterus leucas, assembly GCF_059928025.1. Lineage (NCBI taxonomy): Eukaryota > Metazoa > Chordata > Mammalia > Artiodactyla > Monodontidae > Delphinapterus > Delphinapterus leucas. Next base: position 193,696 of record NW_028322243.1, on the reverse strand, counting down.
TGTACCGTAGACGAGGTTGTTGTAAACAGAGCCGTCCCAAACTTTGGGGTGGCTGTGTGTTTTTGATTTTAATTTCCCTAACCTATAGGACCATAAGTGGAAGTGCCGTAGGCTGTGTTGCTTTGTTTCCTACGTGTTTCAGGAAACACCATACACTTCTCCAGAGTGGCTGTTGGCCATTTACATCCTACCCATCAGCATAACAAGGCTCCCTGTTTTCCATGACCTATCCTGCCTTTCTGGATTTTACACTTTTCTCAGATGGCCCTTTTGACCGGGGGGAATTAGACTTCATTGTAGTGCAGATTTCATTAACACGCCTGCTTGGTTGGCCAAAAAGGGCGTATGGGTTTTTTCCTCAGGAAAAAACGCATACGCCCTTTTTGGCCAAGTGCATCGTTGTCGACATTCTGCCTCTTTTCCTATTCTTTTAGTACAATTCCAGTCTACCCCCTGAAATCGTTTTCCTGAAATTCTGCCCCGCTTTCAGGTCCTCTTGGAAGACTTACTTCAATACATTTTTGGACGATAGCTGTCATTCATAACTCTGCAGGTTTGTGAATTACAGTGCCCCTGAGCTCATGTCTTCAACTCGCTTTCTTGTGAGCTGGCCGCAAAACCGCAGGATTGCTTCAGGCCAAAGTCTATTTCCGGCAGGGCACGCTGAGCCTTTGTTTAATTCCTCTTCCTGGTGGGAAATGAGCGTTCCTTTTGCCCGTGCAGGCACCTACAGCTAGTCTCTCATTGGTTCTCCCTATTCCTGTACATCTTGCGCAGAAATTGCAAACTGTGCCAAACAGGAGGTTAATGGCACTGACTCTCCAAGTGGGGAGAGTGTTAGTAAAGCGTCTGGAATGGTGAACCCGAGTACCAGGGGACGAAAATTGAGATGCATTTGAAAACGTTTACCGGTCACACAGTGCACTGTACTGTGGGTTTCCCATGCATGTTTTAGCTGAAGGAATAATCCCTTAAACGTGGAGAGTTGGGACCCATGGAATGGGTACCATGCAGTATGCCTGCAAAGGGTCTGCATTTGCTCACCGAACCTCACCAATGCTATCAGCCCGAAGTGTCCAGCCTTATGTCTCACCCAGCTCTGGGTGTAGATGTGGTAAATCCAGGTTGCATCACAAGCCCTGAATGAATTATTTAAGAATTGCTCTCTATTTCACTGTCATTGTGTTTTGTTTTTGAAATTTATTTTGATAATGGGATTTATCGGATTTTCACTGCTGCGATTAGTTCGCTGTACACACGCTGGATTTCCTTATGGAGACATATAAATCCATGGGTTTTAAGATTCTTACTTGTCAGGTATCTTGCCAGGCGTTGAATATGGGGTTTTGAGTCCATTTCGTTGAGCAAGGAGTAGGTCTTGTCTATTATATATTTGGCTTATGGAACGGTATCTGTGCTAATTTCAATCGCTGGTTTTATGCAGCACCCCAACTCACCTTTCCCCATAAGCAAGCATAAGTTGGATTTCTAAATTTGAGACCCTGTTCTGTTTTGTAATTCAGTTTATGTGTAGCCAAGTTTACATTCCGTGTATTACTGATATATTATGATGTTTCTTTTTCTGTGTGACTCATTTCTCGTAGAATCATCGTACCTGAATCCACTCATTATGCCGCTATGGGCCTGAAGACGTAGATTTCATTGCTGAGTGATATTCCATTGTACGTGCGTACCAGAACTTCTTTATCCATTTTTTCCTTTCTCGGATATTTAACTTGTACCATAGACAAGGTTCTTGTAAACAGAGCCATCCCAAACTTTGGGGTGGCTGTGTGTTTTTGATTTTAATTTCCCTAAGCTATAGGACCATAAGTGGAAGTGACATAGGCTGTGTTGCTTTGTTTCCTACGTGTTTCAGGATACACCATACATTTCTCCAGAGTGGCTGTTGGCAATTTACATCCCGCCCATCAGCATAACAAGGCTCCCTGTACTCCATGACCTGTCCTGTCTTTCTGGATTTTACTCTTTTTTCAGATGGCCCTTTTGACCGGGGGGCAGTGAGACTTCATTGTAGTGCAGATTTCCTTTACACGCTTGCTTGGTTGGCCAAAAAGTGCGTATGCATTTTTTCCTGAATATATTCAGGAAAAAACGCATACGCCCTTTGTGGCCAAGTGCATCATTGTCGACATTCTGCCTCTTTTCCTATGCTTTAAGTGCAATTCCAGTCTACCCCCTGAAATCGTATTCCTGAAATTCTGCCCCGCTTTCAAGTCCTCTTTGAAGACTTACTTCAGTACATTTTTGGACGATAGCTGTCATTCATAACTCTGCAGCTTTGTGAATTACAGTGCCCCTGAGCTCCTTTCTTCAACTCGTTTTCTTGTGAGCTGGCCGCAAAACCGCAGGATTGCTTCAGGCCCTAATCTGTTTCCGGCATGGCACGCTGAGCCTTTGGTTAATTCCTCTTCCTGGTGGGAAATGAGCGTTCAATTTGCCCGTGCAGACACCAACAGCTAGTCTCTCATTGGTTCTCCCTATGCCTGTTCATCTTGCGCAGAAAGTGCAAACTGTGCCAAACAGGAGGTTAAAGGCACTGACTCTACAAGTGGGGAGAGTGTTAGTAAAGCGTCTGGAATGGTGAACCCGAGTACCAGAGGACGAAAACTGAGAGGCATTTGAAAACGTTTCCCAATCACATGGTGGACCATACTGTGGGTTTCCCATGCATGTTTTAGCTCAAGGAAGAATCCCTTAAACCTGGAGAGTTGGGACCCTTGGAATGGGTACCATGCAGTATGACTTCAAGAGGTCTGCGTTTGCTCACCGAACCTCACCAATGCTTTCAGCCCGAAGGGTCCAGCCTTATGTCTCACCCAGCTCTGGGTGTAGATGTGGTAATTCCAGGTTGCATCACAATCCCTGTATGAATTATTTAAGAATTGCTCTCTATTTCACTGTCATTGTGTTTTGTTTTTGAAATTTATTTTGATAATGGGATTTATCGGATTTTCACTGCTGCATTTAGGCCGCTGTACACACGCTTGACTTCCTTATGGAGACATATAAATCCATGTATTTTAAGATCCTTACTTGTCAGGTATATTCCCAGGCGTTGCGTCCGTTTCGTTGAGCAAGGAGTAGGTCTTGTCTATTATATATTTGGCTTATGGAACGGTATCTGTGCTAATTTCAATCTCTGGTTTTATGCAGCACCCCAACTCACCTTTCCGCATAAGCAAGCATAAGTTGATTTTCTCAATTTGAGACCATTTTCTGTTTTGTAATTCAGTTCATGGGTAGCCAAGTTTACATTCCGTGTATTAGTCATATCTTATGATGTTTCTTTTTCTGTGTGACTTATTTCTCGTAGAATCATCGTACCTAAATCCACTCATTATGGCGCTTCGGGCCTGATGACGTAGATTTCATTGCTGAGTGATATTCCATTGTACGTGCGTATCACAACTTCTTTATCCATTTTTTGCTTTCTCGGATATTTAACTTGTACCATAGACGACGTTCTTGTAAACAGAGCCGTCCCAAATTTTGGGGTGGCTGTGTGTTTTTGATTTTAATTTCCCTAAGCTATAGGACCATAAGTGGAAGTGCCATAGGCTGTGTTGCTTTGTTTCCTACGTGTTTCAGGAAACACTATACACCTCTCCAGAGTGGCTGTTGGCAATTTATATCCCGCCCATCAGCATAACAAGGCTCCCTGTTCTCCATGACCTGTCCTGCCTTTCTGGATTTTACACGTTTTTCAGATGGCCCTTTTGACCGCTGGGCAGTGAGACTTCATTGTAGTGCAGATTTCTTTTACACGCCGGCCTGGTTGGCCAAAAAGGGCGTATGCGTTTTTTCCTGAATATATTCAGGAAAAAACGCATACGCCCTTTTTGGCCAAATGCATCATTGTCGACATTCTGCCTCTTTTCCTATGCTTTAAGTGCAATTCCAGTCTACCCCCTGAAATCGTTTTCCTGAAATTCTGCCCCCCTTTCAAGTCCTCTTCGAAGACTTACTTCAGTACATTTTTGGACGATAGCTGTCATTCATAACTCTGCAGGTTTGTGAATTACAGTGCCCCTGAGCTCCTTTCCTCAACACGCTTTCTTGTGATCTGGCCGCAAAACCGCAGGATTGCTTCAGGCCCTAATCTGTTTCCGGCAGGGCACGCTGAGCCTTTGGTTAATTCCTCTTCCTGGTGGGAAATGAGCGTTCCATTTGCCCGTGCAGACACCTACAGCTAGTCTCTCATTGGTTCTCCCTATTCCTGTTCATCTTGCGCAGAAATTGCAAACTAGGCCAAACAGGACGTTAAAGGCACTGACTCTCCAAGTGGGGAGAATGTTAGTAAAGCGTCTGGAATGGTGAACCCGAGTACCAGGGGACGAAAACTGAGATGCATTTGAAAACGTTTCCCAATCACACGGTGGACCATACTCTGGGTTTCCCATGCATGTTTTAGCTGAAAGAAGAATCCCTTAAACCTGGAGATTTAAGACCCTTGGAATGGGTACCATGCAGTATGACTTCAAAGGGTCTGCGTTTGCTCACCGAACCTCACCAATGCTATCAGCCCGAAGTGTCCAGCCTTATGTCTCACATAGCTCTGCGTGTAGATGTGGTAAATCCAGGTTGCATCACAAGCCCTGAGTGAATTATTTAAGAATTGCTCTCTATTTCACTGTCATTGTGTTTTGTTTTCAAAATTTATTTTGATAATGGGATTTATCGGATTTTCACTGCTGCGTTTAGTCCGATGTACACACGCTTGATTTCCATGTGGAGACATATCCATGGGTTTTAAGATTCTTACTTTTGAGGTATGTTCCCAGGCGTTGAATATGGTGTGTGGAGTACATTTCATTGAGCAATGAGTAGGTCTTGTCTATTATATATTTGGCTTATGGAACGGTATCTGTGCTAATTTCAATCTCTGGTTTGATGTAGCACCCCAACTCACCTTTCCCCATAAGCAAGCATAATTTGGTTTTCTAAATTTGAGATCCTGTTCTGTTTTGTAATTCAGTTCATGTGTAGCCATGTTTACATTCCGTGTATTAGTGATATCTTATGACGTTTCTTTTTCTGTGTGACTTATTTCTCGTAGAATCATCGTTCCTGAATCCACTCATTATGCCGCTATGGACCTGATGACGTAGATTTCATTGCTGAGTGATATTCCATTGTACGTGAGTACCACAACTTCTTTATCCGTTTTTTGCTTTCTCGGATAGTTAACTTATACCGTAGACAAGGTTCTTGTAAACAGAGCCGTCCCAAACTTTGGGGTGGCTGTGTGTTTTTGATTTTAATTTCCCTAAGCTATAGGACCATAAGTGGAAGTGACATAGTCTGTGTTGCTTTTTTTCCTACGTGTTTCAGGAAACACCATACACTTCTCCAGAGTGGCTGTTGGCAATTTACATCCCGCCCATCAGCATGACAAGGCTCCCTGTTCTCCATGACCTGTCGTGCCTTTCTGGAATTTACACATTTTTCAGATGGCCCTTTTGACCGGGGGGCAGTGAGACATCATTGTAGTGCACATTTCCTTTACACGGTTGCTTGGTTGGCCAAAAAGGGCGTATGCGTTTTTTCCTGAATATATTCAGGAAATAACGCATACGCCCTTTTTGGCCAAGTGCGTCATTGTCGACATTCTGCCTCTAATCTTATTCTTTAAGTGCAATTCCAGTCTACCCCCTGAAATCGTTTTCCTGAAATTCTGCCCCGATTTCAAGTCCTCTTCGAAGACCTACTTCAAAACATTTTTGGACGATAGCTGTCATTCATTACTCTGCAGGTTTGTGAATTACAGTGCCCCTGAGCTCCTGTCTTCAACTCGCTTTCTTGTGAGCTGGCCGCAAACCCGCAGGATTGCTTCAGGCCCTAATATAGTTCCGGCATGGCATGCTGAGCCTTTGGTTAATTCCTCTTCCTGGTGGGAAATGAGCGTTAAATTTGCATGTGCAGACACCTTCACATGAGTCGTCATGGTGCCCCTTTGCCCCGGTTATCTCTATGGAGGTTGGAGTTGGAGGGCCTCCTCACTCAAGATCAGTGTGCCCACGGAGCCAACCCTGCAACTTCAGGGCATGGTTGGGGGTTAGGATCACCACGAGGGTTCCTTTTCCCTTAGGAGGGAGGTGGCCTTTTGGGCTGCTGATTTCCAGGTTATCAGATACTGCCAGTATCTTGGCCAGATGTGGCGGTGGGCCAAGCCCCTTGGTGACCGTAGTTTATCCTACCTGGATCGCATTCTTGCATTGTTCCATTTCAAGTGGTCCCAGGTTTTGCACTAATACTCCAGTGGCGATTCACCGTTCACCAGGAATGTAAAGGTCAAAGGGTTTAGCTAAATTAGGGAGTTCCAGGGCAAGGGTCTGAATTGACTGCTCTTTCCATTCTTGAAAGGCCACTTCTGCATTCTATTCAAAAGGATCATCACCTTTTCCTTTCAGTGTTTCATATAGAGGCCGAGCTAGTAGACTGTAGTTAGGGATCCAGAAGCAGCAAACCCTGGCCTCCCCAGGAACCCCTAAGCTGTCTTCTAGTTTTAGAAATGGGTAAGGCTGTAAATTGTTTCTTCCCTTTCCTGGGATGGGCTTCTCCGACCTTCTGTGAGAATGAAGCCCAGGCAGGTCACCGTAGTCTGTGATATTTGAGCTTTTTCTTGGACAACTTGTATCCTTTATTGGCTTGGTAGTTCAGAGGTCTCCTTAGTAGGGCTGGCGATCAGAATGTCGTCTGCATATTGAAGGAGTGTTTCCTTTTCCAGAGGTAGAACTTTTAGGTCTTTAGCTGAGCTTTCCCCAAAGATGGTGTGGGAATTTTTGAACCCTTGGGGCAACACGGCCCGGAAGTATTGTTTTAGTTGTATGTTGAGTCCTGCCACTCACAAGCCAAAATTTCTTGTGACTCTGGGACCAATAGAATACAAAAGAAGGCATCATTGAAGACTAATACAGAATACCATGTCCTGGTGGTTGGTAGAATGACCAGCAGGGTGTAGGATTTAGGAACTACTGGAGGTATATCCTCGGTGGCTTCACTGACTGCCCTGACATCCTTTACCAGGACTCCAGCAGCCCATGGGGCTCTCGAGGTCAGGCCAATCCCAGGATATGGAGCTCACCTGGGCAGGTACCCCACCCCAGCCCACGGGGCTCTCGTGTTCAGGACCCTCCCAGGATATGGGGTTCCCTGGGCAGGTCCCCCTGCAGCCCATGGGGCTCTCGTGGTCAGGCCCCTCCCAGGATACAGAGCTACCCTTGCAGGTACCATGGCAGGGCTGGGAACACAGGAACCGTGCATATCGCCCTCATTGCAGAGCACTCCCATCTCACCTGTCACTCAGATCTGACACAGAGCACCTCAGAGCAGGACTTGAACTAACAAACAGCAGCTCCGACAGGTCTGTGACCCTGGGCATCACTCTGTGTGGCCTCCCTCCACCTGGTCTTCCAGAGACTTCCACTGCACCCGGGGCACCAGGCCTCTGTCTCCACCCACCAGCCACCCCTCCTCTCCCTGACTCCTGGGTTCCTCTCATTAGGAGAGGGTTTTCTTGAAGTTGTCTCCCACTCATGGGCCAGATAATATAATTAGAAAACAAGCCAGAGCTGCAGCCCCTTGTCTATCCTGACTCTCAGGAGCCCACACCTGTTCCTTGGACCTGGCCGATTCAGCAAGTTCCAGTTTCTGCAACTGTGAGCCCCTGAGGGGTGATTATTGGCTGGCCTGGGAAGCCTGACCGTGCCGGCCAGCCCTCCCCAGGTGTGCCTGGGTTCAGATCAATATAAACACCGCTCCAGGCAGCAAGAGCCCCTGCAGCTGTGCCTGACGCCATTTTCTCTGCCCTGTCAGCAGTCTTGGGGCTGGACTGGTGGGAGGGAGTGAGAGGCCACGGCTTTGTGGGTGGCCCAGTGTGAGTGGGGCTCTGCTGGACTTTCTGCAGCAGTTGCCAAGATGCCACCTGCTAAAGAAGAGGATGTGTCACCCATACCTGCCGCTGGAATTTCTCCCTGGGCAGAGGTGAGTGAGGAAGAAAGCAGTGGGGGCCGGGACAGCAGGGGTATCTCAGGCAGGGAAATGGAAAGCTTCCAGAAGAGCACCCAGGACCAGGACCATCCTGGCTGGCCTGCAGGCACCAAGTCGGCTGGCATGCTGTCGCTCATGTGGCTCCATGGCCCTTCCTCTAGGCTTTCAAGTCCTTGTACATATTCAGGTGTTTTACCTGGGAAGGGTGGGAACATTTCAGCAGCAGCTGGCCTGGGGCTCAGCCCACGTTTACTCACAGATGCCTCGGCACGGTCCCCCAGCTTTGCAATGAGGACGCTTGTTGCGTGGGGCCTGCTGGCTGAATGGGAGATGATTCCCCACCACTGGCCAACTTCAGAATTGTTTACAACTGGAGCAAGTGCCCTGATACGGTTTTCCTCTGTGTAGCTGGTGGGTTCTGTTTTTTTTTTCTTTTTTGGTTCAAGGTAGATTTTATTCCTCTTTTTTGTATTTACAGATATAAGCATGGAAATAATTTATTCATATAAATACATGTATGTGAAGGGAAGAATATTTTTTCTGTTTTACTTTTTGTAATTTGAATTTTATTTTATTTTTTTATACAGCAGGTTCTTTTTGGTTATCTATTTTATACATATAAATGTATACATGCCAATCCCAATCTCTCAACTCCTCCCACCACCACCCCCCAACAGCTTTCCCCCCTTGGTGTCCATACGTTTGTTGTCTACATCTGTTGCTCTATTTCTGCCTTGCAAAACGGTTCATCTGTACAATTTGTCTAGGTTCCACATATAGGCATTAATAGACAAGATTTCTTTTTCTCTTTCTGACTTACTTCACTCTGTATGACAGTCTCTAGATCCATCAACGTCTCTACAAATGACCCAATTTCATTCCTTTTTATGGCTTAGTAATATTCCATTTTATATATGTACCACTTCTTTATGCATTCGTCTGTCTGTGGGCATTTAGGTTGCTTCCATTACCTGGATATTGTAAATAGTGATGCAATGAACATTGCGGTGAATGTCTCTTTTTGATTTATGGTTTTGTCTGGGTATATGCCCAGTAGTGGGACTGCTGTATCATATGGTAATTCTATTCTTAGTTTTATAAGAAACTCCATAACTTTCTCCACAGTGACTGTATCAATTTCATTCCCAACAATAGCGGAAGAGGGTTCCTTATCTCCACACCCTTTCCAGCATTTGTTGTTTGTAGATTTTCTGATGATGCCCATTCTAACAGGTGTGAGGTGATACACCATGGATGAGTCTATTTCGTTGAGCAAAGAGTAGGTCTTGTCTATTACATATTTGGCTTATGGAACGGTATGTGTGCTAATTTCAATCTCTGGTTTTATACAGCACCGCAACTCAACTTTCCCCTTAAGCAAGCATAAGTTTTTATCTAAATGTGAGACTCTGTTCGGTTTTGGAATTCAGTTTATGTGTAGCCAAGTTTACACTCTCTCTATTAGTGATATCTTATGATAATTACCTTTCTCTGTGTGACATATTTCTCTTAGAATCATCATACTTAAATCCACTCAATTTGCTGCTACAGGCCTGATGACATTGATTTCATTGCTGAATGATATTCCATTGTACGTAAGTAGCACAACTCCTTTATCCATATTTTTCTTTCTGGGATATTTAATTTGTACTGGACTCAAGGTTCTTGTAAACACAGCAGCCCTAAATTTGGTGTTGGCTGTGTCTTGTTGATTTTAATTTTCCTAAGCTATAGGGCCAAAAGTGGAAGTGCCCTAGGGTCTGTAGCTTTGTTTTTCAGATGTTTCAGGATACACCATAAACATCTCCAGAGTGTCTGTTGGCAATTTACATCCCGCCCATCAGCATAACAAGGCTCCCTGTTCTCCGTGGCCTGTCCTGTGTTTCTGGTTTTTACACTTTTTTCAGATGGCCCTTTTGACGAATGGGAAATGAGACTTCATTGTAGTGCGGATTTCCATTGCTCGAGTGCTTGGTTGGCCAAAAAGGGCATATGTGTTTTTTCCTGAATATATTCAGGAAAAAATGTTTACGCACTTTTGTCCAAGTGCATCACTGTCAAAGATCTGCCGCTTTTCACATGCTTTAAACGCAATTCCAATCTACCTCCTGAAATATGATTCCTGCAATTCTGCCTCGTTTTGAAGTCCTCTTTGCAGACTTACTTCAGTATATTTTTGCCAATAGCTGTCATTTATAACTCTGCAGGTTTGTGAATTACAGTGCCTGTGATTTCCTTTCTTAACTCGTTTCCTTGAAAGCTGGCCACAGAACCGCAGGTTTGCTTTAGGCCATAATCAGGGTCTGGCACGGCACTCTGAGCCTTTGGTTAATTCCTCTTCCTGGTGGGAAATTAGAGTTAAATGTGCCCCTCCGGACACCTGCCTCACTCCCAGCCCCTTGGTGATGTGTGTCCTGTGGTTTGAGGCCACATGTGCTGGGTTCCTCACCTTTGGCTGATGTGGCCCCACTGGTGTGAGGACACTCCTGCCTGGTTCCCATCCCCTTGGTGATGTGGGCCATCCGCTGAGAGTCTGATCCTGGTTGGGTTCCTCACACTTCTGTGAGGTGGGCCCTCTTCTCTGACGTCACTCCTGCCTGGCTGGCACACCCCGCCTTGGCGAAGTCGGCCCTCTGGTGGGATTTGGTGCCTGCTGGGGGTTTCCTGCCCTCAGTAATGAGGGCCCTCTGGCGTCAGGCCCTAATTCCTGGGCTCCCAATATTTTCTGATATGCGCCCTGTGGTTCGAGTACACTCGTGCCAGGTTCCCAACCCCATGGGAATGTGGGCCTTCTGCTCTGAGGTCCCAACCGTGGGTTGCTCAGTTTCATGATGAGGGCCCTCTGCTGTGAGTTCTCTCCGGCCTGGATCCCATAGCCTCGCTGATCCTGGCCACCTGCTGGGAGGTTCCAACTGCGGGATTCCTCACCTTTTTTCTTCTATGGACCCTCTGTTTTGAGACTCCTCCTGCCTGCCTCACTCCCAGTCCCTTGGTGATGTGTGTCCTCTGGTGTGAGGCCACGTGTGCTGGGTCCCTCGCCTTTGGATGATGTGGCCACACTGGTGTGAGGACACTCCTGCCTGCTTCCTATCCCCTTGATGATGTGGGCCCTCTGGTGAGAGTCTGATCCTGGCTGGGTTCCTCACCCTTCTGTGAGGTGGGCCCTCTGCTGTGAGGTCACTCCTGCCTGGCTGGCACACCCCACCTGGGCAACATCGGCCCTCTTGTGGCACTTGGAGCCTGCTGGGAGCCTCCTCCCCTCGGTGATGGGGGCCCTCTAGCGTCAGGCCCTAACTGCTGGGTACCCACATTTTCTGATACGTGCTAAGTGGTGCGAGGACACTCCTGCGAGGTTCCCATCCCCATGGGCATGTGGGCCTTCTGCTCTAATGTCCCAACACCTGTGTTGTTCACCGTTTCATGATGTTGTCTCTCTGGTGTTAGTTCACTCAGGCCTAGATCCCATAGACTCTGTGCTCTGAGCCGACTGCTGGGAGGTTCCTACTGCTGGATTCCTTACCTTTTTTATTCTTTGGGTCCTGTGTTTTTATGCTCCTACTTCCTGACTCACTCCCAGCCCCTTTGTGATGTAGGTCCTCTGGTTTAAGGCCACATGTACAGGTTTCCTCACCTTTATTGATGTGGCCCCACTGGTGTGAGGACACTCCTGCCTGGTTCCCATCCCCTTGGTGATTGGGGCCCTCTTGTGAGAGTCTGATCCTGTCTGGATTCCTCACACTTCTGGGAGGTGGGCCCTCTGCTGTGAGGTCACTCCTGCCTGGCTGGCACACGTCACGTTGGCGATGTGGGCCCTCAGTTGGGAGTTGGTGCCTGCTGGGAGTCTCCTCCCCTCGGTAATGAGGGCCCTCTGGCGTCAGGCCCTAACTCATGGGCTCCCAAAATTTTCTGATGTGCGCCCTGTCGTGTGAGTACACTCCAGCCAGGGTCCCTTCTCTAGGGGATGTGAGCTTTCTGCTCTGTGGTCCCAACGGCTGGGTTGCTCACAGTGTCAGAATGTGGGCCCTCTGTTTTGAGTTCAGTCAGGCCTGGATCCCATAGCCTCACTGCTCCTGGCCGCCTGCTGGGAGGTTCCAACTGCGGGATTCCTCACCTTTTTTACGCAATGGGCCCTCTGTTTTGAGGCTCCTCCTGCCTGCCTCACTCCCAGCCCCTTGGTGATGTGTGTCCTGTAGTTTGAGGCCACGTGTGCTGGGTCCGCACATTTCGGGGATGTGGCCCCACTGGTGTGAGGACACTCCTGCCTGGTTTCCATTCCCTTGGTGATGTGGGCCCTCTGGTGAGAGTCTGATCCTCTTTGGGTTCCTCACACTTTTGTGTGGTTGGCCCTCTGCTCTGAGGTCACTCCTGCCTGGCTGGCACACCCCGCATTGGCGACGTCGGCCCTCTGGTAGCAGTTGGAGCTTGCTGGGAGCCTCCTCTCCTCAGTGATGAGGGCCCTCTGGCGTCCGGCCCTAACTGCTGGGCTCCCCACATTTTCTGTTGTGTGCCCACTGGTGCGATGACACTCCTGCTTGGTTCCCTTCCCCATGGGGATGTGGGCCTTGTGCTCTGAGGTCACAACGGCTGGGTTGCTTACAGTATCACGATGAGGGCCCTCTGTTGTGAGTTCATCACTGCCTGGATCCCATAGCCTCGGTGCTCTGGGCCGCCTGCTGGGATGTTCCAACTGCTGGATTCCTCACCTTTTTATACAATGGGCCATGTGTTTTGAGGTTAATCCTGCCTGCCTCGCTCTGAGACCCATGGTGATGTGGGTCTTCTGGTTTGAGGCCACATGTGCTGGGTACCTCAACTTTCGATGATGTGGCCCCACGGGTGTGAGGACACTCGTGCCTGATTCCCAGCCCCTTGCTTATGTGGGCACTCTGGTGAGAGTCTGATCATGACTGGGTTCCTTACCCTTCTGTGAGGTGGGCCCTCTGATGTGAGGTCACTCCTGCCTGGATGGCTCACGTCGCCTTGGCGACGTAGGCCCTCTGTTGGCCACTGAAGCATGCTGGGAGCCTCCTACCCTCTTTAATGAGGGCCCTGGAAGAAACGCATATGCCCTTTTTGACCAAGTGCATCATTGTCGAAGTTCTGCCTCTTCTCCTATACTTTCAGAGGACTTCCCGTCTACCTCCTGAAATCGTATTCCTGGAATTCTGCCCCGCGTTCAAGTCCTCTTTGCAGCCTTACTTCAATATATTTTTGGACGATAGCTGTCATTTATAACTCTGCAGGTTTGTGAATTACAGTGCCCCTGAGCTCCATTCTTCAACTCGCTTTCTTGTGAGCTGGCCGAAAACTGCAGGATTGCTTCAGGCCCTAATCTGGTTCCGGCACGGCATGTTGAGCCTTTGGCTAATTCCTCTTCCTGATGGGAAATGAGCGTTAAATTTGCTCGTGCAGACACCTACAGCTAATCTCTCATTGGTTCTCCCTATTCCTGTTCATCTTGCTCAGAAATTGCAAACTGTGCCAAACAGGGGGTTAAAGGCACTGACTCTCCAATTGGGGAAAGAGTTAGTAAAGCGTCTTGAATGGTAAAACCGAATATGAGGGGAAGAAAACTGAGATGCATTTAAAAAGGTTTCCCGGTCACACGGTGGACCATATTCTGGGTTTCCCATGCGTGTTTTACCTGAAGGAAGAATCCCTTAAACCTGGAGAGGTGGGACCCATGCAATGTGTACCATGCAGTATGACTTCAAATGGTCTGCATTTTCTCACCGAACCTCACCAATGCTATCAGCCCAAAGTGTCGAACCTTATGTCTCACTCAGCTCTAGGTGTAGATGTGGTAAATCCAGGTTGCATCACAAGCCCTGAATGAATTATTTAAGAATTGCTCTCTATTTCACTGTCATTGTGTTTGTTTTTGTAGTTTATTTTGATAATGGGATTTATCGGATTTTCTCTGCTGCCTTCATGCAGCTGTACACACACTTGATTCTCTTACGGAGACATATAAATCCATGGGTTTGAAGATTCTTACTAGTCATGTGTAATCCTAGGAGTTCAATATGGTGTGTTTAGTCCATTTCATTGAGCAACGTGTAAGTCTTGACTATTACATATTTGGCTTATGGAAAGGTATGTGTGCTAATTTCTATCTCTGGTTTTATGCAGCACCCCACCTCACCTTTCCCCATAAGCAAGCATAAGTTGGTGTTCTAAATTTGAGACCCTGTTCTGTTTTGTAATTCAGTTCATGTGTAGCCAAGTTTACATTCCGTGTATTAGTGATATCTTATGATGTTTCATTTTCTGTGTGACTTATTTCACTTAGAATCATCGTACCTGGATCCACTCAATATGCCGCGACGGGCCTGATGACATAGATTTCATTGGTGAGTGATATTCCATTGTACGTGCGTACCACAACTTCTTTAACCATTTTTCACATTCTGGGATATTTAACTTGTACCGTAGACGACGTTCTTGTAAACAGAGCCGTCCCAAACTTTGGGGTGGCTGTGTGTTTTTGATTTTAATTTCCCTAAGCTATAGGACCATAAGTGGAAGTGCCATAGGCTGTGTTGCTTTGTTTCCTATGTGTTTCAGGAAACACCATACACTTCTCCAGAGTGGCTGTTGGCAATTTACATCCCGCCCATCAGCATAACAAGTCTCCCTGTTCTCCATGACCTGTCCTGCCTTTCTGGATTTTACACTTTTTTCAGATGGCCCTTTTGACCGGGGGGCAGTGAGACTTCAATGTAGTGCAAATTTCCTTTACACGCCTGCTTGGATGGCCAAAAAGTGCGTATGCGTTTTTTCCTGAATATATTCAGGAAAAAACGCATACGCCCTTTTTGGCCAAGTGCATCATTGTCGACATTCTGCCTATTTTCCTATGCTTTAAGTTCAATTCCAGTCTACCCCTGAAATCGTTTTCCTGAAATTCTGCCCCGCTTTCAAGTCCTCTTCGAAGACTTACTTCAATACATTTTTGGACGATAGCTGTTATTCATAACTCTGCAGGTTTGTGAATTACAGTGCCCCTGAGCTCCTTTCCTCAACTAGCTTTCTTGTGAGCTGGCCGGAAAACCGCAGGATTGCTTCAGGCCCTAATCTGTTTCCGGCAGGGCACGCTGAGCCTTTGGTTAATTCCTCTTCCTGGTGGGAAATGAGCGTTCCATTTGCCCGTGCAGACACCTACAGCTAGTCTCTCATTGGTTCTCCCTATTCCAATTCATCTTGCGCAGAAATTGCAAACTGTGCCAAACAGGAGGTTAAAGGCACTGACTCTCCAAGTGGGGAGAATGTTAGTAAAGCGTCTGGAATGGTGAACCCTAGTACCAGGGTTCGAAAATTGAGATGCATTTGAAAACGTTTCCCAATCACACGGTTGACCATACTCTGGGTTTCCCATGCATGTTTTAGCTGAAGGAAGAATCCCTTAAACCTGGAGAGTTGGGACCCATGGATGGGTACCATGCAGTAAAACTTTAAAAGGTCTGCGTTTGCTCACCGAACCTCACGAATGCTTTCAGCCCGAAGTATCCAGCCTTATGTCTCACCCAGCTCTGCGTGTAGATGTGGTAAATCCAGGTTGTATCACAATCCCTGAATGAATTATTTAAGAATTGCTCTCTATTTCTCTATCATTGTGTTTTGTTTTTGAAATTTATTTTGATAATGGGATTTATCGGATTTTCACTGCTGCGTTTAGGCCGCTGTACACACGCTTGATTTCCTTATGGAGACATATAAATCCATGGGTTTTAAGATTCTTACTTGTCAGGTATCTTGCCAGGCGTTGAATATGGGGTGTTGAGTCCATTTCGTTGAGCAACGAGTAGGGCTTGTCTATAATATATTTGGCTTATGGAACGGTATCTGTGCTAATTTCAATCTCTGGTTTTATGCAGCACCCCAACTCACCTTTCCCCATAAGCAAGCATAAGTTGGTTTTCTAAATTTGAGACCCTGTTCTGTTTTGTAATTCAGTTCATGTGTATCCAACTTTACATCCCGTCTATTAGTGATATCTTATGATGTTTCCTTTTCTGTGTGACTTATTTCTCGTAGAAGCATCGTACCTGAATCCACTCATTATGCCGCTACGGGCCTGATGACGTAGATTTCATTGCTGAGTGATATTCCATTGTACGTGCGTACCACAAGTTCTTTATCCATTTTTTACTTTCTGGGATATTTTACTTGTACCGTAGACGAGGTTCTTGTAAACAGAGCCATCCCAAACTTTGGGGTGGCTGTGTGTTTTTGATTTTAATTTCCCTAAGCTATAGGACCATAAGTCGAAGTGACATAGGCTGTGTTGCTTTGTTTCCTACGTGTTTCAGGATACACCATACATTTCTCCAGAGTGGCTGTTGGCACTTTACATCCCACCCATCAGCACAAGAAGGCTCCCTGTTCTCCAAGACCTGTCCTGCCTTTCTGGATTTTACACTTTTTTCAGATGGCCCTTTTGACCGGGGGGCAGTGAGACTTCATTGTAGTGCAGATTTCCTTTACACGCTTGATTGGTTGGCCAAAAAGGGCGTATGCGTTTTTTCCTGAATATATTCATCAAAAAACGCATACGCCCTTTTTGGCCAAGTGCATCATTGTCGACATTCTGCCTCTTTTCCTATGCTTTAAGTGCAATTCCAGTCTACCCCCTGAAATCGTTTTCCTGAAATTCTGCCCCGCTTTCAAGTCCTCTTCGAAGACTTACTTCTGTACATTTTTGGACGATAGCTGTCATTCATAACTCTGCAGGTTTGTGAATTACAGTGCCCCTGAGCTCCTTTCTTCAACTCCTTTTCTTGTGAGCTGGCCGCAAAACCGCAGGATTGCTTCAGGCCCTAATATGTTTCCGGCCGGGCACGCTGAGCCTTTGGTTAATTCCTCTTCCTGGTGGGAAATGATCGTTCAATTTGCCCGTGCAGACACCAACAGCTAGTCTCTCATTGGTTCTCCCTATGCCTGTTCATCTTGTGCAGAAATTGCAAACTGTGCCAAACAGGAGGTTAAAGGCACTGACTCTCCAAGTGGGGAGAGTGTTAGTAAAGCGTCTGGAATGGTGAACCCGAGTACCAGGGGACAAAAACTGAGATGCATTTGAAAACGTTTCCCAATCACACGGCGGACGATAGTCTGGGATTCCCATGCATGTTTTAGCTGAAGGAAGAATCCCTTAAACCTGGAGAGTTGGGACCCATGGAATGGGTACCATGCAGTATGACTTCAAAGGGTCTGCGTTTGCTCACCGAACCTCACCAATGCTATCAGCCCAAAGTGTCCAGCCTTATGTCTCACCCAGCTCTGGGTGTAGATGTGGTAAATCCAGGTTGCATCACAAGCCCTGAATGAATTATTTAAGAATTGCTCTCTATTTCACTGTCATTGTGTTTTGTTTTTGAAATTTATTTTGATAATGGGATTTATCGGATTTTCACTGCTGCGTTTAGGCCGCTGTACACACGCTTGATTTCCTTATGGAGACATATAAATCCATGGGTTTTAAGATTCTTACTTGTCAGGTATCTTGCCAGGCGTTGAATATGGGGTGTTGAGTCCATTTCGTTGAGCAAGGTGTAGGGCTTGTCTATTATATATTTGGCTTATGGAACGGTATCTGTGCTAATTTCAATCTCTGGTTTTATGCAGCACCCCAACTCACCTTTCCCCATAAGCAAGCATAAGTTGGTTTTCTAAATTTGAGACCCTGTTCTGTTTTGTAATTCAGTTCATGTGTATCCAACTTTACATTCCGTGTATTAGTGATATCTTATGATGTTTCTTTTTCTGTGTGACTTATTTCTCATAGAATCATCGTACCTGAATCCACTCATTATGCCGCTACGGGCCTGATGACGTAGATTTCATTGCTGAGTGATATTCCATTGTACGTGCGTACCACAACTTCTTTATCCATTTTTTGCTTTCTGGGATATTTTACTTGTACCGTAGACGAGGTTCTTGTAAACATAGCCGTCCCAAACACTGGGGTGGCTGTGTGTTTTTGATTTTAATTTCCCTAAGCTATAGGACCATAAGTGGAAGTGCCATAGGCTGTGTTGCTTTGTTTCCTACGTGTTTCTGGAAACACCATACATTTCTACAGAGTGGTTGTTGGCAATTTACATCCCGCCCATCAGCATGACAAGGCTCCCTGTTCTCCATAACCTGTCCTGACTTTCTGGATTTTACATTTTTTTCAGATAGCCCTTTTGACCGGGGGGCAGTGAGACTTCACTGTAGTGCAGATTTCCTTTACACGCTTGCTTGGTTGGCCAAAAAGTGCGTATGCGTTTTTTCCTGAATATATTCAGGAAAAAACGCATACGCCCTTTTTGGCCAAGTGCATCATTGTCGACATTCTCCCTCTTTTCCTATGTTTTTAGTACAATTCCTGTCTACCCCCTGAAATCGTTTTCCTGAAATTCTGCCCCGCTTTCAAGTCCTCTTCGAAGACTTACTTCAATACATTTTCGGACAATAGCTGTCATTCATAACTCTGCAGGTTTGTGAATTACAGTGCCCCTGAGCTCATTTCTTCAACCCGCTTTCTTGTGAGCTGGCCGCAAAACCGCAGGATTGCTTCAGGCCCTAATCTGTTTCCGGCAGGGCACGCTGAGCCTTTGGTTAATTCCTCTTCCTGGTGGGAAATGAGCGTTCCATTTGCCCGTGCAGACACCTACAGCTAGTCTCTCATTGCTTCTCCCTATTCCTGTTCATCTTGCGCAGAAATTGCAAACTGTGCCCAACAGGAGGTTAATGGCACTGACTCTCCAAGTGGGGACAGTGTTAGTAAAGCGTTCAAATGTTGAACCCGAGTACCAGGGGACGAAAACTGACATGCATTTGAAAACGTTTCCCAATCACATGGTGGACCATACTCTGGGTTTCCCATGCATGTTTTAGCTAAAGGAAAAATCCCTTAAACCCGGAGAGTTGGGACCCATGGAATGGGTTCCATGCAGTGTGACTTCAAAGGGTCTGCGTTTGCTCACCGAACCTCACCAATGCTATCAGCCCGAAGTGTCCAGCCTTATGTCTCATCCAGCTCTGGGTGTAGATGTGGTAAATCCAGGTTGCATCACAAGACCTGAATGAATTATTTAAGAATTGCTCTCTATTTCACTGTCATTGTGTTTTGTTTTTGAAATTCATTTTGATAATGGGATTTATCGGATTTTCACTGCTGCTTTTAGACCACTGTACACACGCTTGATTTCCTTATGGAGACATATAAATCCATGGGTTTTAAGATTCTTACTTGTCAGGTATCTTCCCAGGCGTTGAATATAGGGTGTTGAGTCCATTTCGTTGAGCAAGGAGTAGGTTTTGTCTATTATATATTTGGCTTATGGAACGGTATCTGTGCTAATTTCAATCTCTGGTTTTATGCAGCATCCCAACTGACCTTTCCCCATAAGCAAGCATAAGTTGGTTTGCTAAATTTGAGACCCTGTTCTGTTTTGTAGTTCAGTTCATGGGTAGCCAAGTTTACATTCCGTGTATTAG
The DNA here is from genome assembly GCF_059928025.1 of Delphinapterus leucas. Taxonomy (NCBI): domain Eukaryota; kingdom Metazoa; phylum Chordata; class Mammalia; order Artiodactyla; family Monodontidae; genus Delphinapterus; species Delphinapterus leucas. The sequence goes on along the minus strand of NW_028322243.1, from coordinate 174,199 downwards.
TGATAACTTATGATGTTTCTTTTTCTGTCTGACTTATTTCTCATAGAATCATCGTACATGAATCCACTCATTATGCCGCTACGGTCCTGATGACGTAGATTTCATTGCTGAGTGATATTCCATTGTATGTGCGTAAAACAACTTCTTTATCCATTTTATGCTTTCTCGGATATTTAACTTCTACCGTAGATGAGGTTCTTGTAAACAGAGCCATCCCAAACTTTGGGGTGGCTGTGTGTTTTTGATTTTAATTTCCCTAAGCTATAGGACCATAAGTGGAAGTGACATAGGCTGTGTTGCTTTGTTTCCTACGAGTTTCAGGATACACCATACATTTCTCCAGAGTGGCTGTTGGCACTTTACATCCCACCCATCAGCACAAGAAGGCTCCCTGTTCTCCAAGACCTGTCCTGCCTTTCTGGATTTTACACTTTTTTCAGATGGCCCTTTTGACCGGGAGGCAGTGAGACTTCATTGTAGTGCAGATTTCCTTTACACGCTTGATTGGTTGGCCAAAAAGGGCGTATGCGTTTTTTCCTGAATATATTCATCAAAAAACGCATACGCCCTTTTTGGCCAAGTGCATCATTGTCGACATTCTGCCTCTTTTCCTATGCTTTAAGTGCAATTCCAGTCTACCCCCTGAAATCGTTTTCCTGAAATTCTGCCCCGCTTTCAAGTCCTCTTCGAAGACTTACTTCAGTACATTTTTGGACGATAGCTGTCATTCATAACTCTGCAGGTTTGTGAATTACAGTGCCCCTGAGCTCCTTTCTTCAACTCGCTTTCTTGTGAGCTGGCCGCAAAACCGCAAGATTGCTTCAGGCCCTAATCTGTTTCCGGCAGGGCACGCTGAGCTTTTGGTTAATTCCTCTTCCTGGTGGGAAATGAGCGTTCCATTTGCCCGTGCAGACACCTACAGCTAGTCTCTCATTGCTTCTCCCTATGCCCGTTCATCTTGCGCAGAAATTGCCAAGTGTGCCAAACAGGAGTTTAAATGCACTGACTCTCCAAGTGGGGAGAGTGTTAGTAAAGCGTCTGGAATGGTGAACCCGAGTACCAGGGGACGAAAACTGAGATGCATTTGAAAACGTTTCCCAGTCACACGGTGGACCACACTATGGGTTTCCCATGCATGTTTTAGCTGAAGGAAGAATCCCTTAAACCTGGAAATTTGGGACGCATGGAATGGGTACCATGCAGTATGACTTCAAAGGGTCTGCGTTTGCTCACCGAACCTCACCAATGCTATCAGCCCGAAGTGTCCAGCCTTATGTCTCACCCAGCTCTGGGTGTAGATGTGGGAAATCCACGTTGCATCACAAGCCCTGAATGAATTATTTAAGAATTGCTCTCTATTTCACTGTCATTTTGTTTTGTTTTTGAAATTTATTTTGATAATGGGATTTATCGGTTGTTCACTGCTGCGTTTAGGCCGCTGTACACACGCTTGATTTCCTTATGGAGACATATAAATCCATGGGTTTTAAGATTCTTACTTGTCAGGTATCTTGCCAGGCGTTGAATATGGGGTGTTGAGTCCATTTCTTTCAGCAAGGAGTAGGTCTTGTCTATTATATATTTGGCTTATGAAACGGTATCTGTGCTAATTTCAATCTCTGGTTTTATGCAGCACCCCAACTCACCTTTCCCCATAAGCAAGCATAAGTTGGTTTTCTAAATTTGAGACCCTGTTCTGTTTTGTAATTCAGTTCATGTGTAGTCAAGTTTACATTCCGTGTATTAGTGATATCTTATGATGTTTCTTTTTCTGTGTGACTTATTTCTCGTAGAATCATCGTACATGAATCCACTCATTATGCCGCTACGGGACTGATGACGTAGATTTCATTGCTGAGTGATATTCCATTGTACGTGCGTACCACAACATCTTTATCCCTTTTTTACTTTCTGGGATATTTTACTTGTACCGTAGACGAGGTTCTTGTAAACAGAGCCGTCCCAAACTCTGGGGTGGCTGTGTGTTTTTGATTTTAATTTCCCTAAGCTATAGGACCATAAGTGGAAGTGCCATAGGCTGTGTTGCTTTGTTTCCTTCGTGTTTCTGGAAACACCATACACTTCTCCAGAGTGGTTGTTGGCAATTTACATCCCGCCCATCAGGATGACAAGGCTCCCTGTTCTCCATGACCTGTCCTGCCTTTCTGGATTTTACACTTTTTTCAGATGGCCCTTTTGACCGGGGGGGCAGTGAGACTTCCTTGTAGTGCAGAGTTCCTTTACACGCTTGCTTGGTTGGCCAAAAAGGGCGTATGCGTTTTTTCCTGAATATATTCAGGAAAAAACGCATACGCCCTTTCTGGCCAAGTGCATCGTTGTCGACATTCTGCCACTTTTCCTATGCTTTTAGTACAATTCCAGTCTACCCCCTGAAATCGTTTTCCTGAAATTCTGCCCCACTTACAAGTCCTCTTCGAAGACTTACTTCAATACATTTTTGGACGATAGCTGTCATTCATAACTCTGCAGGTTTGTGAATTACAGTGCCCCTGAGCTCATGTCTTCAACTCGCTTTCTTGTGAGCTGGCCGCAAAACCGCAGGATTGCTTCAGGCCATAATCTCTTTCCGGCAGGGCCTGCTGAGCCTTTGTTTAATTCCTCTTCCTGGTCGGAAATGAGTGTTCCTTTTGCCCGTGCAGGCACCTACAGCTAGTCTCTCATTGGTTCTCCCTATTCCTGTACATCTTGCGCAGAAATTGCACACTGTGCCAAACAGGAGGTTAATGGCACTGACTCTCCAAGTGGGGAGAGTGTTAGTAAAGCGTCTGGAATGGTGAACCCGAGTACCAGGGGACGATAACTGAGATGCATTTGAAAACGTTTCCCAATCACACGGCGGACGATAGTCTGGGTTTCCCATTCATGTTTTAGCTGAAGGAAGAATTCCTTAAACCTGGAGAGTTGGGACCCATGGAATGGGTACCATGCAGTATGACTTCAAAGGGTCTGCGTTTGCTCACCGAACCTCACCAATTCTGTCAGCCCGAAGTGTCCAGCCTTATGTCTCACCCAGCTCTGGGTGTAGATGTGGTAAATCCAGGTTGCATCACAAACCCTGAATGAATTATTTAAGAATTGCTCTCTATTTCACTGTCATTTTGTTTTGTTTATGAAATTTATTTTGATAATGGGATTTATCGGATTTTCACTGCTGCGTTTAGGCCGCTGTACACACGCTTGATTTCCTTATGGAGACATATAAATCCATGGGTTTTAAGATTCTTACTTGTCAGGTATCTAGCCAGGCGTTGAATATGGGGTGTTGAGTCCATTTCGTTGAGCAAGGAGTAGGGCTTGTCTATTATATATTTGGCTTATGGAACGGTATCTGTGCTAATTTCAATCTCTGGTTTTATGCAGCACCCCAACTCACCTTTCCCCATAAGCAAGCATAAGTTGGTTTTCTAAATTTGAGACCCTGTTCTGTTTTGTAATTCAGTTTATGTGTAGCCAAGTTTACATTCCGTGTATTACTGATATATTATGATGATTCTTTTTCTGTGTGACTTATTTCTCGTAGAATCATCGTACCTGAATCCACTCATTATGCCGCTATGGGCCTGAAGACGTAGATTTCATTGCTGAGTGATATTCCATTGTACCTGCGTACCAGAACTTCTTTATCCATTTTTTCCTTTCTCGGATATTTAACTTGTACCGTAGACAAGGTTCTTGTAAACAGAGCCATCCCAAACTTTGGGGTGGCTGTGTGTTTTTGATTTTAATTTCCCTAAGCTATAGGACCATAAGTGGAAGAGACATAGGCTGTGTTGCTTTGTTTCCTACGTGTTTCAGGATACACCATACATTTCTCCAGAGTGGCTGTTGGCAATTTACATCCCGCCCATCAGCATAACAAGGCTCCCTGTTCTCCATGTCCTGTCCTGTCTTTCTGGATTTTACACTTTTTTCAGATGGCCCTTTTGACCGGGGGGCAGTGAGACTTCATTGTAGTGCAGATTTCCTTTACACGCTTGCTTGGTTGGCCAAAAAGGGCGTATGCGTTTTTTCCTGAATATATTCAGGAAAAAACGCATACGCCCTTTTTGGCCAAGTGCATCATTGTTGACATTCTGCCTCTTTTCCTACGCTTTAAGTGCAATTCCAGTCTACCCCCTGAAATCGTTTTCCTGAAATTCTGCCCCGCTTTCAAGTCCTCTTTGAAGACTTACTTCAGTACATTTTTGGACGATAGCTGTCATTCATAACTCTGCAGTTTTGTGAATTACAGTGCCCCTGAGCTCCTTTCTTCAACTCGCTTTCTTGTGAGCTGGCCGCAAAACCGCAGGATTGCTTCCGGCCCTAATCTCTTTCCAGCAGGGCACGCTGAGCCTTTGGTTAATTCCTCTTCCTGGTGGGAAATGAGCGTTCCATTTGCCCGTGCAAACACCAACAGCTAGTCTCTCATTGGTTCTCCCTATGCCTGTTCATCTTGCGCAGAAATTGCAAACTGTGCCAAACAGGAGGTTAAAGGCACTGACTCTCCAAGTGGGGAGAGTGTTAGTAAAGCGTCTGGAATGGTGAACCCGAGTACCAGGGGACGAAAACTAAGATGCATTTGAAAACGTTTCCCAATCACACGGCGGACGATAGTCTGGGTTTCCCATTCATGTTTTAGCTGAAGGAAGAATCCCTTAAACCTGGAGAGTTGGGACCCATGGAATGGGTACCATGGAGTATGACTTCAAAGGGTCTGCGTTTGCTCACCGAACCTCACCAATGCTATCAGCCCGAAGGGTCCAGCCTTATGTCTCACCCAGCTCTGGGTGTAGATGTGGTAAATCCAGGTTGCATCACAAGCCCTGAATGAATTATTTAAGAATTGCTCTCTATTTCACTGTCATTGTGTTTTGTTTTTGAAATTTATTTTGATAATGGGATTTATCGGATTTTCACTGCTGCGTTTAGGCCGCTGTACACACGCTTGATTTCCTTATGGAGACATATAAATCCATGGGTTTTAAGATTCTTACTTGTCAGGTATCTTGCCAGGCGTTGAATATGGGGTGTTGAGTCCATTTCGTTGAGCAAGGAGTAGGGCTTGTCTATTATATATTTGGCTTATGGAACGGTATCTATGCTAATTTCAATCTCTGGTTTTATGCAGCACCCCAACTCACCTTTCCCCATAAGCAAGCATAAGTTGGTTTTCTAAATTTGAGACCCTGTTCTGTTTTGTATTTCAGTTCATGTGTAGCCAACTTTACATTCCGTGTATTAGTGATATCTTATGATGTTTCTTTTTCTGTGTGACTTATTTCTCGTAGAATCATCGTACCTGAATCCACTCATTATGCCGCTACGGGCCTGATGACGTAGATTTCTTTGCTGAGTGATATTCCATTGTACGTGCGTACCACAACTTCTTTATCCATTTTTTGCTTTCTGGGATATTTTACTTGTACCGTAGACGAGGTTCTTGTAAACAGAGCCGTCCCAAACTCTGGGGTGGCTGTGTGTTTTTGAATTTAATTTCCCTAAGCTATAGGACCATAAGTGGAAGTGCCATAGGCTGTGTTGCTTTGTTTCCTATGTGTTTCTGGAAAAACCATACACTTCTCCAGACTCGTTTTTGGCAATTTACATCCCGCCCATCAGCATGACAAGGCTCCCTGTTCTCCATGACCTGTCCTGCCTTTCTGGATTTTACACTTTTTTCAGATGGCCCTTTTGACCGGGGGGCCGTGAGACTTCATTGTAGTGCAGATTTCCTTTACACGCTTGCTTGGTTGGCCAAAAAGTGCGTATGCGTTTTTTCCTGAATATATACAGGAAAAAACGCATACGCCCTTTTTGGCCAAGTGCATCATTGTTGACATTCTGCCTCTTTTCCTACGCTTTAAGTGCAATTCCAGTCTACCCCCTGAAATCGTTTTCCTGAAATTCTGCCCCGCTTTCAAGTCCTCTTTGAAGACTTACTTCAGTACATTTTTGGACGATAGCTGTCATTCATAACTCTGCAGGTTTGTGAATTACAGTGCCCCTGAGCTCATTTCTTCAACTCCTTTTCTTGTGAGCTGGCCGCAAAACCGCAGGATTGCTTCAGGCCCTAATATGTTTCCGGCCGGGCACGCTGAGCCTTTGGTTAATTCCTCTTCCTGGTGGGAAATGAGCGTTCAATTTGCCCGTGCAGACACCAACAGCTAGTCTCTCATTGCTTTTCCCTATTCCTGTTCATCTTGCGCAGAAATTGCAAACTGTGCCAAACAGGAGGTTAATGGCACTGACTCTCCAAGTGGGGAGAGTGTTAGTAAAGCGTTCAAATGTTGAACCCGAGTACCAGGGGACGAAAACTGAGATGCATTTTAAAACGTTTCCCAATCACATGTTGGACCATACTCTGGGTTTCCCATGCATGTTTTAGCTGAAGGAAGAATCCCTTAAACCTGGAGAGTTGGGACCCATGGAATGGGTACCATGCAGTATGACTTCAAAGGGTCTGCGTTTGCTCAACGAACCTCACCAATGCTATCAGCCCGAAGTGTCCAGCCTTATGTCTCATCCAGCTCTGGGTGTAGATGTGGTAAATCCAGGTTGCATCACAAGCCCTGAATGAATTATTTAAGAATTGCTCTCTATTTCACTGTTATTGTGTTTTGTTTTTGAAATTCATTTTGATAATGGGATTTATCGGATTTTCACTGCTGCTTTTAGGCCACTGTACACACGCTTGATTTCCTTATGGAGACATATAAATCCATGGGTTTTAAGATTCTTACTTGTCAGGTATCTTCCCAGGCGTTGAATATAGGGTGTTGAGTCCATTTCGTTGAGCAAGGAGTAGGTTTTGTCTATAATATATTTGGCTTATGGAACGGTATCTGTGCTAATTTCAATCTCTGGTTTTATGCAGCATCCCAACTGACCTTTCCCCATAAGCAAGCATAAGTTGGTTTGCTAAATTTGAGACCCTGTTCTGTTTTGTAATTCAGTTCATGGGTAGCCAAGTTTACATTCCGTGTATTAGTGATAACTTATGATGTTTCTTTTTCTGTCTGACTTATTTCTCATAGAATCATCGTACCTGAATCCACTCATTATGCCGCTACGGTCCTGATGACGTAGATTTCATTGCTGAGTGATATTCCATTGTACGTGCGTACCACAACTTCTTTATCCATTTTATGCTTTCTGGGATATTTAACTGCTACCGTAGATGAGGTTCTTGTAAACAGAGCCATCCCAAACTTTGGGGTGGCTGTGTGTTTTTGATTTTAATTTCCCTAAGCTATAGGACCATAAGTGGAAGTGCCATAGGCTGTGTTGCTTTGTTTCCTACGTGTTTCAGGAAACACCATACACTTTTCCAGAGTGGCTGTTGGCAATTTAAATCCGCCCATCAGCATAACAAGGCTCCCTGTTCTCCATGACCTGTCCTGCCTTTCTGGATTTTACCCTTTTTTCAGGTGGCCCTTTTGACCGGGGGGCAGTGAGACTTCATTTTAGTGCAGATTTCCTTTACACGCTTGCTTGGTTGGCCAAAAAGGGCGTATGCGTTTTTTCCTGAATATATTCAGGTAAAAACGCATACGCCCTTTTTGGCCAAGTGCATCATTGTCGACATTCTGCCTCTTTTCCTATGCTTTAAGTGCAATTCCAGTCTACCCCCTGAAATCGTTTTCCTGAAATTCTGCCCCGCTTTCAAGTCCTCTTCGAAGACTTACTTCAGTACATTTTTGGACGATAGGTGTCATTCATAACTCTGCAGGTTTGTGAATTACAGTGCCCCTGAGCTCCTTTCTTCAACTCGCTTTCTTGTGAGCTGGCCGCAAAACCGCAAGATTGCTTCAGGCCCTAATCTGTTTCCGGCAGGGCACGCTGAGCTTTTGGTTAATTCCTCTTCCTGGTGGGAAATGAGCGTTCCATTTGCCCGTGCAGACACCTACAGCTAGTCTCTCATTGCTTCTCCCTATGCCTGTTCATCTTGCGCAGAAACTGCCAAGTGTGCCAAACAGGAGTTTAAATGCACTGACTCTCCAAGTGGGGAGAGTGTTAGTAAAGCGTCTGGAATGGTGAACCCGAGTACCAGGGGACGAAAACTGAGATGCATTTGAAAACGTTTCCCAGTCACACGGTGGACCACACTATGGGTTTCCCATGCATGTTTTAGCTGAAGGAAGAATCCCTTAAACCTGGAAATTTGGGACGCATGGAATGGGTACCATGCAGTATGACTTCAAAGGGTCTGCGTTTGCTCACCGAACCTCACCAATGCTATCAGCCCGAAGTGTCCAGCCTTATGTCTCACCCAGCTCTGGGTGTAGATGTGGGAAATCCACGTTGCATCACAAGCCCTGAATGAATTATTTAAGAATTGCTCTCTATTTCACTGTCATTTTGTTTTGTTTTTGAAATTTATTTTGATAATGGGATTTATCGGTTGTTCACTGCTGCGTTTAGGCCGCTGTACACACGCTTGATTTCCTTATGGAGACATATAAATCCATGGGTTTTAAGATTCTTACTTGTCAGGTATCTTGCCAGGCGTTGAATATGGGGTGTTGAGTCCATTTCTTTGAGCAAGGAGTAGGTCTTCTCTATTATATATTTGGCTTATAAAACGGTATCTGTGCTAATTTCAATCTCTGGTTTTATGCAGCACCCCAACTCACCTTTCCCCATAAGCAAGCATAAGTTGGTTTTCTAAATTTGAGACCCTGTTCTGTTTTGTAATTCAGTTCATGTGTAGTCAAGTTTACATTCCGTGTATTAGTGATATCTTATGATGTTTCTTTTTCTGTGTGACTTATTTCTCGTAGAATCATCGTACCTGAATCCACTCATTATGCCGCTACGGGACTGATGACGTAGATTTCATTGCTGAGTGATATTCCATTGTACGTGCGTACCACAACATCTTTATCCATTTTTTACTTTCTGGGATATTTTACTTGTACCGTAGACGAGGTTCTTGTAAACAGAGCCGTCCCAAACTCTGGGGTGGCTGTGTGTTTTTGATTTTAATTTCCCTAAGCTATAGGACCATAAGTGGAAGTGCCATAGGCTGTGTTGCTTTGTTTCCTACGTGTTTCTGGAAACACCATACACTTCTCCAGAGTGGTTGTTGGCAATTTACATCCCGCCCATCAGGATGACAAGGCTCCCTGTTCTCCATGACCTGTCCTGCCTTTCTGGATTTTACACTTTTTTCAGATGGCCCTTTTGACCGGGGGGGCAGTGAGACTTCCTTGTAGTGCAGAGTTCCTTTACACGCTTGCTTGGTTGGCCAAAAAGGGCGTATGCGTTTTTTCCTGAATATATTCAGGAAAAAACGCATACGCCCTTTCTGGCCAAGTGCATCGTTGTCGACATTCTGCCACTTTTCCTATGCTTTTAGTACAATTCCAGTCTACCCCCTGAAATCGTTTTCCTGAAATTCTGCCCCACTTACAAGTCCTCTTCGAAGACTTACTTCAATACATTTTTGGACGATAGCTGTCATTCATAACTCTGCAGGTTTGTGAATTACAGTGCCCCTGAGCTCATGTCTTCAACTCGCTTTCTTGTGAGCTGGCCGCAAAACCGCAGGATTGCTTCAGGCCATAATCTCTTTCCGGCAGGGCCTGCTGAGCCTTTGTTTAATTCCTCTTCCTGGTCGGAAATGAGTGTTCCTTTTGCCCGTGCAGGCACCTACAGCTAGTCTCTCATTGGTTCTCCCTATTCCTGTACATCTTGCGCAGAAATTGCACACTGTGCCAAACAGGAGGTTAATGGCACTGACTCTCCAAGTGGGGAGAGTGTTAGTAAAGCGTCTGGAATGGTGAACCCGAGTACCAGGGGACGATAACTGAGATGCATTTGAAAACGTTTCCCGGTCACACAGTGCACTGTACTGTGGGTTTCCCATGCATGTTTTAGCTGAAGGAAGAATTCCTTAAACCTGGAGAGTTGGGACCCATGGAATGGTTACCATGCAGTATGACTTCAAAGGGTCTGCGTTTGCTCACCGAACCTCACCAATTCTATCAGCCCGAAGTGTCCAGCCTTATGTCTCACCCAGCTCTGGGTGTAGATGTGGTAAATCCAGGTTGCATCACAAACCCTGAATGAATTATTTAAGAATTGCTCTCTATTTCACTGTCATTTTGTTTTGTTTATGAAATTTATTTTGATAATGGGATTTATCGGATTTTCACTGCTGCGTTTAGGCCGCTGTACACACGCTTGATTTCCTTATGGAGACATATAAATCCATGGGTTTTAAGATTCTTACTTGTCAGGTATCTAGCCAGGCGTTGAATATGGGGTGTTGAGTCAATTTCGTTGAGCAAGGAGTAGGGCTTGTCTATTATATATTTGGCTTATGGAACGGTATCTGTGCTAATTTCAATCTCTGGTTTTTTGCAGCACCCCAACTCACTTTCCCCATAAGCAAGCATAAGTTGGTTTTCTAAATTTGAGACCCTGTTCTGTTTTGTAATTCAGTTTATGTGTAGCCAAGTTTACATTCCGTGTATTACTGATATATTATGATGATTCTTTTTCTGTGTGACTTATTTCTCGTAGAATCATCGTACCTGAATCCACTCATTATGCCGCTATGGGCCTGAAGACGTAGATTTCATTGCTGAGTGATATTCCATTGTACCTGCGTACCAGAACTTCTTTATCCATTTTTTCCTTTCTCGGATATTTAACTTGTACCGTAGACAAGGTTCTTGTAAACAGAGCCATCCCAAACTTTGGGGTGGCTGTGTGTTTTTGATTTTAATTTCCCTAAGCTATAGGACCATAAGTGGAAGAGACATAGGCTGTGTTGCTTTGTTTCCTACGTGTTTCAGGATACACCATACATTTCTCCAGAGTGGCTGTTGGCAATTTAAATCCGCCCATCAGCATAACAAGGCTCCCTGTTCTCCATGTCCTGTCCTGTCTTTCTGGATTTTACACTTTTTTCAGATGGCCCTTTTGACCGGGGGGCAGTGAGACTTCATTGTAGTGCAGATTTCCTTTACACGCTTGCTTGGTTGGCCAAAAAGGGCGTATGCGTTTTTTCCTGATTCAGGAAAAAACGCATACGCCCTTTTTGGCCAAGTGCATCATTGTTGACATTCTGCCTCTTTTCCTACGCTTTAAGTGCAATTCCAGTCTACCCCCTGAAATCGTTTTCCTGAAATTCTGCCCCGCTTTCAAGTCCTCTTTGAAGACTTACTTCAGTACATTTTTGGACGATAGCTGTCATTCATAACTCTGCAGTTTTGTGAATTACAGTGCCCCTGAGTTCCTTTCTTCAACTCGCTTTCTTGTGAGCTGGCCGCAAAACCGCAGGATTGCTTCCGGCCCTAATCTCTTTCCAGCAGGGCACGCTGAGCCTTTGGTTAATTCCTCTTCCTGGTGGGAAATGAGCGTTCCATTTGCCCGTGCAAACACCAACAGCTAGTCTCTCATTGGTTCTCCCTATGCCTGTTCATCTTGCGCAGAAATTGCAAACTGTGCCAAACAGGAGGTTAAAGGCACTGACTCTCCAAGTGGGGAGAGTGTTAGTAAAGCATCTGGAATGGTGAACCCGAGTACCAGGGGACGAAAACTAAGATGCATTTGAAAACGTTTCCCAATCACACGGCCGGCGATAGTCTGGGTTTCCCATTCATGTTTTAGCTGAAGGAAGAATCCCTTAAACCTGGAGAGTTGGGACCCATGGAATGGGTACCATGCAGTATGACTTCAAAGGGTCTGCGTTTGCTCACCGAACCTCACCAATGCTATCAGCCCGAAGGGTCCAGCCTTATGTCTCACCCAGCTCTGGGTGTAGATGTGGTAAATCCAGGTTGCATCACAAGCCCTGAATGAATTATTTAAGAATTGCTCTCTATTTCACTGTCATTGTGTTTTGTTTTTGAAATTTATTTTGATAATGGGATTTATCGGATTTTCACTGCTGCGTTTAGGCCGCTGTACACACGCTTGATTTCCTTATGGAGACATATAAATCCATGGGTTTTAAGATTCTTACTTGTCAGGTATCTTGCCAGGCGTTGAATATGGGGTGTTGAGTCCATTTCGTTGAGCAAGGAGTAGGGCTTGTCTATTATATATTTGGCTTATGGAACGGTATCTATGCTAATTTCAATCTGTGGTTTTATGCAGCACCCCAACTCACCTTTCCCCATAAGCAAGCATAAGTTGGTTTTCTAAATTTGAGACCCTGTTCTGTTTTGTATTTCAGTTCATGTGTAGCCAACTTTACATTCCGTGTATTAGTGATATCTTATGATGTTTCTTTTTCTGTGTGACTTATTTCTCGTAGAATCATCGTACCTGAATCCACTCATTATGCCGCTACGGGCCTGATGACGTAGATTTCTTTGCTGAGTGATATTCCATTGTACGTGCGTACCACAACTTCTTTATCCATTTTTTGCTTTCTGGGATATTTTACTTGTACCGTAGACGAGGTTCTTGTAAACAGAGCCGTCCCAAACTCTGGGGTGGCTGTGTGTTTTTGATTTTAATTTCCCTAAGCTATAGGACCATAAGTGGAAGTGCCATAGGCTGTGTTGCTTTGTTTCCTATGTGTTTCTGGAAAAACCATACACTTCTCCAGAGTGGTTGTTGGCAATTTACATCCCGCCCATCAGCATGACAAGGCTCCCTGTTCTCCATGACCTGTCCTGCCTTTCTGGATTTTACACTTTTTTCAGATGGCCCTTTTGACCGGGGGGCCGTGAGACTTCATTGTAGTGCAGATTTCCTTTACACGCTTGCTTGGTTGGCCAAAAAGTGCGTATGCGTTTTTTCCTGAATATATACAGGAAAAAACGCATACGCCCTTTTTGGCCAAGTGCATCATTGTTGACATTCTGCCTCTTTTCCTACGCTTTAAGTGCAATTCCAGTCTACCCCCTGAAATCGTTTTCCTGAAATTCTGCCCCGCTTTCAAGTCCTCTTTGAAGACTTACTTCAGTACATTTTTGGACGATAGCTGTCATTCATAACTCTGCAGTTTTGTGAATTACAGTGCCCCTGAGCTCATTTCTTCAACTCGTTTTCTTGTGAGCTGGCCGCAAAACCGCAGGATTGCTTCAGGCCCTAATATGTTTCCGGCCGGGCACGCTGAGCCTTTGGTTAATTCCTCTTCCTGGTGGGAAATGAGCGTTCAATTTGCCAGTGCAGACACCAACAGCTAGTCTCTCATTGCTTTTCCCTATTCCTGTTCATCTTGCGCAGAAATTGCAAACTGTGCCAAACAGGAGGTTAATGGCACTGACTCTCCAAGTGGGGAGAGTGTTAGTAAAGCGTTCAAATGTTGAACCCGAGTACCAGGGGACGAAAACTGAGATGCATTTTAAAACGTTTCCCAATCACATGTTGGACCATACTCTGGGTTTCCCATGCATGTTTTAGCTGAAGGAAGAATCCCTTAAACCTGGAGAGTTGGGACCCATGGAATGGGTACCATGCAGTATGACTTCAAAGGGTCTGCGTTTGCTCAACGAACCTCACCAATGCTATCAGCCCGAAGTGTCCAGCCTTATGTCTCATCCAGCTCTGGGTGTAGATGTGGTAAATCCAGGTTGCATCACAAGCCCTGAATGAATTATTTAAGAATTGCTCTCTATTTCACTGTCATTGTGTTTTGTTTTTGAAATTCATTTTGATAATGGGATTTATCGGATTTTCACTGCTGCTTTTAGGCCACTGTACACACGCTTGATTTCCTTATGGAGACATATATATCCATGGGTTTTAAGATTCTTACTTGTCAGGTATCTTCCCAGGCATTGAATATAGGGTGTTGAGTCCATTTCGTTGAGCAAGGAGTAGGTTTTGTCTATTATATATTTGGCTAATGGAACGGTATCTGTGCTAATTTCAATCTCTGGTTTTATGCAGCATCCCAACTGACCTTTCCCCATAAGCAAGCATAAGTTGGTTTTCTAAATTTGAGACCCTGTTCTGTTTTGTAATTCAGTTCATGGGTAGCCAAGTTTACATTCCGTGTATTAGTGATAACTTATGATGTTTCTTTTTCTGTCTGACTTATTTCTCATAGAATCATTGTACCTGAATCCACTCATTATGCCGCTATGGTCCTGATGACGTAGATTTCATTGCTGAGAGATATTCCATTGTACGTGCGTACCACAACTTCTTTATCCATTTTATGCTTTCTCGGATATTTAACTTCTACCGTAGATGTGGTTCTTGTAAACAGAGCCATCCCAAACTTTGGGGTGGCTGTGTGTTTTTGATTTTAATTTCCCTAAGCTATAGGACCATAAGTGGAAGTGCCATAGGCTGTGTTGCTTTGTTTCCAATGTGTTTCAGGAAACACCATACACTTTTCCAGAGTGGCTGTTGGCAATTTAAATCCGCCCATCAGCATAACAAGGCTCCCTGTTCTCCATGACCTGTCCTGGCTTTCTGGATTTTACATTTTTTTCAGATGGCCCTTTTGACCAGGGGGCAGTGAGACTTCATTGTAGTGCAGATTTCCTTTACACGCTTGCTTGGTTGGCCAAAAAGGGCATATGCGTTTTTTCCTGAATATATTCAGGAATAAACGCATACGCACTTTTTGGCCAAGTGCATCGTTGTCAACATTCTGCCTCTTTTCCTATGCTTTTAGTACAATTCCAGTCTACCCCCTGAAATCGTTTTCCTGCAATTCTGCCCCGCTTTCAAGTCCTCTTGGAAGACTTACTTCAATACATTTTTGGACGATAGCTGTCATTCATAACTCTGCAATTTGTGAATTACAGTGCCCCTGAGCTCATGTCTTCAACTCGCTTTCTTGTGAGCTGGCCGCAAAACCACAGGATTGCTTCAGGCCAAAGTCTCTTTCCAGCAGGGCACGCTGAGCCTTTGTTTAATTCCTCTTCCTGTTCGGAAATGAGCGTTCCATTTGCCCATGCAGACACCTACAGCTAGTCTCTCATTGCTTCTCCCTATTCCTGTTGATCTTGTGCAGAAATTGCAAAGTGTGCCAAACAGGAGGTGAAATGCACTGACTCTCCAAGTGGGGAGAGTGTTAATAAAGCGTCTGGAATGGTGAACCCGAGTACCAGGGGACGAAAACTGAGATGCATTTGAAAACGTTTCCCAATCACACGGTGGACCATACTATGGGTTTCCCATGCATGTTTTAGCTGAAGGAAGAATCCCTTAAACCTGGAAATTTGGAACCCATGGAATGGGTACCATGCAGTATGACTTCAAAGGGTCTGCGTTTGCTCACCGAACCTCACCAATGCTATCAGCCCGAAGTGTCCAGCCTTATGTCTCACCCAGCTCTGGGTGTAGATGTGGGAAATCCAGGTTGCATCACAAACCCTGAATGAATTATTTAAGAATTGCTCTCTATTTCACTGTCATTTTGTTTTGTTTTTGAAATTTATTTTGATAATGGGATTTATCGGATTTTCACTGCTGCGTTTAGGCCGCTGTACACACGCTTGATTTCCTTATGGAGACATATAAATCCATGGGTTTTAAGATTCTTACTTGTCAAGTATCTTGCCAGGCGTTGAATATGGGGTGTTGAGTCCATTTCGTTGAGCAAGGAGTAGGTCTTGTCTATTATATATTTGGCTTATGAAACGGTATCTGTGCTAATTTCAATCTCTGGTTTTATGCAGCACCCCAACTCACCTTTCCCCATAAGCAAGCATAAGTTGGTTTTCTAAATTTGAGACCCTGTTCTGTTTTGTAATTCAGTTCATGGGTAGCCAAGTTTACATTCCGTGTATTAGTGATATCTTATGATGTTTCTTTTTCTGTGTGACTTATTTCTCGTAGAATCATCATACCTGAATCCACTCATTATGCCGCTACGGGCCTGATGACGTAGATTTCATTGCTGAGTGATATTCCATTGTACGTGCGTACCACAATTTCTTTATCCATTTTTTACTTTCTGGGATATTTTACTTGTACCGTAGACGAGGTTCTTGTAAACAGAGCCGTCCCAAACACTGGGGTGGCTGTGTGTTTTTGATTTTAATTTCCCTAAGCTATAGGACCATAAGTGGAAGTGCCATAGGCTGTGTTGCTTTGTTTCCTACGTGTTTCTGGAAACACCATACACTTCTCCAGAGTGGTTGTTGGCAATTTACATCCCGCCCATCAGCATGACAAGGCTCCCTGTTCTCCATGACCTGTCCTGCCTTTCTGGATTTTACAATTTTTTCAGATGGCCCTTTGACCGGGGGGGCAGTGAGACTTCCTTGTAGTGCAGAGTTCCTTTACACGCTTGCTTGGTTGGCCAAAAAGGGCGTATGCGGTTTTTCCTGAATATATTCAGGAAAAAACGCATACGCCCTTTTTGGCCAAGTGCATCGTTGTCGACATTCTGCCTCTTTTCCTATGCTTTTAGTACAATTCCAGTCTACCCCCTGAAATCGTTTTCCTGAAATCCTGCCGCGCTTTCAAGTCCTCTTGGAAGACTTACTTCAATACATTTTTGGACGATAGCTGTCATTCATAACTCTGCAGGTTTGTGAATTACAGTGCCCCTGAGCTCATTTCTTCAACTCGCTTTCTTGTGAGCTGGCCGCAAAACCGCAGGATTGCTTCAGGCCAAAGTCTCTTTCCGGCAGGGCATGCTGCACCTTTGTTTAATTCCTCTTCCTGGTCGGAAATGATCGCTCCTTTTGCCCGTGCAGGCACCTACAGCTAGTCTCTCATTGGTTTTCCTATTCCTGTACAACTTGCGCAGAAATTGCAAACTGTGCCAAACAGGAGGTTAAATGCAGTGACTCTCCAAGTGGGGAGAGTGTTAGTAAAGCGTCTGGAATGGTGAACCCGAGTACCAGGGGACGAAAACTGAGATGCATTTGAAAACGTTTCCCAATCACACGGTGGACCATACTCTGGGTTTCCCATGCATGTTTTAGCTGAAGGAGGAATCCCTTAAACCTGGAAATTTGGAACCCATGGAATGGGTACCATGCAGTATGACTTCAAAGGGTCTGCGTTTGCTCACCGAACCTCACCAATGCTATCAGCCCGAAGTGTCCAGCCTTATGTCTCACCCAGCTCTGGGTGTAGATGTGGGAAATCCAGGTTGCATCACAAGCCCTGAATGAATTATTTAAGAATTGCTCTCTATTTCACTGTCATTGTGTTTTGTTACTGAAATTTATTTTGATAATGGGATTTATCGGATTTTCACTGCTGCGTTTAGGCCGCTGTACACACGCTTGATTTCCTTATGGAGACATATAAATCCATGGGTTTTAAGATTCTTACTTGTCAGGTATATTCCCAGGCGTTGAATATGGGGTGTTGAGTCCATTTCGTTGAGCAAGGAGTAGGTCTTGTCTATTATATATTTGGCTTATGGAACGGTATCTGTGCTAATTTCAATCTCTGGTTTTATGCAGCACCCCAACTCACCTTTCCCCATAAGCAAGCATAAGTTGGTTTTCTAAATTTGAGACCCTGTTCTGTTTTGTAATTCAGTTCATGGGTAGCCAAGTTTACATTCCGTGTATTAGTGATATCTTATGATGTTTCTTTTTCTGTGTGACTTATTTCTCGTAGAATCATCATACCTGAATCCACTCATTATGCTGCTACGGGCCTGATGACGTAGATTTTATTGCTGAGTGATATTCCATTGTACGTGCGTACCACAACTTCTTTATCCATTTTTTACTTTCTGGGATATTTTACTTGTACCGTAGACGAGGTTCTTGTAAACAGAGCCGTCCCAAACTCTGGGGTGGCTGTGTGTTTTTGATTTTAATTTCCCTAAGCTATAGGACCATAAGTGGAAGTGCCATAGGCTGTGTTGCTTTGTTTCCTACATGTTTCAGGAAACACCATACACTTCTCCAGAGTGGTTGTTGGTAATTTACATCCCGCCCATCAGCATGACAAGGCTCCCTGTTCTCCATGACCTGTCCTGCCTTTCTGGATTTTACACTTTTTTCAGATGGCCCTTTTGACCGGGGGGGCAGTGAGACTTCATTGTAGTGCAGATTTCCTTTACACGCTTGCTTGGTTGGCCAAAAAGGGCGTATGCGTTTTTTCCTGAATATATTCAGGAAAAAACGCATACGCCCTTTTTGGCCAAGTGCATCGTTGTCGACATTCTGCCTCTTTTCCTATGCTTTTAGTACAATTCCAGTCTACCCCCGAAATCGTTTTCCTGAAATTCTGCCCCGCTTACAAGTCCTCTTTGAAGACTTACTTCAATACATTTTTGGACGATAACTGTCATTCATAACTCTGCACGTTTGTGAATTACAGTGCCCCTGAGCTCATGTCTTCAACTCGCTTTCTTGTGAGCTGGCCGCAAAACCGCAGGATTCCTTCAGCCCAAAGTCTCTTTCCGGCAGGGCATGCTGAGCCTTTGGTTAATTCCTCTTCCTGGTGGGAAATGATCGTTCAATTTGCCCGTGCAGACACTAACAGCTAGTCTCTCATTGGTTCTCCCTATGCCTGTTCATCTTGCGCAGAAATTGCATACTGTGCCAAACAGGAGGTTAAAGGCACTGACTCTCCAAGTGGGGAGAGTGTTAGTAAAGCGTCTGGAATTGTGAACCCGAGTACCAGAGGACGAAAACTGAGATGCATTTGAAAACGTTTCCCAATCACATGGTGGACCATACTCTGGGTTTAACATGCATGTTTTAGCTCAAGGAAGAATCCCTTAAACCTGGAGAGTTGGGACCCTTGGAATGGGTACCATGCAGTATGACTTCAAGAGGTCTGCGTTTGCTCACCGAACCTCACCAATGCTTTCAGCCCGAAGGGTCCAGCCTTATGTCTCACCCAGCTCTGGGTGTAGATGTGGTAATTCCAGGTTGCATCACAATCCCTGTATGAATTATTTAAGAATTGCTCTCTATTTCACTGTCATTGTGTTTTGTTTTTGAAATTTATTTTGATAATGGGATTTATCGGATTTTCACTGCTGCATTTAGGCCGCTGTACACACGCTTGACTTCCTTATGGAGACATATAAATCCATGGATTTTAAGATTCTTACTTGTCAGGTATAGTCCCAGGCGTTGCGTCCGTTTCGTTGAGCAAGGAGTAGGTCTTGTCTATTATATATTTGGCTTATGGAACGGTATCTGTGCTAATTTCAATCTCTGGTTTTATGCAGCACCCCAACTGAACTTTCCGCATAAGCAAGCATAAGTTGATTTTCTCAATTTGAGACCATTTTCTGTTTTGTAATTCAGTTCATGTGTAGCCAAGTTTACATTCCGTGTATTAGTCATATCTTATGATGTTTCTTTTTCTGTGAGACTTATTTCTCATAGAATCATCGTAACTGAATCCACTCATTATGGCGCTTCGGGCCTGATGACGTAGATTTCATTGCTGAGTGATATTCCATTGTACGTGCGTATCACAACTTCTTTATCCATTTTTTGCTTTCTCGGATATTTAACTTGTACCATAGACGACGTTCTTGTAAACAGAGCCGTCCCAAATTTTGGGGTGGCTGGGTGTTTTTGATTTTAATTTCCCTAAGCTATAGGACCATAAGTGGAAGTGCCATTGGCTGTGTTGATTTGTTGCCTACGTGTTTCAGGAAACACTATACACTTCTCCAGAGTGGCTGTTGGCAATTTATATCCCGCACATCAGCATAACTAGGCTCCCTGTTCTCCATGACCTGTCCTGCCTTTCAAGATTTTACACTTTTTTCAGATGGCCCTTTTGATTGGGGAGCAGTGAGACTTCATTGTAGTGCAGATTTCCTTTACACGCCTGCTTGGTTGGCCAAAAAGGGCGTATGCGTTTTTTCCTGAATATATTCAGGAAAAAACGCATACGCCCTTTTTGGCCAAGTGCATCATTGTCGACATTCTGCCTCTTTTCCTATGCTTTAAGTGCAATTCCAGTCTACCCCCTGAAATCGTTTTCCTGAAATTCTGCCCCGCTTTCAACTCCTTTTCGAAGACTTACTTCAATACATTTTTGGACGATAGCTGTCATTCATAACTCTGCAGGTTTGTGAATTTCAGTGGCCCTGAGCTCCTTTCTTCAAGTCACTTTCTTGTGAGCTGGCTGCAAAACCGCAAGATTGCTTAAGGCGCTAATCTGTTTCTGGCAGGGCACGCTGAGTCTTTGGATAATTCCACTTTCTGGTGGGAAATGAGCGTTCCATTTGCCAGTGCAGACACCTACAGCTAGTCTCTCATTGCTTCTCCCTATTCCTGTTCATCTTGCGCAGAAATTGCAAACTGTGCCAAACAGGAGTTTAAAGTCCCTGACTCTCCAAGTGGGGAGAGTGTTAGTAAAGCGTCTGCAATGCTAAACCCGAGTACCAGGGTTCGAAAACTGAGATGCATTTGAAAACGTTTCCCAATCACACGGTGGACCATACTCTGGGTTTCCCATGCATGTTTTAGCTGAAGGAAGAATCCCTTAAACCTGGAGAGTTGGGACCCATGGAATGGGTACCGTGCAGTATGACTTCAAAGGGTCTGCGTTTGCTCACCGTACCTCACCAATGCTATCAGCCCGATGTGTCCAGCCTTATGTCTCACCCAGCTCTGGGTGTAGATGTTGTAAATCCAGGTGCATCACAAGCCCTGAATGAATTATTTAAGAATTGCTCTCTATTTCACTGTCATTGTGTTTTGTTTTTGAAATTTATTTTGATAATGGGACTTATCGGATTTTCACTGCTGCGTTTAGGCCGCTGTACACACGCTTGATTTCCTTATGGAGACATATAAATCCATGGGTTTTAAGATTCTTACTTGTCAGGTATCTTCCGAGGCATTGAATATGTGGTGTTGAGTCCATTTCATTGAGCAAGGAGTAGGTCTTGTCTATTATATATTGAGCTTATGGAAAGGTATCTGTGCTAATTTCACTCTCTGGTTTTATGCAGCACCCCAACTCAACTTTCCCCATATGCAAGCATAAGTTGGTTTTCTAAATTTGAGACCCTGTTCTGTTTTGTAATTCAGTTCATGTGTAGGCAAGTTTACATTCCGTGTATTAGTGATATCCTATGATATTTCTTTTTCTGTGTGACTTATTTCTCGTAAAATCATCGTACCTGAATCCACTCATTATGCCGCCACGGGCCTGATGACTTAGATTTCATTGCTGAGTGATATTCCATTGTACGTGCGTACCACAACTTCTTTATCCATTTTTTGCTCTCTCGGATATTTAACTTGTACTGTAGACGAGGTTCTTGTAAACAGAGCCGTCCCAAACTTTGGGGTGGCTGTGTGTTTTTGATTTTAATTTCCCTAAGCTATAGGACCATAAGTGGAAGTGCCATAGGCTGTGTTGCTTTGTTTCCTACGTGTTTCAGGAAACACCATACACTTCTCCAGAGTGGCTGTTGGCAATTTACACCCCGCCCATCAGCATGACAAGGCTCCCTGTTCTCCATGACCTGTCCTGCCTTTCTGGATTTTACACGTTTTTCAGATGGCCCTTTTGACCGCTGGGCAGTGAGACTTCACTGTAGTGCAGATTTCTTTTACACGCCGACCTGGTTGGCCAAAAAGGGCGTATGCGTTTTTTCCTGAATATATTCAGGAAAAAACGCATACGCCCTTTTTGGCCAAGTGCATCATTGTCGACATTCTGCCTCTTTTCCTATGCTTTAAGTGCAATTCCAGCCTACCCCCTGAAATCGTTTTCCTGAAATTCTGCCCCGCTTTCAAGTCCTCTTCGAAGACTTACTTCAGTACATTTTTGGACGATAGCTGTCATTCATAACTCTGCAGGTTTGTGAATTACAGTGCCCCTGAGCTCCTTTCCTCAACACGCTTTCTTGTGATCTGGCCACAAAACCGCAGGATTGCTTCAGGCCCTAATCTGTTTCCGGCAGGGCACGCTGAGCCTTTGGTTAATTCCTCTTCCTGGTGGGAAATGAGCGTTCCATTTGCCCGTGCAGACACCTACAGCTAGTCTCTCATTGGTTCTCCCTATTCCTGTTCATCTTGCGCAGAAATTGCAAACTGTGCCAAACAGGACGTTAAAGGCACTGACTCTAAAAGTGGGGAGAATGTTAGTAAAGCGTCTGGAATGGTGAACCTGAGTACCAGGGTTCGAAAACTGAGATGCATTTGAAAACGTTTCCCAATCACACGGTGGACCATACTCTGGGTTTCCCATGCATGTTTTAGCTGAAGGAAGAATCCCTTAAACGTGGAGAGTTGGGACCCATGGAATGGGTACCATGCAGTATGACTTCAAAGGGTCTGCGTTTGGTCACCGAAGCTCACCAATGCTATCAGCCCGAAGTGTGCAGCCTTATGTCTCACCCAGCTCTGGGTGTAGATGTGGTAAATCCAGGTTGCATCACAAGCCCTGAATGAATTATTTAAGAATTGCTCTCTATTTCACTGTCATTGTGTTTTGTTTTTGAAATTTATTTTTATAATGGGATTTATCGGATTTTCACTGCTGCATTTAGGCCGCTGTACACACGCTTTATTTCCTTATGGAGACATATAAATCCATGGGTTTTAAGATTCTTAATTGTCAGGTATCTTGCCAGGCGTTGAATATGGGGTGTTGAGTCCATTTCGTTGAGCAAGGAGTAGGTATTGTCTATTATATATTTGGCTTATGGAATGGTATCTGTGCTAATTTCAATCTCTACTTTTATGCAGCACCCCAACTCACCTTTCCCCATAAGCAAGCATAAGTTGGTTTTCTAAATTTGAGACCCTGTTCTGTTTTGTAATTCAGTTCATGTGTGGCCAAGTTTACATTCCGTGTATTAGTGATATCTTATGATGTTTCTTTTTCTGTGTGACTTATTTCTCGTAGAATCATCGTACCTGAATCCACTCATTATGCCGCTACGGGCCTGATGACGTAGGTTTCATTACTGAGTGATATTCCATTGTACGTGCGTACCACAACTTCTTTATCCATTTTTTGCTTTCTCAGATATTTAACTTGTACCGTAGATGAGGTTCTTGTAAACAGAGCCATCCCAAATTTTGGGGTGGCTGTGTGATTTTGATTTTAATTTCTCTATGCTATAGGACCATAAGTGGAAGTGCCATAGGCTGTGTTGCTTTTTTTCCTACGTGTTTCAGGAAACACCATACACTTCTCCAGAGTGGCTGTTGGCAATTTACATCCCGCCCATCAGCATAACAAGGCTCCCTGTTCTCCATGACCTGTCCTGCCTTTCCGGAATTTACACATTTTTCAGATGGCCCTTTTGACCGGGGGGCAGTGAGACTTCATTGTAGTGCACATTTCCTTTACACGGTTGCTTGGTTGGCCAAAAAGGGCGTATGCGTTTTTTCCTGAATATATTCAGGAAAAAACGCATACGCCCTTTTTGGCCAAGTGCATCATTGTCGACATTCTGCCTCTAATCTTATTCTTTAAGTGCAATTCCATTCTACCCCCTGAAATCTTTTTCCTGAAATTCTGCCCCGATTTCAAGTCCTCTTCGAAGACTTACTTCAAAATATTTTTGGACGATAGCTGTCATTCATTACTCTGCAGTTTTGTGAATTACAGTGCCCCTGAGCTCCTTTCTTCAACTCGCTTTCTTGTGAGCTGGCCGCAAACCCTCAGGATTGCTTCAGGCCCTAATATAGTTCCGGCATGGCATGCTGAGCCTTTGGTTAATTCCTCTTCCTTGTGGGAAATGAGCGTTAAATTTGCATGTGCAGACACCTTCACATGAGTCGTCATGGTGCCCCTTTGCCCCGGTTATCTCTATGGAGGTTGGAGTTGGAGGGCCTCCTCACTCAAGATCAGTGTGCCCACGGAGCCAACCCTGCAACTTCAGGGCATGGTTGGGGGTGAGGATCACCACGAGGGTTCCTTTTCCCTTAGGAGGGAGGTGGCCTTTTGGGCTGCTGATTTCCAGGTTATCAGATACTGCCAGTATCTTGGCCAGATGTGGCGGTGGGCCAAGCCCCTTGGTGACCGTATTTTATCCTACCTGGATCGCATTCTTGCATTGTTCCATTTCAAGTGGTCCCAGGTTTTGCACTAATACTCCAGTGGCGATTCACCGTTCACCAGGAATGTAAAGGTCAAAGGGTTTAGCTAAATTAGGGAGTTCCAGGGCAAGGGTCTGAATTGACTGCTCTTTCCATTCTTGAAAGGCCACTTCTGCATTCTATTCAAAAGGATCATCACCTTTTCCTTTCAGTGTTTCATATAGAGGCCGAGCTAGTAGACTGTAGTTAGGGATCCAGAAGCAGCAAACCCTGGCCTCCCCAGGAACCCCTAAGCTGTCTTCTAGTTTTAGAAATGGGTAAGGCTGTAAATTGTTTCTTCCCTTTCCTGGGATGGGCTTCTCCGACCTTCTGTGAGAATGAAGCCCAGGCAGGTCACCGTAGTCTGTGATATTTGAGCTTTTTCTTGGACAACTTGTATCCTTTATTGGCTTCGTAGTTCAGAGGTCTCCTTAGTAGGGCTGGCGATCAGAATGTCGTCTGCATATTGAAGGAGTGTTTCCTTTTCCAGAGGTAGAACTTTTAGGTCTTTAGCTGAGCTTTCCCCAAAGATGGTGTGGGAATTTTTGAACCCTTGGGGCAACACGGCCCGGAAGTATTGTTTTAGTTGTATGTTGAGTCCTGCCACTCACAAGCCAAAATTTCTTGTGACTCTGGGACCAATAGAATACAAAAGAAGGCATCATTGAAGACTAATACAGAATACCATGTCCTGGTGGTTGGTAGAATGACCAGCAGGGTGTAGGATTTAGGAACTACTGGAGGTATATCCTCGGTGGCTTCACTGACTGTCCTGACATCCTTTACCATGACTCCAGCAGCCTATGGGGCTCTCGAGGTCAGGCCAATCCCAGGATATGGAGCTCACCTGGGCAGGTACCCCACCCCAGCCCACGGGGCTCTCGTGGTCAGGCCCCTCCCAGGATACAGAGCTACCCTTGCAGGTACCATGGCAGGGCTGGGAACACAGGAACCGTGCATATCGCCCTCATTGCAGAGCACTCCCAGCTCACCTGTCACTCAGATCTGACACAGAGCACCTCAGAGCAGGACTTGAACTAACAAACAGCAGCTCCGACAGGTCTGTGACCCTGGGCATCACTCTGTGTGGCCTCCCTCCACCTGGTCTTCCAGAGACTTCCACTGCACCCGGGGCACCAGGCCTCTGTCTCCACCCACCAGCCACCCCTCCTCTCCCTGACTCCTGGGTTCCTCTCATTAGGAGAGGGTTTTCTTGAAGTTGTCTCCCACTCATGGGCCAGATAATATAATTAGAAAACAAGCCAGAGCTGCAGCCCCTTGTCTATCCTGACTCTCAGGAGCCCACACCTGTTCCTTGGACCTGGCCGATTCAGCAAGTTCCAGTTTCTGCAACTGTGAGCCCCTGAGGGGTGATTATTGGCTGGCCTGGGAAGCCTGACCGTGCCGGCCAGCCCTCCCCAGGTGTGCCTGGGTTCAGATCAATATAAACACCGCTCCAGGCAGCAAGAGCCCCTGCAGCTGTGCCTGACGCCATTTTCTCTGCCCTGTCAGCAGTCTTGGGGCTGGACTGGTGGGAGGGAGTGAGAGGCCACGGCTTTGTGGGTGGCCCAGTGTGAGTGGGGCTCTGCTGGACTTTCTGCAGCAGTTGCCAAGATGCCACCTGCTAAAGAAGAGGATGTGTCACCCATACCTGCCGCTGGAATTTCTCCCTGGGCAGAGGTGAGTGAGGAAGAAAGCAGTGGGGGCCGGGACAGCAGGGGTATCTCAGGCAGGGAAATGGAAAGCTTCCAGAAGAGCACCCAGGACCAGGACCATCCTGGCTGGCCTGCAGGCACCAAGTCGGCTGGCATGCTGTCGCTCATGTGGCTCCATGGCCCTTCCTCTAGGCTTTCAAGTCCTTGTACATATTCAGGTGTTTTACCTGGGAAGGGTGGGAACATTTCAGCAGCAGCTGGCCTGGGGCTCAGCCCACGTTTACTCACAGATGCCTCGGCACGGTCCCCCAGCTTTGCAATGAGGACGCTTGTTGCGTGGGGCCTGCTGGCTGAATGGGAGATGATTCCCCACCACCGACCAACTTCAGAATTGTTTACAACTGGAGCAAGTGCCCTGATACGGTTTTCCTCTGTGTAGCTGGTGGGTTCTGTTTTTTTTTCTTTTTTTCTTTTTTGGTTCAAGGTAGATTTTATTCCTCTTTTTTGTATTTACAGATATAAGCATGGAAATAATTTATTCATATAAATACATGTATGTGAAGGGAAGAATATTTTTTCTGTTTTACTTTTTGTAATTTGAATTTTATTTTATTTTTTTATACAGCAGGTTCTTTTTGGTTATCTATTTTATACATATAAATGTATACATGCCAACCCCAATCTCTCAACTCCTCCCACCACCACCCCCCAACAGCTTTCCCCCCTTGGTGTCCATACGTTTGTTGTCTACATCTGTTGCTCTATTTCTGCCTTGCAAAACGGTTCATCTGTACAATTTGTCTAGGTTCCACATATAGCCATTAATAGACAAGATTTCTTTTTCTCTTTCTGACTTACTTCACTCTGTATGACAGTCTCTAGATCCATCAACGTCTCTACAAATGACCCAATTTCATTCCTTTTTATGGCTTAGTAATATTCCATTTTATATATGTACCACGTCTTTATGCATTCGTCTGTCTGTGGGCATTTAGGTTGCTTCCATTACCTGGATATTGTAAATAGTGATGCAATGAACATTGCGGTGAATGTCTCTTTTTGATTTATGGCTTTGTCTGGGTATATGCCCAGTAGTGGGACTGCTGTATCATATGGTAATTCTATTCTTAGTTTTATAAGAAACTCCATAACTTTCTCCACAGTGACTGTATCAATTTCATTCCCAACAATAGAGGAACAGGGTTCCTTATCTCCACACCCTTTCCAGCATTTGTTGTTTGTAGATATTCTGATGATGCCCATTCTAACAGGTGTGAGGTGATACACCATGGATGAGTCTATTTCGTTGAGCAAAGAGTAGGTCTTGTCTATTACATATTTGGCTTATGGAACGGTATGTGTGCTAATTTCAATCTCTGGTTTTATACAGCACCGCAACTCAACTTTCCCCTTAAGCAAGCATAACTTTTTATCTAAATGTGAGACTCTGTTCAGTTTTGGAATTCAGTTTATGTGTAGCCAAGTTTACACTCTCTCTATTAGTGATATCTTATGATAATTACCTTTCTCTGTGTGACATATTTCTCTTAGAATCATCATACTTAAATCCACTCAATTTGCTGCTACAGGCCTGATGACATTGATTTCATTGCTGAGTGATATTCCATTGTACGTAAGTAGCACAACTCCTTTATCCATATTTTTCTTTCTGGGATATTTAATTTGTACTGGACTCAAGGTTCTTGTAAACACAGCAGCCCTAAATTTGGTGTTGGCTGTGTCTTGTTGATTTTAATTTTCCTAAGCTATAGGGCCAAAAGTGGAAGTGCCCTAGGGTCTGTAGCTTTGGTTTTCAGATGTTTCAGGATACACCATAAACATCTCCAGAGTGTCTGTTGGCAATTTACATCCCGCCCATCAGCATAACAAGGCTCCCTGTTCTCCATGGCCTGTCCTGTGTTTCTGGTTTTTACACTTTTTTCAGATGGCCCTTTTGACGAATGGGAAATGAGACTTCATTGTAGTGCGGATTTCCATTGCTCGAGTGCTTGGTTGGCCAAAAAGGGCATATGTGTTTTTTCCTGAATATATTCAGGAAAAAATGTTTACGCACTTTTGTCCAAGTGCATCACTGTCAAAGATCTGCCGCTTTTCACATGCTTTAAACGCAATTCCAATCTACCTCCTGAAATATGATTCCTGCAATTCTGCCTCGTTTTGAAGTCCTCTTTGCAGACTTACTTCAGTATATTTTTGCCAATAGCTGTCATTTATAACTCTGCAGGTTTGTGAATTACAGTGCCTGTGATTTCCTTTCTTAACTCGTTTCCTTGAAAGCTGGCCACAGAACCGCAGGTTTGCTTTAGGCCATAATCAGGGTCTGGCACGGCACTCTGAGCCTTTGGTTAATTCCTCTTCCTGGTGGGAAATTAGAGTTAAATGTGCCCCTCCGGACACCTGCCTCACTCCCAGCCCCTTGGTGATGTGTGTCCTGTGGTTTGAGGCCACATGTGCTGGGTTCCTCACCTTTGGCTGATGTGACCCCACTGGTGTGAGGACACTCCTGCCTGGTTCCCATCCCCTTGGTGATGTGGGCCATCCGCTGAGAGTCTGATCCTGGTTGGGTTCCTCACACTTCTGTGAGGTGGGCCCTCTTCTCTGACGTCACTCCTGCCTGGCTGGCACACCCCGCCTTGGCGAAGTCGGCCCTCTGGTGGGATTTGGTGCCTGCTGGGGGTCTCCTGCCCTCGGTAATGAGGGCCCTCTGGCGTCAGGCCCTAATTCCTGGGCTCCCAATATTTTCTGATATGCGCCCTGTGGTTCGAGTACACTCCTGCCAGGTTCCCAACCCCATGAGAATGTGGGCCTTCTGCTCTGAGGTCCCAACCGTGGGTTGCTCAGTTTCATGATGAGGGCCCTCTGCTGTGAGTTCTCTCCGGCCTGGATCCCATAGCCTCGCTGATCCTGGCCACCTGCTGGGAGGTTCCAACTGCGGGATTCCTCACCTTTTTTCTTCTATGGGCCCTCTGTTTTGAGACTCCTCCTGCCTGCCTCACTCCCAGTCCCTTGGTGATGTGTGTCCTCTGGTGTGAGGCCACGTGTGCTGGGTCCCTCGCCTTTGGATGATGTGGCCACACTGGTGTGAGGACACTCCTGCCTGCTTCCTATCCCCTTGATGATGTGGGCCCTCTGGTGAGAGTCTGATCCTGGCTGGGTTCCTCACCCTTCTGTGAGGTGGGCCCTCTGCTGTGAGGTCACTCCTGCCTGGCTGGCACACCCCACCTGGGCAACATCGGCCCTCTTGTGGCACTTGGAGCCTGCTGGGAGCCTCCTCCCCTCGGTGATGGGGGCCCTCTAGCGTCAGGCCCTAACTGCTGGGTACCCACATTTTCTGATACGTGCTAAGTGGTGCGAGGACACTCCTGCGAGGTTCCCATCCCCATGGGCATGTGGGCCTTCTGCTCTAAGGTCCCAACACCTGTGTTGTTCACCGTTTCATGATGTTGTCTCTCTGGTGTTAGTTCACTCAGGCCTAGATCCCATAGACTCTGTGCTCTGAGCCGACTGCTGGGAGGTTCCTACTGCTGGATTCCTTACCTTTTTTATTCTTTGGGTCCTGTGTTTTTATGCTCCTACTTCCTGACTCACTCCCAGCCCCTTTGTGATGTAGGTCCTCTGGTTTAAGGCCACATGTACCGGTTTCCTCACCTTTATTGATGTGGCCCCACTGGTGTGAGGACACTCCTGCCTGGTTCCCATCCCCTTGGTGATTGGGGCCCTCTTGTGAGAGTCTGATCCTGTCTGGATTCCTCACACTTCTGGGAGGTGGGCCCTCTGCTGTGAGGTCACTCCTGCCTGGCTGGCACACGTCACGTTGGCGATGTGGGCCCTCAGTTGGGAGTTGGTGCCTGCTGGGAGTCTCCTCCCCTCGGTAATGAGGGCCCTCTGGCGTCAGGCCCTAACTCATGGGCTCCCAAAATTTTCTGATGTGCGCCCTGTCGTGTGAGTACACTCCAGCCAGGGTCCCTTCCCTAGGGGATGTGGGCTTTCTGCTCTGTGGTTCCAACGGCTGGGTTGCTCACAGTGTCAGAATGTGGGCCCTCTGTTTTGAGTTCAGTCAGGCCTGGATCCCATAGCCTCGCTGCTCCTGGCCGCCTGCTGGGAGGTTCCAACTGCGGGATTCCTCACCTTTTTTACGCAATGGGCCCTCGGTTTTGAGGCTCCTCCTGCCTGCCTCACTCCCAGCCCCTTGGTGATGTGTGTCCTGTAGTTTGAGGCCACGTGTGCTGGGTCCGTCACATTTCGGTGATGTGGCCCCACTGGTGTGAGGACACTCCTGCCTGGTTTCCATTCCCTTGGTGATGTGGGCCCTCTGGTGAGAGTCTGATCCTCTTTGGGTTCCTCACACTTTTGTGTGGTTGGCCCTCTGCTCTGAGGTCACTCCTGCCTGGCTGGCACACCCCGCATTGGCGACGTCGGCCCTCTGGTAGCAGTTGGAGCTTGCTGGGAGCCTCCTCTCCTCAGTGATGAGGGCCCTCTGGCGTCCGGCCCTAACTGCTGGGCTCCCCACATTTTCTGTTGTGTGCCCACTGGTGCGATGACACTCCTGCTTGGTTCCCTTCCCCATGGGGATGTGGGCCTTGTGCTCTGAGGTCACAACGGCTGGGTTGCTTACAGTATCACGATGAGGGCCCTCTGTTGTGAGTTCATCACTGCCTGGATCCCATAGCCTCGGTGCTCTGGGCCGCCTGCTGGGATGTTCCAACTGCTGGATTCCTCACCTTTCTATACAATGGGCCATGTGTTTTGAGGTTAATCCTGCCTGCCTCGCTCTGAGACCCATGGTGATGTGGGTCTTCTGGTTTGAGGCCACATGTGCTGGGTACCTCAACTTTCGATGATGTGGCCCCACGGGTGTGAGGACACTCGTGCCTGATTCCCAGCCCCTTGCTTATGTGGGCACTCTGGTGAGAGTCTGATCATGACTGGGTTCCTTACCCTTCTGTGAGGTGGGCGCTCTGATGTGAGGTCACTCCTGCCTGGATGGCTCACGTCGCCTTGGCGACGTAGACCCTCTGTTGGCCACTGAAGCATGCTGGGAGCCTCCTACCCTCTTTAATGAGGGCCCTGGAAGAAACACATATGCCCTTTTTGACCAAGTGCATCATTGTCGAAGTTCTGCCTCTTCTCCTATACTTTCAGAGGACTTCTCATCTACCTCCTGAAATCGTATTCCTGGAATTCTGCCCCGCGTTCCAGTCCTCTTTGCAGCCTTACTTCAATATATTTTTGGATGATAGCTGTCATTTATAACTCTGCAGGTTTGTGAATTACAGTGCCCCTGAGCTCCATTCTTCAACTCGCTTTCTTGTGAGCTGGCCGCAAAACCGCAGGATTGCTTCAGGCCCTAATCTGGTTCCGGCACGGCATGTTGAGCCTTTGGCTAATTCCTCTTCCTGATGGGAAATGAGCGTTAAATTTGCTCGTGCAGACACCTACAGCTAATCTCTCATTGGTTCTCCCTATTCCTGTTCATCTTGCTCAGAAATTCCAAACTGTGCCAAACAGGAGGTTAAAGGCACTGACTCTCCAATTGGGGAAAGAGTTAGTAAAGCGTCTGGAATGGTAAAACCGAGTATGAGGGGAAGAAAACTGAGATGCATTTAAAAAGGTTTCCCGGTCACACGGTGGACCATATTCTGGGTTTCCCATGCGTGTTTTACCTGAAGGAAGAATCCCTTAAACCTGGAGGGGTGGGACACATGCAATGGGTACCATGCAGTATGACTTCAAATGGCCTGCATTTTCTCACCGAACCTCACCAATGCTATCAGGCCAAAGTGTCGAACCTTATGTCTCACTCAGCTCTAGGTGTAGATGTGGTAAATCCAGGTTGCATCACAAGCCCTGAATGAATTATTTAAGAATTGCTCTCTATTTCACTGTCATTGTGTTTGTTTTTGTAGTTTATTTTGATAATGGGATTTATCGGATTTTCTCTGCTGCCTTCATGCAGCTGTACACACACTTGATTCTCTTACGGAGACATATAAATCCATGGGTTTGAAGATTCTTACTAGTCATGTGTAATCCTAGGAGTTGAATATGGTGTGTTTAGTCCATTTCGTTGAGCAAGGTGTAAGTCTTGACTATTACATATTTGGCTTATGGAAAGGTATGTGTGCTAATTTCTATCTCTGGTTTTATGCAGCACCCCACCTCACCTTTCCCCATAAGCAAGCATAAGTTGGTGTTCTAAATTTGAGACCCTGTTCTGTTTTGTAATTCAGTTCATGTGTAGCCAAGTTTACATTCCGTGTATTAGTGATATCTTATGATGTTTCATTTTCTGTGTGACTTATTTCACTTAGAATCATCGTACCTGGATCCACTCAATATGCCGCGACGGGCCTGATGACATAGATTTCATTGGTGAGTGATATTCCATTGTACGTGCGTACCACAACTTCTTTAACCATTTCTCACATTCTGGGATATTTTACTTGTACCGTAGACGACGTTCTTGTAAACAGAGCTGTCCCAAACTTTGGGGTGGCTGTGTGTTTTTGATTTTAATTTCCCTAAGCTATAGGACCATAAGTGGAAGTGACATAGGCTCTGTTGCTTTGTTTCCTACGTGTTTCAGGAAACCCCATACACTTCTCCAGAGTGGCTGTTTGCAATTTACATCCCCCCCATCAGCATAACAAGTCTCCCTGTTCTCCATGACCTGTCCTGCCTTTCTGGATTTTACACTTTTTCAGATGCCCCTTTTGACCGGGGGGAAGTGAGACTTCATTGTAGTGCAGATTTCATTTACCTGCTTGCTTGCTTGGCCAAAAATGGCGAATGCGTTTTTTCCTGAATATATTCAGGAAAAAACGCATACGCACTTTTTGGCCAGTGCATCATTGTCGACATTCTGCCTCTATTCCTATGCTTTAAGTGCAATTCCAGTCTACCCCCTGAAATCGTTTTCCTGAAATTCTGCCCCGCTTTCAAGTCCTATTCGAAGACTTACTTCAATACATTTTTGGACGATAGCTGTCATTCATAACTCTGCAGGTTTGTGAATTACAGTGCCCCTGAGCTCGTTTCCTCAACTCGCTTTCTTGTGAGCTGGCCACAAAACCGCAGGATTGCTGCAGGCCCTAATCTGTTTCCGTCAGGGCACACTGAGCCTTTGGTGAATTCCTCTTCCTGGTGGGAAATGAGCGTTCCATTTGCCCGTGCAGACACCTACAGCTAGTCTCTCATTGTTTCTCCCTATTCCTGTTAATATTGCGTAGAAATTGCAAACTGTGCCAAACAGGAGGTTAAAGGCACTGACTCTCCAAGTGGGGAGAATGTTAGTAAAGTGTCTGGAATGGTGAACCCGAGTGCCAGGGTTCGAAAACTGAGATATATTTGAAAACGTTTCCCAATCACACGGTGGACAATACTCTGGGTTTCCCATGCATGTCTTAGCTGAAGGAAGAATCCCTTAAACCTGGAGAGCTGGGAACCATGGAATGGGTACCATGCAGTATGACTACAAAGGGTCTGCGTTTGCTCACCGAACCTCACAAATGCTATCAGCCCGAAGTGTCCAGCCGTATATCTCACCCAGCTCTGGGTGTAGATGTGGTAAATCCAGGTTGCATCACAAGCCCTGAATGAATTATTTAAGAATTGCTCTCTATTTCACTGTCAATGTGTTTTGGTTTTGAAATTTATTTTGATAATGAAATTTATCGGATTTTCACTGCTGCGTTTAGGCTGCTGTACACACGCTTGATTTCCTTATGGAGACATATAAATCCATGGGTTTTAAGATTCTTACTTGTCAGGTATATTCCCAGGCTTTGAGTCCGTTTCGTTGAGCAAGGAGTAGGTCTTGTCTATTATATATTTGGCTTATTGAACGGTATCTGTGCTAATTTCAATCTCTGGTTTTATGCAGCACCCCAACTCACCTTTCCCCATAAGCAAGCATAAGTTGGTTTTCTAAATTTGAGACCCTGTTCTGTTTTGTAATTCAGTTCATGGGTAGCCAAGTTTACATTCCGTGTATTAGTCATATCTTATGATGTTTCTTTTTCTGTGTGACTTATTTCTCGTAGAATCATCATACCTGAATCCACTCATTATGCCGCTACGGGCCTGATGACGTAGATTTCATTGCTGAGTGATATTCCATTGTACGTGCGTACCACAACTTCTTTATCCATTTTTTGCTTTCTGGGATATTTTACTTGTACCGTAGACGAGGTTCTTGTAAACAGAGCCGTCCCAAACTCTGGGGTGGCTGTGTGTTTTTGATTTTAATTTCCCTAAGCTATAGGACCATAAGTGGAAGTGACATAGGCTGTGTTGCTTTGTTTCCTACGTGTTTCTAGAAACACCATACACTTCTCCAGAGTGGTTGTTGGCAATTTACATCCCGCCCATCAGCATGACAAGGCTCCCTGTTCTCCATGATCTGTCCTGCCTTTCTGGATTTTACACTTTTTTTCAGATGGCCCTTTTGACCGGGGGGGCAGTGAGACTTCATTGTAGTGCAGATTTCCTTTACACGCTTGCTTGGTTGGCCAAAAAGGGCGTAAGCATTTTTTCCTGAATATATTCAGGAAAAAACGCATACGCCCTTTTTGGCCAAGTGCATCGTTGTCGACATTCTGCCTCTTTTCCTATGCTTTTAGTACAATTCCAGTCTACCCCCTGAAATCGTTTTCCTGAAATTCTTCCCCGCATTCAAGTTCTCTTCGAAGACTTACTTCAATACATTTTTGGACGATAGCTGTCATTCATAACTCTGCAGGTTTGTGAATTACAGTGCCCCTGAGCTCATGTCTTCAACTCGTTTTCTTGTGAGCTGGCCGCAAAACCGCAGGATTGCTTCAGGCCGTAATCTCTTTCCGGCAGGGCTTGCTGAGCCTTTGTTTAATTCCTCTTCCTGGTCGGAAATGAGCGTTCCTTTTGCCCGTGCAGGCACCTACAGCTAGTCTCTCATTGGTTCTCCCTATTCCTGTACATCTTGCGCAGAAATTGCAAACTGTGCCAAACAGGAGGTTAATGGCCCTGACTCTCCACGTGGGGAGAGTGTTAGTAAAGCGTCTGGAATGGTGAACCCGAGTACCAGGGGACGAAAACTGAGATGCATTTGAAAACGTTTCCCGGTCACACAGTGCACTGTACTGTGGGTTTCCCATGCATGTTTTAGCTGAAGGAAGAATCCCTTAAACCTGGAGAGTTGGGACCCATGGAATGGGTACCATGCAGTTTGACTTCAAAGGGTCTGCGTTTGCTCACCGAACCTCACCAATGCTATCAGCCCGAAGTGTCCAGCCTTATGTCTCACCCAGCTCTGGGTGTAGATGTGGTCAATCCAGGTTGCATCACAAGCCCTGAATGAATTATTTAAGAATTGCTCTCTATTTCACTGTCATTGTGTTTTGTTTTTGAAATTTATTTTGATAATGGGATTTATCGGATTTTCACTGCTGCATTTAGGCCGTTGTACACACGCTTGATTTCATTATGGAGACATATAAATCCATGGGTTTTAAGATTCTTACTTGTCAGGTATCTTGCAAGGCGTTGAATATGGGGTGTTGAGTCCATTTCGTTGAGCAAGGAGTAGGTCTTGTCTATTATATATTTGGCTTATGGAACGGTATCTGTGCTAATTTCAATCTCTGGTTTTATGCAGCACCCCAACTCACCTTTCCCCATTAGCAAGCATAAGTTGGTTTTCTAAATTTGAGATCCTGTTCTGTTTTGTAATTCAGTTTATGTGTAGCCAAGTTTACATTCCGTGTATTACTTATATATTATGATGTTTCTTTTTCTGTGTGACGTATTTCTCGTAGAATCATCGTACCTGAATCCACTCATTATGCCGCTATGGGCCTGAAGACGTAGATTTCTTTGCTGAGTGATATTCCATTGTACGTGCGTACCAGAACTTCTTTATCCATTTTTTCCTTTCTCAGATATTTAACTTGTACCGTAGACAAGGTTCTTGTAAACAGAGCCATCCCAAACTTTGGGGTGGCTGTGTGTTTGTGATTTTAATTACCCTAAGCTATAGGACCATAGTGGAAGTGACATAGGCTGTGTTGCTTTGTTTCCTACGTGTTTCAGGATACACCATACATTTCTCCAGAGTGGCTGTTGGCAATTTACATCCCGCCCATCAGCATAACAAGGCTCCCTGTTCTCCAAGACCTGTCCTGCCTTTCTGGATTTTACACTTTTTTCAGATGGCCCTTTTGACCGGGGGGCAGTGAGACTTCATTGTAGTGCAGATTTCCTTTACACGCTTGCTTGGTTGGCCAAAAAGTGCGTATGCGTTTTTTCCTGAATATATTCAGGAAAAAACGCATACGCCCTTTTTGGCCAAGTGCATCATTGTCGACATTCTGCCTCTTTTCCTATGCTTTAAGTGCAATTCCAGTCTACCCCCTGAAATCGTTTTCCTGAAATTCTGCCCCGCTTTCAAGTCCTCTTTGAAGACTTACTTCAGTACATTTTTGAACGATAGCTGTCATTCATAACTCTGCAGGTTTGTGAATTACAGTGCCCCTGAGCTCCTTTCTTCAACTCCTTTTCTTGTGAGCTGGCCGCAAAACCGCAGGATTGCTTCAGGCCGTAATATGTTTCCGGCCGGGCACGCTGAGCCTTTGGTTAATTCCACTTCCTGGTGGGAAATGATCGTTCAATTTGCCCGTGCAGACACCAACAGCTAGTCTCTCATTGGTTCTCCCTATGCCTGTTCATCTTGCGCAGAAATTGCAAACTGTGCCAAACAGGAGGTTAAAGGCACTGACTCTCCAAGTGGGGAGAGTGTTAGTAAAGCGTCTGGAATGGTGAACTCGAGTACCAGGGGACGAAAACTGAGATGCATTTGAAAACGTTTCCCAATCACACAGTGGATGATAGTCTGGGTTTCCCATGCATGTTTTAGCTGAAGGAAGAATCCCTTAAACCTGGAAATTTGGAACCCATGGAATGGGTACCATGCAGTATGACTTCAAAGGGTCTGCGTTTGCTCACCGAACCTCACCAATGCTATCAGCCCGAAGTGTCCAGCCTTATGTCTCACCCAGCTCTGGGTGTAGATGTGGTAAATCCAGGTTGCATCACAAGCCCTGAATGAATTATTTAAGAATTGCTCTCTATTTCACTGTCATTGTGTTTTGTTTTTGAAATTTATTTTGATAATGGGATTTATCGGATTTTCACTGCTGCGTTTAGGCCGCTGTACACACGCTTGATTTCCTTATGGAGACATATAAATCCATGGGTTTTAAGATTCTTACTTGTCAGGTATCTTGCCAGGCGTTGAATATGGGGTGTTGAGTCCATTTCGTTGAGCAAGGAG
The DNA here is from genome assembly GCF_059928025.1 of Delphinapterus leucas. Lineage (NCBI taxonomy): Eukaryota > Metazoa > Chordata > Mammalia > Artiodactyla > Monodontidae > Delphinapterus > Delphinapterus leucas. The sequence continues at coordinate 137,306 of NW_028322243.1, read as the reverse complement.
TAGGGCTTGTCTATTATATATTTGGCTTATGGAACGGTATCTGTGCTAATTTCAATCTCTGGTTTTATGCAGCACCCCAACTCACCTTTCCCCATAAGCAAGCATAAGTTGGTTTGCTAAATTTGAGACCCTGTTCTGTTTTGTAATTCATTTCATGTGTAGCCAACTTTACATTCCGTGTATTAGTGATATCTTATGATGTTTCTTTTTCTGTGTGACTTATTTCTCGTAGAATCATCGTACCTGAATCCACTCATTATGCCGCTACGGGCCTGATGCCGTAGATTTCATTGCTGAGTGATATTCCATTGTACGTGCGTACCACAACTTCTTTATCCATTTTTTGCTTTCTGGGATATTTTACTTGTACCGTAGACGAGGTTCGTGTAAACAGAGCCGTCCCAAACTCTGGGGTGGCTGTGTGTTTTTGAATTTAATTTCCCTAAGCTATAGGACCATAAGTGGAAGTGCCATAGGCTGTGTTGCTTTGTTTCCTATGTGTTTCTGGAAAAACCATACACTTCTCCAGAGTGGTTGTTGGCAATTTACATCCCGCCCATCAGCATGACAAGGCTCCCTGTTCTCCATGACATGTACTGTCTTTCTGGATTTTACACTTTTTTCAGATGGCCCTTTTGACCGGGGGGCAGTGAGACTTCATTGTAGTGCAGATTTCCTTTACACGCTTGCTTGGTTGGCCAAAAAGGGCGTATGCGTTTTTTCCTGAATATATTCAGGAAAAAACGCATACGCCCTTTTTGGCCAAGTGCATCATTGTTGACATTCTGCCTCTTTTTCTACGCTTTAAGTGCAATTCCAGTCTACGCCCTGAAATCGTTTTCCTGAAATTCTGCCCTGCTTTCAAGTCCTCTTTGAAGACTTACTTCAATATATTTTTGGACGATAGCTGTCATTCATAACTCTGCAGGTTTGTGAATTACAGTGCCCCTGAGCTCATGTCTTCAACTCGTTTTCTTGTGAGCTGGCCGCAAAACCGCAGGATTGCTTCAGGCCGTAATATGTTTCCGGCCGGGCACGCTGAGCCTTTGGTTAATTCCACTTCCTGGTGGGAAATGATCGTTCAATTTGCCCGTGCAGACACCAACAGCTAGTCTCTCATTGGTTCTCCCTATGCCTGTTCATCTTGCGCAGAAATTGCAAACTGTGCCAAACAGGAGGTTAAAGGCACTGACTCTCCAAGTGGGGAGAGTGTTAGTAAAGCGTCTGGAATGGTGAACTCGAGTACCAGGGGACGAAAACTGAGATGCATTTGAAAACGTTTCCCAATCACACAGTGGATGATAGTCTGGGTTTCCCATGCATGTTTTAGCTGAAGGAAGAATCCCTTAAACCTGGAAATTTGGAACCCATGGAATGGGTACCATGCAGTATGACTTCAAAGGGTCTGCGTTTGCTCACCGAACCTCACCAATGCTATCAGCCCAAAGTGTCCAGCCTTATGTCTCACCCAGCTCTGGGTGTAGATGTGGTAAATCCAGGTTGCATCACAAACCCTGAATGAATTATTTAAGAATTGCTCTCTATTTCACTGTCATTGTGTTTTGTTTTTGAAATTAATTTTGAAAATGGGATTTATCGGATTTTCACTGCTGTGTTTAGGCCGCTGTGCACACGTTTGATTTCCTTATGGAGACATATAAATCCATGGGTTTTAAGATTCTTACTTGTCAAGTATCTTGCCAGGCGTTAAATATGGGGTGTTGAGTCCATTTCGTTGAGCAAGGAGTAGGTCTTGTCTATTATATATTTGGCTTATGGAACGGTATCTGTGCTAATTTCAATCTCTGGTTTTATGCAGCACCCCAACTCACCTTTCCCCATAAGCAAGCATAAGTTGGTTTTCTAAATTTGAGACCCTGTTCTGTTTTGTAATTCAGTTCATGGGTAGCCAAGTTTACATTCCGTGTATTAGTGATATCTTATGATGTTTCTTTTTCTGTGTGACTTATTTCTCGTAGAATCATCATACCTGAATCCACTCATTATGCCGCTACGGGCCTGATGACGTAGATTTCATTGCTGAGTGATATTCCATTGTACGTGCGTACCACAATTTCTTTATCCATTTTTTACTTTCTGGGATATTTTACTTGTACCGTAGACGAGGTTCTTGTAAACAGAGCCGTCCCAAACTCTGGGGTGGCTGTGTGTTTTTGATTTTAATTTCCCTAAGCTATAGGACCATAAGTGGAAGTGCCATAGGCTGTGTTGCTTTGTTTCCTACGTGTTTCTGGAAACACCATACACTTCTCCAGAGTGGTTGTTGGCAATTTACATCCCGCCCATCAGCATGACAAGGCTCCCTGTTCTCCATGACCTGTCCTGCCTTTCTGGATTTTACACTTTTTTCAGATGGCCCTTTTGACCGGGGGGGCAGTGAGACTTCCTTGTAGTGCAGAGTTCCTTTACACGCTTGCTTGGTTGGCCAAAAAGGGCGTATGCGTTTTTTCCTGAATATATTCAGGAAAAAACGCATACGCCCTTTTTGGCCAAGTGCATCGTTGTCGACATTCTGCCTCTTTTCCTATGCTTTTAGTACAATTCCAGTCTACCCCCTGAAATCGTTTTCCTGAAATTCTGCCCCGCTTTCAAGTCCTCTTGGAAGATTTACTTCAATACATTTTTGGACGATAGCTGTCATTCATAACTCTGCAGGTTTGTGAATTACAGTGCCCCTGAGCTCATGTCTTCAACTCGCTTTCTTGTGAGCTGGCCGCAAAACCGCAGGATTGCTTCAGGCCAAAGTCTCTTTCCGGCAGGGCATGCTGAGCCTTTGTTTAATTCCTCTTCCTGGTCGGAAATGATCGCTCCTTTTGCCCGTGCAGGCACCTACAGCTTGTCTCTCATTGGTTCTCCCTATTCCTGTACATCTTGCGCAGAAATTGCAAACTGTGCCAAACAGGAGGTTAATGGCACTGACTCTCCAAGTGGGGAGAGTGTTAGTAAAGCGTCTGGAATGGTGAACCCGAGTACCAGGGGACGAAAACTGAGATGCATTTGAAAACGTTTACCGGTCACACAGTGCACTGTACTGTGGGTTTACCATGCATGTTTTAGCTGAAGGAAGAATCCCTTAAACCTGGAGAGTTGGGACCCATGGAATGGGTACCATGCAGTATGACTTCAAAGGGTCTGCGTTTGCTCACCGAACCTCACCAATGCTATCAGCCCGAAGTGTCCAGCCTTATGTCTCACCCAGCTCTGGGTGTAGATGTGGTAAATCCAGGTTGCATCACAAGCCCTGAATGAATTATTTAAGAATTGCTCTCTATTTCACTGTCATTTTGTTTTGTTTTTGAAATTTATTTTGATAATGGGATTTATCGGATTTTCACTGCTGCGTTTAGGCCGCTGTACACACGCTTGATTTCCTTATGGAGACATATAAATCCATGGGTTTTAAGATTCTTACTTGTCAGGTATCTTGCCAGGCGTTGAATATGGGGTGTTGAGTCCATTTCGTTGAGCAAGGAGTAGGGCTTGTCTATTATATATTTGGCTTATGGAACGGTATCTGTGCTAATTTCAATCTCTGGTTTTATGCAGCACCCCAACTCACCTTTCCCCATAAGCAAGCATAAGTTGGTTTGCTAAATTTGAGACCCTGTTCTGTTTTGTAATTCATTTCATGTGTAGCCAACTTTACATTCCGTGTATTAGTGATATCTTATGATGTTTCTTTTTCTGTGTGACTTATTTCTCGTAGAATCATCGTACCTGAATCCACTCATTATGCCGCTACGGGCCTGATGCCGTAGATTTCATTGCTGAGTGATATTCCATTGTACGTGCGTACCACAACTTCTTTATCCATTTTTTGCTTTCTGGGATATTTTACTTGTACCGTAGACGAGGTTCGTGTAAACAGAGCCGTCCCAAACTCTGGGGTGGCTGTGTGTTTTTGAATTTAATTTCCCTAAGCTATAGGACCATAAGTGGAAGTGCCATAGGCTGTGTTGCTTTGTTTCCTATGTGTTTCTGGAAAAACCATACACTTCTCCAGAGTGGTTGTTGGCAATTTACATCCCGCCCATCAGCATGACAAGGCTCCCTGTTCTCCATGACATGTACTGTCTTTCTGGATTTTACACTTTTTTCAGATGGCCCTTTTGACCGGGGGGCAGTGAGACTTCATTGTAGTGCAGATTTCCTTTACACGCTTGCTTGGTTGGCCAAAAAGGGCGTATGCGTTTTTTCCTGAATATATTCAGGAAAAAACGCATACGCCCTTTTTGGCCAAGTGCATCATTGTTGACATTCTGCCTCTTTTTCTACGCTTTAAGTGCAATTCCAGTCTACCCCCTGAAATCGTTTTCCTGAAATTCTGCCCTGCTTTCAAGTCCTCTTTGAAGACTTACTTCAATATATTTTTGGACGATAGCTGTCATTCATAACTCTGCAGGTTTGTGAATTACAGTGCCCCTGAGCTCATTTCTTCAACTCGTTTTCTTGTGAGCTGGCCGCAAAACCGCAGGATTGCTTCAGGCCCTAATATGTTTCCGGCCGGGCACGCTGAGCCTTTGGTTAATTCCTCTTCCTGGTGGGAAATGAGCGTTCACTTTGCCCGTGCAGACACCAACAGCTTGTCTCTCATTGCTTCTCCCTATTCCTGTTCATCTTGCGCAGAAATTGCAAACTGTGCCAAACAGGAGGTTAATGGCCCTGACTCTCCAAGTGGGGAGAGTGTTAGTAAAGCGTTCAAATGTTGAACCCGAGTACCAGGGGACGAAAACTGAGATGCATTTGAAAACGTTTCCCAATCACATGGTGGACCATACTCTGGGTTTCCCATGCATGTTTTATCTGAAGGAAGAATCCCTTAATCCTGGAAATTTGGAACCCATGGAATGGGTACCATGCAGTATGACTTCAAAGGGTCTGCGTTTGCTCACCGAACCTCACCAATGCTATCAGCCCGAAGTGTCCAGCCTTATGTCTCACCCAGCTCTGGGTGTAGATGTGGGAAATCCAGGTTGCATCACAAGCCCTGAATGAATTATTTAAGAATTGCTCTCTATTTCACTGTCATTTTGTTTTGTTTTTGAAATTTATTTTGATAATGGGATTTATCGGATTTTCACTGCTGCGTTTAGGCCGCTGTACACACGCTTGATTTCCTTATGGAGACATATAAATCCATGGGTTTTAAGATTCTTACTTGTCAGGTATCTTGCCAGGCGTTGAATATGGGGTGTTGAGTCCATTTCGTTGAGCAAGGAGTAGGTCTTGTCTATTATATATTTGGCTTATGGAACGGTATCTGTGCTAATTTCAATCTCTGGTTTTATGCAGCACCCCAACTCACCTTTCCCCATAAGCAAGCATAAGTTGGTTTTCTAAATTTGAGACCCTGTTCTGTTGGTATTTCTGTTCATGGGTAGCCAAGTTTACATTCCGTGTATTAGTGATATCTTATGAGGTTTCTTTTTCTGTGTGACTTATTTCTCGTAGAATCATCATACCTGAATCCACTCATTATGCCGCTACGGGCCTGATGACGTAGATTTCATTGCTGAGTGATATTCCATTGTACGTGCGTACCACAACATCTTTATCCATTTTTTACTTTCTGGGATATTTTACTAGTACCGTAGACGAGGTTCTTGTAAACAGAGCCGTCCCATACTCTGGGGTGGCTGCGTGTTTTTGATTTTAATTTCCCTAAGCTATAGGACCATAAGTGGAAGTGCCATAGGCTGTGTTGCTTTGTTTCCTACGTGTTTCTGGAAACACCATACACTTCTCCAGAGTGGTTGTTGGCAATTTACATCCCGCCCATCAGCATGACAAGGCTCCCTGTTCTCCATGACCTGTCCTGCCTTTCTGGATTTTACACTTTATTCAGATGGCTCTTTTGACCGGGGGGGCAGTGAGACTTCATTGTAGTGCAGATTTCTTTTACACGCTTGCTTGGTTGGCCAAAAAGGGCGTATGCGTTTTTTCCTGAATATATTCAGGAAAAAACGCATACGCCCTTTTTGGCCAAGTGCATCATTGTGGACATTCTGCCTCTTTTCCTATGCTTTAAGTGCAATTCCTGTCTACCCCCTGAAATCGTTTTCCTGAAATTTTGCCCCGCTTTCAACTCCTTTTCGAAGACTTACTTCAATACATTTTTGGACGATAGCTATCATTCATAACTCTGCAGGTTTGTGAATTTCAGTGGCCCTGAGCTCCTTTCTTCAAGTCACTTTCTTGTGAGCTGGCTGCAAAACCGCAGGATTGCTTAAGGCGCTAATCTGTTTCTGGCAGGGCACGCTGAGTCTTTGGATAATTCCACTTCCTGGTGGGAAATGAGCGTTCCATTTGCCAGTGCAGACACCTACAGCTAGTCTCTCATTGCTTCTCCCTATTCCTGTTCATCTTGCGCAGAAATTGCAAACTGTGCCAAACAGGAGTTTAAAGTCCCTGACTCTCCAAGTGGGGAGAGTGTTAGTAAAGCGTCTGCAATGCTAAACCCGAGTACCAGGGTTCGAAAACTGAGATGCATTTGAAAACGTTTCCCAATCACACGGTGGACCATACTCTGGGTTTCCCATGCATGTTTTAGCTGAAGGAAGAATCCCTTAAACGTGGAGAGTTGGGACCCATGGAATGGGTACCGTGCAGTATGACTTCAAAGGGTCTGCGTTTGCTCACCGAACCTCACCAATGCTATCAGCCCGATGTGTCCAGCCTTATGTCTCACCCAGCTCTGGGTGTAGATGTTGTAAATCCAGGTGCATCACAAGCCCTGAATGAATTATTTAAGAATTGCTCTCTATTTCACTGTCATTGTGTTTTGTTTTTGAAATTTATTTTGATAATGGGACTTATCGGATTTTCACTGCTGCGTTTAGGCCGCTGTACACACGCTTGATTTCCTTATGGAGACATATAAATCCATGGGTTTTAAGATTCTTACTTGTCAGGTATCTTCCGAGGCATTGAATATGGGGTGTTGAGTCCATTTCATTGAGCAAGGAGTAGGTCTTGTCTATTATATATTGAGCTTATGGAAAGGTATCTGTGCTAATTTCACTCTCTGGTTTTATGCAGCACCCCAACTCAACTTTCCCCATATGCAAGCATAAGTTGGTTTTCTAAATTTGAGACCCTGTTCTGTTTTGTAATTCAGTTCATGTGTAGGCAAGTTTACATTCCGTGTATTAGTGATATCCTATGATATTTCTTTTTCTGTGTGACTTATTTCTCGTAAAATCATCGTACCTGAATCCACTCATTATGCCGCCACGGGCCTGATGACTTAGATTTCATTGCTGAGTGATATTCCATTGTACGTGCGTACCACAACTTCTTTATCCATTTTTTGCTCTCTCGGATATTTAACTTGTACTGTAGACGAGGTTCTTGTAAACAGAGCCGTCCCAAACTTTGGGGTGGCTGTGTGTTTTTGATTTTAATTTCCCTAAGCTATAGGACCATAAGTGGAAGTGCCATAGGCTGTGTTGCTTTGTTTCCTACGTGTTTCAGGAAACACCATACACTTCTCCAGAGTGGCTGTTGGCAATTTACACCCCGCCCATCAGCATGACAAGGCTCCCTGTTCTCCATGACCTGTCCTGCCTTTCTGGATTTTACACGTTTTTCAGATGGCCCTTTTGACCGCTGGGCAGTGAGACTTCACTGTAGTGCAGATTTCTTTTACACGCCGACCTGGTTGGCCAAAAAGGGCGTATGCGTTTTTTCCTGAATATATTCAGGAAAAAACGCATACGCCCTTTTTGGCCAAGTGCATCATTGTCGACATTCTGCCTCTTTTCCTATGCTTTAAGTGCAATTCCAGCCTACCCCCTGAAATCGTTTTCCTGAAATTCTGCCCCGCTTTCAAGTCCTCTTCGAAGACTTACTTCAGTACATTTTTGTACGATAGCTGTCATTCATAACTCTGCAGGTTTGTGAATTACAGTGCCCCTGAGCTCCTTTCCTCAACACGCTTTCTTGTGATCTGGCCGCAAAACCGCAGGATTGCTTCAGGCCCTAATCTGTTTCCGGCAGGGCACGCTGAGCCTTTGGTTAATTCCTCTTCCTGGTGGGAAATGAGCGTTCCATTTGCCTGTCCAGACACCTACAGCTAGTCTCTCATTGGTTCTCCCTATTCCTGTTCATCTTGCGCAGAAATTGCAAACTGTGCCAAACAGGACGTTAAAGGCACTGACTCTCCAAGAGGGGAGAATGTTAGTAAAGCGTCTGGAATGGTGAACCCGAGTACCAGGGTTCGAAAACTGAGATGCATTTGAAAACGTTTCCCAATCACACGGTGGACCATACTCTGGGTTTCCCATGCATGTTTTAGCTGAAGGAAGAATCCCTTAAACGTGGAGAGTTGGGACCCATGGAATGGGTACCATGCAGTATGACTTCAAAGGGTCTGCGTTTGGTCACCGAAGCTCACCAATGCTATCAGCCCGAAGTGTGCAGCCTTATGTCTCACCCAGCTCTGGGTGTAGATGTGGTAAATCCAGGTTGCATCACAAGCCCTGAATGAATTATTTAAGAATTGCTCTCTATTTCACTGTCATTGTGTTTTGTTTTTGAAATTTATTTTTATAATGGGATTTATCGGATTTTCACTGCTGCATTTAGGCCGCTGTACACATGCTTTATTTCCTTATGGAGACATATAAATCCATGGGTTTTAAGATTCTTAATTGTCAGGTATCTTGCCAGGCGTTGAATATGGGGTGTTGAGTCCATTTCGTTGAGCAAGGAGTAGGTATTGTCTATTATATATTTGGCTTATGGAATGGTATCTGTGCTAATTTCAATCTCTACTTTTATGCAGCACCCCAACTCACCTTTCCCCATAAGCAAGCATAAGTTGGTTTTCTAAATTTGAGACCCTGTTCTGTTTTGTAATTCAGTTCATGTGTGGCCAAGTTTACATTCCGTGTATTAGTGATATCTTATGATGTTTCTTTTTCTGTGTGACTTATTTCTCATAGAATCATCGTACCTGAATCCACTCATTATGCCGCTACGGGCCTGATGACGTAGGTTTCATTACTGAGTGATATTCCATTGTACGTGCGTACCACAACTTCTTTATCCATTTTTTGCTTTCTCGGATATTTAACTTGTACCGTAGATGAGGTTCTTGTAAACAGAGCCATCCCAAATTTTGGGGTGGCTGTGTGATTTTGATTTTAATTTCTCTATGCTATAGGACCATAAGTGGAAGTGCCATAGGCTGTGTTGCTTTTTTTCCTACGTGTTTCAGGAAACACCATACACTTCTCCAGAGTGGCTGTTGGCAATTTACATCCCGCCCATCAGCATAACAAGGCTCCCTGTTCTCCATGACCTGTCCTGCCTTTCTGGAATTTACACATTTTTCAGATGGCCCTTTTGACCGGGGGGCAGTGAGACTTCATTGTAGTGCACATTTCCTTTACACGGTTGCTTGGTTGGCCAAAAAGGGCGTATGCGTTTTTTCCTGAATATATTCAGGAAAAAACGCATACGCCCTTTTTGGCCAAGTGCATCATTGTCGACATTCTGCCTCTAATCTTATTCTTTAAGTGCAATTCCATTCTACCCCCTGAAATCGTTTTCCTGAAATTCTGCCCCGATTTCAAGTCCTCTTCGAAGACTTACTTCAAAATATTTTTGGACGATAGCTGTCATTCATTACTCTGCAGGTTTGTGAATTACAGTGCCCCTGAGCTCCTTTCTTCAACTCGCTTTCTTGTGAGCTGGCCGCAAACCCGCAGGATTGCTTCAGGCCCTAATATAGTTCCGGCATGGCATGCTGAGCCTTTGGTTAATTCCTCTTCCTTGTGGGAAATGAGCGTTAAATTTGCATGTGCAGACACCTTCACATGAGTCGTCATGGTGCCCCTTTGCCCCGGTTATCTCTATGGAGGTTGGAGTTGGAGGGCCTCCTCACTCAAGATCAGTGTGCCCACGGAGCCAACCCTGCAACTTCAGGGCATGGTTGGGGGTGAGGATCACCACGAGGGTTCCTTTTCCCTTAGGAGGGAGGTGGCCTTTTGGGCTGCTGATTTCCAGGTTATCAGATACTGCCAGTATCTTGGCCAGATGTGGCAGTGGGCCAAGCCCCTTGGTGACCGTAGTTTATCCTACCTGGATCGCATTCTTGCATTGTTCCATTTCAAGTGGTCCCAGGTTTTGCACTAATACTCCAGTGGCGATTCACCGTTCACCAGGAATGTAAAGGTCAAAGGGTTTAGCTAAATTAGGGAGTTCCAGGGCAAGGGTCTGAATTGACTGCTCTTTCCATTCTTGAAAGGCCACTTCTGCATTCTATTCAAAAGGATCATCACCTTTTCCTTTCAGTGTTTCATATAGAGGCCGAGCTAGTAGACTGTAGTTAGGGATCCAGAAGCAGCAAACCCTGGCCTCCCCAGGAACCCCTAAGCTGTCTTCTAGTTTTAGAAATGGGTAAGGCTGTAAATTGTTTCTTCCCTTTCCTGGGATGGGCTTCTCCGACCTTCTGTGAGAATGAAGCCCAGGCAGGTCACCGTAGTCTGTGATATTTGAGCTTTTTCTTGGACAACTTGTATCCTTTATTGGCTTCGTAGTTCAGAGGTATCCTTAGTAGGGCTGGCGATCAGAATGTCGTCTGCATATTGAAGGAGTGTTTCCTTTTCCAGAGGTAGAACTTTTAGGTCTTTAGCTGAGCTTTCCCCAAAGATGGTGTGGGAATTTTTGAACCCTTGGGGCAACACGGCCCGGAAGTATTGTTTTAGTTGTATGTTGAGTCCTGCCACTCACAAGCCAAAATTTCTTGTGACTCTGGGACCAATAGAATACAAAAGAAGGCATCATTGAAGACTAATACAGAATACCATGTCCTGGTGGTTGGTAGAATGACCAGCAGGGTGTAGGATTTAGGAACTACTGGAGGTATATCCTCGGTGGCTTCACTGACTGTCCTGACATCCTTTACCAGGACTCCAGCAGCCTATGGGGCTCTCGAGGTCAGGCCAATCCCAGGATATGGAGCTCACCTGGGCAGGTACCCCACCCCAGCCCACGGGGCTCTCGTGGTCAGGCCCCTCCCAGGATACAGAGCTACCCTTGCAGGTACCATGGCAGGGCTGGGAACACAGGAACCGTGCATATCGCCCTCATTGCAGAGCACTCCCAGCTCACCTGTCACTCAGATCTGACACAGAGCACCTCAGAGCAGGACTTGAACTAACAAACAGCAGCTCCGACAGGTCTGTGACCCTGGGCATCACTCTGTGTGGCCTCCCTCCACCTGGTCTTCCAGAGACTTCCACTGCACCCGGGGCACCAGGCCTCTGTCTCCACCCACCAGCCACCCCTCCTCTCCCTGACTCCTGGGTTCCTCTCATTAGGAGAGGGTTTTCTTGAAGTTGTCTCCCACTCATGGGCCAGATAATATAATTAGAAAACAAGCCAGAGCTGCAGCCCCTTGTCTATCCTGACTCTCAGGAGCCCACACCTGTTCCTTGGACCTGGCCGATTCAGCAAGTTCCAGTTTCTGCAACTGTGAGCCCCTGAGGGGTGATTATTGGCTGGCCTGGGAAGCCTGACCGTGCCGGCCAGCCCTCCCCAGGTGTGCCTGGGTTCAGATCAATATAAACACCGCTCCAGGCAGCAAGAGCCCCTGCAGCTGTGCCTGACGCCATTTTCTCTGCCCTGTCAGCAGTCTTGGGGCTGGACTGGTGGGAGGGAGTGAGAGGCCACGGCTTTGTGGGTGGCCCAGTGTGAGTGGGGCTCTGCTGGACTTTCTGCAGCAGTTGCCAAGATGCCACCTGCTAAAGAAGAGGATGTGTCACCCATACCTGCCGCTGGAATTTCTCCCTGGGCAGAGGTGAGTGAGGAAGAAAGCAGTGGGGGCCGGGACAGCAGGGGTATCTCAGGCAGGGAAATGGAAAGCTTCCAGAAGAGCACCCAGGGCCAGGACCATCCTGGCTGGCCTGCAGGCACCAAGTCGGCTGGCATGCTGTCGCTCATGTGGCTCCATGGCCCTTCCTCTAGGCTTTCAAGTCCTTGTACATATTCAGGTGTTTTACCTGGGAAGGGTGGGAACATTTCAGCAGCAGCTGGCCTGGGGCTCAGCCCACGTTTACTCACAGATGCCTCGGCACGGTCCCCCAGCTTTGCAATGAGGACGCTTGTTGCGTGGGGCCTGCTGGCTGAATGGGAGATGATTCCCCACCACCGACCAACTTCAGAATTGTTTACAACTGGAGCAAGTGCCCTGATACGGTTTTCCTCTGTGTAGCTGGTGGGTTCTGTTTTTTTTTCTTTTTTTCTTTTTTGGTTCAAGGTAGATTTTATTCCTCTTTTTTGTATTTACAGATATAAGCATGGAAATAATTTATTCATATAAATACATGTATGTGAAGGGAAGAATATTTTTTCTGTTTTACTTTTTGTAATTTGAATTTTATTTTATTTTTTTATACAGCAGGTTCTTTTTGGTTATCTATTTTATACATATAAATGTATACATGCCAATCCCAATCTCTCAACTCCTCCCACCACCACCCCCCAACAGCTTTCCCCCCTTGGTGTCCATACGTTTGTTGTCTACATCTGTTGCTCTATTTCTGCCTTGCAAAACGGTTCATCTGTACAATTTGTCTAGGTTCCACATATAGCCATTAATAGACAAGATTTCTTTTTCTCTTTCTGACTTACTTCACTCTGTATGACAGTCTCTAGATCCATCAACGTCTCTACAAATGACCCAATTTCATTCCTTTTTATGGCTTAGTAATATTCCATTTTATATATGTACCACGTCTTTATGCATTCGTCTGTCTGTGGGCATTTAGGTTGCTTCCATTACCTGGATATTGTAAATAGTGATGCAATGAACATTGCGGTGAATGTCTCTTTTTGATTTATGGCTTTGTCTGGGTATATGCCCAGTAGTGGGACTGCTGTATCATATGGTAATTCTATTCTTAGTTTTATAAGAAACTCCATAACTTTCTCCACAGTGACTGTATCAATTTCATTCCCAACAATAGAGGAAGAGGGTTCCTTATCTCCACACCCTTTCCAGCATTTGTTGTTTGTAGATATTCTGATGATGCCCATTCTAACAGGTGTGAGGTGATACACCATGGATGAGTCTATTTCGTTGAGCAAAGAGTAGGTCTTGTCTATTACATATTTGGCTTATGGAACGGTATGTGTGCTAATTTCAATCTCTGGTTTTATACAGCACCGCAACTCAACTTTCCCCTTAAGCAAGCATAACTTTTTATCTAAATGTGAGACTCTGTTCAGTTTTGGAATTCAGTTTATGTGTAGCCAAGTTTACACTCTCTCTATTAGTGATATCTTATGATAATTACCTTTCTCTGTGTGACATATTTCTCTTAGAATCATCATACTTAAATCCACTCAATTTGCTGCTACAGGCCTGATGACATTGATTTCATTGCTGAGTGATATTCCATTGTACGTAAGTAGCACAACTCCTTTATCCATATTTTTCTTTCTGGGATATTTAATTTGTACTGGACTCAAGGTTCTTGTAAACACAGCAGCCCTAAATTTGGTGTTGGCTGTGTCTTGTTGATTTTAATTTTCCTAAGCTATAGGGCCAAAAGTGGAAGTGCCCTAGGGTCTGTAGCTTTGTTTTTCAGATGTTTCAGGATACACCATAAACATCTCCAGAGTGTCTGTTGGCAATTTACATCCCGCCCATCAGCATAACAAGGCTCCCTGTTCTCCGTGGCCTGTCCTGTGTTTCTGGTTTTTACACTTTTTTCAGATGGCCCTTTTGACGAATGGGAAATGAGACTTCATTGTAGTGCGGATTTCCATTGCTCGAGTGCTTGGTTGGCCAAAAAGGGCATATGTGTTTTTTCCTGAATATATTCAGGAAAAAATGTTTACGCACTTTTGTCCAAGTGCATCACTGTCAAAGATCTGCCGCTTTTCACATGCTTTAAACGCAATTCCAATCTACCTCCTGAAATATGATTCCTGCAATTCTGCCTCGTTTTGAAGTCCTCTTTGCAGACTTACTTCAGTATATTTTTGCCAATAGCTGTCATTTATAACTCTGCAGGTTTGTGAATTACAGTGCCTGTGATTTCCTTTCTTAACTCGTTTCCTTGAAAGCTGGCCACAGAACCGCAGGTTTGCTTTAGGCCATAATCAGGGTCTGGCACGGCACTCTGAGCCTTTGGTTAATTCCTCTTCCTGGTGGGAAATTAGAGTTAAATGTGCCCCTCCGGACACCTGCCTCACTCCCAGCCCCTTGGTGATGTGTGTCCTGTGGTTTGAGGCCACATGTGCTGGGTTCCTCACCTTTGGCTGATGTGGCCCCACTGGTGTGAGGACACTCCTGCCTGGTTCCCATCCCCTTGGTGATGTGGGCCATCCGGTGAGAGTCTGATCCTGGTTGGGTTCCTCACACTTCTGTGAGGTGGGCCCTCTTCTCTGACGTCACTCCTGCCTGGCTGGCACACCCCGCCTTGGCGAAGTCGGCCCTCTGGTGGGATTTGGTGCCTGCTGGGGGTCTCCTGCCCTCGGTAATGAGGGCCCTCTGGCGTCAGGCCCTAATTCCTGGGCTCCCAATATTTTCTGATATGCGCCCTGTGGTTCGAGTACACTCCTGCCAGGTTCCCAACCCCATGGGAATGTGGGCCTTCTGCTCTGAGGTCCCAACCGTGGGTTGCTCAGTTTCATGATGAGGGCCCTCTGCTGTGAGTTCTCTCCGGCCTGGATCCCATAGCCTCGCTGCTCCTGGCCACCTGCTGGGAGGTTCCAACTGCGGGATTCCTCACCTTTTTTCTTCTATGGACCCTCTGTTTTGAGACTCCTCCTGCCTGCCTCACTCCCAGTCCCTTGGTGATGTGTGTCCTCTGGTGTGAGGCCACGTGTGCTGGGTCCCTCGCCTTTGGATGATGTGGCCACACTGGTGTGAGGACACTCCTGCCTGCTTCCTATCCCCTTGATGATGTGGGCCCTCTGGTGAGAGTCTGATCCTGGCTGGGTTCCTCACCCTTCTGTGAGGTGGGCCCTCTGCTGTGAGGTCACTCCTGCCTGGCTGGCACACCCCACCTGGGCAACATCGGCCCTCTTGTGGCACTTGGAGCCTGCTGGGAGCCTCCTCCCCTCGGTGATGGGGGCCCTCTAGCGTCAGGCCCTAACTGCTGGGTACCCACATTTTCTGATACGTGCTAAGTGGTGCGAGGACACTCCTGCGAGGTTCCCATCCCCATGGGCATGTGGGCCTTCTGCTCTAAGGTCCCAACACCTGTGTTGTTCACCGTTTCATGATGTTGTCTCTCTGGTGTTAGTTCACTCAGGCCTAGATCCCATAGACTCTGTGCTCTGAGCCGACTGCTGGGAGGTTCCTACTGCTGGATTCCTTACCTTTTTTATTCTTTGGGTCCTGTGTTTTTATGCTCCTACTTCCTGACTCACTCCCAGCCCCTTTGTGATGTAGGTCCTCTGGTTTAAGGCCACATGTACCGGTTTCCTCACCTTTATTGATGTGGCCCCACTGGTGTGAGGACACTCCTGCCTGGTTCCCATCCCCTTGGTGATTGGGGCCCTCTTGTGAGAGTCTGATCCTGTCTGGATTCCTCACACTTCTGGGAGGTGGGCCCTCTGCTGTGAGGTCACTCCTGCCTGGCTGGCACACGTCACGTTGGCGATGTGGGCCCTCAGTTGGGAGTTGGTGCCTGCTGGGAGTCTCCTCCCCTCGGTAATGAGGGCCCTCTGGCGTCAGGCCCTAACTCATGGGCTCCCAAAATTTTCTGATGTGCGCCCTGTCGTGTGAGTACACTCCAGCCAGGGTCCCTTCCCTAGGGGATGTGGGCTTTCTGCTCTGTGGTTCCAACGGCTGGGTTGCTCACAGTGTCAGAATGTGGGCCCTCTGTTTTGAGTTCAGTCAGGCCTGGATCCCATAGCCTCGCTGCTCCTGGCCGCCTGCTGGGAGGTTCCAACTGCGGGATTCCTCACCTTTTTTACGCAATGGGCCCTCGGTTTTGAGGCTCCTCCTGCCTGCCTCACTCCCAGCCCCTTGGTGATGTGTGTCCTGTAGTTTGAGGCCACGTGTGCTGGGTCCGTCACATTTCGGGGATGTGGCCCCACTGGTGTGAGGACACTCCTGCCTGGTTTCCATTCCCTTGGTGATGTGGGCCCTCTGGTGAGAGTCTGATCCTCTTTGGGTTCCTCACACTTTTGTGTGGTTGGCCCTCTGCTCTGAGGTCACTCCTGCCTGGCTGGCACACCCCGCATTGGCGACGTCGGCCCTCTGGTAGCAGTTGGAGCTTGCTGGGAGCCTCCTCTCCTCAGTGATGAGGGCCCTCTGGCGTCCGGCCCTAACTGCTGGGCTCCCCACATTTTCTGTTGTGTGCCCACTGGTGCGATGACACTCCTGCTTGGTTCCCTTCCCCATGGGGATGTGGGCCTTGTGCTCTGAGGTCACAACGGCTGGGTTGCTTACAGTATCACGATGAGGGCCCTCTGTTGTGAGTTCATCACTGCCTGGATCCCATAGCCTCGGTGCTCTGGGCCGCCTGCTGGGATGTTCCAACTGCTGGATTCCTCACCTTTCTATACAATGGGCCATGTGTTTTGAGGTTAATCCTGCCTGCCTCGCTCTGAGACCCATGGTGATGTGGGTCTTCTGGTTTGAGGCCACATGTGCTGGGTACCTCAACTTTCGATGATGTGGCCCCACGGGTGTGAGGACACTCGTGCCTGATTCCCAGCCCCTTGCTTATGTGGGCACTCTGGTGAGAGTCTGATCATGACTGGGTTCCTTACCCTTCTGTGAGGTGGGCGCTCTGATGTGAGGTCACTCCTGCCTGGATGGCTCACGTCGCCTTGGCGACGTAGGCCCTCTGTTGGCCACTGAAGCATGCTGGGAGCCTCCTACCCTCTTTAATGAGGGCCCTGGAAGAAACACATATGCCCTTTTTGACCAAGTGCATCATTGTCGAAGTTCTGCCTCTTCTCCTATACTTTCAGAGGACTTCTCATCTACCTCCTGAAATCGTATTCCTGGAATTCTGCCCCGCGTTCCAGTCCTCTTTGCAGCCTTACTTCAATATATTTTTGGACGATAGCTGTCATTTATAACTCTGCAGGTTTGTGAATTACAGTGCCCCTGAGCTCCATTCTTCAACTCGCTTTCTTGTGAGCTGGCCGCAAAACCGCAGGATTGCTTCAGGCCCTAATCTGGTTCCGGCACGGCATGTTGAGCCTTTGGCTAATTCCTCTTCCTGATGGGAAATGAGCGTTAAATTTGCTCGTGCAGACACCTACAGCTAATCTCTCATTGGTTCTCCCTATTCCTGTTCATCTTGCTCAGAAATTCCAAACTGTGCCAAACAGGAGGTTAAAGGCACTGACTCTCCAATTGGGGAAAGAGTTAGTAAAGCGTCTGGAATGGTAAAACCGAGTATGAGGGGAAGAAAACTGAGATGCATTTAAAAAGGTTTCCCGGTCACACGGTGGACCATATTCTGGGTTTCCCATGCGTGTTTTACCTGAAGGAAGAATCCCTTAAACCTGGAGGGGTGGGACCCATGCAATGGGTACCATGCAGTATGACTTCAAATGGCCTGCATTTTCTCACCGAACCTCACCAATGCTATCAGGCCAAAGTGTCGAACCTTATGTCTCACTCAGCTCTAGGTGTAGATGTGGTAAATCCAGGTTGCATCACAAGCTCTGAATGAATTATTTAAGAATTGCTCTCTATTTCACTGTCATTGTGTTTGTTTTTGTAGTTTATTTTGATAATGGGATTTATCGGATTTTCTCTGCTGCCTTCATGCAGCTGTACACACACTTGATTCTCTTACGGAGACATATAAATCCATGGGTTTGAAGATTCTTACTAGTCATGTGTAATCCTAGGAGTTGAATATGGTGTGTTTAGTCCATTTCGTTGAGCAAGGTGTAAGTCTTGACTATTACATATTTGGCTTATGGAAAGGTATGTGTGCTAATTTCTATCTCTGGTTTTATGCAGCACCCCACCTCACCTTTCCCCATAAGCAAGCATAAGTTGGTGTTCTAAATTTGAGACCCTGTTCTGTTTTGTAATTCAGTTCATGTGTAGCCAAGTTTACATTCCGTGTATTAGTGATATCTTATGATGTTTCATTTTCTGTGTGACTTATTTCACTTAGAATCATCGTACCTGGATCCACTCAATATGCCGCGACGGGCCTGATGACATAGATTTCATTGGTGAGTGATATTCCATTGTACGTGCGTACCACAACTTCTTTAACCATTTTTCACATTCTGGGATATTTAACTTGTACCGTAGACGACGTTCTTGTAAACAGAGCTGTCCCAAACTTTGGGGTGGCTGTGTGTTTTTGATTTTAATTTCCCTAAGCTATAGGACCATAAGTGGAAGTGACATAGGCTCTGTTGCTTTGTTTCCTACGTGTTTCAGGAAACCCCATACACTTCTCCAGAGTGGCTGTTTGCAATTTACATCCCCCCCATCAGCATAACAAGTCTCCCTGTTCTCCATGACCTGTCCTGCCTTTCTGGATTTTACACTTTTTCAGATGCCCCTTTTGACCGGGGGGAAGTGAGACTTCATTGTAGTGCAGATTTCATTTACCTGCTTGCTTGCTTGGCCAAAAATGGCGAATGCGTTTTTTCCTGAATATATTCAGGAAAAAACGCATACGCACTTTTTGGCCAGTGCATCATTGTCGACATTCTGCCTCTATTCCTATGCTTTAAGTGCAATTCCAGTCTACCCCCTGAAATCGTTTTCCTGAAATTCTGCCCCGCTTTCAAGTCCTATTCGAAGACTTACTTCAATACATTTTTGGACGATAGCTGTCATTCATAACTCTGCAGGTTTGTGAATTACAGTGCCCCTGAGCTCGTTTCCTCAACTCGCTTTCTTGTGAGCTGGCCACAAAACCGCAGGATTGCTGCAGGCCCTAATCTGTTTCCGTCAGGGCACACTGAGCCTTTGGTGAATTCCTCTTCCTGGTGGGAAATGAGCGTTCCATTTGCCCGTGCAGACACCTACAGCTAGTCTCTCATTGTTTCTCCCTATTCCTGTTAATATTGCGTAGAAATTGCAAACTGTGCCAAACAGGAGGTTAAAGGCACTGACTCTCCAAGTGGGGAGAATGTTAGTAAAGTGTCTGGAATGGTGAACCCGAGTAAAAGGGGAAGAAAACTGAGATATATTTGAAAACGTTTCCCAATCACACGGTGGACAATACTCTGGGTTTCCCATGCATGTCTTAGCTGAAGGAAGAATCCCTTAAACCTGGAGAGCTGGGAACCATGGAATGGGTACCATGCAGTATGACTACAAAGGGTCTGCGTTTGCTCACCGAACCTCACAAATGCTATCAGCCCGAAGTGTCCAGCCGTATATCTCACCCAGCTCTGGGTGTAGATGTGGTAAATCCAGGTTGCATCACAAGCCCTGAATGAATTATTTAAGAATTGCTCTCTATTTCACTGTCAATGTGTTTTGGCTTTGAAATTTATTTTGATAATGAAATTTATCGGATTTTCACTGCTGCGTTTAGGCTGCTGTACACACGCTTGATTTCCTTATGGAGACATATAAATCCATGGGTTTTAAGATTCTTACTTGTCAGGTATATTCCCAGGCTTTGAGTCCGTTTCGTTGAGCAAGGAGTAGGTCTTGTCTATTATATATTTGGCTTATGGAACGGTATCTGTGCTAATTTCAATCTCTGGTTTTATGCAGCACCCCAACTCACCTTTCCCCATAAGCAAGCATAAGTTGGTTTTCTAAATTTGAGACCCTGTTCTGTTTTGTAATTCAGTTCATGGGTAGCCAAGTTTACATTCCGTGTATTAGTGATATCTTATGATGTTTCTTTTTCTGTGTGACTTATTTCTCGTAGAATCATCATACCTGAATCCACTCATTATGCCGCTACGGGCCTGATGACGTAGATTTCATTGCTGAGTGATATTCCATTGTACGTGCGTACCACAACTTCTTTATCCATTTTTTGCTTTCTGGGATATTTTACTTGTACCGTAGACGAGGTTCTTGTAAACAGAGCCGTCCCAAACTCTGGGGTGGCTGTGTGTTTTTGATTTTAATTTCCCTAAGCTATAGGACCATAAGTGGAAGTGACATAGGCTGTGTTGCTTTGTTTCCTACGTGTTTCTAGAAACACCATACACTTCTCCAGAGTGGTTGTTGGCAATTTACATCCCGCCCATCAGCATGACAAGGCTCCCTGTTCTCCATGACCTGTCCTGCCTTTCTGGATTTTACACTTTTTTTCAGATGGCCCTTTTGACCGGGGGGGCAGTGAGACTTCATTGTAGTGCAGATTTCCTTTACACGCTTGCTTGGTTGGCCAAAAAGGGCGTAAGCATTTTTTCCTGAATATATTCAGGAAAAAACGCATACGCCCTTTTTGGCCAAGTGCATCGTTGTCGACATTCTGCCTCTTTTCCTATGCTTTTAGTACAATTCCAGTCTACCCCCTGAAATCGTTTTCCTGAAATTCTTCCCCGCATTCAAGTTCTCTTCGAAGACTTACTTCAATACATTTTTGGACGATAGCTGTCATTCATAACTCTGCAGGTTTGTGAATTACAGTGCCCCTGAGCTCATGTCTTCAACTCGTTTTCTTGTGAGCTGGCCGCAAAACCGCAGGATTGCTTCAGGCCGTAATCTGTTTCTGGCAGGGCTT
Organism: Delphinapterus leucas; assembly: GCF_059928025.1. Classification (NCBI taxonomy): domain Eukaryota; kingdom Metazoa; phylum Chordata; class Mammalia; order Artiodactyla; family Monodontidae; genus Delphinapterus; species Delphinapterus leucas. The sequence continues at coordinate 116,634 of NW_028322243.1, read as the reverse complement.
GCTGAGCCTTTGTTTAATTCCTCTTCCTGGTCGGAAATGAGCGTTCCTTTTGCCCGTGCAGGCACCTACAGCTAGTCTCTCATTGGTTCTCCCTATTCCTGTACATCTTGCGCAGAAATTGCAAACTGTGCCAAACAGGAGGTTAATGGCCCTGACTCTCCACGTGGGGAGAGTGTTAGTAAAGCGTCTGGAATGGTGAACCCGAGTACCAGGTGACGAAAACTGAGATGCATTTGAAAACGTTTCCCGGTCACACAGTGCACTGTACCGTGGGTTTCCCATGCATGTTTTAGCTGAAGGAAGAATCCCTTAAACCTGGAGAGTTGGGACCCATGGAATGGGTACCATGCAGTTTGACTTCAAAGGGTCTGCGTTTGCTCACCGAACCTCATCAATGCTATCAGCCCGAAGTGTCCAGCCTTATGTCTCACCCAGCTCTGGGTGTAGATGTGGTAAATCCAGGTTGCATCACAAGCCCTGAATGAATTATTTAAGAATTGCTCTCTATTTCACTGTCATTGTGTTTTGTTTTTGAAATTTATTTTGATAATGGGATTTATCGGATTTTCACTGCTGCATTTAGGCCGTTGTACACACGCTTGATTTCATTATGGAGACATATAAATCCATGGGTTTTAAGATTCTTACTTGTCAGGTATCTTGCAAGGCGTTGAATATGGGGTGTTGAGTCCATTTCGTTGAGCAAGGAGTAGGTCTTGTCTATTATATATTTGGCTTATGGAACGGTATCTGTGCTAATTTCAATCTCTGGTTTTATGCAGCACCCCAACTCACCTTTCCCCATTAGCAAGCATAAGTTGGTTTTCTAAATTTGAGATCCTGTTCTGTTTTGTAATTCAGTTTATGTGTAGCCAAGTTTACATTCCGTGTATTACTTATATATTATGATGTTTCTTTTTCTGTGTGACGTATTTCTCGTAGAATCATCGTACCTGAATCCACTCATTATGCCGCTATGGGCCTGAAGACGTAGATTTCTTTGCTGAGTGATATTCCATTGTACGTGCGTACCAGAACTTCTTTATCCATTTTTTCCTTTCTCAGATATTTAACTTGTACCGTAGACAAGGTTCTTGTAAACAGAGCCATCCCAAACTTTGGGGTGGCTGTGTGTTTGTGATTTTAATTACCCTAAGCTATAGGACCATAGTGGAAGTTACATAGGCTGTGTTGCTTTGTTTCCTACGTGTTTCAGGATACACCATACATTTCTCCAGAGTGGCTGTTGGCAATTTACATCCCGCCCATCAGCATAACAAGGCTCCCTGTTCTCCAAGACCTGTCCTGCCTTTCTGGATTTTACACTTTTTTCAGATGGCCCTTTTGACCGGGGGGCAGTGAGACTTCATTGTAGTGCAGATTTCCTTTACACGCTTGCTTGGTTGGCCAAAAAGGGCGTATGCGTTTTTTCCTGAATATATTCAGGAAAAAACGCATACGCCCTTTTTGGCCAAGTGCATCATTGTCGACATTCTGCCTCTTTTCCTATGCTTTAAGTGCAATTCCAGTCTACCCCCTGAAATCGTTTTCCTGAAATTCTGCCCCGCTTTCAAGTCCTCTTTGAAGACTTACTTCAGTACATTTTTGAACGATAGCTGTCATTCATAACTCTGCAGGTTTGTGAATTACAGTGCCCCTGAGCTCCTTTCTTCAACTCCTTTTCTTGTGAGCTGGCCGCAAAACCGCAGGATTGCTTCAGGCCGTAATATGTTTCCGGCCGGGCACGCTGAGCCTTTGGTTAATTCCACTTCCTGGTGGGAAATGATCGTTCAATTTGCCCGTGCAGACACCAACAGCTAGTCTCTCATTGGTTCTCCCTATGCCTGTTCATCTTGCGCAGAAATTGCAAACTGTGCCAAACAGGAGGTTAAAGGCACTGACTCTCCAAGTGGGGAGAGTGTTAGTAAAGCGTCTGGAATGGTGAACCCGAGTACCAGGGGACGAAAACTGAGATGCATTTGAAAACGTTTCCCAATCACACAGTGGATGATAGTCTGGGTTTCCCATGCATGTTTTAGCTGAAGGAAGAATCCCTTAAACCTGGAGAGTTGGGACCCCTGGAATGGGTACCATGCAGTATGACTTCAAAGGGTCTGCGTTTGCTCACCGAACCTCACCAATGCTATCAGCCCGAAGTGTCCAGCCTTATGTCTCACCCAGCTCTGGGTGTAGATGTGGTAAATCCAGGTTGCATCACAAGCCCTGAATGAATTATTTAAGAATTGCTCTCTATTTCACTGTCATTGTGTTTTGTTTTTGAAATTTATTTTGATAATGGGATTTATCGGATTTTCACTGCTGCGTTTAGGCCGCTGTACACACGCTTGATTTCCTTATGGAGACATATAAATCCATGGGTTTTAAGATTCTTACTTGTCAGGTATCTTGCCAGGCGTTGAATATGGGGTGTTGAGTCCATTTCGTTGAGCAAGGAGTAGGGCTTGTCTATTATATATTTGGCTTATGGAACGGTATCTGTGCTAATTTCAATCTCTGGTTTTATGCAGCACCCCAACTCACCTTTCCCCATAAGCAAGCATAAGTTGGTTTTCTAAATTTGAGACCCTGTTCTGTTTTGTAATTCAGTTCATGGGTAGCCAAGTTTACATTCGGTGTATTAGTGATATCTTATGATGTTTCTTTTTCTGTGTGACTTATTTCTCGTAGAATCATCATACCTGAATCCACTCATTATGCCGCTACGGGCCTGATGACGTAGATTTCATTGCTGAGTGATATTCCATTGTACGTGCGTACCACAACTTCTTTATCCATTTTTTGCTTTCTGGGATATTTTACTTGTACCGTAGACGAGGTTCTTGTAAACAGAGCCGTCCCAAACTCTGGGGTGGCTGTGTGTTTTTGAATTTAATTTCCCTAAGCTATAGGACCATAACTGGAAGTGCCGTAGGCTCCGTTGCTTTGTTTTTTAGGTGTTTCAGGAAACACCATACACTTCTCCAGGGTGGCTGTTGGCAATTTACATCCCGCCCATCAGCATAACAAGGCTCCCTGTTCTCCATGGCCTGTGCTGTCTTTCTGGATTTTACACTTTTTTTAGATGGCCCTTTTGACCGGGGGGCTGTGAGACTTCATTGTAGTGCATAATTCTTTAACATGCTTGCATGGTTGGCCAAAAAGGGCGTATGCGTTTTTTCCTAAATATATTCAGGAAAAAACGCATACGCCCTTTTTGGCCAAGTGCATCATTGTCGACGTTCTGCCTCTTTTCCTATGCTTTAAATGCAATTCCAGTCTACCCCCTGAAATCGTTTTCTTGCAATTCTGCCCACTTACAAGTCCTCTTCGCAGCCTTCCTTCAATATATTTTTGGACGATAGCTGTCATTTATAACTCTGCAGGTTTGTGAATTACAGTGCCCCTGAGCTCCTTTCTTCAACTCGCTTTCTTGTGAGCTGGCCGCAAACACACATGATTGCTTCAGGCCCTAATCTGGTTCCGGCACGGCATGCTGAGCCTTTGGTGAATTCCTCTTCCTGGTGGGAAATGAGCGTTAAATTTGCCTGTGCAGACACCTCCAGCTAGTGTCTCATTGATTCCCCCTATTCCTGTTCATCTTGCGCAGATATTGCAAACTGTGCCAAACAGGAGGTTAAAGGCACTGAGTCTCCAAGTGGGGAGAGTGTTAGTAAAGGGTCTGGAATGGTGAACCCGAGTAAAAGGGGAAGAAAACTGAGATGCATTTGAAAACGTTTCCCGGTCACATGGTGCACCATGCTTGGGTTTTCCATGCATGTTTTAGCTGAAGGAAGAATCCCTCAATCCTGGAGAGTTGGGACCCATGGAATGGGTACCATGCAGTATGACTTCAAAGGGTCTGCACTTGCTCATCGAACCTCACCAATGCTATCAGCCCGAAGTGTCCAACCTTATGTCTCACTCAGCTCTGGGTGTAGATGTGGTAAATCCAGGTTGCATCACAAGCCCTGAATGAATTATTTAAAAATTGCTCTCTATTTCACTGTCATTGTGTTTTGTTTCTGTAATTCATTTTGATAATGGGATTTATCGGATTTTCTCTGCTGCATTCTTGCAGCTGTACACACGCTTGATTCTCTTATGGAGACATATAAATCCATGGGTTTGAAGATTCTGATCAGTCAGGTGTATTCCTAGGCTTTGAATATGGGGTGTTTAGTCCATTTCGTTGAGCAAGGGGTAGGTCTTGAGTATTATATATTTGGCTTATGGAAAGGTATCTGTGCTAATTTCTATCTCTGGTTTTATGCAGCACCCCAACTCACATTTCCCCTTAAGCAAGCATAAGTTGGTTTTCTAAATTTGAGACCCTGTTCTGTTTTGTAATTCAGTTCATGTGTAGCCAAGTTTACATTCCTTGTATTAGTGATATCTTATGATGTTTCATTTTCTGTGTGACTTATTTCACTTAGAATCATCGTACCTGAATCCACTCATTATGCCGCAATGGGCCTGATGACATAGATTTCATTGGTGAGTGATATTCCATTGTACGTACGTACCACAATTTCTTTATCCATTTTTCGCTTTCTTGGATATTTAACTTGTACCGTAGACGAGGTTCTTGTAAACAGAGCCGTCCGAAACTTTGGGGTGGCTGTGTGTTTTTGATTTTAATTTCACTAAGCTATAGGACCATAAGAGGAAGTGCTGTAGGCTCCGTTGCTTGGTTTTTTAGGTGTTTGAGGAAACACCATACACTTCTCCAGAGTGGCTGTTGGCAAATTACATCCCGCCCATCAGCATAACAAGGCTCCCTCTTCTCCATGGTCTGTGCTGCCTTTCTGGATTTTACACTTTTTTCAGATGGCCCTTTTGACCGGGGCGCAGTGAGACTTCATTGTAGTGCAGATTTCCTTTACACGCTTGCTTGGTTGGCCAAAAAGGGCGTATGCGTTTTTTCCTGAATATATTCAGGAAAAAACGCATACGCCCTTTTTGGCCAAGTGCATCATTGTCGTCGTTCTGCCTCTTTTCCTATGCTTTAAATGCAATTCCAGTCTACCCCCTGAAATCGTTTTCCTGAAATTCTGCCCCACTTTCAAGTCCTCTTCGCAGCCTTCCTTCAATATATTTTTAGACCGTAGCTGTCATTTATAACTCTGCAGGTTTGTGAATTACAGTGCCCCTGAGCTCCTTTCTTCAACTCGCTTTCTTGTGAGCTGGCCGCAAACCCGCAGGAATGCTTCAGGCCCTAATCTGGTTCTGGCACGGCATGCTGAGCCTTTGGTTAATTCCTCTTCCTGGTGGGAAATGAGCGTTAAATTTGCCCGTGCAGACACCTTCACACGAGTCGTCATGGTGCCCCTTTGCCCCGGTTATCTCTATGGAGGTTGGAGTTGGAGGGCCTCCTCACTCAAGGTCAGTGTGCCCACGGAGCCAACCCTGCAACTTCAGGGCATGTTTGGTGGTTAGGATCACCACGTGGGGTCCTTTTACCTTAGGAGGGAGGTGGCCTTTTGGGCTGCTGATTTCCAGGTTTTCGGATACTGCCAGTATCTTGGCCAGATGTGGCGGTGGGCCAATCCCCTTGGTGACCGTAGTTTATCCTACCTGGATCGCATTCTTGCATTGTTCCATTTCAAGTGGTCCCAGGTTTTGCACTAATACTCCAATGGCGATTCACCGTTCACCAGGAATGTAAAGGTCAAAGGGTTTAGCTAAATTAGGGAGTTCCAGGGCAAGGGTCTGAATTGACTGCTCTTTCCATTCTTGAAAGGCCACTTCTGCATTCTATTCAAAAGGATCATCACCTTTTCCTTTCAGTGTTTCATATAGAGGCCGAGCTAGTAGACTGTAGTTAGGGATCCAGAAGCAGCAAACCCTGGCCTCCCCAGGAACCCCTAAGCTGTCTTCTAGTTTTAGAAATGGGTAAGGCTGTAAATTGTTTCTTCCCCTTCCTGGGATGGGCTTCTCCGACCTTCTGTGAGAATGAAGCCCAGGCAGGTCACCATAGTCTGTGATATTTGAGCTTTTTCTTGGACAACTTGTATCCTTTATTGGCTTCATAGTTCAGAGGTCTCCTTAGTAGGGCTGGCGATCAGAATGTCGTCTGCATATTGAAGGAGTGTTTCCTTTTCCAGAGGTAGAACTTTTAGGTCTTTAGCTGAGCTTTCCCCAAAGATGGTGTGGGAATTTTTGAACCCTTGGGACAACACGGCCCGGAAGTATTGTTTTAGTTGTATGTTGAGTCCTGCCACTCACAAGCCAAAATTTCTTGTGACTCTGGGACTAATAGAATATAAAAGAAGGCATCATTGAAGACTAATACAGAATACCATGTCCTGGTGTTTGGCAGAATGACCAGCAGGGTGTAGGGTTTAGGAACTACTGGAGGTATATCCTCAGTGGCTTAACTGACTGTCCTGACATCCTTTACCAGGACTCCAGCAGCCCATGGGGCTCTCGAGGTCAGGCCAATCCCAGGATATGGAGCTCACCTGGGCAGGTATCCCAACCCAGCCCACGGGGCTCTCATGTTCAGGACCCTCCCAGGATATGGTGTTCCCTGGGCAGGTCCCCCTGCAGCCCATGGGGCTCTCGTGGTCAGGCCCCTCCCAGGATACAGAGCTACCCTTGCAGGTACCATGGCAGGGCTGGGAACACAGGAACCGTGCATATCGCCCTCATTGCAGAGCACTCCCATCTCACCTGTCACTCAGATCTGACACAGAGCACCTCAGAGCAGGACTTGAACTAACAAACAGCAGCTCCGACAGGTCTGTGACCCTGGGCATCACTCTGTGTGGCCTCCCTCCACCTGGTCTTCCAGAGACTTCCACTGCACCCGGGGCACCAGGCCTCTGTCTCCACCCACCAGCCACCCCTCCTCTCCCTGACTCCTGGGTTCCTCTCATTAGGAGAGGGTTTTCTTGAAGTTGTCTCCCACTCATGGGCCAGATAATATAATTAGAAAACAAGCCAGAGCTGCAGCCCCTTGTCTATCCTGACTCTCAGGAGCCCACACCTGTTCCTTGGACCTGGCCGATTCAGCAAGTTCCAGTTTCTGCAACTGTGAGCCCCTGAGGGGTGATTATTGGCTGGCCTGGGAAGCCTGACCGTGCCGGCCAGCCCTCCCCAGGTGTGCCTGGGTTCAGATCAATATAAACACCGCTCCAGGCAGCAAGAGCCCCTGCAGCTGTGCCTGACGCCATTTTCTCTGCCCTGTCAGCAGTCTTGGGGCTGGACTGGTGGGAGGGAGTGAGAGGCCACGGCTTTGTGGGTGGCCCAGTGTGAGTGGGGCTCTGCTGGACTTTCTGCAGCAGTTGCCAAGATGCCACCTGCTAAAGAAGAGGATGTGTCACCCATACCTGCCGCTGGAATTTCTCCCTGGGCAGAGGTGAGTGAGGAAGAAAGCAGTGGGGGCCGGGACAGCAGGGGTATCTCAGGCAGGGAAATGGAAAGCTTCCAGAAGAGCACCCAGGGCCAGGACCACCCTGGCTGGCCTGCAGGCACCAAGTCGGCTGGCATGCTGTCGCTCATGTGGCTCCATGGCCCTTCCTCTAGGCTTTCAAGTCCTTGTACATATTCAGGTGTTTTACCTGGGAAGGGTGGGAACATTTCAGCAGCAGCTGGCCTGGGGCTCAGCCCACGTTTACTCACAGATGCCTCGGCACGGTCCCCCAGCTTTGCAATGAGGACGCTTGTTGCGTGGGGCCTGCTGGCTGAATGGGAGATGATTCCCCACCACTGACCAACTTCAGAATTGCTTACAACTGGAGCAAGTGCCCTGATACGGTTTTCCTCTGTGTAACTGGTGGGTTCTGTTTTTTTTTCTTTTTTTCGTTTTTGGTTCAAGGTAGCTTTTATTCCTCTTTTTTGTATTTACAGATATAAGCATGGAAATAATTTATTCATATAAATACATGTATGTGAAGGGAAGAATATTTTCTCTGTTTTACTTTTTGTAATTTGAATTTTATTTTATTTTTTTATACAGCAGGTTCTTTTTGGTTATCTCTTTTATACATATAAATGTATATATGCCAATCCCAATCTCTCAACTCCTCCCACCACCACCCCCCAACAGCTTTCGCCCCTTGGTGTCCATACGTTTGTTGTCTACATCTGTTGCTCTATTTCTGCCTTGCAAAACGGTTCATCTGTACAATTTGTCTAGGTTCCACATATAGGCATTAATAGACAAGATTTGTTTTTCTATTTCTGACTTACTTCACTCTGTATGACAGTCTCTAGATCCATCAACGTCTCTACAAATGACCCAATTTCATTCCTTTTTATGGCTTAGTAATATTCCATTTTATATATGTACCACTTCTTTATGCATTCGTCTGTCTGTGGGCATTTAGGTTGCTTCCATTACCTGGATATTGTAAATAGTGATGCAATGAACATTGCGGTGAATGTCTCTTTTTGATTTATGGTTTTGTCTGGGTATATGCCCAGTAGTGGGATTGCTGTATCATATGGTAATTCTATTCTTAGTTTTATAAGAAACTCCATAATGTTCTCCACAGTGACTGTATCAATTTACATTCCCAACAATAGTGCAAGAGGGTTCCTTATCTCCACACCCTTTCCAGCATTTGTTGTTTGTAGATTTTCTGATGATGCCCATTCTAACATGTGTGAGGTGATACACCATGGATGAGTCTATTTCGTTGAGCAAAGAGTAGGTCTTGTCTAGTACATATTTGGCTTATGGAACGGTATGTGTGCTAATTTCAATCTCTGGTTTTATACAGCACCCCAACTCAACATTCCCCTTAAGCAAGCATAAGTTTTTATCTAAATGTGAGACTCTGTTCGGTTTTGTATTTCAGTTTATGTGTAGCCAAGTTTACACTCCCTCTATTACTGATATCTTATGATACTTATCTTTCTCTGTGTGACGTATTTCTCTTAGAATCATCCTATTTAAATCCACTCAATTTGCTGCTACAGGCCTGATGACATTGATTTCATTGCTGAGTGATATTCCGTTGTACGTAAGTAGCACAACTCCTTTATCCATTTTTTTCTTTCTGGGATATTTAATTTGTACTGGACTCGAGTTTCTTGTAAACACAGCAGCCCTAAATTTTGTGCTGGCTGTGTCTTGTTGATTTTAATTTTCCTAAGCTATAGGGCTAAAAGTGGAAGTACCCTAGGCTCTGTAGCTTTGTTTTTCAGATGTTTCAGGATACACCATAAACATCTCCAGAGTGTCTGTTGGCAATTTACATCCCGCCCATCAGCATAACAAGGCTCCCTGTTCTCCATCGCCTGTCCTGTGTTTCTGGTTTTTACACTTTTTTCAGATGGCCCTTTTGACGAATGGGAAATGAGACTTCATTGTAGTGCGGATTTCCATTGCTGGAGTGCTTGGTTGGCCAAAAAGGGCATATGCGTTTTTTCCTGAATATATTCAGGAAAAAATGTTTACGCACTTTTGTCCAAGTGCATCAGTGTCAAAGATCTGCCGCTTTTCACATGCTTTAAATGCAATTCCAATCTACCTCCTGAAATATGATTCCTGCAATTCTGCCTCGTTTTCAAGTCCTCTTTGCAGACTTACTTCAATATATTTTTGCCAATAGCTGTCATTTATATCTCTGCACGTTTGTGAATTACAGTGCCCGTGATTTCCTTTCTTAACTCGTTTCCTTGAAAGCTGGCCACAGAACCGCAGGTTTGCTTTAGGCCATAATCAGGGTCCGACACGGCACTCTGAGCCTTTGGCTAATTCCTCTTCCTGGTGGGAAATTAGAGTTAAATGTGCCCCTCCGGACACCTGCCTCACTCCCAGCCCCTTGGTTATGTGTGTCCTGTAGTTTGAGGCCACATGTGCTGGGTTCCTCACCTTTGGCTGATGTGGCCTCACTGGTGTGAGGACACTCCTGCCTGGTTCCCATCCCCTTGGTGATGTGGACCCTCCGGTGAGAGTCTGATCCTGGCTGGGTTCCTCACACTTCTGAGAGGTGGGCCCTCTTCTCTGAGGTCACTCCTGCCTGGCTGGCCCACCCCGCCTTGACGACGTCGGCTCTCTCGTGGGAGTTGGTGCCTGCTGCGAGTCTCCTCCCCTTGGTAATGAGGGCCCTCTGGCGTCAGGCCCTAACTCCTGGCCTCCCAAAATTTTCTGATGTGCGCCCTGTGGTGCGAGTACACTCCTGCCAGGTTCCCAACACCATGGGAATGTGGGCCTTCTGCTCTGAGGTCCCAACGGTGGGTTGCTCAGTTTCATGATGAGGGCCCTCTGGTGTGAGTTCACTCCGGCCTGGATCCCATAGCCTCGCTGCTCCTGGCCACCTGCGGGGAGGTTACAACTGCGGGATTCCTCACCTTTTTTCTTCTATGGGCCCTCTGTTTTGAGACTCCTCCTGCCTGCCTCACTCCCAGCCCCTTGGTGATGTGTGTCCTCTGGTTTGAGGCCACGTGTGCTGGGTCCCTCACCTTTCGATGATGTGGCCCCACGGGTGTGAGGACACTCTTGCCTGGTTCCTATCCCCTTGAAGATGTGGGCTCTCTGGTGAGAGTCTGATCCTGGCTGGGTTCCTCACCCTTCTGTGAGGTGGGCCCTCTGCTGTGAGGTCACTCCTGCCTGGCTGGCACTGCCCGCCTGGGCAACATCGGTCCTCTTGTGGCAGTTGGAGCATGCTGGGAGCCTCCTCCCCTCGGTGATGAGGGCCCTCTGGCGTCAGGCCCTAACTGCTGGGTACCCACATTTTCTGATACGTGCTAAGTGGTGCGAGGACACTCCTGCGAGGTTCTCATCCCCATGGGGATGTGGGCCTTCTGCTCTGAGGTCCCAATGGCTGGGTTGCTCACAGTTTCATGATGTGGGCCCTCTGCTGTGAGTTCATTGCAGCCTGGATCACATAGACTCGGTGCTCTGGGCCGCCTGCTGGGAGGTTCCCACTGCAGGATTCCTCACCTTTTTTATTCTATTGGCCCTGTGTTGTGAGGCTACTCATGCCTGCCTCAATCCGAGCCCCTTGGAGATGTGGGTCCTCTGGTTTAGGCCTCATGTGCTGGTTTCCTCACCTTTCTATGATGTGGTCACCCTGGTGTGAAGACAGTCCTGCCTGGTTCTGATCCCCTTGGTGATGTGGGCCCTCTGGTGAGAGTCTTATCCTGGCTGGGTTCCTCACCCTTCTGTGAGGTAGGCCCTCTGCTGTGAGGTCACTCCTGCCTGACTGTCACACGTCACCTTGTCGACATGGGCCCTCAGTTGGGAGTTGGTGCCTGCTTGGGGTCTCCTCCCCTTGGTAATGAGGGCCCTCTGGCGTCAGACCCTAACTTCTGGGCTCCCAGAATTCTCTGATGTGTGCCCTGAGGTGCGAGTACACTTATGCCATGTTCCCAACCACATAGGAATGTGGGCCTTCTGCTCTGAGGTCTCAAAGCCTGGGTTGCTCACAGTTTCATGATGAGGGCCCTCTGTTTTGAGTTCAGTCAGGTCTGGATCCCATAGCCTCGCTGCTCCTGGCCGCCTGCTGGGAGGTTCCAACTGCGGGATTCCTCACCTTTTTTCTTCTATGGGCCCTCTGTTTTGAGACTCCTCCTGCCTGCCTCACTCCCAGCCCCTTGGTGATGTGTGTCCTCTGGTTTGAGGCCACGTGTGCTGGGTCACTCACATTTCGTTGATGAGGTCCCACTGGTGTGAGGACACTCCAGCCTGGTTCCCATTCTCTTGGTGATGTGGGCCCTCTGGTGAGAGTCTGATCCTCCTTGGGTTCCTCACACTTTTGTGAGGTGGGCCCTCTGCTGTGAGGTCACTCTTGCCTGGCTGGCACACCCCGCATTGGCGACGGCGGCCCACTGGTAGCAGTTGGAGCCTGCTGGGAGCCTCCTCTCCTCGGTGATGAGAGCCCTCTGGTGTCAGGCCCTAACTGCTGGGCTCCCCACATTTTCTGATGTGTGCCCACTGGTGCGATGACACTCCTACTTGGTTCCCTTCCCCATGGGGATGTGGGCCTTGTGCTCTGAGGTCACAACGGCTGGTTTGCTCACAGTTTCATGATGAGGGCCCTCTGTTGTGAGTTCATCACTGCCTGGATCCCATAGCCTCGGTGCTCTGGGCCGCCTGCTGGGATGTTCCAACTGCTGGATTCCTCACCTTTTTTATACAATGGGCCATGTGTTGTGAGGTTAATCCTGCCTGCCTCGCTCCAAGACCCATGGTGATGTGGGTCCTCTGGTTTGAGGCCACATTTTCTTGTTACCTCAACTTTTGATGATATGGCCCCACGGGTGTGATGACATTCCTGCCTGGTTCACAGCCCCTTGCTGATGTGGGCACTCTGGTGAGAGTCTGATCCTGGCTGGGTTCCTTACCCTTCTGTGAGGTGGGCCCTCTGATGTGAGGTCACTCCTGCCTGGCTGGCTCACGTCGCCTTGATGATGTGGGCCCTCTGTTGGCCACTAAAGCATTCTGGGAGCCTCCTACCCTCTTTAATGAGGGCCCTGGAAAAAACGCAGATGCACATTTTGACCAAGTGCATCATTGTCCAGGATCTGCCTCTTCTCCTATGCTTTCAGAGCACTTCCCGTCTACGTCCTGAAATCATATTCCAGGAATACTGCCCCGCTTTCAAGTCCTCCTCTCAGCCTTACTTCAATATATTTTTGTATGATACCTGTCATAATAACTCTGCAGGTTTGTTAAATACAGTGTCCCTGAGCTCCTTTCTTCAACACGCTTTCTTGTGAGCTGGCCGCAAAACCGCAGGATTGCTTCAGGCCGTAATCTGGTTTCGGCACGGCACGCTGAGCCTTTGGTAAATTCCTCTTTCTGGTGAGAAATGAGCATTCAATTTGCCCGTGGAGACACCTACAGCTAGTCTCTCATTGGTTCTCCCTATTCCTGTTCATCTTGTGCAGAAATTGCAAACTGTGCCAAACAGGAGGTTAAAGGCACTGACTCTCCAAGTGGGTAGAGGGTTAGTAAAGCATCTGGAATGGTGAACCCGAGTACCAGGGAACGAAACCTGAGAGCCATTTAAAATGGTTTCCCAGTCTCACAGTGGACAATACTCTGGGTTTCTCATGCATGTTTTAGCTGAAGGAAGAATTCCTTAAACCTGGAGATTATTGACCCATGGAATGGGTACCATGCAGTATGACTAAAAAGGGTCTGAATTTGCTCACCGAACCTCACCAATGCTATCAGTTCGAAGTGTCCAGCCTTATGCCTCACCCAGCTCTGGGTGTAGATGTGGTAAATCCAGGTTTCATCACAAGCCCTGAATCAATTATTTAAGAATTGCTGTCTCTTTCACTGTCATTGTGTTTTGTTTTTGTAATTTAGTTTGATAATGGGATTTATCGGATTTTCACTGCTGCGTTCATGCCGCTGTACAAACGCTTGATTCTCCTACAGAGAAATATAAATCCACGGGTTTTAAGATTCTTACTAGTCAGGTATATTCCTAGGCGTCGAATATGTGGTGTTGAGTCCATGTCGTTGAACAAGGAGTAGGTCTTGACTATTACATATTTGGCTTATGGAACGGTATCTGTGCTATTTTCAATCTCTGGTTTTATGCAGCACCCCAACTCACCTTTGCCCTTAAGCAAGCATAAGTTGGTTTTCTAAATTTGAGTCCCTGTTCTGTTTTGTAATTCAGTTCATGTGTAGCCAAGTTTACATTCCGTGTATTAGTGATATCTTATGATGTTTCATTTTCTGTGTGACTTATTTCACTTAGAATCACTGTAGCTGAATCCACTCATTATGCCGTGATGGGCCTGATGACATAGATTTCATTGCTGAGTGATATTCCATTGTATGTACGAACCACAACTTCTTTATCCATTTTTCACATTCTGGGATATTTAACTTGTACCGTAGATGAGGTTCTTGTAAACAGAGCCGTCCGAAAATTTGGGGTGGCTGTGTGGTTTTGATTTTAATTTCCCTAAGCTATAGGACCATAACTGGAAGTGCCGTAGGCTCCGTTGCTTTGTTTTTTAGGTGTTTCAGGAAACACCATACACTTCTCCAGGGTGGCTGTTGGCAATTTACATCCCGCCCATCAGCATAACAAGGCTCCCTGTTCTCCATGGCCTGTGCTGTCTTTCTGGATTTTACACTTTTTTTAGATGGCCCTTTTGACCGGGGGGCTGTGAGACTTCATTGTAGTGCATAATTCTTTAACATGCTTGCATGGTTGGCCAAAAAGGGCGTATGCGTTTTTTCCTGAATATATTCAGGAAAAAACGCATACGCCCTTTTTGGCCAAGTGCATCATTGTCGACGTTCTGCCTCTTTTCCTATGCTTTAAATGCAATTCCAGTCTACCCCCTGAAATCGTTTTCTTGCAATTCTGCCCACTTACAAGTCCTCTTCGCAGCCTTCCTTCAATATATTTTTGGACGATAGCTGTCATTTATAACTCTGCAGGTTTGTGAATTACAGTGCCCCTGAGCTCCTTTCTTCAACTCGCTTTCTTGTGAGCTGGCCGCAAACACACATGATTGCTTCAGGCCCTAATCTGGTTCCGGCACGGCATGCTGAGCCTTTGGTGAATTCCTCTTCCTGGTGGGAAATGAGCGTTAAATTTGCCTGTGCAGACACCTCCAGCTAGTGTCTCATTGATTCCCCCTATTCCTGTTCATCTTGCGCAGATATTGCAAACTGTGCCAAACAGGAGGTTAAAGGCACTGAGTCTCCAAGTGGGGAGAGTGTTAGTAAAGGGTCTGGAATGGTGAACCCGAGTAAAAGGGGAAGAAAACTGAGATGCATTTGAAAACGTTTCCCGGTCACATGGTGCACCATACTTGGGTTTTCCATGCATGTTTTAGCTGAAGGAAGAATCCCTCAATCCTGGAGAGTTGGGACCCATGGAATGGGTACCATGCAGTATGACTTCAAAGGGTCTGCACTTGCTCATCGAACCTCACCAATGCTATCAGCCCGAAGTGTCCAACCTTATGTCTCACTCAGCTCTGGGTGTAGATGTGGTAAATCCAGGTTGCATCACAAGCCCTGAATGAATTATTTAAAAATTGCTCTCTATTTCACTGTCATTGTGTTTTGTTTCTGTAATTCATTTTGATAATGGGATTTATCGGATTTTCTCTGCTGCATTCTTGCAGCTGTACACACGCTTGATTCTCTTATGGAGACATATAAATCCATGGGTTTGAAGATTCTGATCAGTCAGGTGTATTCCTAGGCTTTGAATATGGGGTGTTTAGTCCATTTCGTTGAGCAAGGGGTAGGTCTTGAGTATTATATATTTGGCTTATGGAAAGGTATCTGTGCTAATTTCTATCTCTGGTTTTATGCAGCACCCCAACTCACATTTCCCCTTAAGCAAGCATAAGTTGGTTTTCTATATTTGAGACCCTGTTCTGTTTTGTAATTCAGTTCATGTGTAGCCAAGTTTACATTCCTTGTATTAGTGATATCTTATGATGTTTCATTTTCTGTGTGACTTATTTCACTTAGAATCATCGTACCTGAATCCACTCATTATGCCGCAATGGGCCTGATGACATAGATTTCATTGGTGAGTGATATTCCATTGTACGTACGTACCACAATTTCTTTATCCATTTTTCGCTTTCTTGGATATTTAACTTGTACCGTAGACGAGGTTCTTGTAAACAGAGCCGTCCGAAACTTTGGGGTGGCTGTGTGTTTTTGATTTTAATTTCACTAAGCTATAGGACCATAAGTGGAAGTGCTGTAGGCTCCGTTGCTTGGTTTTTTAGGTGTTTGAGGAAACACCATACACTTCTCCAGAGTGGCTGTTGGCAAATTACATCCCGCCCATCAGCATAACAAGGCTCCCTCTTCTCCATGGTCTGTGCTGCCTTTCTGGATTTTACACTTTTTTCAGATGGCCCTTTTGACCGGGGCGCAGTGAGACTTCATTGTAGTGCAGATTTCCTTTACACGCTTGCTTGGTTGGCCAAAAAGGGCGTATGCGTTTTTTCCTGAATATATTCAGGAAAAAACGCATACGCCCTTTTTGGCCAAGTGCATCATTGTCGTCGTTCTGCCTCTTTTCCTATGCTTTAAATGCAATTCCAGTCTACCCCCTGAAATCGTTTTCCTGAAATTCTGCCCCACTTTCAAGTCCTCTTCGCAGCCTTCCTTCAATATATTTTTAGACCGTAGCTGTCATTTATAACTCTGCAGGTTTGTGAATTACAGTGCCCCTGAGCTCCTTTCTTCAACTCGCTTTCTTGTGAGCTGGCCGCAAACCCGCAGGAATGCTTCAGGCCCTAATCTGGTTCTGGCACGGCATGCTGAGCCTTTGGTTAATTCCTCTTCCTGGTGGGAAATGAGCGTTAAATTTGCCCGTGCAGACACCTTCACACGAGTCGTCATGGTGCCCCTTTGCCCCGGTTATCTCTATGGAGGTTGGAGTTGGAGGGCCTCCTCACTCAAGGTCAGTGTGCCCACGGAGCCAACCCTGCAACTTCAGGGCATGTTTGGTGGTTAGGATCACCACGTGGGGTCCTTTTACCTTAGGAGGGAGGTGGCCTTTTGGGCTGCTGATTTCCAGGTTTTCGGATACTGCCAGTATCTTGGCCAGATGTGGCGGTGGGCCAATCCCCTTGGTGACCGTAGTTTATCCTACCTGGATCGCATTCTTGCATTGTTCCATTTCAAGTGGTCCCAGGTTTTGCACTAATACTCCAATGGCGATTCACTGTTCACCAGGAATGTAAAGGTCAAAGGGTTTAGCTAAATTAGGGAGTTCCAGGGCAAGGGTCTGAATTGACTGCTCTTTCCATTCTTGAAAGGCCACTTCTGCATTCTATTCAAAAGGATCATCACCTTTTCCTTTCAGTGTTTCATATAGAGGCCGAGCTAGTAGACTGTAGTTAGGGATCCAGAAGCAGCAAACCCTGGCCTCCCCAGGAACCCCTAAGCTGTCTTCTAGTTTTAGAAATGGGTAAGGCTGTAAATTGTTTCTTCCCTTTCCTGGGATGGGCTTCTCCGACCTTCTGTGAGAATGAAGCCCAGGCAGGTCACCGTAGTCTGTGATATTTGAGCTTTTTCTTGGACAACTTGTATCCTTTATTGGCTTCATAGTTCAGAGGTCTCCTTAGTAGGGCTGGCGATCAGAATGTCGTCTGCATATTGAAGGAGTGTTTCCTTTTCCAGAGGTAGAACTTTTAGGTCTTTAGCTGAGCTTTCCCCAAAGATGGTGTGGGAATTTTTGAACCCTTGGGACAACACGGCCCGGAAGTATTGTTTTAGTTGTATGTTGAGTCCTGCCACTCACAAGCCAAAATTTCTTGTGACTCTGGGACTAATAGAATACAAAAGAAGGCATCATTGAAGACTAATACAGAATACCATGTCCTGGTGGTTGGTAGAATGACCAGCAGGGTGTAGGGTTTAGGAACTACTGGAGGTATATCCTCAGTGGCTTAAATGTCTGTCCTGATATCCTTTACCAGGACTCCAGCAGCCCATGGGGCTCTCGAGGTCAGGCCAATCCCAGGATATGGAGCTCACCTGGGCAGGTACCCCAACCCAGCCCACGGGGCTCTCATGTTCAGGACCCTCCCAGGATATGGTGTTCCCTGGGCAGGTCCCCCTGCCGCCCATGGGGCTCTCGTGGTCAGGCCCCTCCCAGGATACAGAGCTACCCTTGCAGGTACCATGGCAGGGCTGGGAACACAGGAACCGTGCATATCGCCCTCATTGCAGAGCACTCCCATCTCACCTGTCACTCAGATCTGACACAGAGCACCTCAGAGCAGGACTTGAACTAACAAACAGCAGCTCCGACAGGTCTGTGACCCTGGGCATCACTCTGTGTGGCCTCCCTCCACCTGGTCTTCCAGAGACTTCCACTGCACCCGGGGCACCAGGCCTTTGTCTCCACCCACCAGCCACCCCTCCTCTCCCTGACTCCTGGGTTCCTCTCATTAGGAGAGGGTTTTCTTGAAGTTGTCTCCCACTCATGGGCCAGATAATATAATTAGAAAACAAGCCAGAGCTGCAGCCCCTTGTCTATCCTGACTCTCAGGAGCCCACACCTGTTCCTTGGACCTGGCCGATTCAGCAAGTTCCAGTTTCTGCAACTGTGAGCCCCTGAGGGGTGATTATTGGCTGGCCTGGGAAGCCTGACCGTGCCGGCCAGCCCTCCCCAGGTGTGCCTGGGTTCAGATCAATATAAACACCGCTCCAGGCAGCAAGAGCCCCTGCAGCTGTGCCTGACGCCATTTTCTCTGCCCTGTCAGCAGTCTTGGGGCTGGACTGGTGGGAGGGAGTGAGAGGCCACGGCTTTGTGGGTGGCCCAGTGTGAGTGGGGCTCTGCTGGACTTTCTGCAGCAGTTGCCAAGATGCCACCTGCTAAAGAAGAGGATGTGTCACCCATACCTGCCGCTGGAATTTCTCCCTGGGCAGAGGTGAGTGAGGAAGAAAGCAGTGGGGGCCGGGACAGCAGGGGTATCTCAGGCAGGGAAATGGAAAGCTTCCAGAAGAGCACCCAGGGCCAGGACCACCCTGGCTGGCCTGCAGGCACCAAGTCGGCTGGCATGCTGTCGCTCATGTGGCTCCATGGCCCTTCCTCTAGGCTTTCAAGTCCTTGTACATATTCAGGTGTTTTACCTGGGAAGGGTGGGAACATTTCAGCAGCAGCTGGCCTGGGGCTCAGCCCACGTTTACTCACAGATGCCTCGGCACGGTCCCCCAGCTTTGCAATGAGGACGCTTGTTGCGTGGGGCCTGCTGGCTGAATGGGAGATGATTCCCCACCACTGACCAACTTCAGAATTGCTTACAACTGGAGCAAGTGCCCTGATACGGTTTTCCTCTGTGTAACTGGTGGGTTCTGTTTTTTTTTCTTTTTTTCGTTTTTGGTTCAAGGTAGCTTTTATTCCTCTTTTTTGTATTTACAGATATAAGCATGGAAATAATTTATTCATATAAATACATGTATGTGAAGGGAAGAATATTTTCTCTGTTTTACTTTTTGTAATTTGAATTTTATTTTATTTTTTTATACAGCAGGTTCTTTTTGGTTATCTCTTTTATACATATAAATGTATATATGCCAATCCCAATCTCTCAACTCCTCCCACCACCACCCCCCAACAGCTTTCGCCCCTTGGTGTCCATACGTTTGTTGTCTACATCTGTTGCTCTATTTCTGCCTTGCAAAACGGTTCATCTGTACAATTTGTCTAGGTTCCACATATAGGCATTAATAGACAAGATTTGTTTTTCTATTTCTGACTTACTTCACTCTGTATGACAGTCTCTAGATCCATCAACGTCTCTACAAATGACCCAATTTCATTCCTTTTTATGGCTTAGTAATATTCCATTTTATATATGTACCACTTCTTTATGCATTCGTCTGTCTGTGGGCATTTAGGTTGCTTCCATTACCTGGATATTGTAAATAGTGATGCAATGAACATTGCGGTGAATGTCTCTTTTTGATTTATGGTTTTGTCTGGGTATATGCCCAGTAGTGGGATTGCTGTATCATATGGTAATTCTATTCTTAGTTTTATAAGAAACTCCATAATGTTCTCCACAGTGACTGTATCAATTTACATTCCCAACAATAGTGCAAGAGGGTTCCTTATCTCCACACCCTTTCCAGCATTTGTTGTTTGTAGATTTTCTGATGATGCCCATTCTAACATGTGTGAGGTGATACACCATGGATGAGTCTATTTCGTTGAGCAAAGAGTAGGTCTTGTCTAGTACATATTTGGCTTATGGAACGGTATGTGTGCTAATTTCAATCTCTGGTTTTATACAGCACCCCAACTCAACATTCCCCTTAAGCAAGCATAAGTTTTTATCTAAATGTGAGACTCTGTTCGGTTTTGTATTTCAGTTTATGTGTAGCCAAGTTTACACTCCCTCTATTACTGATATCTTATGATACTTATCTTTCTCTGTGTGACGTATTTCTCTTAGAATCATCCTATTTAAATCCACTCAATTTGCTGCTACAGTCCTGATGACATTGATTTCATTGCTGAGTGATATTCCGTTGTACGTAAGTAGCACAACTCCTTTATCCATTTTTTTCTTTCTGGGATATTTAATTTGTACTGGACTCGAGTTTCTTGTAAACACAGCAGCCATAAATTTTGTGCTGGCTGTGTCTTGTTGATTTTAATTTTCCTAAGCTATAGGGCTAAAAGTGGAAGTACCCTAGGCTCTGTAGCTTTGTTTTTCAGATGTTTCAGGATACACCATAAACATCTCCAGAGTGTCTGTTGGCAATTTACATCCCGCCCATCAGCATAACAAGGCTCCCTGTTCTCCATGGCCTGTCCTGTGTTTCTGGTTTTTACACTTTTTTCAGATGGCCCTTTTGACGAATGGGAAATGAGACTTCATTGTAGTGCGGATTTCCATTGCTGGAGTGCTTGGTTGGCCAAAAAGGGCATATGCGTTTTTTCCTGAATATATTCAGGAAAAAATGTTTACGCACTTTTGTCCAAGTGCATCAGTGTCAAAGATCTGCCGCTTTTCACATGCTTTAAATGCAATTCCAATCTACCTCCTGAAATATGATTCCTGCAATTCTGCCTCGTTTTCAAGTCCTCTTTGCAGACTTACTTCAATATATTTTTGCCAATAGCTGTCATTTATATCTCTGCACGTTTGTGAATTACAGTGCCCGTGATTTCCTTTCTTAACTCGTTTCCTTGAAAGCTGGCCACAGAACCGCAGGTTTGCTTTAGGCCATAATCAGGGTCCGACACGGCACTCTGAGCCTTTGGCTAATTCCTCTTCCTGGTGGGAAATTAGAGTTAAATGTGCCCCTCCGGACACCTGCCTCACTCCCAGCCCCTTGGTTATGTGTGTCCTGTAGTTTGAGGCCACATGTGCTGGGTTCCTCACCTTTGGCTGATGTGGCCTCACTGGTGTGAGGACACTCCTGCCTGGTTCCCATCCCCTTGGTGATGTGGACCCTCCGGTGAGAGTCTGATCCTGGCTGGGTTCCTCACACTTCTGAGAGGTGGGCCCTCTTCTCTGAGGTCACTCCTGCCTGGCTGGCCCACCCCGCCTTGACGACGTCGGCTCTCTCGTGGGAGTTGGTGCCTGCTGCGAGTCTCCTCCCCTTGGTAATGAGGGCCCTCTGGCGTCAGGCCCTAACTCCTGGCCTCCCAAAATTTTCTGATGTGCGCCCTGTGGTGCGAGTACACTCCTGCCAGGTTCCCAACACCATGGGAATGTGGGCCTTCTGCTCTGAGGTCCCAACGGTGGGTTGCTCAGTTTCATGATGAGGGCCCTCTGGTGTGAGTTCACTCCGGCCTGGATCCCATAGCCTCGCTGCTCCTGGCCACCTGCGGGGAGGTTACAACTGCGGGATTCCTCACCTTTTTTCTTCTATGGGCCCTCTGTTTTGAGACTCCTCCTGCCTGCCTCACTCCCAGCCCCTTGGTGATGTGTGTCCTCTGGTTTGAGGCCACGTGTGCTGGGTCCCTCACCTTTCGATGATGTGGCCCCACGGGTGTGAGGACACTCTTGCCTGGTTCCTATCCCCTTGAAGATGTGGGCTCTCTGGTGAGAGTCTGATCCTGGCTGGGTTCCTCACCCTTCTGTGAGGTGGGCCCTCTGCTGTGAGGTCACTCCTGCCTGGCTGGCACTGCCCGCCTGGGCAACATCGGTCCTCTTGTGGCAGTTGGAGCATGCTGGGAGCCTCCTCCCCTCGGTGATGAGGGCCCTCTGGCGTCAGGCCCTAACTGCTGGGTACCCACATTTTCTGATACGTGCTAAGTGGTGCGAGGACACTCCTGCGAGGTTCTCATCCCCATGGGGATGTGGGCCTTCTGCTCTGAGGTCCCAATGGCTGGGTTGCTCACAGTTTCATGATGTGGGCCCTCTGCTGTGAGTTCACTGCAGCCTGGATCACATAGACTCGGTGCTCTGGGCCGCCTGCTGGGAGGTTCCCACTGCAGGATTCCTCACCTTTTTTATTCTATTGGCCCTGTGTTGTGAGGCTACTCATGCCTGCCTCAATCCGAGCCCCTTGGAGATGTGGGTCCTCTGGTTTAGGCCTCATGTGCTGGTTTCCTCACCTTTCTATGATGTGGTCACCCTGGTGTGAAGACAGTCCTGCCTGGTTCTGATCCCCTTGGTGATGTGGGCCCTCTGGTGAGAGTCTTATCCTGGCTGGGTTCCTCACCCTTCTGTGAGGTAGGCCCTCTGCTGTGAGGTCACTCCTGCCTGGCTGTCACACGTCACCTTGTCGACATGGGCCCTCAGTTGGGAGTTGGTGCCTGCTTGGGGTCTCCTCCCCTTGGTAATGAGGGCCCTCTGGCGTCAGACCCTAACTTCTGGGCTCCCAGAATTCTCTGATGTGTGCCCTGAGGTGCGAGTACACTTATGCCATGTTCCCAACCACATAGGAATGTGGGCCTTCTGCTCTGAGGTCTCAAAGCCTGGGTTGCTCACAGTTTCATGATGAGGGCCCTCTGTTTTGAGTTCAGTCAGGTCTGGATCCCATAGCCTCGCTGCTCCTGGCCGCCTGCTGGGAGGTTCCAACTGCGGGATTCCTCACCTTTTTTCTTCTATGGGCCCTCTGTTTTGAGACTCCTCCTGCCTGCCTCACTCCCAGCCCCTTGGTGATGTGTGTCCTCTGGTTTGAGGCCACGTGTGCTGGGTCACTCACATTTCGTTGATGAGGTCCCACTGGTGTGAGGACACTCCAGCCTGGTTCCCATTCTCTTGGTGATGTGGGCCCTCTGGTGAGAGTCTGATCCTCCTTGGGTTCCTCACACTTTTGTGAGGTGGGCCCTCTGCTGTGAGGTCACTCTTGCCTGGCTGGCACACCCCGCATTGGCGACGGCGGCCCACTGGTAGCAGTTGGAGCCTGCTGGGAGCCTCCTCTCCTCGGTGATGAGAGCCCTCTGGTGTCAGGCCCTAACTGCTGGGCTCCCCACATTTTCTGATGTGTGCCCACTGGTGCGATGACACTCCTACTTGGTTCCCTTCCCCATGGGGATGTGGGCCTTGTGCTCTGAGGTCACAACGGCTGGTTTGCTCACAGTTTCATGATGAGGGCCCTCTGTTGTGAGTTCATCACTGCCTGGATCCCATAGCCTCGGTGCTCTGGGCCGCCTGCTGGGATGTTCCAACTGCTGGATTCCTCACCTTTTTTATACAATGGGCCATGTGTTGTGAGGTTAATCCTGCCTGCCTCGCTCCAAGACCCATGGTGATGTGGGTCCTCTGGTTTGAGGCCACATTTTCTTGTTACCTCAACTTTTGATGATATGGCCCCACGGGTGTGATGACACTCCTGCCTGGTTCACAGCCCCTTGCTGATGTGGGCACTCTGGTGAGAGTCTGATCCTGGCTGGGTTCCTTACCCTTCTGTGAGGTGGGCCCTCTGATGTGAGGTCACTCCTGCCTGGCTGGCTCACGTCGCCTTGATGATGTGGGCCCTCTGTTGGCCACTAAAGCATTCTGGGAGCCTCCTACCCTCTTTAATGAGGGCCCTGGAAAAAACGCAGATGCACATTTTGACCAAGTGCATCATTGTCCAGGATCTGCCTCTTCTCCTATGCTTTCAGAGCACTTCCCGTCTACGTCCTGAAATCATATTCCAGGAATACTGCCCCGCTTTCAAGTCCTCCTCTCAGCCTTACTTCAATATATTTTTGTATGATACCTGTCATAATAACTCTGCAGGTTTGTTAAATACAGTGTCCCTGAGCTCCTTTCTTCAACACGCTTTCTTGTGAGCTGGCCGCAAAACCGCAGGATTGCTTCAGGCCGTAATCTGGTTTCGGCACGGCACGCTGAGCCTTTGGTAAATTCCTCTTTCTGGTGAGAAATGAGCATTCAATTTGCCCGTGGAGACACCTACAGCTAGTCTCTCATTGGTTCTCCCTATTCCTGTTCATCTTGTGCAGAAATTGCAAACTGTGCCAAACAGGAGGTTAAAGGCACTGACTCTCCAAGTGGGTAGAGGGTTAGTAAAGCATCTGGAATGGTGAACCCGAGTACCAGGGAACGAAACCTGAGAGCCATTTAAAATGGTTTCCCAGTCTCACAGTGGACAATACTCTGGGTTTCCCATGCAAGTTTTAGCTGAAGGAAGAATTCCTTAAACCTGGAGATTATTGACCCATGGAATGGGTACCATGCAGTATGACTAAAAAGGGTCTGAATTTGCTCACCGAACCTCACCAATGCTATCAGTTCGAAGTGTCCAGCCTTATGCCTCACCCAGCTCTGGGTGTAGATGTGGTAAATCCAGGTTTCATCACAAGCCCTGAATCAATTATTTAAGAATTGCTGTCTCTTTCACTGTCATTGTGTTTTGTTTTTGTAATTTAGTTTGATAATGGGATTTATCGGATTTTCACTGCTGCGTTCATGCCGCTGTACAAACGCTTGATTCTCCTACAGAGAAATATAAATCCACGGGTTTTAAGATTCTTACTAGTCAGGTATATTCCTAGGCGTCGAATATGTGGTGTTGAGTCCATGTCGTTGAACAAGGAGTAGGTCTTGACTATTACATATTTGGCTTATGGAACGGTATCTGTGCTATTTTCAATCTCTGGTTTTATGCAGCACCCCAACTCACCTTTGCCCTTAAGCAAGCATAAGTTGGTTTTCTAAATTTGAGTCCCTGTTTTGTTTTGTAATTCAGTTCATGTGTAGCCAAGTTTACATTCCGTGTATTAGTGATATCTTATGATGTTTCATTTTCTGTGTGACTTATTTCACTTAGAATCACTGTAGCTGAATCCACTCATTATGCCGTGATGGGCCTGATGACATAGATTTCATTGCTGAGTGATATTCCATTGTATGTACGAACCACAACTTCTTTATCCATTTTTCACATTCTGGGATATTTAACTTGTACCGTAGATGAGGTTCTTGTAAACAGAGCCGTCCGAAAATTTGGGGTGGCTGTGTGTTTTTGATTTTAATTTCCCTAAGCTATAGGACCATAACTGGAAGTGCCGTAGGCTCCGTTGCTTTGTTTTTTAGGTGTTTCAGGAAACACCATACACTTCTCCAGGGTGGCTGTTGGCAATTTACATCCCGCCCATCAGCATAACAAGGCTCCTTGTTCTCCATGGCCTGTGCTGTCTTTCTGGATTTTACACTTTTTTTAGATGGCCCTTTTGACTGGGGGGCTGTGAGACTTCATTGTAGTGCATAATTCTTTAACATGCTTGCATGGTTGGCCAAAAAGGGCGTATGCGTTTTTTCCTGAATATATTCAGGAAAAAACGCATACGCCCTTTTTGGCCAAGTGCATCATTGTCGACGTTCTGCCTCTTTTCCTATGCTTTAAATGCAATTCCAGTCTACCCCCTGAAATCGTTTTCTTGCAATTCTGCCCACTTACAAGTCCTCTTCGCAGCCTTCCTTCAATATATTTTTGGACGATAGCTGTCATTTATAACTCTGCAGGTTTGTGAATTACAGTGCCCCTGAGCTCATTTCTTCAACTCGCTTTCTTGTGAGCTGGCCGCAAACACACATGATTGCTTCAGGCCCTAATCTGGTTCCGGCACGGCATGCTGAGCCTTTGGTGAATTCCTCTTCCTGGTGGGAAATGAGCGTTAAATTTGCCTGTGCAGACACCTCCAGCTAGTGTCTCATTGATTCCCCCTATTCCTGTTCATCTTGCGCAGATATTGCAAACTGTGCCAAACAGGAGGTTAAAGGCACTGAGTCTCCAAGTGGGGAGAGTGTTAGTAAAGGGTCTGGAATGGTGAACCCGAGTAAAAGGGGAAGAAAACTGAGATGCATTTGAAAACGTTTCCCGGTCACATGGTGCACCATACTTGGGTTTTCCATGCATGTTTTAGCTGAAGGAAGAATCCCTCAATCCTGGAGAGTTGGGACCCATGGAATGGGTACCATGCAGTATGACTTCAAAGGGTCTGCACTTGCTCATCGAACCTCACCAATGCTATCAGCCCGAAGTGTCCAACCTTATGTCTCACTCAGCTCTGGGTGTGGATGTGGTAAATCCAGGTTGCATCACAAGCCCTGAATGAATTATTTAAAAATTGCTCTCTATTTCACTGTCATTGTGTTTTGTTTCTGTAATTCATTTTGATAATGGGATTTATCGGATTTTCTCTGCTGCATTCTTGCAGCTGTACACACGCTTGATTCTCTTATGGAGACATATAAATCCATGGGTTTGAAGATTCTGATCAGTCAGGTGTATTCCTAGGCTTTGAATATGGGGTGTTTAGTCCATTTCGTTGAGCAAGGGGTAGGTCTTGAGTATTATATATTTGGCTTATGGAAAGGTATCTGTGCTAATTTCTATCTCTGGTTTTATGCAGCACCCCAACTCACATTTCCCCTTAAGCAAGCATAAGTTGGTTTTCTAAATTTGAGACCCTGTTCTGTTTTGTAATTCAGTTCATGTGTAGCCAAGTTTACATTCCTTGTATTAGTGATATCTTATGATGTTTCATTTTCTGTGTGACTTATTTCACTTAGAATCATCGTACCTGAATCCACTCATTATGCCGCAATGGGCCTGATGACATAGATTTCATTGGTGAGTGATATTCCATTGTACGTACGTACCACAATTTCTTTATCCATTTTTCGCTTTCTTGGATATTTAACTTGTACCGTAGACGAGGTTCTTGTAAACAGAGCCGTCCGAAACTTTGGGGTGGCTGTGTGTTTTTGATTTTAATTTCACTAAGCTATAGGACCATAAGTGGAAGTGCTGTAGGCTCCGTTGCTTGGTTTTTTAGGTGTTTGAGGAAACACCATACACTTCTCCAGAGTGGCTGTTGGCAAATTACATCCCACCCATCAGCATAACAAGGCTCCCTCTTCTCCATGGTCTGTGCTGCCTTTCTGGATTTTACACTTTTTTCAGATGGCCCTTTTGACCGGGGGGCAGTGAGACTTCATTGTAGTGCAGATTTCCTTTACACGCTTGCTTGGTTGGCCAAAAAGGGCGTATGCGTTTTTTCCTGAATATATTCAGGAAAAAACGCATACGCCCTTTTTGGCCAAGTGCATCATTGTCGTCGTTCTGCCTCTTTTCCTATGCTTTAAATGCAATTCCAGTCTACCCCCTGAAATCGTTTTCCTGAAATTCTGCCCCACTTTCAAGTCCTCTTCGCAGCCTTCCTTCAATATATTTTTAGACCGTAGCTGTCATTTATAACTCTGCAGGTTTGTGAATTACAGTGCCCCTGAGCTC
This sequence comes from Delphinapterus leucas, assembly GCF_059928025.1. NCBI lineage: Eukaryota > Metazoa > Chordata > Mammalia > Artiodactyla > Monodontidae > Delphinapterus > Delphinapterus leucas. The sequence continues at coordinate 89,513 of NW_028322243.1, read as the reverse complement.
CTTTCTTCAACTCGCTTTCTTGTGAGCTGGCCGCAAACCCGCAGGAATGCTTCAGGCCCTAATCTGGTTCTGGCACGGCATGCTGAGCCTTTGGTTAATTCCTCTTCCTGGTGGGAAATGAGCGTTAAATTTGCCCGTGCAGACACCTTCACACGAGTCGTCATGGTGCCCCTTTGCCCCGGTTATCTCTATGGAGGTTGGAGTTGGAGGGCCTCCTCACTCAAGGTCAGTGTGCCCACGGAGCCAACCCTGCAACTTCAGGGCATGTTTGGTGGTTAGGATCACCACGTGGGGTCCTTTTACCTTAGGAGGGAGGTGGCCTTTTGGGCTGCTGATTTCCAGGTTTTCGGATACTGCCAGTATCTTGGCCAGATGTGGCGGTGGGCCAATCCCCTTGGTGACCGTAGTTTATCCTACCTGGATCGCATTCTTGCATTGTTCCATTTCAAGTGGTCCCAGGTTTTGCACTAATACTCCAATGGCGATTCACCGTTCACCAGGAATGTAAAGGTCAAAGGGTTTAGCTAAATTAGGGAGTTCCAGGGCAAGGGTCTGAATTGACTGCTCTTTCCATTCTTGAAAGGCCACTTCTGCATTCTATTCAAAAGGATCATCACCTTTTCCTTTCAGTGTTTCATATAGAGGCCGAGCTAGTAGACTGTAGTTAGGGATCCAGAAGCAGCAAACCCTGGCCTCCCCAGGAACCCCTAAGCTGTCTTCTAGTTTCAGAAATGGGTAAGGCTGTAAATTGTTTCTTCCCTTTCCTGGGATGGGCTTCTCCGACCTTCTGTGAGAATGAAGCCCAGGCAGGTCACCGTAGTCTGTGATATTTGAGCTTTTTCTTGGACAACCTGTATCCTTTATTGGCTTGGTAGTTCAGAGGTCTCCTTAGTAGGGCTGGCAATCAGAATGTCATCTGCAAATTGAAGGAGTGTTTCCTTTTCCAGAGGTAGAACTTTTAGGTCTTTAGCTGAGCTTTCCCCAAAGATGGTGTGGGAATTTTTGAACCCTTGGGGCAAGACGGCCCAGAAGTATTGTTTTAGTTGTATGTTGAGTCCTGCCACTCACAAGCCAAAATTTCTTGTGACTCTGGGACTAATAGAATACAAAAGAAGGCATCATTGAAGACTAATACAGAATATCATGTCCTGGTGGTTGGTAGAATGACCAGCAGGGTGTAGAATTTAGGAACTACTGGAGGTATATCCTCGGTGGCTTCACTGACTGTCCTGACATCATTTACCAGGACTCTAGCAGCCCGTGGGGCTCTCGAGGTCAGGCCAATCCCAGGATATGGAGATCACCTGCGCAGGTACCCTACCCGAACCCCATACCACGGGGTTCTCGTGGTCAGGCCCCTCCCAGGATATGGGGTTCCCTTGGCAGGTTCCCCTGCAGCTCATGGGGCTCTCGTGGTTAGGCCCCTCCCAGGATACAGAGCTACCCATGCAGGTACCATGGCAGGGCTGGGAACACAGGAGCCGTGCATATCGCCCTCATTGCAGAGCACTCCCAGCTCACCTGTCACTCAGATCTGACACAGAGCACCTCAGAGCAGGACTTGAACTAACAAACAGCAGCTCCGACAGGTCTGTGACCCTGGGCATCACTCTGTGTGGCCTCCCTCCACCTGGCCTTTCAGAGACTTCCACTGCACCCGGGGCACCAGGCCTCTGTCTCCACCCACCAGCCACCCCTCCTCTCCCTGACTCCTGGGTTCCTCTCATTAGGAGAGGGTTTTCTTGAAGTTGTCTCCCACTCATGGGCCAGATAATATAATTAGAAAACAAGCCAGAGCTGCAGCCCCTTGTCTATCCTGACTCTCAGGAGCCCACACCTGTTCCTTGGACCTGGCCGATTCAGCAAGTTCCAGTTTCTGCAACTGTGAGCCCCTGAGGGGTGATTATTGGCTGGCCTGGGAAGCACGACTATGCCGGCCAGACCTCCCCAGGTGTGCCTGCGTTCAGATCAATATAAACACCGCTCCAGGCAGCAAGAGCCCCTGCAGCTGTGCCTGACGCCATTTTCTCTGCCCTGTCAGCAGTCTTGGGGCTGGACTGGTGGGAGGGAGTGAGAGGCCACGGCTTTGTGGGTGGCCCAGTGTGAGTGGGGCTCTGCTGGACTTTCTGAAGCAGTTGCCAAGATGCCACCTGCTAAAGAAGAGGATGTGTCACCCATACCTGCCGCTGGAATTTCTCCCTGGGCAGAGGTGAGTGAGGAAGAAAGCAGTGGGGGCCGGGACAGCAGGGGTATCTCAGGCAGGGAAATGGAAAGCTTCCAGAAGAGTACCCAGGGCCAGGACCATCCTGGCTGGCCTGCAGGCACCAAGTCGGCTGGCATGCTGTCACTCATGTGGCTCCATGGCCCTTCCTCTAGGCTTTCAAGTCCTTGTACATATTCAGGTGTTTTACCTGGGAAGGGTGGGAACATTTCAGCAGCAGCTGGCCTGGGGCTCAGCCCACGTTTACTCACAGATGCCTCGGCACTGTCCCCCAGCTTTGCAATGAGGAAGCTTGTTGCGTGGGGCCTGCTGGCTGAATGGGAGATGATTCCCCACCACTGACCAACTTCAGAATTGTTTACAACTGGAGCAAGTGCCCTGATACGGTTTTCCTCTGTGTAGCTGGTGGGTTCTGTTTTTTTTTCTTTTTTGGTTCAAGGTAGATTTTATTCCTCTTTTTTGTATTTACAGATATAAGCATGGAAATAATTTATTCATATAAATACATGTATGTGAAGGGAAGAATATTTTTTCTGTTTTACTTTTCGTAATTTGAATTTTATTTTATTTTTTTATACAGCAGGTTCTTTTTGGTTATCTATTTTATACATATAAATGTATATATGCCAATCCCAATCTCTCAACTCCTCCCACCACCACCCCCCAACAGCTTTCCCCCCTTGGTGTCCATACGTTTGTTGTCTACGTCTGTTGCTCTATTTCTGCCTTGCAAAACGGTTCATCTGTACAATTTTTCTAGGTTCCACATATATGCATTAATAGACAAGATTTGTTTTTCTCTTTCTGACTTACTTCACTCTGTATGACAGTCTCTAGATCCATCAACGTCTCTACAAATGACCCAATTTCATTCCTTTTTATGGCTTAGTAATATTCCATTTCATATATGTACCACTTCTTTATGCATTCGTCTGTCTGTGGGCATTTAGGTTGCTTCCATTACCTGGATATTGTAAATAGTGATGCAATGAACATTGCGGTGAATGTCTCTTTCTGATTTATGGTTTTGTCTGGGTATATGCCCAGTAGTGGGATTGCTGTATCATATGGTAATTCTATTCTTAGTTTTATAAGAAACTCCATAATGTTCTCCACAGTGACTGTATCAATTTACATTCCCAACAATAGCGGAAGAGGGTTCCTTATCTCCACACCCTTTCCAGCATTTGTTGTTTGTAGATTTTCTGATGATGCCCATTCTAACAGGTGTGAGGTGATACACCATGGATGAGTCTATTTCGTTGAGCAAAGAGTAGGTCTTGTCTATTACATATTTGGCTTATGGAACGGTATGTGTGCTAATTTCAATCTCTGGTTTTATACAGCACCCCAACTCAACTTTCCTCTTAAGCAAGCATAAGTTTTTATCTAAATGTGAGACTCTGTTCGGTTTTGGAATTCAGTTTATGTGTAGCCAAGTTTACACTCTCTCTATTAGTGATATCTTATGATAATTATCTTTCTCTGTGTGACCTATTTCTCTTAGAATCATCATACTTAAATCCACTCAATTTGCTGCTACAGGCCTGATGACATTGATTTCATTGCTGAGTGATATTCCGTTGTACGTAAGTAGCACAACTCCTTTATCCATGTTCTTCTTTCTGGGATATTTAATTTATACTGGACTCAAGGTTCTTGTAAACACAGCAGCCCTAAATTTTGTGTTGGCTGTGTCTTGTTGATTTTAATTTTCCTAAGCTATAGGGCCAAAAGTGGAAGTGCCCTAGGGTCTGTAGCTTTGTTTTTCAGATGTTTCAGGATACACCATAAACATCTCCAGAGTGTCTGTTGGCAATTTACATCCCGCCCATCAGCATAACAAGGCTCCCTGTTCTCCATGGCCTGTCCTGTGTTTCCGGTTTTTACACTTTTTTCAGATGGCCCTTTTGACGAATGGGAAATGAGACTTCATTGTAGTGCGGATTTCCATTTCTCAAGTGCTTGGTTGGCCAAAAAGGGCATATGTGTTTTTTCCTGAATATATTCAGGAAAAAATGTTTACGCACTTTTGTCCAAGTGCATCACTGTCAAAGATCTGCCGCTTTTCACATGCTTTAAATGCAATTCTAATCTACCTCCTGAAATATGATTCCTGCAATTCTGCCTCGTTTTCAAGTCCTCTTTGCAGACTTACTTCCATATATTTTTGCCAATAGCTGTCATTTATAACTCTGCAGGTTTGTGAATTACAGTGCCCGTGATTTCCTTTCTTAACACGTTTCCTTGAAAACTGGCCACCGAACCGCAGGTTTGCTTCAGGCCATAATCAGGGTCCGGCACGGCACTCTGAGACTTTGGTTCATTCCACTTCCTGGTGGGAAATTAGAGTTAAATGTGCCCCTCCAGACACCTGCCTCACTCCTAGCCCCTTGGTGATGTGTGTCCTCTGGTTTGAGGCCACATGTGCTGGGTTCCTCACCTTTGGCTGATGTGGCCCCACTGGTGTGAGGACACTCCTGCCTGGTTCCCATCCCCTTGGTGATGTGGGCCCTCCGGTGAGAGTCTGATCCTGGTTGGGTTCCTCACACTTCTGTGAGGTGGGCCCTCTTCTCTGACGTCACTCCTGCCTGGCTGGCACACCCCGCCTTGGCGACGTCGGCCCTCTGGTGGGATTTGGTGCCTGCTGGGTGTCTCCTCCCCTCGGTAATGAGGGCCCTCTGGCGTCAGGCCCTAACTCCTGGGCTCCCAATATTTTCTGATATGCGCCCTGTGGTTCGAGTACACTCCTGCCAGGTTCCCAACCCCATGGGAATGTGGGCCTTCTGCTCTGAGGTCCCAACCGTGGGTTGCTCAGTTTCATGATGAGGGCCCTCTGCTGTGAGTTCTCTCTGGCCTGGATCCCATAAGCTCGCTGCTCCTGGCCACCTGCTGGGAGGTTACAACTGCGGGATTCCTCACCTTTTTTCTTCTATGGGCCCTCTGTTTTGAGACTCCTCCTGCCTGCCTCACTCCCAGCCCCTTGGTGATGTGTGTCCTCTGGTTTGAGGCCACGTATGCTGGGTCCCTCGCCTTTCGATGATGTGGCACCACAGGTGTGAGGACACTCCTGCCTGGTTCCTATCCCCTTTATGATGTGGGCCCTCTGGTGAGAGTCTGATCCTGGCTGGGTTCCTCACCCTTCTGTGAGGGGGGCCCTCTGCTGTGAGGTCACTCCTGCCTGGCTGGCACACCCCACCTGAGCAACATCGGCCCTCTTGTGGCAGTTGGAGCCTGCTGGGAACCTCCTCTCGGTGATGGGGGCCCTCTTGGGTCAGGCCATAACTGCTGGGTACCCACATTTTCTGATACGTGCTAAGTGGTGCGAGGACACTCCTGCGAGGTTCCCATCCCCATGGGCATGTGGGCCTTCTGCTCTAAGGTCCCAACACCTGTGTTGTTCACCGTTTCATGATGTTGGCTCTCTGGTGTTAGTTCACTCAGGCCTAGATCCCATAGACTCTGTGCTCTGAGCGGCCTGCTGGGAGGTTCCTACTGCTGGATTCCTTACCTTTTTTTATTCTTTGGGTCCTGTGTTTTCATGCTCCTACTTCCTGACTCACTCTCAGCCCATTTGTGATGTAGGTCCTCTGGTTTAAGGCCACATGTACCGGTTTCCTCACCTTTATTGATGTGGCCCCACTGGTGTGAGAACACTCCTGCCTGGTTCCCATCCCCTTGTTGATGGGGGCCCTCTGGTGAGAGTCTGATCCTGTCTGGATTCCTCACACTTCTGGGAGGTGGGCCCTCTGCTGTGAGGTCACTCCTGCCTGGCTGGCACACGTCACCTTGGCGATGTGGGCCCTCAGTTGGGAGTTGGTGCCTGCTGGGAGTCTCCTCCCCTCGGTAATGAGGGCCCTCTGGCGTCAGGCCCTAACTCATGGGCTCCCAAAATTTTCTGATGTGCGCCCTGTCGTGCGAGTACACTCCAGCCAGGGTCCCATCCCCATGGGGATGTGGGCTTTCTGCTCTGAGGTCCCAACGGCTGGGTTGCTCACAGTGTCAGAATGTGGGCCCTCTGCTGTGAGTTCACTCCGGCATGGATCCCATAGCCTCGGTGCTCTGGGATACCTGCTTGGAGCTTCCATCTGCGGGGTTCCTCACCTTTTTTATTCTATGGGCGCTCTGTTGTGAGTCTCCTCCTGCATGCCTCACTCCCAGCCCTTTCGTGATGTGTGTCCGCTTGTTTGAGGCCACATGTGCTGTGTTCCTCACCTTTCCCTGATGTGGCCCCACTGGTGTGAGGACACTCCTGCCTGGTTTCCATCCCCTTGGTGATGAGGGCGCACTGGTTAGAGTCTGATCCTGTTTGGGCTCCTCACACTTCTGTGAGGTGGGCCCTCTGCTGTGAGGTAACTCCTGCCTGGCTTGCTCCCATTGCCTTGGTGACGTCGGCCCTCTGGTGGTATTTGGAGCCTGCTGGTAGCCTCCTCTCCTCCGTGATGAGGGCCCTCTGGTGTCAGGCCATAACTGCTGGGTTCCCACATTTTCTGATACGTGCTAAGTTGTGCGTGGACACTCCTGCGAGGTTCCCATCCCCATGGGGATGTGGGCCTTCTGCTCTGAGGTCCCAACGCCTGGGTTGCTCACAGTTTCATGATGTGGGCCCTCTGCTGTGAGTTCACCTTGGCCTGGATCACATGGACTCGGTGCTCTGGGCCGCCTGCTGGGAGGTTCCCACTGCAGGATTCCTCAGCTTTTTTATTCTATTGGCCCTGTGTTGTGAGGCTACTCTTGCCTGCCTCACTCCGAGCCCCTTGGAGATCTGGATCCTCTGGTTTAGGCCACATGTGCTGGGTTCCTCACCTTTCTATGATGTGGCCACCCTGGTGTGAAGACAGTCCTGCCTGGTTCTGATGCCCTTGGTGATGTGGGCCCTCTGGTGAGAGTCTTACCCTGGCTGGGTTCCTCACCATTCTGTGAGGTAGGCCCTCAGCTGTGAGGTCACTCCTGCCTGGCTGTTGCACGTCACCTTGGCGACATGGGCCCTCAGTTGGGAGTTGGTGCCTGCTTGGGGTCTCCTCCCCTTGGTAATGAGGGCCCTCTGGCGCCAGGCCCTAACTTCTGGGCTCCCAAAATTCTCTGATGTGCGCCCTGTGGTGCGAGTACACTTCTGCCAGGTTCCCAACCACATGGGAATGTGGGCCTTCTGCTGTAAGGTCCCAACGGCTGGGTTGCTCACAGTTTCATGATGAGGGCCCTCTGTTTTGAGTTCAGTCAGGCCTGGATCCCATAGCCTCGCTGCTCCTGGCCACCTGCTGGGAGGTTCCAACTGCGGGATTCCTCACCTTTTTTACGCTATGGGCCCTCAGTTTGGAGGCTCCTCCTGCCTGCCTCACTCCCAGCCCCTTGGTGATGTGTGTCCTCTGGTTTGAGGCCACGTGTGCTGGGTCCGTCACATTTCGGTGATGTGGCCCCACTGGTGTGAGGACACTCCTGCCTGGTTTCCATTCCCTTGGTGATGTGGGCCCTCCGGTGAGTGTCTGATCCTCTTTGGGTTCCTCACACTTTTGTGTGGTTGGCCCTCTGCTGTGAGGTCACTCCTGCCTGGCTGGCACACCCCGCATTGGCGACATCGGCCTTCTGGTAGCAGTTGGAGCTTGCTGGGAGCCTCCTCTCCTCAGTGATGAGGGCCCTCTGGCGTCCGGCCCTAACTGCTGGGCTCCCCACATTTTCTGATGTGTGCCCACTGGTGCGATGACACTCCTGCTTGGTTCCCTTCCCCATGGGGATGTGGGCCTTGTGCTCTGAGGTTACAACGGCTGGGTTGCTTACAGTATCACGATGAGGGCCCTCTGTTGTGAGTTCATCACTGCCTGGATCCCATAGCCTCGGTGCTCTGGGCCGCCTGCTGGGATTTTCCAACTGCTGGATTCCTCACCTTTTTTATACAATGGGCCATGTGTTTTGAGGTTAATCCTGCCTGCCTCGCTCTGAGACCCATGGTGATGTGGGTCCTCTGGTTTGAGGCCACATGTGCTGGGTACCTCAACTTTCGATGATGTGGCCCCACGGGTGTGAGGACACTCCTGCCTGGTTCACAGCCCCTTGCTTATGTGGGCACCCTGGTGAGAGTCTGATCCTGACTGGGTTCCTTACCCTTCTGTGAGGTGGGCCCTCTGATGTGAGGTCACTCCTGCCTGGATGGCTCATGTCGCCTTGGCGACGTAGGCCCTCTGTTGGCCACTGAAGCATGCTGGGAGCCTCCTACCCTCTTTAATAAGGGCCCTGGAAGAAACGCATATGCCCTTTCTGAGCAAGTGCATCATTGTCGAGGTTCTGCCTCTTCTCCTATACTTTCAGCGGACTTCCCGTCTACCTCCTGAAATCGTATTCCTGGAATTCTGCCCCACGTTCAAGTCCTCTTTGCAGCCTTACTTCAATATATTTTTGGACGATAGCTGTCATTTATAACTCTGCAGGTTTGTGAATTACAGTGCCCCTGAGCTCCTTTCTTCAACTCGCTTTCTTGTGAGCTGGCCGCAAAACCGCAGGATTGCTTCAGGCCCTAATCTGGTTCCGGCACGGCATGCTGAGCCTTTGGCTAATTCCTCCTCCTGGTGGGAAATGAGCGTTAAATTTGTTCGTGCAGACACCTACAGCTAATCTCTCATTGGTTCTCCCTATTCCTGTTCATCTTGCGCAGAAATTCCAAACTGTGCCAAACAGGAGGTTAAAGGCACTGACTCTCCAAGTGGGGAGAGTGTTAGTAAAGCGTCTGGAATGGTAAAACCGAGTACGAGGGGACGAAAACTGAGATGCATTGAAAAAGGTTTCCCGGTCATACGGTGGACCATATTCTGGGTTGCCCATGCATGTTTTACCTGAAGGAAGAATCCCTTCAACCTGGAGAGTTGGGACCCATAGAATGGGTACCATGCAGTATGACTTCAAAGGGTTGCCTTTGCTCACCGAACGTCACCAATGCTATCAGCCCGAAGTGTCCAGCCTTATGTCTCACACAGCTCTGCGTGTAGATGTGGTAAATCCAGGTTGCATCACAAGCCCTGAATGAATTATTTAAGAATTGCTCTCTATTTCACTATCATTGTGTTTTGTTTTTGAAATTTATTTTGATAATGGGATTTATCGGATTTTCACTGCTGCGTTTAGGCCGCTGTACACACGCTTGATTTCCTTATGGAGACATATAAATCCATGGGTTTTAAGATTCTTACTTGTCAGGTATATTCCCAGGCGTTAAGTCCGTTTCGTTGAGCAAGGAGTAGGTTTTGTCTATTATATATTTGGCTTATGGAACGGTATCTGTGCTAATTTCAATCTCTGGTTTTATGCAGCATCCTAACTGACCTTTCCCCATAAGCAAGCATAAGTTGGTTTGCTAAATTTGAGACCCTGTTCTGTTTTGTAATTCAGTTCATGGGTAGCCAAGTTTACATTCCGTGTATTAGTCATATCTTATGATGTTTCTTTTTCTGTGTGACTTATTTCTCGTAGAATCATCATACCTGAATCCACTCATTATGCCACTACGGGCCTGATGACGTAGATTTCATTGCTGAGTGATATTCCATTGTACGTGCGTACCACAACTTCTTTATCCATTTTTTGCTTTCTGGGATATTTTACTTGTACCGTAGACGAGGTTCTTGTAAACAGAGCCGTCCCAAACTCTGGGGTGGCTGTGTGTTTTTGATTTTAATTTCCCTAAGCTATAGGACCATAAGTGGAAGTGCCATAGGCTGTGTTGCTTTGTTTCCTACGTGTTTCTGGAAACACCATACACTTCTCCAGAGTGGTTGTTGGCAATTTACATCCCGCCCATCAGCATGACAAGGCTCCCTGTTCTCCATGACCTGTCCTGCCTTTCTGGATTTTACACTTTTTTCAGATGGCCATTTTGACCGGGGGGGCAGTGAGACTTCATTGTAGTGCAGATTTCCTTTACACGCTTGCTTGGTTGGCCAAAAAGGGCGTATGCGTTTTTTCCTGAATATATTCAGGAAAAAACGCATACGCCCTTTTTGGCCAAGGGCATCGTTGTCGACATTCTGCCTCTTTTCCTATGCTTTTAGTACAATTCCAGTCTACCCCCTGAAATCGTTTTCCTGAAATTCTGCCCCGCTTTCAAGTCCTCTTGGAAGACTTACTTCAATACATTTTTGGACGATAGCTGTCATTCATAACTCTGCAGGTTTGTGAATTACAGTACCCCTGAGCTCCTTTCTTCAACTCCTTTTCTTGTGAGCTGGCCGCAAAACCGCAGGATTGCTTCAGGCCCTAATATGTTTCCGGCCGGGCACACTGAGCCTTTGGTTAATTCCTCTTCCTGGTGGGAAATGATCGTTCAATTTGCCCGTGCAGACACCAACAGCTAGTCTCTCATTGGTTCTCCCTATGCCTGTTCATCTTGCGCAGAAATTGCAAACTGTGCCAAACAGGAGGTTAAAGGCACTGACTCTCCAAGTGGGGAGAGTGTTAGTAAAGCGTCTGGAATGGTGAACCCGAGTACCAGGGGACGAAAACTGAGATGCATTTGAAAACGTTTCCCAATCACACGGTGGACGATAGTCTGGGTTTCCCATGCATGTTTTAGCTGAAGGAAGAATCCCTTAAACCTGGAGAGTTGGGACCCATGGAATGGGTACCATGCAGTATGACTTCAAAGGATCTGCGTTTGCTCACCGAACCTCACCAATGCTATCAGCCCGAAGTGTCCAGCCTTATGTCTCACCCAGCTCTGGGTGTAGATGTGGGAAATCCAGGTTGCATCACAAGCCCTGAATGAATTATTTAAGAATTGCTCTCTATTTCACTGTCATTGTGTTTTGTTTTTGAAATTTATTTTGATAATGGGATTTATCGGATTTTCACTGCTGCGTTTAGGCCGCTGTACACACGCTTGATTTCCTTATGGAGACATATAAATCCATGGGTTTTAAGATTCTTACTTGTCAGGTATCTTGCCAGGCGTTGAATATGGGGTGTTGAGTCCATTTCGTTGAGCAAGGAGTAGGGCTTGTCTATTATATATTTGGCTTATGGAACGGTATCTGTGCTAATTTCAATCTCTGGTTTTATGCAGCACCCCAACTCACCTTTCCCCATAAGGAAGCATAAGTTGGTTTCCTAAATTTGAGACCCTGTTCTGTTTTGTAATTCAGTTCATGTGTATCCAACTTTACATTCCGTGTATTAGTGATATCTTATGATGTTTCTTTTTCTGTGTGACTTATTTCTCGTAGAATCATCGTACCTGAATCCACTCATTATACCGCTACGGGCCTGATGACGTAGATTTCATTGCTGAGTGATATTCCATTGTACGTGCGTACCACAACTTCTTTATCCATTTTTTGCTTTCTGGGATATTTTACTTGTACCGTAGACGAGGTTCTTGTAAACAGAGCCGTCCCAAACTCTGGGTTGGCTGTGTGTTTTTGATTTTAATTTCCCTAAGCTATAGGACCATAAGTGGAAGTGCCATAGGCTGTGTTGCTTTGTTTCCTACGTGTTTCTGGAAACACCATACACTTCTCCAGAGTGGTTGTTGGCAATTTACATCCCGCCCATCAGCATGACAAGGCTCCCTGTTCTCCATGACCTGTCCTGACTTTCTGGATTTCACATTTTTTTCAGATGGCCCTTTTGACCGGGGGGCAGTGACACTTCACTGTAGTGCAGATTTCCTTTACACGCTTGCTAGGTTGGCCAAAAAGGGCGTATGCGTTTTTTCCTGAATATATTAAGGAAAAAACGCATACGCCCTTTTTGGCCAAGTGCATCATTGTCGACATTCTCCCTCTTTTCCTATGCTTTTAGTACAATTCCAGTCTACCCCCTGAAATCGTTTTCCTGAAATTCTGCCGCGCTTTCAAGTCCTCTTCGAAGACTTACTTCAATACGTTTTTGGACAATAGCTGTCATTCATAACTCTGCAGGTTTGTGAATTACAGTGCCCCTGAGCTCATTTCTTCAACCCGCTTTCTTGTGAGCTGACCGCAAAACCGCAGGATTGCTTCAGGCCCTAATCTGTTTCCGGCAGGGCACGCTGAGCATTTGGTTAATTCCTCTTCCTGGTGGGAAATGAGCGTTCCATTTGCCCGTGCAGACACCTACAGCTAGTCTCTCATTGGTTCTCCCTATTCCTGTACATCTTGCGCAGAAATTGCAAACTGTGCCAAACAGGAGGTTAATGGCACTGACTCTCCAAGTGGGGAGAGTGTTAGTAAAGCGTCTGGAATGGTGAACCCGAGTACCAGGGGACGAAAACTGAGATGCATTTGAAAACGTTTCCCGGTCACACAGTGCACTGTACTGTGGGTTTCCCATGCATGTTTTAGCTGAAGGAAGAATCCCTTAAACCTGGAGAGTTGGGACCCATGGAATGGGTACCATGCAGTATGACTTCAAAGGGTCTGCGTTTGCTCACCGAACCTCACCAATGCTATCAGCCTGAAGTGTCCAGCCTTATGTCTCACCCAGCTCTGGGTGTAGATGTGGTAAATCCAGGTTGCATCACAAGCCCTGAATGAATTATTTAAGAATTGCTCTCTATTTCACTGTCATTGTGTTTTCTCTTTGAAATTTATTTTGATAATGGGATTTATCGGATTTTCACTGCTGCATTTAGGCCGTTGTACACACGCTTGATTTCATTATGGAGACATATAAATCCATGGGTTTTAAGATTCTTACTTGTCAGGTATCTCGCCAGGCGTTGAATATGGGGTGTTGAGTCCATTTCGTTGAGCAAGGAGTAGGGCTTGTCTATTATATATTTGGCTTATGGAAGGGTATCTGTGCTAATTTCAATCTCTGGTTTTATTCAGCACCCCAACTCACCTTTCCCCATAAGCAGGCATAAGTTGCTTTTCTAAATTTGAGACCCTGTTCTGTTTTGTATTTCAGTTCATGTGTAGCCAACTTTACATTCCGTATATTAGTGATATCTTATGATGTTTCTTTTTCTGTGTGACTTATTTCTCGTAGAATCATCGTACCTGAATCCACTCATTATGCCGCTACGGGCCTGATGACGTAGATTTCATTGCTGAGTGATATTCCATTGTACGTGCGTACCACAACTTCTTTATCCATTTTTTGCTTTCTGGGATATTTTACTTGTACCGTAGACGAGGTTCTTGTAAACAGAGCCGTCCCAAACTCTGGGGTGGCTGTGTGTTTTTGAATTTATTTTCCCTAAGCTATAGGACCATAAGTGGAAGTGCCATAGGCTGTGTTGCTTTGTTTCCTACGTGTTTCTGGAAAAACCATACACTTCTCCAGAGTGGTTTTTGGCAATTTACATCCCGCCCATCAGCATGACAAGGCTCCCTGTTCTCCATGACCTGTCCTGTCTTTCTGGATTTTACACTTTTTTCAGATGGCCCTTTTGACCGGGGGGCAGTGAGACTTCATTGTAGTGCAGATTTCCTTTACACGCTTGCTTGGTTGGCCAAAAAGCGCGTATGCGTTTTTTCCTGAATATATACAGGAAAAAACGCATACGCCCTTTTTGGCCAAGTGCATCATTGTTGACATTCTGCCTCTTTTCCTACGCTTTAAGTGCAATTCCAGTCTACCCCCTGAAATCGTTTTCCTGAAATTCTGCCCCGCTTTCAAGTCCTCTTTGAAGACTTACTTCAGTACATTTTTGGACGATAGCTGTCATTCATAACTCTGCAGGTTTGTGAATTACAGTGCCCCTGAGCTCATTTCTTCAACTCGTTTTCTTGTGAGCTGGCCGCAAAACCGCAGGATTGCTTCAGGCCCTAATATGTTTCCGGCCGGGCACGCTGAGCCTTTGGTTAATTCCTCTTCCTGGTGGGAAATGAGCGTTCAATTTGCCCGTGCAGACACCTACAGCTAGTCTCTCATTGCTTCTCCCTATTCCTGTTCTTCTTGCACAGAAATTGCAAACTGTGAAAACAGGAGGTTAATGGCACTGACTCTCCAAGTGAGGAGAGTGTTAGTAAAGCGTCTGGAATGGTGAAACCAAGTACCAGGGGACGAAAACTGAGATGCATTTGAAAACGTTTCCCAATCACACGGCGGACGATAGTCTGGGTTTCCCATGCATGTTTTAGCTGAAGGAAGACTCCCTTAAACTTGGAGAGTTGGGACCCATGGAATGGGTACCATGCAGTATGACTTCAAAGGGTCTGCGTTTGCTCACCGAACCTCACCAATGCTATCAGCCCGAAGTGTCCAGCCTTATGTCTCACCCAGCTCTGGGTGTAGATGTGGTAAATCCAGGTTGCATCACAAGCCCTGAATGAATTATTTAAGAATTGCTCTGTATTTCACTGTCATTGTGTTTTGTTTTTGAAATTTATTTTGATAATGGGATTTATCGGATTTTCACTGCTGCGTTTAGGCCGCTGTACACACGCTTGATTTCCTTATGGAGACACATAAATCCATGGGTTTTAAGATTCTTACTTGTCAGGTATCTTGCCAGGCGTTGAATATGGGGTGTTGAGTCCATTTCGTTGAGCAATGAGTAGGGCTTGTCTATTATATATTTGGCTTATGGAACGGTATCTGTGCTAATTTCAATCTCTGGTTTTATGCAGCACCCCAACTCACCTTTCCCCATAAGCAAGCATAAGTTGGTTTTCTAAATTTGAGACCCTGTTCTGTTTTGTAATTCAGTTCATGTGTAGCCAACTTTACATTCCGTGTATTAGTGATATCTTATGATGTTTCTTTTTCTGTGTGACTTATTTCTCGTAGAATCATCGTACCTGAATCCACTCATTATGCCGCTACGGGGCTGATGACGTAGATTTCATTGCTGAGTGATATTCCATTGTACGTGCGTACCACAACTTCTTTATCCATTTTTTACTTTCTGGGATATTTTACTTGTACCGTAGACGAGGTTTTTGTAAACAGAGCCATCCCAAACTTTGGGGTGGCTGTGTGTTTTTTATTTTAATTTCCCTAAGCTATAGGACCATAAGTGGAAGTGCCATAGGCTGTGTTGCTTTGTTTCCTACGTGTTTCAGGATACACCATACATTTCTCCAGAGTGGCTGTTGGCACTTTACATCCCACCCATCAGCATAACAAGGCTCCCTGTTCTCCAAGACCTGTCCTGCCTTTCTGGATTTTACACTTTTTTCAGATTGCCCTTTTGACCGGGGGGCAGTGAGAGTTCATTGTAGTGCAGATTTCCTTTACACGCTTGCTTGGTTGGCCAAAAAGGGCGTATGCGTTTTTTCCTGAATATATTCAGGAAAAAACGCATACGCCCTTTTGGCCAAGTGCATCATTGTCGACATTCTGCCTCTTTTCCTATGCTTTAAGTGCAATTCCAGTCTACCTCCTGAAATCGTTTTCCTGAAATTCTGCCCCGCTTTCAAGTCCTCTTCGAAGACTTACTTCAGTACATTTTTGGAGGATAGTTGTCATTCAAAACTCTGCAGGTTTGTGAATTAGAGTGCCCCTGAGCTCCTTTCTTCAACTCCTTTTCTTGTGAGCTGGCCGCAAAACCGCAGGATTGCTTCAGGCCCTAATATGTTTCCGGCCGGGCACGCTGAGCCTTTGGTTAATTCCTCTTCCTGGTGGGAAATGAGCGTTCAATTTGCCCGTGCAGACACCAACAGCTAGTCTCTCATTGGTTCTCCCTATGCCTGTTCATCTTGCGCAGAAATTGCAAACTGTGCCAAACAGGAGGTTAAAGGCACTGACTCTCCAAGTGGGGAGAGTGTTAGTAAAGCGTCTGGAATGGTGAAACCAAGTACCAGGGGACGAAAACTGAGATGCATTTGAAAACGTTTCCCAATCACACAGCAGACGATAGTCTGGGATTCCCATTCATGTTTTAGCTGAAGGAAGAATCCCTTAAACCTGGAGAGTTGGGACCCATGGAATGGGTACCATGCAGTATGACTTCAAAGGGTCTGCGTTTGCTCACCGAACCTCACCAATGCTATCAGCCCGAAGTGTCCAGCCTTATATCTCATCCAGCTCTGGGTGTAGATGTGGTAAATACAGGTTGCATCACAAGCCCTGAATGAATTATTTAAGAATTGCTCTCTATTTCACTGTCATTGTGTTTTGTTTTTGAAATTCATTTTGATAATGGGATTTATCGGATTTTCACTGCTGCTTTTAGGCCACTGTACACACGCTTGATTTCCTTATGGAGACATATAAATCCATGGGTTTTAAGATTCTTACTTGTCAGGTATCTTCCCAGCCGTTGAATATAGGGTGTTGAGTCCATTTCGTTGAGCAAGGAGTAGGTTTTGTCTATTATATATTTGGCTTATGGAACGGTATCTGTGCTAATTTCAATCTCTGGTTTTATGCAGCATCCCAACTGACCTTTCCCCATAAGCAAGCATAAGTTGGTTTGCTAAATTTGAGACCCTGTTCTGTTTTGTAATTCAGTTCATGGGTAGCCAAGTTTACATTCCGTGTATTAGTGATAACTTATGATGTTTCTTTTTCTGTCTGACTTATTTCTCATAGAATCATCGTTCCTGAATCCACTCATTATGCCGCTACGGTCCTGATGACGTAGATTTCATTGCTGAGTGATATTCCATTGTACGTGCGTACCACAACTTCTTTATCCATTTTATGCTTTCACGGATATTTAACTTCTACCGTAGATGAGGTTCTTGTAAACAGAGCCATTCCAAACTTTGGGGTGGCTGTGTGTTTTTGATTTTAATTTCCCTAAGCTATAGGACCATAAGTGGAAGTGCCATAGGCTGTGTTGCTTTGTTTCCTACGTGTTTCTGGAAACACCATACACATCTCCAGAGCGGTTGTTGGCAATTTACATCCCGCCCATCAGCATAACAAGGCTCCCTGTTCTCCATGACCTGTCCTGCCTTTCTGGATTTTACACTTTTTTCAGATGGCCCTTTTGACCGGGGGGCAGTGAGACTTAATTTTAGTGCAGATTTCCTTTACACGCTTGCTTGGTTGGCCAAAAAGTGCGTATGCGTTTTTTCCTGAATATATTCAGGAAAAAACGCATACGCCCTTTTTGGCCAACTGCATCATTGTCGACATTCTGCCTCTTTTCCTATGCTTTAAGTGCAATTCCAGTCTATCCCCTGAAATCGTATTCCTGAAATTCTGCCCCGCTTTCAAGTCCTCTTCGAAGACTTACTTCAATACATTTTTGGACGATAGCTGTCATTCATAACTCTGCAGGTTTCTGAATTACACTGCCCCTGAGCTCTTTCTTCAACTTGCTTTCTTGTGAGCTGGCCGCAAAACCGCAGGATTGCTTCACGCCATAATCTCTTTCTGGCAGGGCACGCTGAGCCTTTGGTTAATTCCTCTTCCTGGTGGGAAATGAGCATTCCGTTTGCCCGTGCAGACACCTACAGCTAGTCTCTCATTGGTTCTCCCCATTCCTGTTCATCTTGCGCAGAAATTGCAAACTGTGCCAAACAGGAGGTTAAAGGCACTGACTCTCCAACTGGGGAGAGTGTTTGTAAAGCGCCTGGAATGGTGAACCCGAGTACCAGGGGCGAAAACTGAGATGCATTTGAAAACGTTTCCCAATCACACGGTGGACCATACTCTGGGTTTCCCATGCATGTTTTAGCTGAAGGAAGAATCCCTTAAACCTAGAGAGTTGGGACCCATGGAATGGGTACCATGCAGTATGACTTCAAAGGGTCTGCGTTTGCTCACCGAACCTCACCAATGCTATCAGCCTGAAGAGTCCAGCCTTATGTCTCACCCAGATCTGTGTGTAGATGTGGGAAATCCAGGTTGCATCACAAGCCCTGAATGAATGATTTAAGAATTGCTCTCTAGTTCACTGTCATTGTGTTTTGTTTTTGATATTTATTTTGATAATGGGATTTATCGGATTTTCACTGCTGCATTTAGGCCGCTGTACACATGCTTGATTTCCTTATGGAGACATATAAATCCATGGGTTTTAAGATTCTTACTTGTCAGGTATCTTGCCAGGCGTTGAATATGGGGTTTTGAGTCCATTTCGTTGAGCAAGGAGTAGGTCTTGTCTATTATATATTTGGCTTATGGAACAGTATCTGTGCTAATTTCAATCTCTGGTTTTATGCAGCACCCCAACTCACCTTTCCCCATAAGCAAGCATAAGTTGGTTTTCTAAATTTGAGACCCTGTTCTGTTTTGTAATTCAGTTCATGTGTAGCCAACTTTACATTCCGTGTATTATTGATATCTTATGATGTTTCATTTTCTGTGTGACTTAATTCTTGTAGAATCATCGTACGTGAATCCAGTCACTATGCCGCTGCAGGCCTGATGACGTAGATTTCATTGCTGAGTGATATTCCATTGTACGTGCGTACCAGAACTTCTTTATCCATTTTTTGCATTCTCAGATATTTAACTAGTATCGTAGATGACGTTCCTGTAAACAGAGCCGTCCCAAACTTTGGGGTGGCTGTGTGTTTTGGATTTTAATTTCCCTAAGCTATAGGACAATAAGTTGAAGTGCCATAGGCTGTGTTGCTTTGTTTCCTATGTGTTTCAGGAAACACCATACACTTCTCCAGAGTGGCTGTTGGCAATTTACATCCCGCCCATCAGCATAACAAGGCTCCCTGTTCTCCATGACCTGTCCTGCCTTTCTGGATTTTACACTTTTTTCAGATGGCTCTTTTGACCGGGGGGCAGAGAGACTTCATTGTAGTGCAGATTTCCATTACATGTCGACTTGGTTGGCCAAAAAGGGCGTATGCGTTTTTTCCTGAATATATTCAGGAAAAAACGCATACGCCCTTTTTGGCCAAGTGCATCATTGTCGACATTCTGCCTCTTTTCCTATGCTTTAAGTGCAATTCCAGTGTACCCCCTGAAATCGTTTTCCTTAAATTCTGCCCCGCTTTCAAGTCCTCTTCGAAGACTTACTTCAGTACATTTTTGGACGATAGCTGTCATTCATAACTCTGCAGGTTTGTGAATTACAGTGCCCCTGAGCTCCTTTCTTCAACTCGCTTTCTTGTGAGCTGGCCGCAAAACCGCAGGATTGCTTCAGGCCCTAATATGTTTCCGGCAGGGCATGCTGAGCATTTGGTTAATTCCTCTTCCTGGTGGTAAATGAGCATTCCATTTGCCCGTGCAGACACCTACAGCTAGTCTGTCATTGGTTCTCCCTTTGCCTGTTCATCTTGCGCAGAAATTGCAAACTTTGCCAAACAGGAGGTTAAAGGCACTGACTCTCCAAGTGGGGAGAGTGTTAGTAAAGCGTCTGGAATGGTGAACCCGAGTACCAGGGGACGAAAACTGAGATGCATTTGAAAACGTTTCCCAATCACACGGTGGACCATACTCTGGGTTTCCCATGCATGTTTTAGCTGAAGGAAGAATCCCTTAAACGTGGAGAGTTGGGACCCATGGAATGGGTACCATGCAGTATGACTTCAAAGGGTCTGCGTTTGCTCACCGAACCTCACCAATGCTATCAGCCCGAAGTGTCCAGCCTTATGTCTCACTCAGCTCTGGGTGTAGATGTGGTAAATCCAGGTTGCATCACAAGCCCTGAATGAATTATTTAAGAATTGCTCTCTATTTCACTGTCATTGTGTTTTGTTTTTGAAATTTATTTTGATAATGGGATTTATCGGATTTTCACTGCTGCATTTAGGCCGCTGTACACACGCTTGATTTCCTTATGGAGACATATAAATCCATGGGTTTTAAGATTCTTACTTGTCAGGTATCTTGCCAGGCGTTGAATATGGGGTTTTGAGTCCATTTCGTTGAGCAAGGAGTAGGTCTTGTCTATTATATATTTGGCTTATGGAACGGTATCTGTGCTAATTTCAATCGCTGGTTTTATGCAGCACCCCAACTCACCTTTCCCCATAAGCAAGCATAAGTTGGATTTCTAAATTTGAGACCCTGTTCTGTTTTGTAATTCAGTTTATGTGTAGCCAAGTTTACATTCCGTGTATTACTGATATATTATGATGTTTCTTTTTCTGTGTGACCCATTTCTCGTAGAATCATCGTACCTGAATCCACTCATTATGCCGCTATGGGCCTGAAGACGTAGATTTCATTGCTGAGTGATATTCCATTGTACGTGCGTACCAGAACTTCTTTATCCATTTTTTCCTTTCTCGGATATTTAACTTGTACCATAGACAAGGTTCTTGTAAACAGAGCCATCCCAAACTTTGGGGTGGCTGTGTGTTTTTGATTTTAATTTCCCTAAGCTATAGGACCATAAGTGGAAGTGACATAGGCTGTGTTGCTTTGTTTCCTACGTGTTTCAGGATACACCATACATTTCTCCAGAGTGGCTGTTGGCAATTTACATCCCGCCCATCAGCATAACAAGGCTCCCTGTACTCCATGACCTGTCCTGTCTTTCTGGATTTTACTCTTTTTTCAGATGGCCCTTTTGACCGGGGGGCAGTGAGACTTCATTGTAGTGCAGATTTCCTTTACACGCTTGCTTGGTTGGCCAAAAAGTGCGTATGCGTTTTTTCCTGAATATATTCAGGAAAAAACGCATACGCCCTTTTTGGCCAAGTGCATCATTGTCGACATTCTGCCTCTTTTCCTATGCTTTAAGTGCAATTCCAGTCTACCCCCTGAAATCGTATTCCTGAAATTCTGCCCCGCTTTCAAGTCCTCTTTGAAGACTTACTTCAGTACATTTTTGGACGATATCTGTCATTCATAACTCTGCAGGTTTGTGAATTACAGTGCCCTTGAGCTCCTTTCTTCAACTCGTTTTCTTGTGAGCTGGCCGCAAAACCGCAGGATTGCTTCAGGCCCTAATCTGTTTCCGGCATGGCACGCTGAGCCTTTGGTTAATTCCTCTTCCTGGTGGGAAATGAGCGTTCAATTTGCCCGTGCAGACACCAACAGCTAGTCTCTCATTGGTTCTCCCTATGCCTGTTCATCTTGCGCAGAAAGTGCAAACTGTGCCAAACAGGAGTTTAAAGGCACTGACTCTACAAGTGGGGAGAGTGTTAGTAAAGCGTCTGGAATGGTGAACCCGAGTACCAGAGGACGAAAACTGAGAGGCATTTGAAAACGTTTCCCAATCACATGGTGGACCATACTGTGGGTTTCCCATGCATGTTTTAGCTCAAGGAAGAATCCCTTAAACCTGGAGAGTTGTGACCCTTGGAATGGGTACCATGCAGTATGACTTCAAAAGGTCTGCGTTTGCTCACCGAACCTCACCAATGCTTTCAGCCCGAAGGGTCCAGCCTTATGTCTCACCCAGCTCTGGGTGTAGATGTGGTAATTCCAGGTTGCATCACAATCCCTGTATGAATTATTTAAGAATTGCTCTCTATTTCACTGTCATTGTGTTTTGTTTTTGAAATTTATTTTGATAATGGGATTTATCGGATTTTCACTGCTGCATTTAGGCCGCTGTACACACGCTTGACTTCCTTATGGAGACATATAAATCCATGTATTTTAAGATCCTTACTTGTCAGGTATATTCCCAGGCGTTGCGTCCGTTTCGTTGAGCAAGGAGTAGGTCTTGTCTATTATATATTTGGCTTATGGAACGGTATCTGTGCTAATTTCAATCTCTGGTTTTATGCAGCACCCCAACTCACCTTTCCGCATAAGCAAGCATAAGTTGATTTTCTCAATTTGAGACCATTTTCTGTTTTGTAATTCAGTTCATGGGTAGCCAAGTTTACATTCCGTGTATTAGTCATATCTTATGATGTTTCTTTTTCTGTGTGACTTATTTCTCGTAGAATCATCGTACCTAAATCCACTCATTATGGCGCTTCGGGCCTGATGACGTAGATTTCATTGCTGAGTGATATTCCATTGTACGTGCGTATCACAACTTCTTTATCCATTTTTTGCTTTCTCGGATATTTAACTTGTACCATAGACGACGTTCTTGTAAACAGAGCCGTCCCAAATTTTGGGGTGGCTGTGTGTTTTTGATTTTAATTTCCCTAAGCTATAGGACCATAAGTGGAAGTGCCATAGGCTGTGTTGCTTTGTTTCCTACGTGTTTCAGGAAACACTATACACCTCTCCAGAGTGGCTGTTGGCAATTTATATCCCGCCCATCAGCATAACAAGGCTCCCTGTTCTCCATGACCTGTCCTGCCTTTCTGGATTTTACACGTTTTTCAGATGGCCCTTTTGACCGCTGGGCAGTGAGACTTCATTGTAGTGCAGATTTCTTTTACACGCCGGCCTGGTTGGCCAAAAAGGGCGTATGCGTTTTTTCCTGAATATATTCAGGAAAAAACGCATACGCCCTTTTTGGCCAAATGCATCATTGTCGACATTCTGCCTCTTTTCCTATGCTTTAAGTGCAATTCCAGCCTACCCCCTGAAATCGTTTTCCTGAAATTCTGCCCCCCTTTCAAGTCCTCTTCGAAGACTTACTTCAGTACATTTTTGGACGATAGCTGTCATTCATAACTCTGCAGGTTTGTGAATTACAGTGCCCCTGAGCTCCTTTCCTCAACACGCTTTCTTGTGATCTGGCCGCAAAACCGCAGGATTGCTTCAGGCCCTAATCTGTTTCCGGCAGGGCACGCTGAGCCTTTGGTTAATTCCTCTTCCTGGTGGGAAATGAGCGTTCCATTTGCCCGTGCAGACACCTACAGCTAGTCTCTCATTGGTTCTCCCTATTCCTGTTCATCTTGCGCAGAAATTGCAAACTAGGCCAAACAGGACGTTAAAGGCACTGACTCTCCAAGTGGGGAGAATGTTAGTAAAGCGTCTGGAATGGTGAACCCGAGTACCAGGGGACGAAAACTGAGATGCATTTGAAAACGTTTCCCAATCACACGGTGGACCATACTCTGGGTTTCCCATGCATGTTTTAGCTGAAAGAAGAATCCCTTAAACCTGGAGATTTAAGACCCTTGGAATGGGTACCATGCAGTATGACTTCAAAGGGTCTGCGTTTGCTCACCGAACCTCACCAATGCTATCAGCCCGAAGTGTCCAGCCTTATGTCTCACACAGCTCTGCGTGTAGATGTGGTAAATCCAGGTTGCATCACAAGCCCTGAGTGAATTATTTAAGAATTGCTCTCTATTTCACTGTCATTGTGTTTTGTTTTCAAAATTTATTTTGATAATGGGATTTATCGGATTTTCACTGCTGCGTTTAGTCCGATGTACACACGCTTGATTTCCATGTGGAGACATATCCATGGGTTTTAAGATTCTTACTTTTGAGGTATGTTCCCAGGCGTTGAATATGGTGTGTGGAGTACATTTCATTGAGCAAGGAGTAGGTCTTGTCTATTATATATTTGGCTTATGGAACGGTATCTGTGCTAATTTCAATCTCTGGTTTGATGTAGCACCCCAACTCACCTTTCCCCATAAGCAAGCATAATTTGGTTTTCTAAATTTGAGATCCTGTTCTGTTTTGTAATTCAGTTCATGTGTAGCCATGTTTACATTCCGTGTATTAGTGATATCTTATGACGTTTCTTTTTCTGTGTGACTTATTTCTCGTAGAATCATCGTTCCTGAATCCACTCATTATGCCGCTATGGACCTGATGACGTAGATTTCATTGCTGAGTGATATTCCATTGTACGTGAGTACCACAACTTCTTTATCCGTTTTTTGCTTTCTCGGATAGTTAACTTATACCGTAGACAAGGTTCTTGTAAACAGAGCCGTCCCAAACTTTGGGGTGGCTGTGTGTTTTTGATTTTAATTTCCCTAAGCTATAGGACCATAAGTGGAAGTGACATAGGCTGTGTTGCTTTTTTTCCTACGTGTTTCAGGAAACACCATACACTTCTCCAGAGTGGCTGTTGGCAATTTACATCCCGCCCATCAGCATGACAAGGCTCCCTGTTCTCCATGACCTGTCGTGCCTTTCTGGAATTTACACATTTTTCAGATGGCCCTTTTGACCGGGGGGCAGTGAGACATCATTGTAGTGCACATTTCCTTTACACGGTTGCTTGGTTGGCCAAAAAGGGCGTATGCGTTTTTTCCTGAATATATTCAGGAAAAAACGCATACGCCCTTTTTGGCCAAGTGCGTCATTGTCGACATTCTGCCTCTAATCTTATTCTTTAAGTGCAATTCCAGTCTACCCCCTGAAATCGTTTTCCTGAAATTCTGCCCCGATTTCAAGTCCTCTTCGAAGACTTACTTCAAAACATTTTTGGACGATAGCTGTCATTCATTACTCTGCAGGATTGTGAATTACAGTGCCCCTGAGCTCCTTTCTTCAACTCGCTTTCTTGTGAGCTGGCCGCAAACCCGCAGGATTGCTTCAGGCCCTAATATAGTTCCGGCATGGCATGCTGAGCCTTTGGTTAATTCCTCTTCCTGGTGGGAAATGAGCGTTAAATTTGCATGTGCAGACACCTTCACATGAGTCGTCATGGTGCCCCTTTGCCCCGGTTATCTCTATGGAGGTTGGAGTTGGAGGGCCTCCTCACTCAAGATCAGTGTGCCCACGGAGCCAACCCTGCAACTTCAGGGCATGGTTGGGGGTGAGGATCACCACGAGGGTTCCTTTTCCCTTAGGAGGGAGGTGGCCTTTTGGGCTGCTGATTTCCAGGTTATCAGATACTGCCAGTATCTTGGCCAGATGTGGCAGTGGGCCAAGCCCCTTGGTGACCGTAGTTTATCCTACCTGGATCGCATTCTTGCATTGTTCCATTTCAAGTGGTCCCAGGTTTTGCACTAATACTCCAGTGGCGATTCACCGTTCACCAGGAATGTAAAGGTCAAAGGGTTTAGCTAAATTAGGGAGTTCCAGGGCAAGGGTCTGAATTGACTGCTCTTTCCATTCTTGAAAGGCCACTTCTGCATTCTATTCAAAAGGATCATCACCTTTTCCTTTCAGTGTTTCATATAGAGGCCGAGCTAGTAGACTGTAGTTAGGGATCCAGAAGCAGCAAACCCTGGCCTCCCCAGGAACCCCTAAGCTGTCTTCTAGTTTTAGAAATGGGTAAGGCTGTAAATTGTTTCTTCCCTTTCCTGGGATGGGCTTCTCCGACCTTCTGTGAGAATGAAGCCCAGGCAGGTCACCGTAGTCTGTGATATTTGAGCTTTTTCTTGGACAACTTGTATCCTTTATTGGCTTGGTAGTTCAGAGGTCTCCTTAGTAGGGCTGGCGATCAGAATGTCATCTGCATATTGAAGGAGTGTTTCCTTTTCCAGAGGTAGAACTTTTAGGTCTTTAGCTGAGCTTTCCCCAAAGATGGTGTGGGAATTTTTGAACCATTGGGGCAACACGGCCCGGAAGTATTGTTTTAGTTGTATGTTGAGTCCTGCCACTCACAAGCCAAAATTTCTTGTGACTCTGGGACCAATAGAATACAAAAGAAGGCATCATTGAAGACTAATACAGAATACCATGTCCTGGTGGTTGGTAGAATGACCAGCAGGGTGTAGGATTTAGGAACTACTGGAGGTATATCCTCGGTGGCTTCACTGACTGTCCTGACATCCTTTACCAGGACTCCAGCAGCCCATGGGGCTCTCGAGGTCAGGCCAATCCCAGGATATGGAGCTCACCTGGGCAGGTACCCCAACCCAGCCCACGGGGCTCTCGTGTTCAGGACCCTCCCAGGATATGGTGTTCCCTGGGCAGGTCCCCCTGCCGCCCATGGGGCTCTCGTGGTCAGGCCCCTCCCAGGATACAGAGCTACCCTTGCAGGTACCATGGCAGGGCTGGGAACACAGGAACCGTGCATATCGCCCTCATTGCAGAGCACTCCCATCTCACCTGTCACTCAGATCTGACACAGAGCACCTCAGAGCAGGACTTGAACTAACAAACAGCAGCTCCGACAGGTCTGTGACCCTGGGCATCACTCTGTGTGGCCTCCCTCCACCTGGTCTTCCAGAGACTTCCACTGCACCCGGGGCACCAGGCCTCTGTCTCCACCCACCAGCCACCCCTCCTCTCCCTGACTCCTGGGTTCCTCTCATTAGGAGAGGGTTTTCTTGAAGTTGTCTCCCACTCATGGGCCAGATAATATAATTAGAAAACAAGCCAGAGCTGCAGCCCCTTGTCTATCCTGACTCTCAGGAGCCCACACCTGTTCCTTGGACCTGGCCGATTCAGCAAGTTCCAGTTTCTGCAACTGTGAGCCCCTGAGGGGTGATTATTGGCTGGCCTGGGAAGCCTGACCGTGCCGGCCAGCCCTCCCCAGGTGTGCCTGGGTTCAGATCAATATAAACACCGCTCCAGGCAGCAAGAGCCCCTGCAGCTGTGCCTGACGCCATTTTCTCTGCCCTGTCAGCAGTCTTGGGGCTGGACTGGTGGGAGGGAGTGAGAGGCCACGGCTTTGTGGGTGGCCCAGTGTGAGTGGGGCTCTGCTGGACTTTCTGCAGCAGTTGCCAAGATGCCACCTGCTAAAGAAGAGGATGTGTCACCCATACCTGCCGCTGGAATTTCTCCCTGGGCAGAGGTGAGTGAGGAAGAAAGCAGTGGGGGCCGGGACAGCAGGGGTATCTCAGGCAGGGAAATGGAAAGCTTCCAGAAGAGCACCCAGGACCAGGACCATCCTGGCTGGCCTGCAGGCACCAAGTCGGCTGGCATGCTGTCGCTCATGTGGCTCCATGGCCCTTCCTCTAGGCTTTCAAGTCCTTGTACATATTCAGGTGTTTTACCTGGGAAGGGTGGGAACATTTCAGCAGCAGCTGGCCTGGGGCTCAGCCCACGTTTACTCACAGATGCCTCGGCACGGTCCCCCAGCTTTGCAATGAGGACGCTTGTTGCGTGGGGCCTGCTGGCTGAATGGGAGATGATTCCCCACCACTGGCCAACTTCAGAATTGTTTACAACTGGAGCAAGTGCCCTGATACGGTTTTCCTCTGTGTAGCTGGTGGGTTCTGTTTTTTTTTTCTTTTTTGGTTCAAGGTAGATTTTATTCCTCTTTTTTGTATTTACAGATAAAAGCATGGAAATAATTTATTCATATAAATACATGTATGTGAAGGGAAGAATATTTTTTCTGTTTTACTTTTTGTAATTTGAATTTTATTTTATTTTTTTATACAGCAGGTTCTTTTTGGTTATCTATTTTATACATATAAATGTATACATGCCAATCCCAATCTCTCAACTCCTCCCACCACCACCCCCCAACAGCTTTCCCCCCTTGGTGTCCATACGTTTGTTGTCTACATCTGTTGCTCTATTTCTGCCTTGCAAAACGGTTCATCTGTACAATTTGTCTAGGTTCCACATATAGCCATTAATAGACAAGATTTCTTTTTCTCTTTCTGACTTACTTCACTCTGTATGACAGTCTCTAGATCCATCAACGTCTCTACAAATGACCCAATTTCATTCCTTTTTATGGCTTAGTAATATTCCATTTTATATATGTACCACTTCTTTATGCATTCGTCTGTCTGTGGGCATTTAGTTTGCTTCCATTACCTGGATATTGTAAATAGTGATGCAATGAACATTGCGGTGAATGTCTCTTTTTGATTTATGGTTTTGTCTGGGTATATGCCCAGTAGTGGGACTGCTGTATCATATGGTAATTCTATTCTTAGTTTTATAAGAAACTCCATAACTTTCTCCACAGTGACTGTATCAATTTCATTCCCAACAATAGCGGAAGAGGGTTCCTTATCTCCACACCCTTTCCAGCATTTGTTGTTTGTAGATTTTCTGATGATGCCCATTCTAACAGGTGTGAGGTGATACACCATGGATGAGTCTATTTCGTTGAGCAAAGAGTAGGTCTTGTCTATTACATATTTGGCTTATGGAACGGTATGTGTGCTAATTTCAATCTCTGGTTTTATACAGCACCGCAACTCAACTTTCCCCTTAAGCAAGCATAAGTTTTTATCTAAATGTGAGACTCTGTTCGGTTTTGGAATTCAGTTTATGTGTAGCCAAGTTTACACTCTCTCTATTAGTGATATCTTATGATAATTACCTTTCTCTGTGTGACATATTTCTCTTAGAATCATCATACTTAAATCCACTCAATTTGCTGCTACAGGCCTGATGACATTGATTTCATTGCTGAATGATATTCCATTGTACGTAAGTAGCACAACTCCTTTATCCATATTTTTCTTTCTGGGATATTTAATTTGTACTGGACTCAAGGTTCTTGTAAACACAGCAGCCCTAAATTTGGTGTTGGCTGTGTCTTGTTGATTTTAATTTTCCTAAGCTATAGGGCCAAAAGTGGAAGTGCCCTAGGGTCTGTAGCTTTGTTTTTCAGATGTTTCAGGATACACCATAAACATCTCCAGAGTGTCTGTTGGCAATTTACATCCCGCCCATCAGCATAACAAGGCTCCCTGTTCTCCGTGGCCTGTCCTGTGTTTCTGGTTTTTACACTTTTTTCAGATGGCCCTTTTGACGAATGGGAAATGAGACTTCATTGTAGTGCGGATTTCCATTGCTCGAGTGCTTGGTTGGCCAAAAAGGGCATATGTGTTTTTTCCTGAATATATTCAGGAAAAAATGTTTACGCACTTTTGTCCAAGTGCATCACTGTCAAAGATCTGCCGCTTTTCACATGCTTTAAACGCAATTCCAATCTACCTCCTGAAATATGATTCCTGCAATTCTGCCTCGTTTTGAAGTCCTCTTTGCAGACTTACTTCAGTATATTTTTGCCAATAGCTGTCATTTATAAATCTGCAGGTTTGTGAATTACAGTGCCTGTGATTTCCTTTCTTAACTCGTTTCCTTGAAAGCTGGCCACAGAACCGCAGGTTTGCTTTAGGCCATAATCAGGGTCTGGCACGGCACTCTGAGCCTTTGGTTAATTCCTCTTCCTGGTGGGAAATTAGAGTTAAATGTGCCCCTCCGGACACCTGCCTCACTCCCAGCCCCTTGGTGATGTGTGTCCTGTGGTTTGAGGCCACATGTGCTGGGTTCCTCACCTTTGGCTGATGTGGCCCCACTGGTGTGAGGACACTCCTGCCTGGTTCCCATCCCCTTGGTGATGTGGGCCATCCGCTGAGAGTCTGATCCTGGTTGGGTTCCTCACACTTCTGTGAGGTGGGCCCTCTTCTCTGACGTCACTCCTGCCTGGCTGGCACACCCCGCCTTGGCGAAGTCGGCCCTCTGGTGGGATTTGGTGCCTGCTGGGGGTCTCCTGCCCTCGGTAATGAGGGCCCTCTGGCGTCAGGCCCTAATTCCTGGGCTCCCAATATTTTCTGATATGCGCCCTGTGGTTCGAGTACACTCGTGCCAGGTTCCCAACCCCATGGGAATGTGGGCCTTCTGCTCTGAGGTCCCAACCGTGGGTTGCTCAGTTTCATGATGAGGGCCCTCTGCTGTGAGTTCTCTCCGGCCTGGATCCCATAGCCTCGCTGATCCTGGCCACCTGCTGGGAGGTTCCAACTGCGGGATTCCTCACCTTTTTTCTTCTATGGACCCTCTGTTTTGAGACTCCTCCTGCCTGCCTCACTCTCAGTCCCTTGGTGATGTGTGTCCTCTGGTGTGAGGCCACGTGTGCTGGGTCCCTCGCCTTTGGATGATGTGGCCACACTGGTGTGAGGACACTCCTGCCTGCTTCCTATCCCCTTGATGATGTGGGCCCTCTGGTGAGAGTCTGATCCTGGCTGGGTTCCTCACCCTTCTGTGAGGTGGGCTCTCTGCTGTGAGGTCACTCCTGCCTGGCTGGCACACCCCACCTGGGCAACATCGGCCCTCTTGTGGCACTTGGAGCCTGCTGGGAGCCTCCTCCCCTCGGTGATGGGGGCCCTCTAGCGTCAGGCCCTAACTGCTGGGTACCCACATTTTCTGATACGTGCTAAGTGGTGCGAGGACACTCCTGCGAGGTTCCCATCACCATGGGCATGTGGGCCTTCTGCTCTAAGGTCCCAACACCTGTGTTGTTCACCGTTTCATGATGTTGTCTCTCTGGTGTTAGTTCACTCAGGCCTAGATCCCATAGACTCTGTGCTCTGAGCCGACTGCTGGGAGGTTCCTACTGCTGGATTCCTTACCTTTTTTATTCTTTGGGTCCTGTGTTTTTATGCTCCTACTTCCTGACTCACTCCCAGCCCCTTTGTGATGTAGGTCCTCTGGTTTAAGGCCACATGTACCGGTTTCCTCACCTTTATTGATGTGGCCCCACTGGTGTGAGGACACTCCTGCCTGGTTCCCATCCCCTTGGTGATTGGGGCCCTCTTGTGAGAGTCTGATCCTGTCTGGATTCCTCACACTTCTGGGAGGTGGGCCCTCTGCTGTGAGGTCACTCCTGCCTGGCTGGCACACGTCACGTTGGCGATGTGGGCCCTCAGTTGGGAGTTGGTGCCTGCTGGGAGTCTCCTCCCCTCGGTAATGAGGGCCCTCTGGCGTCAGGCCCTAACTCATGGGCTCCCAAAATTTTCTGATGTGCGCCCTGTCGTGTGAGTACACTCCAGCCAGGGTCCCTTCTCTAGGGGATGTGAGCTTTCTGCTCTGTGGTCCCAACGGCTGGGTTGCTCACAGTGTCAGAATGTGGGCCCTCTGTTTTGAGTTCAGTCAGGCCTGGATCCCATAGCCTCACTGCTCCTGGCCGCCTGCTGGGAGGTTCCAACTGCGGGATTCCTCACCTTTTTTACGCAATGGGCCCTCTGTTTTGAGGCTCCTCCTGCCTGCCTCACTCCCAGCCCCTTGGTGATGTGTGTCCTGTAGTTTGAGGCCACGTGTGCTGGGTCCGCACATTTCGGGGATGTGGCCCCACTGGTGTGAGGACACTCCTGCCTGGTTTCCATTCCCTTGGTGATGTGGGCCCTCTGGTGAGAGTCTGATCCTCTTTGGGTTCCTCACACTTTTGTGTGGTTGGCCCTCTGCTCTGAGGTCACTCCTGCCTGGCTGGCACACCCCGCATTGGCGACGTCGGCCCTCTGGTAGCAGTTGGAGCTTGCTGGGAGCCTCCTCTCCTCAGTGATGAGGGCCCTCTGGCGTCCGGCCCTAACTGCTGGGCTCCCCACATTTTCTGTTGTGTGCCCACTGGTGCGATGACACTCCTGCTTGGTTCCCTTCCCCATGGGGATGTGGGCCTTGTGCTCTGAGGTCACAACGGCTGGGTTGCTTACAGTATCACGATGAGGGCCCTCTGTTGTGAGTTCATCACTGCCTGGATCCCATAGCCTCGGTGCTCTGGGCCGCCTGCTGGGATGTTCCAACTGCTGGATTCCTCACCTTTTTATACAATGGGCCATGTGTTTTGAGGTTAATCCTGCCTGCCTCGCTCTGAGACCCATGGTGATGTGGGTCTTCTGGTTTGAGGCCACATGTGCTGGGTACCTCAACTTTCGATGATGTGGCCCCACGGGTGTGAGGACACTCGTGCCTGATTCCCAGCCCCTTGCTTATGTGGGCACTCTGGTGAGAGTCTGATCATGACTGGGTTCCTTACCCTTCTGTGAGGTGGGCCCTCTGATGTGAGGTCACTCCTGCCTGGATGGCTCACGTCGCCTTGGCGACGTAGGCCCTCTGTTGGCCTCTGAAGCATGCTGGGAGCCTCCTACCCTCTTTAATGAGGGCCCTGGAAGAAACGCATATGCCCTTTTTGACCAAGTGCATCATTGTCGAAGTTCTGCCTCTTCTCCTATACTTTCAGAGGACTTCCCGTCTACCTCCTGAAATCGTATTCCTGGAATTCTGCCCCGCGTTCAAGTCCTCTTTGCAGCCTTACTTCAATATATTTTTGGACGATAGCTGTCATTTATAACTCTGCAGGTTTGTGAATTACAGTGCCCCTGAACTCCATTCTTCAACTCGCTTTCTTGTGAGCTGGCCGAAAACTGCAGGATTGCTTCAGGCCCTAATCTGGTTCCGGCACGGCATGTTGAGCCTTTGGCTAATTCCTCTTCCTGATGGGAAATGAGCGTTAAATTTGCTCGTGCAGACACCTACAGCTAATCTCTCATTGGTTCTCCCTATTCCTGTTCATCTTGCTCAGAAATTGCAAACTGTGCCAAACAGGGGGTTAAAGGCACTGACTCTCCAATTGGGGAAAGAGTTAGTAAAGCGTCTTGAATGGTAAAACCGAATATGAGGGGAAGAAAACTGAGATGCATTTAAAAAGGTTTCCCGGTCACACGGTGGACCATATTCTGGGTTTCCCATGCGTGTTTTACCTGAAGGAAGAATCCCTTAAACCTGGAGAGGTGGGACCCATGCAATGTGTACCATGCAGTATGACTTCAAATGGTCTGCATTTTCTCACCGAACCTCACCAATGCTATCAGCCCAAAGTGTCGAACCTTATGTCTCACTCAGCTCTAGGTGTAGATGTGGTAAATCCAGGTTGCATCACAAGCCCTGAATGAATTATTTAAGAATTGCTCTCTATTTCACTGTCATTGTGTTTGTTTTTGTAGTTTATTTTGATAATGGGATTTATCGGATTTTCTCTGCTGCCTTCATGCAGCTGTACACACACTTGATTCTCTTACGGAGACATATAAATCCATGGGTTTGAAGATTCTTACTAGTCATGTGTAATCCTAGGAGTTCAATATGGTGTGTTTAGTCCATTTCATTGAGCAACGTGTAAGTCTTGACTATTACATATTTGGCTTATGGAAAGGTATGTGTGCTAATTTCTATCTCTGGTTTTATGCAGCACCCCACCTCACCTTTCCCCATAAGCAAGCATAAGTTGGTGTTCTAAATTTGAGACCCTGTTCTGTTTTGTAATTCAGTTTATGTGTAGCCAAGTTTACATTCCGTGTATTAGTGATATCTTATGATGTTTCATTTTCTGTGTGACTTATTTCACTTAGAATCATCGTACCTGGATCCACTCAATATGCCGCGACGGGCCTGATGACATAGATTTCATTGGTGAGTGATATTCCATTGTACGTGCGTACCACAACTTCTTTAACCATTTTTCACATTCTGGGATATTTAACTTGTACCGTAGACGACGTTTTGTAAACAGAGCCGTCCCAAACTTTGGGGTGGCTGTGTGTTTTTGATTTTAATTTCCCTAAGCTATAGGACCATAAGTGGAAGTGCCATAGGCTGTGTTGCTTTGTTTCCTATGTGTTTCAGGAAACACCATACACTTCTCCAGAGTGGCTGTTGGCAATTTACATCCCGCCCATCAGCATAACAAGTCTCCCTGTTCTCCATGACCTGTCCTGCCTTTCTGGATTTTACACTTTTTTCAGATGGCCCTTTTGACCGGGGGGCAGTGAGACTTCAATGTAGTGCAAATTTCCTTTACACGCCTGCTTGGATGGCCAAAAAGTGCGTATGCGTTTTTTCCTGAATATATTCAGGAAAAAACGCATACGCCCTTTTTGGCCAAGTGCATCATTGTCGACATTCTGCCTATTTTCCTATGCTTTAAGTTCAATTCCAGTCTACCCCTGAAATCGTTTTCCTGAAATTCTGCCCCGCTTTCAAGTCCTCTTCGAAGACTTACTTCAATACATTTTTGGACGATAGCTGTTATTCATAACTCTGCAGGTTTGTGAATTACAGTGCCCCTGAGCTCCTTTCCTCAACTAGCTTTCTTGTGAGCTGGCCGGAAAACCGCAGGATTGCTTCAGGCCCTAATCTGTTTCCGGCAGGGCACGCTGAGCCTTTGGTTAATTCCTCTTCCTGGTGGGAAATGAGCGTTCCATTTGCCCGTGCAGACACCTACAGCTAGTCTCTCATTGGTTCTCCCTATTCCAATTCATCTTGCGCAGAAATTGCAAACTGTGCCAAACAGGAGGTTAAAGGCACTGACTCTCCAAGTGGGGAGAATGTTAGTAAAGCGTCTGGAATGGTGAACCCTAGTACCAGGGTTCGAAAATTGAGATGCATTTGAAAACGTTTCCCAATCACACGGTTGACCATACTCTGGGTTTCCCATGCATGTTTTAGCTGAAGGAAGAATCCCTTAAACCTGGAGAGTTGGGACCCATGGAATGGGTACCATGCAGTAAAACTTTAAAAGGTCTGCGTTTGCTCACCGAACCTCACCAATGCTTTCAGCCCGAAGTATCCAGCCTTATGTCTCACCCAGCTCTGCGTGTAGATGTGGTAAATCCAGGTTGTATCACAATCCCTGAGTGAATTATTTAAGAATTGCTCTCTATTTCTCTATCATTGTGTTTTGTTTTTGAAATTTATTTTGATAATGGGATTTATCGGATTTTCACTGCTGCGTTTAGGCCGCTGTACACACGCTTGATTTCCTTATGGAGACATATAAATCCATGGGTTTTAAGATTCTTACTTGTCAGGTATATTCCCAGGCTTTGAGTCCGTTTCGTTGAGCAAGGAGTAGGTTTTGTCTATTATATATTTGGCTTATGGAACGGTATCTGTGCTAATTTCAATCTCTGGTTTTATGCAGCATCCCAACTGACCTTTCCCCATAAGCAAGCATAAGTTGGTTTGCTAAATTTGAGTCCCTGTTCTGTTTTGTAATTCAGTTCATGGGTAGCCAAGTTTACATTCCGTGTATTAGTCATATCTTATGATGTTTCTTTTTCTGTGTGACTTATTTCTCGTAGAATCATCATACCTGAATCCACTCATTATGCCGCTACGGGCCTGATGACGTAGATTTCATTGCTGAGTGATATTCCATTGTACGTGCGTACCACAACTTCTTTATCCATTTTTGGCTTTCTGGGATATTTTACTTGTACCGTAGACGAGGTTCTTGTAAACAGAGCCGTCCCAAACTCTGGGGTGGCTGTGTGTTTTTGATTTTAATTTCCCTAAGCTATAGGACCATAAGTGGAAGTGACATAGGCTGTGTCGCTTTGTTTCCTACGTGTCTCTGGAAACACCATACACTTCTCCAGAGTGGTTGTTGGCAATTTACATCCCGCCCATCAGCATGACAAGGCTCCCTGTTCTCCATGACCTGTCCTGCCTTTCTGGATTTTACACTTTTTTCAGATGGCCCTTTTGACCGGGGGGGCAGTGAGACTTCATTGTAGTGCAGATTTCCTTTACACGCTTGCTTGGTTGGCCAAAAAGGGCGTATGCGTTTTTTCCTGAATATATTCAGGAAAAAACGCATACGCCCTTTTTGGCCAAGTGCATCGTTGTCGACATTCTGCCTCTTTTCCTATGCTTTTAGTACAATTCCTGTCTACCCCCTGAAATCGTTTTCCTGAAATTCTGCCCCGATTTCAAGTCCTCTTCGAAGACTTACTTCAAAACATTTTTGGACGATAGCTGTCATTCATTACTCTGCAGGATTGTGAATTACAGTGCCCCTGAGCTCCTTTCTTCAACTCGCTTTCTTGTGAGCTGGCCGCAAACCCGCAGGATTGCTTCAGGCCCTAATATAGTTCCGGCATGGCATGCTGAGCCTTTGGTTAATTCCTCTTCCTGGTGGGAAATGAGCGTTAAATTTGCATGTGCAGACACCTTCACATGAGTCGTCATGGTGCCCCTTTGCCCCGGTTATCTCTATGGAGGTTGGAGTTGGAGGGCCTCCTCACTCAAGATCAGTGTGCCCACGGAGCCAACCCTGCAACTTCAGGGCATGGTTGGGGGTTAGGATCACCACGAGGGTTCCTTTTCCCTTAGGAGGGAGGTGGCCTTTTGGGCTGCTGATTTCCAGGTTATCAGATACTGCCAGTATCTTGGCCAGATGTGGCGGTGGGCCAAGCCCCTTGGTGACCGTAGTTTATCCTACCTGGATCGCATTCTTGCATTGTTCCATTTCAAGTGGTCCCAGGTTTTGCACTAATACTCCAGTGGCGATTCACCGTTCACCAGGAATGTAAAGGTCAAAGGGTTTAGCTAAATTAGGGAGTTCCAGGGCAAGGGTCTGAATTGACTGCTCTTTCCATTCTTGAAAGGCCACTTCTGCATTCTATTCAAAAGGATCATCACCTTTTCCTTTCAGTGTTTCATATAGAGGCCGAGCTAGTAGACTGTAGTTAGGGATCCAGAAGCAGCAAACCCTGGCCTCCCCAGGAACCCCTAAGCTGTCTTCTAGTTTTAGAAATGGGTAAGGCTGTAAATTGTTTCTTCCCTTTCCTGGGATGGGCTTCTCCGACCTTCTGTGAGAATGAAGCCCAGGCAGGTCACCGTAGTCTGTGATATTTGAGCTTTTTCTTGGACAACTTGTATCCTTTATTGGCTTGGTAGTTCAGAGGTCTCCTTAGTAGGGCTGGCGATCAGAATGT
This sequence comes from Delphinapterus leucas, assembly GCF_059928025.1. Classification (NCBI taxonomy): domain Eukaryota; kingdom Metazoa; phylum Chordata; class Mammalia; order Artiodactyla; family Monodontidae; genus Delphinapterus; species Delphinapterus leucas. The sequence continues at coordinate 53,285 of NW_028322243.1, read as the reverse complement.
CGTCTGCATATTGAAGGAGTGTTTCCTTTTCCAGAGGTAGAACTTTTAGGTCTTTAGCTGAGCTTTCCCCAAAGATGGTGTGGGAATTTTTGAACCATTGGGGCAACACGGCCCAGAAGTATTGTTTTAGTTGTATGTTGAGTCCTGCCACTCACAAGCCAAAATTTCTTGTGACTCTGGGACCAATAGAATACAAAAGAAGGCATCATTGAAGACTAATACAGAATACCATGTCCTGGTGGTTGGTAGAATGACCAGCAGGGTGTAGGATTTAGGAACTACTGGAGGTATATCCTCGGTGGCTTCACTGACTGTCCTGACATCCTTTACCAGGACTCCAGCAGCCCATGGGGCTCTCGAGGTCAGGCCAATCCCAGGATATGGAGCTCACCTGGGCAGGTACCCCACCCCAGCCCACGGGGCTCTCGTGTTCAGGACCCTCCCAGGATATGGTGTTCCCTGGGCAGGTCCCCCTGCAGCCCATGGGGCTCTCGTGGTCAGGCCCCTCCCAGGATACAGAGCTACCCTTGCAGGTACCATGGCAGGGCTGGGAACACAGGAACCGTGCATATCGCCCTCATTGCAGAGCACTCCCATCTCACCTGTCACTCAGATCTGACACAGAGCACCTCAGAGCAGGACTTGAACTAACAAACAGCAGCTCCGACAGGTCTGTGACCCTGGGCATCACTCTGTGTGGCCTCCCTCCACCTGGTCTTCCAGAGACTTCCACTGCACCCGGGGCACCAGGCCTCTGTCTCCACCCACCAGCCACCCCTCCTCTCCCTGACTCCTGGGTTCCTCTCATTAGGAGAGGGTTTTCTTGAAGTTGTCTCCCACTCATGGGCCAGATAATATAATTAGAAAACAAGCCAGAGCTGCAGCCCCTTGTCTATCCTGACTCTCAGGAGCCCACACCTGTTCCTTGGACCTGGCCGATTCAGCAAGTTCCAGTTTCTGCAACTGTGAGCCCCTGAGGGGTGATTATTGGCTGGCCTGGGAAGCCTGACCGTGCCGGCCAGCCCTCCCCAGGTGTGCCTGGGTTCAGATCAATATAAACACCGCTCCAGGCAGCAAGAGCCCCTGCAGCTGTGCCTGACGCCATTTTCTCTGCCCTGTCAGCAGTCTTGGGGCTGGACTGGTGGGAGGGAGTGAGAGGCCACGGCTTTGTGGGTGGCCCAGTGTGAGTGGGGCTCTGCTGGACTTTCTGCAGCAGTTGCCAAGATGCCACCTGCTAAAGAAGAGGATGTGTCACCCATACCTGCCGCTGGAATTTCTCCCTGGGCAGAGGTGAGTGAGGAAGAAAGCAGTGGGGGCCGGGACAGCAGGGGTATCTCAGGCAGGGAAATGGAAAGCTTCCAGAAGAGCACCCAGGACCAGGACCATCCTGGCTGGCCTGCAGGCACCAAGTCGGCTGGCATGCTGTCGCTCATGTGGCTCCATGGCCCTTCCTCTAGGCTTTCAAGTCCTTGTACATATTCAGGTGTTTTACCTGGGAAGGGTGGGAACATTTCAGCAGCAGCTGGCCTGGGGCTCAGCCCACGTTTACTCACAGATGCCTCGGCACGGTCCCCCAGCTTTGCAATGAGGACGCTTGTTGCGTGGGGCCTGCTGGCTGAATGGGAGATGATTCCCCACCACCGACCAACTTCAGAATTGTTTACAACTGGAGCAAGTGCCCTGATACGGTTTTCCTCTGTGTAGCTGGTGGGTTCTGTTTTTTTTTCTTTTTTGGTTCAAGGTAGATTTTATTCCTCTTTTTTGTATTTACAGATATAAGCATGGAAATAATTTATTCATATAAATACATGTATGTGAAGGGAAGAATATTTTTTCTGTTTTACTTTTTGTAATTTGAATTTTATTTTATTTTTTTATACAGCACGTTCTTTTTGGTTATCTATTTTATACATATAAATGTATACATGCCAATCCCAATCTCTCAACTCCTCCCACCACCACCCCCCAACAGCTTTCCCCCCTTGGTGTCCATACGTTTGTTGTCTACATCTGTTGCTCTATTTCTGCCTTGCAAAACGGTTCATCTGTACAATTTGTCTAGGTTCCACATATAGCCATTAATAGACAAGATTTCTTTTTCTCTTTCTGACTTACTTCACTCTGTATGACAGTCTCTAGATCCATCAACGTCTCTACAAATGACCCAATTTCATTCCTTTTTATGGCTTAGTAATATTCCATTTTATATATGTACCACTTCTTTATGCATTCGTCTGTCTGTGGGCATTTAGGTTGCTTCCATTACCTGGATATTGTAAATAGTGATGCAATGAACATTGCGGTGAATGTCTCTTTTTGATTTATGGTTTTGTCTGGGTATATGCCCAGTAGTGGGACTGCTGTATCATATGGTAATTCTATTCTTAGTTTTATAAGAAACTCCATAACTTTCTCCACAGTGACTGTATCAATTTCATTCCCAACAATAGCGGAAGAGGGTTCCTTATCTCCACACCCTTTCCAGCATTTGTTGTTTGTAGATTTTCTGATGATGCCCATTCTAACAGGTGTGAGGTGATATACCATGGATGAGTCTATTTCGTTGAGCAAAGAGTAGGTCTTGTCTATTACATATTTGGCTTATGGAACGGTATGTGTGCTAATTTCAATCTCTGGTTTTATACAGCACCGCAACTCAACTTTCCCCTTAAGCAAGCATAAGTTTTTATCTAAATGTGAGACTCTGTTCGGTTTTGGAATTCAGTTTATGTGTAGCCAAGTTTACACTCTCTCTATTAGTGATATCTTATGATAATTACCTTTCTCTGTGTGACATATTTCTCTTAGAATCATCATACTTAAATCCACTCAATTTGCTGCTACAGGCCTGATGACATTGATTTCATTGCTGAGTGATATTCCATTGTACGTAAGTAGCACAACTCCTTTATCCATATTTTTCTTTCTGGGATATTTAATTTGTACTGGACTCAAGGTTCTTGTAAACACAGCAGCCCTAAATTTGGTGTTGGCTGTGTCTTGTTGATTTTAATTTTCCTAAGCTATAGGGCCAAAAGTGGAAGTGCCCTAGGGTCTGTAGCTTTGTTTTTCAGATGTTTCAGGATACACCATAAACATCTCCAGAGTGTCTGTTGGCAATTTACATCCCGCCCATCAGCATAACAAGGCTCCCTGTTCTCCGTGGCCTGTCCTGTGTTTCTGGTTTTTACACTTTTTTCAGATGGCCCTTTTGACGAATGGGAAATGAGACTTCATTGTAGTGCGGATTTCCATTGCTCGAGTGCTTGGTTGGCCAAAAAGGGCATATGTGTTTTTTCCTGAATATATTCAGGAAAAAATGTTTACGCACTTTTGTCCAAGTGCATCACTGTCAAAGATCTGCCGCTTTTCACATGCTTTAAACGCAATTCCAATCTACCTCCTGAAATATGATTCCTGCAATTCTGCCTCGTTTTGAAGTCCTCTTTGCAGACTTACTTCAGTATATTTTTGCCAATAGCTGTCATTTATAAATCTGCAGGTTTGTGAATTACAGTGCCTGTGATTTCCTTTCTTAACTCGTTTCCTTGAAAGCTGGCCACAGAACCGCAGGTTTGCTTTAGGCCATAATCAGGGTCTGGCACGGCACTCTGAGCCTTTGGTTAATTCCTCTTCCTGGTGGGAAATTAGAGTTAAATGTGCCCCTCCGGACACCTGCCTCACTCCCAGCCCCTTGGTGATGTGTGTCCTGTGGTTTGAGGCCACATGTGCTGGGTTCCTCACCTTTGGCTGATGTGGCCCCACTGGTGTGAGGACACTCCTGCCTGGTTCCCATCCCCTTGGTGATGTGGGCCATCCGCTGAGAGTCTGATCCTGGTTGGGTTCCTCACACTTCTGTGAGGTGGGCCCTCTTCTCTGACGTCACTCCTGCCTGGCTGGCACACCCCGCCTTGGCGAAGTCGGCCCTCTGGTGGGATTTGGTGCCTGCTGGGGGTCTCCTGCCCTCGGTAATGAGGGCCCTCTGGCGTCAGGCCCTAATTCCTGGGCTCCCAATATTTTCTGATATGCGCCCTGTGGTTCGAGTACACTCGTGCCAGGTTCCCAACCCCATGGGAATGTGGGCCTTCTGCTCTGAGGTCCCAACCGTGGGTTGCTCAGTTTCATGATGAGGGCCCTCTGCTGTGAGTTCTCTCCGGCCTGGATCCCATAGCCTCGCTGATCCTGGCCACCTGCTGGGAGGTTCCAACTGCGGGATTCCTCACCTTTTTTCTTCTATGGACCCTCTGTTTTGAGACTCCTCCTGCCTGCCTCACTCCCAGTCCCTTGGTGATGTGTGTCCTCTGGTGTGAGGCCACGTGTGCTGGGTCCCTCGCCTTTGGATGATGTGGCCACACTGGTGTGAGGACACTCCTGCCTGCTTCCTATCCCCTTGATGATGTGGGCCCTCTGGTGAGAGTCTGATCCTGGCTGGGTTCCTCACCCTTCTGTGAGGTGGGCCCTCTGCTGTGAGGTCACTCCTGCCTGGCTGGCACACCCCACCTGGGCAACATCGGCCCTCTTGTGGCACTTGGAGCCTGCTGGGAGCCTCCTCCCCTCGGTGATGGGGGCCCTCTAGCGTCAGGCCCTAACTGCTGGGTACCCACATTTTCTGATACGTGCTAAGTGGTGCGAGGACACTCCTGCGAGGTTCCCATCACCATGGGCATGTGGGCCTTCTGCTCTAAGGTCCCAACACCTGTGTTGTTCACCGTTTCATGATGTTGTCTCTCTGGTGTTAGTTCACTCAGGCCTAGATCCCATAGACTCTGTGCTCTGAGCCGACTGCTGGGAGGTTCCTACTGCTGGATTCCTTACCTTTTTTATTCTTTGGGTCCTGTGTTTTTATGCTCCTACTTCCTGACTCACTCCCAGCCCCTTTGTGATGTAGGTCCTCTGGTTTAAGGCCACATGTACCGGTTTCCTCACCTTTATTGATGTGGCCCCACTGGTGTGAGGACACTCCTGCCTGGTTCCCATCCCCTTGGTGATTGGGGCCCTCTTGTGAGAGTCTGATCCTGTCTGGATTCCTCACACTTCTGGGAGGTGGGCCCTCTGCTGTGAGGTCACTCCTGCCTGGCTGGCACACGTCACGTTGGCGATGTGGGCCCTCAGTTGGGAGTTGGTGCCTGCTGGGAGTCTCCTCCCCTCGGTAATGAGGGCCCTCTGGCGTCAGGCCCTAACTCATGGGCTCCCAAAATTTTCTGATGTGCGCCCTGTCGTGTGAGTACACTCCAGCCAGGGTCCCTTCTCTAGGGGATGTGAGCTTTCTGCTCTGTGGTCCCAACGGCTGGGTTGCTCACAGTGTCAGAATGTGGGCCCTCTGTTTTGAGTTCAGTCAGGCCTGGATCCCATAGCCTCACTGCTCCTGGCCGCCTGCTGGGAGGTTCCAACTGCGGGATTCCTCACCTTTTTTACGCAATGGGCCCTCTGTTTTGAGGCTCCTCCTGCCTGCCTCACTCCCAGCCCCTTGGTGATGTGTGTCCTGTAGTTTGAGGCCACGTGTGCTGGGTCCGCACATTTCGGGGATGTGGCCCCACTGGTGTGAGGACACTCCTGCCTGGTTTCCATTCCCTTGGTGATGTGGGCCCTCTGGTGAGAGTCTGATCCTCTTTGGGTTCCTCACACTTTTGTGTGGTTGGCCCTCTGCTCTGAGGTCACTCCTGCCTGGCTGGCACACCCCGCATTGGCGACGTCGGCCCTCTGGTAGCAGTTGGAGCTTGCTGGGAGCCTCCTCTCCTCAGTGATGAGGGCCCTCTGGCGTCCGGCCCTAACTGCTGGGCTCCCCACATTTTCTGTTGTGTGCCCACTGGTGCGATGACACTCCTGCTTGGTTCCCTTCCCCATGGGGATGTGGGCCTTGTGCTCTGAGGTCACAACGGCTGGGTTGCTTACAGTATCACGATGAGGGCCCTCTGTTGTGAGTTCATCACTGCCTGGATCCCATAGCCTCGGTGCTCTGGGCCGCCTGCTGGGATGTTCCAACTGCTGGATTCCTCACCTTTTTATACAATGGGCCATGTGTTTTGAGGTTAATCCTGCCTGCCTCGCTCTGAGACCCATGGTGATGTGGGTCTTCTGGTTTGAGGCCACATGTGCTGGGTACCTCAACTTTCGATGATGTGGCCCCACGGGTGTGAGGACACTCGTGCCTGATTCCCAGCCCCTTGCTTATGTGGGCACTCTGGTGAGAGTCTGATCATGACTGGGTTCCTTACCCTTCTGTGAGGTGGGCCCTCTGATGTGAGGTCACTCCTGCCTGGATGGCTCACGTCGCCTTGGCGACGTAGGCCCTCTGTTGGCCACTGAAGCATGCTGGGAGCCTCCTACCCTCTTTAATGAGGGCCCTGGAAGAAACGCATATGCCCTTTTTGACCAAGTGCATCATTGTCGAAGTTCTGCCTCTTCTCCTATACTTTCAGAGGACTTCCCGTCTACCTCCTGAAATCGTATTCCTGGAATTCTGCCCCGCGTTCAAGTCCTCTTTGCAGCCTTACTTCAATATATTTTTGGACGATAGCTGTCATTTATAACTCTGCAGGTTTGTGAATTACAGTGCCCCTGAACTCCATTCTTCAACTCGCTTTCTTGTGAGCTGGCCGAAAACTGCAGGATTGCTTCAGGCCCTAATCTGGTTCCGGCACGGCATGTTGAGCCTTTGGCTAATTCCTCTTCCTGATGGGAAATGAGCGTTAAATTTGCTCGTGCAGACACCTACAGCTAATCTCTCATTGGTTCTCCCTATTCCTGTTCATCTTGCTCAGAAATTGCAAACTGTGCCAAACAGGGGGTTAAAGGCACTGACTCTCCAATTGGGGAAAGAGTTAGTAAAGCGTCTTGAATGGTAAAACCGAATATGAGGGGAAGAAAACTGAGATGCATTTAAAAAGGTTTCCCGGTCACACGGTGGACCATATTCTGGGTTTCCCATGCGTGTTTTACCTGAAGGAAGAATCCCTTAAACCTGGAGAGGTGGGACCCATGCAATGTGTACCATGCAGTATGACTTCAAATGGTCTGCATTTTCTCACCGAACCTCACCAATGCTATCAGCCCAAAGTGTCGAACCTTATGTCTCACTCAGCTCTAGGTGTAGATGTGGTAAATCCAGGTTGCATCACAAGCCCTGAATGAATTATTTAAGAATTGCTCTCTATTTCACTGTCATTGTGTTTGTTTTTGTAGTTTATTTTGATAATGGGATTTATCGGATTTTCTCTGCTGCCTTCATGCAGCTGTACACACACTTGATTCTCTTACGGAGACATATAAATCCATGGGTTTGAAGATTCTTACTAGTCATGTGTAATCCTAGGAGTTCAATATGGTGTGTTTAGTCCATTTCATTGAGCAACGTGTAAGTCTTGACTATTACATATTTGGCTTATGGAAAGGTATGTGTGCTAATTTCTATCTCTGGTTTTATGCAGCACCCCACCTCACCTTTCCCCATAAGCAAGCATAAGTTGGTGTTCTAAATTTGAGACCCTGTTCTGTTTTGTAATTCAGTTTATGTGTAGCCAAGTTTACATTCCGTGTATTAGTGATATCTTATGATGTTTCATTTTCTGTGTGACTTATTTCACTTAGAATCATCGTACCTGGATCCACTCAATATGCCGCGACGGGCCTGATGACATAGATTTCATTGGTGAGTGATATTCCATTGTACGTGCGTACCACAACTTCTTTAACCATTTTTCACATTCTGGGATATTTAACTTGTACCGTAGACGACGTTCTTGTAAACAGAGCCGTCCCAAACTTTGGGGTGGCTGTGTGTTTTTGATTTTAATTTCCCTAAGCTATAGGACCATAAGTGGAAGTGCCATAGGCTGTGTTGCTTTGTTTCCTATGTGTTTCAGGAAACACCATACACTTCTCCAGAGTGGCTGTTGGCAATTTACATCCCGCCCATCAGCATAACAAGTCTCCCTGTTCTCCATGACCTGTCCTGCCTTTCTGGATTTTACACTTTTTTCAGATGGCCCTTTTGACCGGGGGGCAGTGAGACTTCAATGTAGTGCAAATTTCCTTTACACGCCTGCTTGGATGGCCAAAAAGTGCGTATGCGTTTTTTCCTGAATATATTCAGGAAAAAACGCATACGCCCTTTTTGGCCAAGTGCATCATTGTCGACATTCTGCCTATTTTCCTATGCTTTAAGTTCAATTCCAGTCTACCCCTGAAATCGTTTTCCTGAAATTCTGCCCCGCTTTCAAGTCCTCTTCGAAGACTTACTTCAATACATTTTTGGACGATAGCTGTTATTCATAACTCTGCAGGTTTGTGAATTACAGTGCCCCTGAGCTCCTTTCCTCAACTAGCTTTCTTGTGAGCTGGCCGGAAAACCGCAGGATTGCTTCAGGCCCTAATCTGTTTCCGGCAGGGCACGCTGAGCCTTTGGTTAATTCCTCTTCCTGGTGGGAAATGAGCGTTCCATTTGCCCGTGCAGACACCTACAGCTAGTCTCTCATTGGTTCTCCCTATTCCAATTCATCTTGCGCAGAAATTGCAAACTGTGCCAAACAGGAGGTTAAAGGCACTGACTCTCCAAGTGGGGAGAATGTTAGTAAAGCGTCTGGAATGGTGAACCCTAGTACCAGGGTTCGAAAATTGAGATGCATTTGAAAACGTTTCCCAATCACACGGTTGACCATACTCTGGGTTTCCCATGCATGTTTTAGCTGAAGGAAGAATCCCTTAAACCTGGAGAGTTGGGACCCATGGAATGGGTACCATGCAGTAAAACTTTAAAAGGTCTGCGTTTGCTCACCGAACCTCACGAATGCTTTCAGCCCGAAGTATCCAGCCTTATGTCTCACCCAGCTCTGCGTGTAGATGTGGTAAATCCAGGTTGTATCACAATCCCTGAATGAATTATTTAAGAATTGCTCTCTATTTCTCTATCATTGTGTTTTGTTTTTGATATTTATTTTGATAATGGGATTTATCGGATTTTCACTGCTGCGTTTAGGCCGCTGTACACACGCTTGATTTCCTTATGGAGACATATAAATCCATGGGTTTTAAGATTCTTACTTGTCAGGTATATTCCCAGGCTTTGAGTCCGTTTCGTTGAGCAAGGAGTAGGTTTTGTCTATTATATATTTGGCTTATGGAACGGTATCTGTGCTAATTTCAATCTCTGGTTTTATGCAGCATCCCAACTGACCTTTCCCCATAAGCAAGCATAAGTTGGTTTGCTAAATTTGAGTCCCTGTTCTGTTTTGTAATTCAGTTCATGGGTAGCCAAGTTTACATTCCGTGTATTAGTCATATCTTATGATGTTTCTTTTTCTGTGTGACTTATTTCTCGTAGAATCATCATACCTGAATCCACTCATTATGCCGCTACGGGCCTGATGACGTAGATTTCATTGCTGAGTGATATTCCATTGTACGTGCGTACCACAACTTCTTTATCCATTTTTGGCTTTCTGGGATATTTTACTTGTACCGTAGACGAGGTTCTTGTAAACAGAGCCGTCCCAAACTCTGGGGTGGCTGTGTGTTTTTGATTTTAATTTCCCTAAGCTATAGGACCATAAGTGGAAGTGACATAGGCTGTGTCGCTTTGTTTCCTACGTGTCTCTGGAAACACCATACACTTCTCCAGAGTGGTTGTTGGCAATTTACATCCCGCCCATCAGCATGACAAGGCTCCCTGTTCTCCATGACCTGTCCTGCCTTTCTGGATTTTACACTTTTTTCAGATGGCCCTTTTGACCGGGGGGGCAGTGAGACTTCATTGTAGTGCAGATTTCCTTTACACGCTTGCTTGGTTGGCCAAAAAGGGCGTATGCGTTTTTTCCTGAATATATTCAGGAAAAAACGCATACGCCCTTTTTGGCCAAGTGCATCGTTGTCGACATTCTGCCTCTTTTCCTATGCTTTTAGTACAATTCCTGTCTACCCCCTGAAATCGTTTTCCTGAAATTCTGCCCCGATTTCAAGTCCTCTTCGAAGACTTACTTCAAAACATTTTTGGACGATAGCTGTCATTCATTACTCTGCAGGATTGTGAATTACAGTGCCCCTGAGCTCCTTTCTTCAACTCGCTTTCTTGTGAGCTGGCCGCAAACCCGCAGGATTGCTTCAGGCCCTAATATAGTTCCGGCATGGCATGCTGAGCCTTTGGTTAATTCCTCTTCCTGGTGGGAAATGAGCGTTAAATTTGCATGTGCAGACACCTTCACATGAGTCGTCATGGTGCCCCTTTGCCCCGGTTATCTCTATGGAGGTTGGAGTTGGAGGGCCTCCTCACTCAAGATCAGTGTGCCCACGGAGCCAACCCTGCAACTTCAGGGCATGGTTGGGGGTTAGGTTCACCACGAGGGTTCCTTTTCCCTTAGGAGGGAGGTGGCCTTTTGGGCTGCTGATTTCCAGGTTATCAGATACTGCCAGTATCTTGGCCAGATGTGGCGGTGGGCCAAGCCCCTTGGTGACCGTAGTTTATCCTACCTGGATCGCATTCTTGCATTGTTCCATTTCAAGTGGTCCCAGGTTTTGCACTAATACTCCAGTGGCGATTCACCGTTCACCAGGAATGTAAAGGTCAAAGGGTTTAGCTAAATTAGGGAGTTCCAGGGCAAGGGTCTGAATTGACTGCTCTTTCCATTCTTGAAAGGCCACTTCTGCATTCTATTCAAAAGGATCATCACCTTTTCCTTTCAGTGTTTCATATAGAGGCCGAGCTAGTAGACTGTAGTTAGGGATCCAGAAGCAGCAAACCCTGGCCTCCCCAGGAACCCCTAAGCTGTCTTCTAGTTTTAGAAATGGGTAAGGCTGTAAATTGTTTCTTCCCTTTCCTGGGATGGGCTTCTCCGACCTTCTGTGAGAATGAAGCCCAGGCAGGTCACCGTAGTCTGTGATATTTGAGCTTTTTCTTGGACAACTTGTATCCTTTATTGGCTTGGTAGTTCAGAGGTCTCCTTAGTAGGGCTGGCGATCAGAATGTCGTCTGCATATTGAAGGAGTGTTTCCTTTTCCAGAGGTAGAACTTTTAGGTCTTTAGCTGAGCTTTCCCCAAAGATGGTGTGGGAATTTTTGAACCATTGGGGCAACACGGCCCGGAAGTATTGTTTTAGTTGTATGTTGAGTCCTGCCACTCACAAGCCAAAATTTCTTGTGACTCTGGGACCAATAGAATACAAAAGAAGGCATCATTGAAGACTAATACAGAATACCATGTCCTGGTGGTTGGTAGAATGACCAGCAGGGTGTAGGATTTAGGAACTACTGGAGGTATATCCTCGGTGGCTTCACTGACTGTCCTGACATCCTTTACCAGGACTCCAGCAGCCCATGGGGCTCTCGAGGTCAGGCCAATCCCAGGATATGGAGCTCACCTGGGCAGGTACCCCACCCCAGCCCACGGGGCTCTCGTGTTCAGGACCCTCCCAGGATATGGGGTTCCCTGGGCAGGTCCCCCTGCAGCCCATGGGGCTCTCGTGGTCAGGCCCCTCCCAGGATACAGAGCTACCCTTGCAGGTACCATGGCAGGGCTGGGAACACAGGAACCGTGCATATCGCCCTCATTGCAGAGCACTCCCATCTCACCTGTCACTCAGATCTGACACAGAGCACCTCAGAGCAGGACTTGAACTAACAAACAGCAGCTCCGACAGGTCTGTGACCCTGGGCATCACTCTGTGTGGCCTCCCTCCACCTGGTCTTCCAGAGACTTCCACTGCACCCGGGGCACCAGGCCTCTGTCTCCACCCACCAGCCACCCCTCCTCTCCCTGACTCCTGGGTTCCTCTCATTAGGAGAGGGTTTTCTTGAAGTTGTCTCCCACTCATGGGCCAGATAATATAATTAGAAAACAAGCCAGAGCTGCAGCCCCTTGTCTATCCTGACTCTCAGGAGCCCACACCTGTTCCTTGGACCTGGCCGATTCAGCAAGTTCCAGTTTCTGCAACTGTGAGCCCCTGAGGGGTGATTATTGGCTGGCCTGGGAAGCCTGACCGTGCCGGCCAGCCCTCCCCAGGTGTGCCTGGGTTCAGATCAATATAAACACCGCTCCAGGCAGCAAGAGCCCCTGCAGCTGTGCCTGACGCCATTTTCTCTGCCCTGTCAGCAGTCTTGGGGCTGGACTGGTGGGAGGGAGTGAGAGGCCACGGCTTTGTGGGTGGCCCAGTGTGAGTGGGGCTCTGCTGGACTTTCTGCAGCAGTTGCCAAGATGCCACCTGCTAAAGAAGAGGATGTGTCACCCATACCTGCCGCTGGAATTTCTCCCTGGGCAGAGGTGAGTGAGGAAGAAAGCAGTGGGGGCCGGGACAGCAGGGGTATCTCAGGCAGGGAAATGGAAAGCTTCCAGAAGAGCACCCAGGACCAGGACCATCCTGGCTGGCCTGCAGGCACCAAGTCGGCTGGCATGCTGTCGCTCATGTGGCTCCATGGCCCTTCCTCTAGGCTTTCAAGTCCTTGTACATATTCAGGTGTTTTACCTGGGAAGGGTGGGAACATTTCAGCAGCAGCTGGCCTGGGGCTCAGCCCACGTTTACTCACAGATGCCTCGGCACGGTCCCCCAGCTTTGCAATGAGGACGCTTGTTGCGTGGGGCCTGCTGGCTGAATGGGAGATGATTCCCCACCACCGACCAACTTCAGAATTGTTTACAACTGGAGCAAGTGCCCTGATACGGTTTTCCTCTGTGTAGCTGGTGGGTTCTGTTTTTTTTTCTTTTTTGGTTCAAGGTAGATTTTATTCCTCTTTTTTGTATTTACAGATATAAGCATGGAAATAATTTATTCATATAAATACATGTATGTGAAGGGAAGAATATTTTTTCTGTTTTACTTTTTGTAATTTGAATTTTATTTTATTTTTTTATACAGCACGTTCTTTTTGGTTATCTATTTTATACATATAAATGTATACATGCCAATCCCAATCTCTCAACTCCTCCCACCACCACCCCCCAACAGCTTTCCCCCCTTGGTGTCCATACGTTTGTTGTCTACATCTGTTGCTCTATTTCTGCCTTGCAAAACGGTTCATCTGTACAATTTGTCTAGGTTCCACATATAGCCATTAATAGACAAGATTTCTTTTTCTCTTTCTGACTTACTTCACTCTGTATGACAGTCTCTAGATCCATCAACGTCTCTACAAATGACCCAATTTCATTCCTTTTTATGGCTTAGTAATATTCCATTTTATATATGTACCACTTCTTTATGCATTCGTCTGTCTGTGGGCATTTAGGTTGCTTCCATTACCTGGATATTGTAAATAGTGATGCAATGAACATTGCGGTGAATGTCTCTTTTTGATTTATGGTTTTGTCTGGGTATATGCCCAGTAGTGGGACTGCTGTATCATATGGTAATTCTATTCTTAGTTTTATAAGAAACTCCATAACTTTCTCCACAGTGACTGTATCAATTTCATTCCCAACAATAGCGGAAGAGGGTTCCTTATCTCCACACCCTTTCCAGCATTTGTTGTTTGTAGATTTTCTGATGATGCCCATTCTAACAGGTGTGAGGTGATATACCATGGATGAGTCTATTTCGTTGAGCAAAGAGTAGGTCTTGTCTATTACATATTTGGCTTATGGAACGGTATGTGTGCTAATTTCAATCTCTGGTTTTATACAGCACCGCAACTCAACTTTCCCCTTAAGCAAGCATAAGTTTTTATCTAAATGTGAGACTCTGTTCGGTTTTGGAATTCAGTTTATGTGTAGCCAAGTTTACACTCTCTCTATTAGTGATATCTTATGATAATTACCTTTCTCTGTGTGACCTATTTCTCTTAGAATCATCATACTTAAATCCACTCAATTTGCTGCTACAGGCCTGATGACATTGATTTCATTGCTGAGTGATATTCCATTGTACGTAAGTAGCACAACTCCTTTATCCATATTTTTCTTTCTGGGATATTTAATTTGTACTGGACTCAAGGTTCTTGTAAACACAGCAGCCCTAAATTTGGTGTTGGCTGTGTCTTGTTGATTTTAATTTTCCTAAGCTATAGGGCCAAAAGTGGAAGTGCCCTAGGGTCTGTAGCTTTGTTTTTCAGATGTTTCAGGATACACCATAAACATCTCCAGAGTGTCTGTTGGCAATTTACATCCCGCCCATCAGCATAACAAGGCTCCCTGTTCTCCATGGCCTGTCCTGTGTTTCTGGTTTTTACACTTTTTTCAGATGGCCCTTTTGACGAATGGGAAATGAGACTTCATTGTAGTGCGGATTTCCATTTCTCGAGTGCTTGGTTGGCCAAAAAGGGCATATGTGTTTTTTCCTGAATATATTCAGGAAAAAATGTTTACGCACTTTTGTCTAAGTGCATCACTGTCAAAGATCTGCTGCTTTTCACATGCTTTAAATGCAATTCCAATCTACCTCCTGAAATATGATTCCTGCAATTCTGCCTCGTTTTCAAGTCCTCTTTGCAGACTTACTTCCATATAATTTTGCCAATAACTGTCATTTATAACACTGCAGGTTTGTGAATTACAGTGCCCGTGATTTCCTTTCTTAACTCGTTTCCTTGAAAACTGGCCACAGAATCGCAGGATTGCTTCAGGCCGTAATCAGGGTCCGGCACGGCACTCTGAGACTTTGGTTCATTCCACTTCCTGGTGGGAAATTAGAGTTAAATGTGCCCCTCCAGACACCTGCCTCACTCCTAGCCCCTTGGTGATGTGTGTCCTGTGGTTTGAGGCCACATGTGCTGGGTTCCTCACCTTTGGCTGATGTGGCCCCACTGGTGTGAGGACACTCCTGCCTGGTTCCCATCCCCTTGGTGATGTGGGCCCTCCGGTGAGAGTCTGATCCTGGTTGGGTTCCTCACACTTCTGTGAGGTGGGCCCTCTTCTCTGAGGTCACTCCTGCCTGGCTGGCACACCCCGCCTTGGCGACGTCGGCCCTCTGGTGGGATTTGGTGCCTGCTGGGTGTCTCCTCCCCTCGGTAATGAGGGCCCTCTGGCGTCAGACCCTAACTCCTGGGCTCCCAATATTTTCTGATATGCGCCCTGTGGTTCGAGTACACTCCTGCCAGGTTCCCAACCCCATGGGAATGTGGGCCTTCTGCTCTGAGGTCCCAACCATGGGTTGCTCAGTTTCATGATGAGGGCCCTCTGCTGTGAGTTCTCTCCGGCCTGGATCCCATAGCCTCGCTGCTCCTGGCCACCTGCTGGGAGGTTACAACTGCGGGATTCCTCACCTTTTTTCTACTATGGGCCCTCTGTTTTGAGACTCCTCCGGCCTGCCTCACTCCCAGCCCCTTGGTGATGTGTGTCCTCTGGTTTGAGGCCATGTATGCTGGGTCCCTCGCCTTTCGATGATGTGGCCCCACTGGTGTGAGGACACTCCTGCCTGGTTCCTATCCCCTTGATGATGTGGGCCCTCTGGTGAGAGTCTGATCCTGGCTGGGTTCCTCACCCTTCTGTGAGGGGGGCCCTCTGCTGTGAGGTCACTCCTGCCTGGCTGGCACACCCCACCTGGGCAACATCGGCCCTCTTGTGGCAGTTGGAGCCTGCTGGGAACCTCCCCTCGGTGATGGGGGCCCTCTTGCCTCAGGCCCTAACTGCTGGGTACCCACATTTTCTGATACGTGCTAAGTGGTGCGAGGACACTCCTGCGAGGTTCCCATCCCCATGGGCATGTGGGCCTTCTGCTCTAAGGTCCCAACACCTGTGTTGTTCACCGTTTCATGATGTTGGCTCTCTGGTGTTAGTTCACCCAGGCCTAGATCCCATAGCCTCTGTGCTCTGAGCGGCCTGCTGGGAGGTTCCTACTGCTGGATTCCTTACCTTTTTTATTCTTTGTGTCCTGTGTTTTCATGCTCCTACTTCCTGACTCACTCCCAGCCCATTTGTGATGTAGGTCTTCTTGTTTAAGGCCACATGTACCAGTTTCCTCACCTTTATTGATGTGGCCCCACTGGTGTGAGGACACTCCTGCCTGGTTCCCATCCCCTTGGTGATGTGGGCCCTCTGGTGAGAGTCTGATCCTGTCTGGATAACTCACACTTCTGTGAGGTGGGCCCTCTGCTGTGAGGTCACTCCTGCCTGGCTGGCACACGTCACCTTGGCGATGTGGGCCCTCAGTTGGGAGTTGGTGCCTGCTGGGAGTCTCCTCCCCTCGGTAATGAGGGCCCTCTGGCGTCAGGCCCTAACTCATGGGCTCCCAAAATTTTCTGATGTGCGCCCTGTCGTGCGAGTACACTCCAGCCAGGGTCCCATCCCCATGGGGATGTGGGCTTTCTGCCCTGAGGTCCCAACGGCTGGGTTTCTCACAGTGTCAGAATGTGGGCCCTCTGCTGTGAGTTCACTCCGGCATGGATCCCATAGCCTCGGTGCTCTGGGCCAACTGCTTGGAGCTTCCAACTGCGGGGTTCCTCACCTTTTTTAATCTATGGGCGCTCTGTTGTGAGTCTCCTCCTGCATGCCTCACTCCCAGCCCTTTCGTGTTGTGTGTCCCCTTGTTTGAGGCCACATGTGCTGTGTTCCTCACCTTTCGCTGATGTGGCGCCACTGGTGTGAGGACACTCCTGCCTGGTTTCCATCCCCTTGGTGATGTGGGCGCTCTGGTTAGAGTCTGATCCTGTTTGGGCTCCTCACACTTCTGTGAGGTGGGCCCTCTGCTGTGAGGTAACTCCTGCCTGGCTTGCTCCCATTGCCTTGGTGACGTCGGCCCTCTGTTGGAATTTGGAGCCTGCTGGTAGCCTCCTCTCCTCCGTGATGAGGGCCCTCTGGCGTCAGGCCATAACTGCTGGGTTCCCACATTTTCTGATACGTGCTAAGTTGTGCGAGGACACTCCTGCGAGGTTCCCATCCCCATGGGGATGTGGGCCTTCTGCTCTGAGGTCCCACTGGCTGGGTTGCTCACAGTTTCATGATGTGGGCCCTCTGCTGTGAGTTCACTGTGGCCTGGATCCCATAGACTCCATGCTCTGGACCACCTGCTGGGAGGTTCAAACTGCTGGATTCCTCACATTTTTTATTCTGTGGGCACTGTCTTGTTAGGCTACTCCTGCCTGCCTCACTCGGAGCACCTTGGAAATGTGGGTCCTCTGGTTTAGGCCACATGTGCTGGGTTCCTCACCTTTCTATAATGTGGCCACACTGGTGTGAGGACACTCCTGCCTTGTTCCGATCCCCTTGGTGATGTGGGCCCTCTGGTGAGAGTCTTATCCTGGCTGGGTTCCTCACCCTTCTGTGAGGTAGGCCCTCTGCTGTGAGGTCACTCCTGCCTGGCTGGCACACATCAACGTGGCAACGTGGGCCCTCAGTTGGGAGTTGGTGCCTGCTGGGAGTCTCCTCCCCTCGGTAATGAGGGCCCTCTGGCGTCAGACCCTAACTCCTGGGCTCCCAAAAGTTTCTGATGTGCGCCCTGTGGTGCGAGTACACTCCTGCCAGGATCCCAACCCCATGGGGATGTGGGCCTTCTGCTCTAAGGTCCCAACGGCTGGGTTGCTCACAGTTTCATAATGAGGGCCCTCTGTTTTGAGTTCAGTCAGGCCTGCACCCCATAGCCTCGCTGCTCCTGGCCACCTGCTGGGAGGTTCCAACTGCGGGATTCCTCACTTTTTTTACACTATGGGCCCTCTATTTGGAGGCTCCTCCTGCCTGCCTCACTCCCAGCCCCTTGGTGATGTGTGTCCTGTAGTTTGAGGCCACGTGTGCTGGGTCCGTCACATTTCGGTGATGTGACCACACTGGTGTGAGAACACTCCTGCCTGGTTTCCATTCCCTTGGTGATGTGGGCCCTCCGGTGAGAGTCTGATCCTCTTTGGGTTCCTCACACTTTTGTGTGGTTGGCCCTCTGCTCTGAGGTCACTCCTGCCTGGCTGGCACAGCCTGCATTGGCGACGTCGGCCTTCTGGTAGCAGTTGGAGCTTCCTGGGAGCCTCCTCTCCTCAGTGATGAGGGCCCTCTGGCGTCCGGCCCTAACTGCTGGGCTCCCCACCTTTTCTGATGTGTGCCCACTGGTGCGATGACACTCCTGCTTGGTTCCCTTCCCCATGGGGATGTGGGCCTTGTGCTCTGAGGTTACAACGGCTGGGTTGCTTACAGTATCACGATGAGGGCCCTCTGTTGTGAGTTCATCACTGCCTGGATCCCATAGCCTCGGTGCTCTGGGCCACCTGCTGGGATGTTCCAACTGCTGGATTCCTCACCTTTTTTATATAATGGGCCATGTGTTTTGAGGTTAATCCTGCCTGCCTCGCTCCGAGACCCATGGTGATGTGGGTCCTCTGGTTTGAGGCCACATGTGCTGGGTACCTCAACTTTCGATGATGTGGCCCCACGGGTGTGAGGACACTCCTGCCTGGTTCCCAGCCCCTTGCTTATGTGGGCACTCTGGTGAGAGTCTGATCTTGACTGGGTTCCTTACCCTTCTGTGAGGTGGGCCCTCTGATGTGAGGTCACTCCTGCCTGTATGGCTCATGTCGCCTTGGCGACATAGGCCCTCTGTTGGCCACTGAAGCATGCTGGGAGCCTCCTACCCTCTTTAATAAGGGCCCTGGAAGAAACGCATATGCCCTTTTTGACCAAGTGCATCATTGTCGAGGTTCTGCCTCTTCTCCTATACTTTCAGAGGACTTCCCGTCTACCTCCTGAAATCGTATTCCTGGAATTCTGCCCCGCGTTCAAGTCCTCTTTGCAGCCTTACTTCAATATATTTTTGGACGATAGCTGTCATTTATAACTCTGCAGGTTTGTGAATTACAGTGCCCCTGAGCTCCTTTCTTCAACTCGCTTTCTTGTGAGCTGGCCGCAAAACCGCAGGATTGCTTCAGGCCCTAATCTGGTTCCGACACGGCATGCTGAGCCTTTGGCTAATTCCTCTTCCTAGTGGGAAATGAGCATTAAATTTGTTCGTGCAGACACCTACAGCTAATCTCTCATTGGTTCTCCCTATTCCTGTTCATCTTGCGCAGAAATTCCAAACTGTGCCAAACAGGAGGTTAAAGGCACTGACTCTCCAAGTGGGGAGAGTGTTAGTAAAGCGTCTGGAATGGTAAAACCGAGTACGAGGGGACGAAAACTGAGACGCATTTAAAAAGGTTTCCCGGTCACACGGTGGACCATATTCTGGGTTGCCCATGCATGTTTTACCTGAAGGAAGAATCCCTTAAACCTGGAGAGTTGGGACCCATGGAATGGGTACCACGCAGTATGACATCAAAGGGTTGCCTTTGCTCACCGAACGTCACCAATGCTATCAGCCCGAAGTGTCCAGCCTTATGTCTCACTCAGCTCGGGGTGTAGATGTGGTAAATCCACGTTGCATCACAAGCCCTGAATGAATTATTTAAGAATTACTCTCTATTTCACTGTCATTGTGTTTTGTTTTTGTAATTTATTTTGATAATGGGATTTATCGGATTTTCACTGCTGCGTTTATGCCGCTGTACACATGCTTGATTCTCTTATGGAGACATATAAATCCATGGGTTTTCAGATTCTTACTAGTCAGGTATATTCCTAGGCATTGAATATGGGGTGTTGAGTCCATTTCGTGGAGCAAGGAGTAGGTCCTGACTATTACATATTTGCTTATGGAAAGGTATCTGTGCTAATTTCAATCTCTGGTTTTATGCAGCACCACAACTCACCTTTCCCCTTAAGCAAGCATAAGTTGGTTTTCTAAATTTGAGACCCTTTTCTGTTTTGTAATTGAGTTCATGTGCAGCCATGTTTGCATTCCGTGTATTTGAGATATCTTATGGTGTTTCTTTTTCTGTGTGACTTAGTTAACTTAGAATGATCGTACCTGAATCCACTCATTATGCCGCGACGGGCCTCATGACATAGATTTCATTGCTGAGTGATATTCCATTGTACGTACGTACAACAAATTCTTTATCCATTTTTTGCTTTCTGGGATATTTCACTTGTACCGTAAATGAGGTTCTTGTAAGCAGAGCCGTCCAAAATTTATGGGTGGCTGTGTCTTTTTGATTTTAATTTCCCTAAGCTATAGAACCATAAGTTGAAGTGCCGTAGGCTCCGTTGCTTAGTTTTTTAGGTGTTTGAGGAAACACCATACACTTCTCCAGAGTGGCTGTTGGCAAGTTACATCCCGCCCATCAGCATAACAAGGCTCCCTGTTCTCCATGGCCTGTCCTGCCTTTCTGGATTTTTCACTTTTTTCAGATGTCCCTTTTGACAGGGGGGCAGTGAGACTTCATTGTAATGCAGATTTCTTTACAGGCTTGCTTGTTTGGCCACAAAGGGCGTATGTGTTTTTTCTTGAATATATTCAGGAAAAAACGCATACGCCCTTTTTGACCAAGTGCATCATTGTTGACTTTCTGTCTCTTTCCTTATGCTTTAAATGCAATTCCAGTCTGCCCCTGAACTCGTTTTCCTGCAATTCTGCCCCGCTTTCAAGTCCTCTACGCAGCCTTACTTCAATACATTTTTGGACAATAGCTGACATTTATAACTCTGCAGGTTTGTGAATGACAGTGCGCCTGAGCTCCTTTCTTCTACTCGCTTTCTTGTGAGCTGGCCGCAAACCCGCAGCATGTCTTCATGCCCTAATCTGGTTCCGGCACAGCATGCTGATCCTTTGGTAAATTCCTCTTCCTGGTGGGAAATGAGTGTTATATTTGAACGTGCAGACACCTAGAGCTAGTCTCTCATTGGTTCTCCCTATTCTTGTTCATCTTGCGCAGAAATTGCAAACTGTGCCAAACAGGAGGTTAAAGGCACTGACTCTCTAAGTGGGGAGAGTATTAGTAAAGGGTCTTCAATCGTGAACCCGAGTAAAAGGGGACGAAAACTGAGATGCATTTGAAAAGGTTTCCCGGTCACACGGTGCACCATACTGTGGGTTTCCCATGCATGTTTTAGCTGAAGGAAGAATCCCTTAAACCTGGAGAGTTGGGACCCATGGAATGGGTACCATGCAGTATGACTTCAAAGGGCCTGCATTTTCTCAACGAACCTCACCAATGCTATCAGGCTGAAGTGTACAGCCTTATGTCTCACTCAGCTCTGGTTGTAGATGTGGTAAATCCAGGTTGCATCACAAGCCCTGAATGAATTATTTAAGAATTGCTCTCTATTTCACTGTCATTGTGTTTGTTTTTGTAATTCATTTTGATAATGGGATTTATCGGATTTTCTCTGCTGCATTCATGCCGCTGTACACACACTTGAGTCTCTTATGGAGACATATAAATCCATGGGTTTGAAGATACTTACTAGTCAGGTGTATTCCTAGGCGTTGAATATGGGGTGTTTAGTCCATTTCGTTGAGCAAGGGCTAGGTCTTGACTATTACATATTTGGCTTATGGAAAGGTATCTGTGCTAATTTCTATCTCTGGTTTTATGCAGCACCCCAACTCACTTTTCCCCTTAAGCAAGCATAAGGTGGTTTTCTAAATTTGAGACCCTGTTCTGTTTTGTAATTCAGTTCATGCGTAGCCAAGTTTACATTCCGTGTATTAGTGATATCTTATGATGTTTCATTTTCTGTGTGACTTATTTCACTTAGAATCATCGTACCTGAATCCACTCATTATGCCACGATGGGCCTGATGACATAGATTTCATTGCTGAGTGATATTCCATTGAATGTGTGTACCACAACTTCTTTATCCATTTTTCACATTCTGGGATATTTAACTTGTACCGTAGACGAGATTCCTGTAAACAGAGCCGTCTGAAACTTTGGGGTGGCTGTCTGTTTTTGATTTTAATTTCCGTAATCTATAAGACCATAAGTGGAAGTGCCGTAGTCTCCGTTGCTTTGTTTCTTAGGTGTTTCAGGAAACACCATACACTTCTCCAGAGTGGCTGTTGGCAATTTACATCCCGCCCATCAGCATAACAAGGCTCCCTGTTCTCCATGGCCTGTGCTGCCTTTCTGGATTTTACACTTTTTTCAGATGGCCCTTTTGAACGGGGGGCAGTGAGACTTCTTTGTAGTGCAGATTTCTTTAACATGCTGGCTTGGTTGGCCAAAAAGGGCGTATGCGTTTTTTCCTGAATATATTCAAGAAAAAACGCATACGCCCTTTTTGGCCAAGTGCATCATTGTCGACGTTCTGCCACTTTTCCTATGCTTTAAATGCAATTCCAGTCTACCCCCTGAAATCGTTTTCCTGCAATTCTGCCCCGCTTTCCAGTCCTCTTCGCAGCCTTCCTTCAATATATTTTTGGACGATAGCTGTCATTTATAACTCTGCAGGTTTGTGAATTACAGTGCCCCTGAGCTCCTTTCTTCAACTCGCTTTCTTGTGAGCTGGCCGCAAACCCGCAGGAATGCTTCAGGCCCTAATCTGGTTCCGGCACGGCATGCTGAGCCTTTGGTTAATTCCTCTTCCTGGTGGGAAATGAGCGTTCCATTTGCCCGTCCAGACACCTACAGCTAGTCTCTCATTGGTTCTCCCTATTCCTGTTCATCTTGCGCAGAAATTGCAAACTGTGCCAAACAGGAGGTTAAAGGCACTGACTCTCCAAGTGGGGAGAGTGTTAGTAAACGGTCTGGAATGGTGAACCCGAGTAAAAGGGGACGAAAACTGAGATGCATTTGAAAACGTTTCCCGGTCACACAGTGCACTGTACTGTGGGTTTCCCATGCATGTTTTAGCTGAAGGAAGAATCCCTTAAACCTGGAGAGTTGGGACCCATGGAATGGGTACCATGCAGTATGACTTCAAAGGGTCTGCATTTGCTCATCGAACCTCACCAATGCTATCAGCCCGAAGTGTCCAGCCTTATGTCTCACTCAGCTCTGGGTGTAGATGTGGTAAATCCAGGTCGCATCACAAGCCCTGAATGAATTATTTAAGAATTGCTCTCTATTTCACTGTCATTGTGTTTGTTTTTGTAATTCATTTTGATAATGGGTTTTATCGGATTTTCTCTGCTGCATTCATGCCGCTGTACACACACTTGAGTCTCTTACGGAGACATATAAATCCATGGGTTTGAAGGTTCTTACTAGTCATGTGTAATCCTAGGCGTTGAATATGGGGTGTTTAGTCCATTTCGTTGAGCAAGGGCTAGGTCTTGACTATTACATATTTGGCTTATGGAAAGGTATCTGTGCTAATTTCTATCTCTGGTTTTATGCAGCACCACAACTCACCTTTCCCCTTAAGCAAGCATAAGTTGGTTTTCTAAATTTGAGACCCTGTTCTGTTTTGTAATTCAGTTCATGTGTAGCCAAGTTTACATTCCGTGTATTAGTGATATCTTATGATGTTTCATTTTCTGTGTGACTTATTTCACTTAGAATCATCGTACCTGAATCCACTCATTATGCCGCGACGGGCCTGATGACATAGATTTCATTGGTGAGTGATATTCCTTTGTACGTACGTACCACACTTCTTTATCCATTTTTCGCTTTCTGGGATATTTAACTTGTACCGTAGACGAGGTTCTTGTAAACAGAGCCGTAAACAGAAACTTTGCGGTGGCTGTGTGTTTTTGATTTTAATTTCCCTAAGCTATAGGAAAAAAAGTGGTAATGCCGTAGGCTCCGTTGCTTTGTTTTTTAGGTTTTTGAGGAAACACCATACACATCTCCAGAGTGGCTGTTGGCAATTTACATCCCGCCCATCAGCATAACAAGGCTCCCTGTTCTCCATGGCCTGTGCTGCCTTTCTGGATTTTACACTTTTTTCAGATGGCCCTTTTGAACGGGGGGCAGCGAGACTTCATTGTAGTGCAGATTTCTTTAACATGCTTGCTTGGTTGGCCAAAAAGGGCGTATGCGTTTTTTCCTGAATATATTCAGGAAAAAACGCATACGCCCTTTTTGGCCAAGTGCATCATTGTCGACGTTCTGCCTCTTTTCCTATGCTTTAAATGCAATTCCAGTCTACCCCCTGAAATCGTTTTCTTGCAATTCTGCCCCGCTTTCAAGTCCTCTTCGCAGCCTTCCTTCAATATATTTTTGGGTGATAGCTGTCATTTATAACTCTGCAGGTTTGTGAATTACAGTGTCCCTGAGCTCCTTTCTTCAACTCGCTTTCTTGTGAGCTGGCCGCAAACCCGCAGCATTGCTTCAGGCCCTAATCTGGTTCCGGCACGGCATGCTGAGCCTTTGGTTAATTCCTCTTCCTGGTGGGAAATGAGCATTAAATTTGCCCGTGCAGACACCTTCACACGAGTCTTCATGGTGCCACTTTGCCCCGGTTATCTCTATGGAGGTTGGAGTTGTAGGGCCTCCTCGCTCAAGGTCAGTGTGCCCACGGAACCAACCCTGCAACTTCAGGGCATGGTTGGGTGTTAGGATCACCACGTGGGGTCCTTTTCCCTTAGGAGGGAGGTGGCCTTTTGGGCTGCTGATTTCCAGGTTTTCAGATACTGCCAGTATCTTGGCCAGATGTGGCGGTGGGCCAAGCCCCTTGGTGACCGCAGTTTATCCTACCTGGATCGCATTCTTGCATTGTTCCATCTCAAGTGGTCCCAGGTTTTGCACTAATACTCCAATGGCGATTCACCGTTCACCAGGAATGTAAAGGTCAAAGGGTTTAGCTAAATTAGGGAGTTCCAGGGCAAGGGTCTGAATTGACTGCTCTTTCCATTCTTGAAAGGCCACTTCTGCATTCTATTCAAAAGGATCATCATCTTTTCCTTTCAGTGTTTCATATAGAGGCCCAGCTAGTAGACTGTAGTTAGGGATCCAGAAGCAGCAAACCCTGGCCTCCCCAGGAACCCCTAAGCTGTCTTCTAGTTTCAGAAATGGGTAAGGCTGTAAATTGTTTCTTCCCTTTCCTGGGATGGGCTTCTCCGAACTTCTGTGAGAATGAAGCCCAGGCAGGTCACCGTAGTCTGTGATATTTGAGCTTTGTCTTGGACAACTTGTATCCATTATTGGCTTGGTAGTTCAGAGGTCTCCTTAGTAGGGCTGGCGATCAGAATGTCGTCTGCATATTGAAGGAGTGTTTCCTTTTCCAGAGGTAGAACTTTTAGTTCTTTAGCTGAGCTTTCCCCAAAGATGGTGTGGGAATTTTTGAACCCTTGGGGCAACACGGCCCGGAAGTATTGTTTTAGTTGTATGTTGAGTCCTGCCACTCACAAGCCAAAATTTCTTGTGACTCTGGGACTAATAGAATACAAAGGAAGGCATCATTGAAGACTAATACAGAATACCATGTCCTGGTGGTTGGTAGAATGACCAGCAGGGTGTAGGATTTAGGAACTACTGGAGGTATATCCTCGGTGGCTTCACTGACTGTCCTGACATCCTTTACCAGGACTCCAGCAGCCCATCGGGCTCTCGAGGTCAGGCCAATCCCAGGATATGGAGCTCACCTGGGCAGGTACCCCAACCCCAACCCAGCCCACGGGGCTCTCGTGTTAAGGCCCCTCCCAGGATACGGTGTTCCCTGGGCAGGTTCACCTGCAGCCCATGGGGCTCTCGTGGTCAGGCCCCTCCCAGGATACAGAGCTACCCTTGCAGGTACCATGGCAGGGCTGGGAACACAGGAACCGTGCATATCGCCCTCATTGCAGAGCACTCCCATCTCACCTGTCACTCAGATCTGACACAGAGCACCTCAGAGCAGGACTTGAACTAACAAACAGCAGCTCCGACAGGTCTGTGACCCTGGGCATCACTCTGTGTGGCCTCCCTCCACCTGGTCTTCCAGAGACTTCCACTGCACCCGGGGCACCAGGCCTCTGTCTCCACCCACCAGCCACCCCTCCTCTCCCTGACTCCTGGGTTCCTCTCATTAGGAGAGGGTTTTCTTGAAGTTGTCTCCCACTCATGGGCCAGATAATATAATTAGAAAACAAGCCAGAGCTGCAGCCCCTTGTCTATCCTGACTCTCAGGAGCCCACACCTGTTCCTTGGACCTGGCCGATTCAGCAAGTTCCAGTTTCTGCAACTGTGAGCCCCTGAGGGGTGATTATTGGCTGGCCTGGGAAGCCCGACCGTGCCGGCCAGACCTCCCCAGGTGTGCCTGGGTTCAGATCAATATAAACACCACTCCAGGCAGCAAGAGCCCCTGCAGCTGTGCCTGGCGCCATTTTCTCTGCCCTGTCAGCAGTCTTGGGGCTGGACTGGTGGGAGGGAGTGAGAGGCCACGGCTTTGTGGGTGGCCCAGTGTGAGTGGGGCTCTGCTGGACTTTCTGCAGCAGTTGCCAAGATGCCACCTGCTAAAGAAGAGGATGTGTCACCCATACCTGCCGCTGGAATTTCTCCCTGGGCAGAGGTGAGTGAGGAAGAAAGCAGTGGGGGCCGGGACAGCAGGGGTATCTCAGGCAGGGAAATGGAAAGCTTCCAGAAGAGCACCCAGGGCCAGGACCATCCTGGCTGGCCTGCAGGCACCAAGTCGGCTGGCATGCTGTCACTCATGTGGCTCCATGGCCCTTCCTCTAGGCTTTCAAGTCCTTGTACATATTCAGGTGTTTTACCTGGGAAGGGTGGGAACATTTCAGCAGCAGCTGGCCTGGGGCTCAGCCCACGTTTACTCACAGATGCCTCGGCACGGTCCCCCAGCTTTGCAATGAGGACGTTCGTTGCGTGGGGCCTGCTGGCTGAATGGGAGATGATTCCCCACCACTGACCAACTTCAGAATTGTTTACAACTGGAGCAAGTGCCCTGATACGGTTTTCCTCTGTGTAACTGGTGGGTTCTGTTTTTTTTTCTTTTTTTCGTTTTTGGTTCAAGGTAGATTTTATTCCTCTTTTTTGTATTTACAGATATAAGCATGGAAATAATTTATTCATATAAATACATGTATGTGAAGGGAAGAATATTTTTTGTGTTTTACTTTTTGTAATTTGAATTTTATTTTATTTTTTTATACAGCAGGTTCTTTTTGGTTATCTATTTTATACATATAAATGTATACATGCCAATCCCAATCTCTCAACTCCTCCCACCACCACCCCCCAACAGCTTTCCCCCCTTGGTGTCCATACGTTTGTTGTCTACATCTGTTGCTCTATTTCTGCCTGGCAAAACGGTTCATCTGTACAATTTGTCTAGGTTCCACATATATGCATTAATAGACAAGATTTGTTTTTCTCTTTCTGACTTACTTCACTCTGTATGACAGTCTCTAGATCCATCAACGTCTCTACAAATGACCCAATTTCATTCCTTTTTATGGCTTAGTAATATTCCATTTTATATATGTACCACATCTTTATGCATTCGTCTGTCTGTGGGCATTTAGGTTGCTTCCATTACCTGGATATTGTAAATAGTGATGCAATGAACATTGCGGTGAATGTCTCTTTTTGATTTATGGTTTTGTCTGGGTATATGCCCAGTAGTGGGATTGCTGTATCATATGGTAATTCTATTCTTAGTTTTATAAGAAACTCCATAATGTTCTCCACAGTGACTGTATCAATTTACATTCCCAACAATAGTGGAAGAGGGTTCCTTATCTCCACACCCTTTCCAGCATTTGTTGTTTGTAGATTTTCTGATGATGCCCATTCTAACAGGTGTGAGGTGATACACCATGGATGAGTCTATTTCGTTGAGCAAAGAGTAGGTCTTGTCTATTACATATTTGGCTTATGGAACGGTATGTGTGCTAATTTCAATCTCTGGTTTTATACAGCACCCCAACTCAACTTTCCCCTTAAGCAAGCATAAGTTTTTATCTAAATGTGAGACTCTGTTCGGTTTTGGAATTCAGTTTATATGTAGCCAAGTTTACACTCTCTCTATTAGTGATATCTTATGATAATTATCTTTCTCTGTGTGACCTATTTCTCTTAGAATCATCATACTTAAATCCACTCAATTTGCTGCTACAGGCCTGATGACATTGATTTCATTGCTGAGTGATATTCCGTTGTACGTAAGTAGCACAACTACTTTATCCACTTTTTTCTTTCTGGGATATTTAATTTGTACTGGACTCAGGGTTCTTGTAAACACAGCAGCCCTAAATTTTGTGTTGGCTGTGTCTTGTTGATTTTAATTTTCCTAAGCTATAGGGCCAAAAGTGGAATTGCCCTAGGGTCTGTAGCTTTCTTTTTCAGATGTTTCAGGATACACCATAAACATCTCCAGAGTGTCTGTTGGCAATTTACATCCCGCCCATCAGCATAACAAGGCTCCCTGTTCTCCATGGCCTGTCCTGTGTTTCTGGTTTTTACACTTTTTTCAGATGGCCCTTTTGACGAATGGGAAATGAGACTTCATTGTAGTGCGGATTTCCATTTCTCGAGTGCTTGGTTGGCCAAAAAGGGCATATGTGTTTTTTCCTGAATATATTCAGGAAAAAATGTTTACGCACTTTTGTCCAAGTGCATCACTGTCAAAGATCTGCCGCTTTTCACATGCTTTAAATGCAATTCCAATCTACCTCCTGAAATATGATTCCTGCAATTCTGCCTCGTTTTCAAGTCCTCTTTGCAGACTTACTTCCATATAATTTTGCCAATAGCTGTCATTTATAACACTGCAGGTTTGTGAATTACAGTGCCCGTGATTTCCTTTCTTAACTCGTTTCCTTGAAAACTGGCCACAGAATCGCAGGTTTGCTTCAGGCCGTAATCAGGGTCCGGCACGGCACTCTGAGACTTTGGTTCATTCCACTTCCTGGTGGGAAATTAGAGTTAAATGTGCCCCTCCAGACACCTGCCTCACTCCTAGCCCCTTGGTGATGTGTGTCCTGTGGTTTGAGGCCACATGTGCTGGGTTCCTCACCTTTGGCTGATGTGGCCCCACTGGTGTGAGGACACTCCTGCCTGGTTCCCATCCCCTTGGTGATGTGGGCCCTCCGGTGAGAGTCTGATCCTGGTTGAGTTCCTCACACTTCTGTGAGGTGGGCCCTCTTCTCTGAGGTCACTCCTGCCTGGCTGGCACACCCCGCCTTGGTGACGTCGGCTCTCTGGTGGGATTTGGTGCCTGCTGGGTGTCTCCTCCCCTTGGTAATGAGGGCCCTCTGGCGTCAGGCCCTAACTCCTGGGCTCCCAATATTTTCTGATATGCGCCCTGTGGTTCGAGTACACTCCTGCGAGGTTCCCATCCCCATGGGCATGTGGGCCTTCTGCTCTAAGGTCCCAACACCTGTGTTGTTCACCGTTTCATGATGTTGGCTCTCTGGTGTTAGTTCACCCAGGCCTAGATCCCATAGCCTCTGTGCTCTGAGCGGCCTGCTGGGAGGTTCCTACTGCTGGATTCCTTACCTTTTTTATTCTTTGTGTCCTGTGTTTTCATGCTCCTACTTCCTGACTCACTCCCAGCCCATTTGTGATGTAGGTCTTCTTGTTTAAGGCCACATGTACCAGTTTCCTCACCTTTATTGATGTGGCCCCACTGGTGTGAGGACACTCCTGCCTGGTTCCCATCCCCTTGGTGATGTGGGCCCTCTGGTGAGAGTCTGATCCTGTCTGGATAACTCACACTTCTGTGAGGTGGGCCCTCTGCTGTGAGGTCACTCCTGCCTGGCTGGCACACGTCACCTTGGC
This sequence comes from Delphinapterus leucas, assembly GCF_059928025.1. Classification (NCBI taxonomy): domain Eukaryota; kingdom Metazoa; phylum Chordata; class Mammalia; order Artiodactyla; family Monodontidae; genus Delphinapterus; species Delphinapterus leucas. Next base: position 23,905 of record NW_028322243.1, on the reverse strand, counting down.
GATGTGGGCCCTCAGTTGGGAGTTGGTGCCTGCTGGGAGTCTCCTCCCCTCGGTAATGAGGGCCCTCTGGCGTCAGGCCCTAACTCATGGGCTCCCAAAATTTTCTGATGTGCGCCCTGTCGTGCGAGTACACTCCAGCCAGGGTCCCATCCCCATGGGGATGTGGGCTTTCTGCCCTGAGGTCCCAACGGCTGGGTTTCTCACAGTGTCAGAATGTGGGCCCTCTGCTGTGAGTTCACTCCGGCATGGATCCCATAGCCTCGGTGCTCTGGGCCAACTGCTTGGAGCTTCCAACTGCGGGGTTCCTCACCTTTTTTAATCTATGGGCGCTCTGTTGTGAGTCTCCTCCTGCATGCCTCACTCCCAGCCCTTTCGTGTTGTGTGTCCCCTTGTTTGAGGCCACATGTGCTGTGTTCCTCACCTTTCGCTGATGTGGCGCCACTGGTGTGAGGACACTCCTGCCTGGTTTCCATCCCCTTGGTGATGTGGGCGCTCTGGTTAGAGTCTGATCCTGTTTGGGCTCCTCACACTTCTGTGAGGTGGGCCCTCTGCTGTGAGGTAACTCCTGCCTGGCTTGCTCCCATTGCCTTGGTGACGTCGGCCCTCTGTTGGAATTTGGAGCCTGCTGGTAGCCTCCTCTCCTCCGTGATGAGGGCCCTCTGGCGTCAGGCCATAACTGCTGGGTTCCCACATTTTCTGATACGTGCTAAGTTGTGCGAGGACACTCCTGCGAGGTTCCCATCCCCATGGGGATGTGGGCCTTCTGCTCTGAGGTCCCACTGGCTGGGTTGCTCACAGTTTCATGATGTGGGCCCTCTGCTGTGAGTTCACTGTGGCCTGGATCCCATAGACTCCATGCTCTGGACCACCTGCTGGGAGGTTCAAACTGCTGGATTCCTCACATTTTTTATTCTGTGGGCACTGTCTTGTTAGGCTACTCCTGCCTGCCTCACTCGGAGCACCTTGGAAATGTGGGTCCTCTGGTTTAGGCCACATGTGCTGGGTTCCTCACCTTTCTATAATGTGGCCACACTGGTGTGAGGACACTCCTGCCTTGTTCCGATCCCCTTGGTGATGTGGGCCCTCTGGTGAGAGTCTTATCCTGGCTGGGTTCCTCACCCTTCTGTGAGGTAGGCCCTCTGCTGTGAGGTCACTCCTGCCTGGCTGGCACACATCAACGTGGCAACGTGGGCCCTCAGTTGGGAGTTGGTGCCTGCTGGGAGTCTCCTCCCCTCGGTAATGAGGGCCCTCTGGCGTCAGACCCTAACTCCTGGGCTCCCAAAAGTTTCTGATGTGCGCCCTGTGGTGCGAGTACACTCCTGCCAGGATCCCAACCCCATGGGGATGTGGGCCTTCTGCTCTAAGGTCCCAACGGCTGGGTTGCTCACAGTTTCATAATGAGGGCCCTCTGTTTTGAGTTCAGTCAGGCCTGCACCCCATAGCCTCGCTGCTCCTGGCCACCTGCTGGGAGGTTCCAACTGCGGGATTCCTCACTTTTTTTACACTATGGGCCCTCTATTTGGAGGCTCCTCCTGCCTGCCTCACTCCCAGCCCCTTGGTGATGTGTGTCCTGTAGTTTGAGGCCACGTGTGCTGGGTCCGTCACATTTCGGTGATGTGACCACACTGGTGTGAGAACACTCCTGCCTGGTTTCCATTCCCTTGGTGATGTGGGCCCTCCGGTGAGAGTCTGATCCTCTTTGGGTTCCTCACACTTTTGTGTGGTTGGCCCTCTGCTCTGAGGTCACTCCTGCCTGGCTGGCACAGCCTGCATTGGCGACGTCGGCCTTCTGGTAGCAGTTGGAGCTTCCTGGGAGCCTCCTCTCCTCAGTGATGAGGGCCCTCTGGCGTCCGGCCCTAACTGCTGGGCTCCCCACCTTTTCTGATGTGTGCCCACTGGTGCGATGACACTCCTGCTTGGTTCCCTTCCCCATGGGGATGTGGGCCTTGTGCTCTGAGGTTACAACGGCTGGGTTGCTTACAGTATCACGATGAGGGCCCTCTGTTGTGAGTTCATCACTGCCTGGATCCCATAGCCTCGGTGCTCTGGGCCACCTGCTGGGATGTTCCAACTGCTGGATTCCTCACCTTTTTTATATAATGGGCCATGTGTTTTGAGGTTAATCCTGCCTGCCTCGCTCCGAGACCCATGGTGATGTGGGTCCTCTGGTTTGAGGCCACATGTGCTGGGTACCTCAACTTTCGATGATGTGGCCCCACGGGTGTGAGGACACTCCTGCCTGGTTCCCAGCCCCTTGCTTATGTGGGCACTCTGGTGAGAGTCTGATCTTGACTGGGTTCCTTACCCTTCTGTGAGGTGGGCCCTCTGATGTGAGGTCACTCCTGCCTGTATGGCTCATGTCGCCTTGGCGACATAGGCCCTCTGTTGGCCACTGAAGCATGCTGGGAGCCTCCTACCCTCTTTAATAAGGGCCCTGGAAGAAACGCATATGCCCTTTTTGACCAAGTGCATCATTGTCGAGGTTCTGCCTCTTCTCCTATACTTTCAGAGGACTTCCCGTCTACCTCCTGAAATCGTATTCCTGGAATTCTGCCCCGCGTTCAAGTCCTCTTTGCAGCCTTACTTCAATATATTTTTGGACGATAGCTGTCATTTATAACTCTGCAGGTTTGTGAATTACAGTGCCCCTGAGCTCCTTTCTTCAACTCGCTTTCTTGTGAGCTGGCCGCAAAACCGCAGGATTGCTTCAGGCCCTAATCTGGTTCCGACACGGCATGCTGAGCCTTTGGCTAATTCCTCTTCCTAGTGGGAAATGAGCATTAAATTTGTTCGTGCAGACACCTACAGCTAATCTCTCATTGGTTCTCCCTATTCCTGTTCATCTTGCGCAGAAATTCCAAACTGTGCCAAACAGGAGGTTAAAGGCACTGACTCTCCAAGTGGGGAGAGTGTTAGTAAAGCGTCTGGAATGGTAAAACCGAGTACGAGGGGACGAAAACTGAGACGCATTTAAAAAGGTTTCCCGGTCACACGGTGGACCATATTCTGGGTTGCCCATGCATGTTTTACCTGAAGGAAGAATCCCTTAAACCTGGAGAGTTGGGACCCATGGAATGGGTACCACGCAGTATGACATCAAAGGGTTGCCTTTGCTCACCGAACGTCACCAATGCTATCAGCCCGAAGTGTCCAGCCTTATGTCTCACTCAGCTCGGGGTGTAGATGTGGTAAATCCACGTTGCATCACAAGCCCTGAATGAATTATTTAAGAATTACTCTCTATTTCACTGTCATTGTGTTTTGTTTTTGTAATTTATTTTGATAATGGGATTTATCGGATTTTCACTGCTGCGTTTATGCCGCTGTACACATGCTTGATTCTCTTATGGAGACATATAAATCCATGGGTTTTCAGATTCTTACTAGTCAGGTATATTCCTAGGCATTGAATATGGGGTGTTGAGTCCATTTCGTGGAGCAAGGAGTAGGTCCTGACTATTACATATTTGCTTATGGAAAGGTATCTGTGCTAATTTCAATCTCTGGTTTTATGCAGCACCACAACTCACCTTTCCCCTTAAGCAAGCATAAGTTGGTTTTCTAAATTTGAGACCCTTTTCTGTTTTGTAATTGAGTTCATGTGCAGCCATGTTTGCATTCCGTGTATTTGAGATATCTTATGGTGTTTCTTTTTCTGTGTGACTTAGTTAACTTAGAATGATCGTACCTGAATCCACTCATTATGCCGCGACGGGCCTCATGACATAGATTTCATTGCTGAGTGATATTCCATTGTACGTACGTACAACAAATTCTTTATCCATTTTTTGCTTTCTGGGATATTTCACTTGTACCGTAAATGAGGTTCTTGTAAGCAGAGCCGTCCAAAATTTATGGGTGGCTGTGTCTTTTTGATTTTAATTTCCCTAAGCTATAGAACCATAAGTTGAAGTGCCGTAGGCTCCGTTGCTTAGTTTTTTAGGTGTTTGAGGAAACACCATACACTTCTCCAGAGTGGCTGTTGGCAAGTTACATCCCGCCCATCAGCATAACAAGGCTCCCTGTTCTCCATGGCCTGTCCTGCCTTTCTGGATTTTTCACTTTTTTCAGATGTCCCTTTTGACAGGGGGGCAGTGAGACTTCATTGTAATGCAGATTTCTTTACAGGCTTGCTTGTTTGGCCACAAAGGGCGTATGTGTTTTTTCTTGAATATATTCAGGAAAAAACGCATACGCCCTTTTTGACCAAGTGCATCATTGTTGACTTTCTGTCTCTTTCCTTATGCTTTAAATGCAATTCCAGTCTGCCCCTGAACTCGTTTTCCTGCAATTCTGCCCCGCTTTCAAGTCCTCTACGCAGCCTTACTTCAATACATTTTTGGACAATAGCTGACATTTATAACTCTGCAGGTTTGTGAATGACAGTGCGCCTGAGCTCCTTTCTTCTACTCGCTTTCTTGTGAGCTGGCCGCAAACCCGCAGCATGTCTTCATGCCCTAATCTGGTTCCGGCACAGCATGCTGATCCTTTGGTAAATTCCTCTTCCTGGTGGGAAATGAGTGTTATATTTGAACGTGCAGACACCTAGAGCTAGTCTCTCATTGGTTCTCCCTATTCTTGTTCATCTTGCGCAGAAATTGCAAACTGTGCCAAACAGGAGGTTAAAGGCACTGACTCTCTAAGTGGGGAGAGTATTAGTAAAGGGTCTTCAATCGTGAACCCGAGTAAAAGGGGACGAAAACTGAGATGCATTTGAAAAGGTTTCCCGGTCACACGGTGCACCATACTGTGGGTTTCCCATGCATGTTTTAGCTGAAGGAAGAATCCCTTAAACCTGGAGAGTTGGGACCCATGGAATGGGTACCATGCAGTATGACTTCAAAGGGCCTGCATTTTCTCAACGAACCTCACCAATGCTATCAGGCTGAAGTGTACAGCCTTATGTCTCACTCAGCTCTGGTTGTAGATGTGGTAAATCCAGGTTGCATCACAAGCCCTGAATGAATGATTTAAGAATTGCTCTCTATTTCACTGTCATTGTGTTTGTTTTTGTAATTCATTTTGATAATGGGATTTATCGGATTTTCTCTGCTGCATTCATGCCGCTGTACACACACTTGAGTCTCTTATGGAGACATATAAATCCATGGGTTTGAAGATACTTACTAGTCAGGTGTATTCCTAGGCGTTGAATATGGGGTGTTTAGTCCATTTCGTTGAGCAAGGGCTAGGTCTTGACTATTACATATTTGGCTTATGGAAAGGTATCTGTGCTAATTTCTATCTCTGGTTTTATGCAGCACCCCAACTCACTTTTCCCCTTAAGCAAGCATAAGGTGGTTTTCTAAATTTGAGACCCTGTTCTGTTTTGTAATTCAGTTCATGCGTAGCCAAGTTTACATTCCGTGTATTAGTGATATCTTATGATGTTTCATTTTCTGTGTGACTTATTTCACTTAGAATCATCGTACCTGAATCCACTCATTATGCCACGATGGGCCTGATGACATAGATTTCATTGCTGAGTGATATTCCATTGAATGTGTGTACCACAACTTCTTTATCCATTTTTCACATTCTGGGATATTTAACTTGTACCGTAGACGAGATTCCTGTAAACAGAGCCGTCTGAAACTTTGGGGTGGCTGTCTGTTTTTGATTTTAATTTCCGTGATCTATAAGACCATAAGTGGAAGTGCCGTAGTCTCCGTTGCTTTGTTTCTTAGGTGTTTCAGGAAACACCATACACTTCTCCAGAGTGGCTGTTGGCAATTTACATCCCGCCCATCAGCATAACAAGGCTCCCTGTTCTCCATGGCCTGTGCTGCCTTTCTGGATTTTACACTTTTTTCAGATGGCCCTTTTGAACGGGGGGCAGTGAGACTTCTTTGTAGTGCAGATTTCTTTAACATGCTGGCTTGGTTGGCCAAAAAGGGCGTATGCGTTTTTTCCTGAATATATTCAAGAAAAAACGCATACGCCCTTTTTGGCCAAGTGCATCATTGTCGACGTTCTGCCACTTTTCCTATGCTTTAAATGCAATTCCAGTCTACCCCCTGAAATCGTTTCCCTGCAATTCTGCCCCGCTTTCCAGTCCTCTTCGCAGCCTTCCTTCAATATATTTTTGGACGATAGCTGTCATTTATAACTCTGCAGGTTTGTGAATTACAGTGCCCCTGAGCTCCTTTCTTCAACTCGCTTTCTTGTGAGCTGGCCGCAAACCCGCAGGAATGCTTCAGGCCCTAATCTGGTTCCGGCACGGCATGCTGAGCCTTTGGTTAATTCCTCTTCCTGGTGGGAAATGAGCGTTCCATTTGCCCGTCCAGACACCTACAGCTAGTCTCTCATTGGTTCTCCCTATTCCTGTTCATCTTGCGCAGAAATTGCAAACTGTGCCAAACAGGAGGTTAAAGGCACTGACTCTCCAAGTGGGGAGAGTGTTAGTAAACGGTCTGGAATGGTGAACCCGAGTAAAAGGGGACGAAAACTGAGATGCATTTGAAAACGTTTCCCGGTCACACAGTGCACTGTACTGTGGGTTTCCCATGCATGTTTTAGCTGAAGGAAGAATCCCTTAAACCTGGAGAGTTGGGACCCATGGAATGGGTACCATGCAGTATGACTTCAAAGGGTCTGCATTTGCTCATCGAACCTCACCAATGCTATCAGCCCGAAGTGTCCAGCCTTATGTCTCACTCAGCTCTGGGTGTAGATGTGGTAAATCCAGGTCGCATCACAAGCCCTGAATGAATTATTTAAGAATTGCTCTCTATTTCACTGTCATTGTGTTTGTTTTTGTAATTCATTTTGATAATGGGTTTTATCGGATTTTCTCTGCTGCATTCATGCCGCTGTACACACACTTGAGTCTCTTACGGAGACATATAAATCCATGGGTTTGAAGGTTCTTACTAGTCATGTGTAATCCTAGGCGTTGAATATGGGGTGTTTAGTCCATTTCGTTGAGCAAGGGCTAGGTCTTGACTATTACATATTTGGCTTATGGAAAAGTATCTGTGCTAATTTCTATCTCTGGTTTTATGCAGCACCACAACTCACCTTTCCCCTTAAGCAAGCATAAGTTGGTTTTCTAAATTTGAGACCCTGTTCTGTTTTGTAATTCAGTTCATGTGTAGCCAAGTTTACATTCCGTGTATTAGTGATATCTTATGATGTTTCATTTTCTGTGTGACTTATTTCACTTAGAATCATCGTACCTGAATCCACTCATTATGCCGCGACGGGCCTGATGACATAGATTTCATTGGTGAGTGATATTCCTTTGTACGTACGTACCACACTTCTTTATCCATTTTTCGCTTTCTGGGATATTTAACTTGTACCGTAGACGAGGTTCTTGTAAACAGAGCCGTAAACAGAAACTTTGCGGTGGCTGTGTGTTTTTGATTTTAATTTCCCTAAGCTATAGGAAAAAAAGTGGTAATGCCGTAGGCTCCGTTGCTTTGTTTTTTAGGTTTTTGAGGAAACACCATACACATCTCCAGAGTGGCTGTTGGCAATTTACATCCCGCCCATCAGCATAACAAGGCTCCCTGTTCTCCATGGCCTGTGCTGCCTTTCTGGATTTTACACTTTTTTCAGATGGCCCTTTTGAACGGGGGGCAGCGAGACTTCATTGTAGTGCAGATTTCTTTAACATGCTTGCTTGGTTGGCCAAAAAGGGCGTATGCGTTTTTTCCTGAATATATTCAGGAAAAAACGCATACGCCCTTTTTGGCCAAGTGCATCATTGTCGACGTTCTGCCTCTTTTCCTATGCTTTAAATGCAATTCCAGTCTACCCCCTGAAATCGTTTTCTTGCAATTCTGCCCCGCTTTCAAGTCCTCTTCGCAGCCTTCCTTCAATATATTTTTGGACGATAGCTGTCATTTATAACTCTGCAGGTTTGTGAATTACAGTGTCCCTGAGCTCCTTTCTTCAACTCGCTTTCTTGTGAGCTGGCCGCAAACCCGCAGGATTGCTTCAGGCCCTAATCTGGTTCCGGCACGGCATGCTGAGCCTTTGGTTAATTCCTCTTCCTGGTGGGAAATGAGCGTTAAATTTGCCCGTGCAGACACCTTCACACGAGTCTTCATGGTGCCACTTTGCCCCGGTTATCTCTATGGAGGTTGGAGTTGGAGGGCCTCCTCGCTCAAGGTCAGTGTGCCCATGGAGCCAACCCTGCAACTTCAGGGCATGGTTGGGTGTGAGGATCACCACGTGGGGTCCTTTTCCCTTCGGAGGGAGGTGGCCTTTTGGGCTGCTGATTTCCAGGTTTTCAGATACTGCCAGTATCTTGGCCAGATGTGGCGGTGGGCCAAGCCCCTTGGTGACCGTAGTTTATCCTACCTGGATCGCATTCTTGCATTGTTCCATTTCAAGTGGTCCCAGGTTTTGCACTAATACTCCAATGGCGATTCACCGTTCACCAGGAATGTAAAGGTCAAAGGGTTTAGCTAAATTAGGGAGTTCCAGGGCAAGGGTCTGAATTGACTGCTCTTTCCATTCTTGAAAGGCCACTTCTGCATTCTATTCAAAAGGATCATCATCTTTTCCTTTCAGTGTTTCATATAGAGGCCCAGCTAGTAGACTGTAGTTAGGGATCCAGAAGCAGCAAACCCTGGCCTCCCCAGGAACCCCTAAGCTGTCTTCTAGTTTCAGAAATGGGTAAGGCTGTAAATTGTTTCTTCCCTTTCCTGGGATGGGCTTCTCCGACCTTCTGTGAGAATGAAGCCCAGGCAGGTCACCGTAGTCTGTGATATTTGAGCTTTTTCTTGGACAACTTGTATCCTTTATTGGCTTGGTAGTTCAGAGGTCTCCTTAGTAGGGCTGGCGATCAGAATGTCGTCTGCATATTGAAGGAGTGTTTCCTTTTCCAGAGGTAGAACTTTTAGTTCTTTAGCTGAGCTTTCCCCAAAGATGGTGTGGGAATTTTTGAACCCTTGGGGCAACACGGCCCGGAAGTATTGTTTTAGTTGTATGTTGAGTCCTGCCACTCACAAGCCAAAATTTCTTGTGACTCTGGGACTAATAGAATACAAAAGAAGGCATCATTGAAGACTAATACAGAATACCATGTCCTGGTGGTTGGTAGAATGACCAGCAGGGTGTAGGATTTAGGAACTACTGGATGTATATCCTCGGTGGCTTCACTGACTGTACTGACATCATTTACCAGGACTCCAGCAGCCCATGGGGCTCTCGAGGTCAGGCCCCTCCCAGGATATGGGGTTCCCTGGGCAGGTTCCCCTCAGCCCATGGGGCTCTCGTGGTCAGGCCCCTCCCAGGATACAGAGCTACCCTTGCAGGTACCATGGCAGGGCTGGGAACACAGGAACCCTGCATATCGCCCTCATTGCAGAGCACTCCCAGCTCACCTGTCACTCAGATCTGACACAGAGCACCTCAGAGCAGGACTTGAACTAACAAACAGCAGCTCCGACAGGTCTGTGACCCTGGGCATCACTCTGTGTGGCCTCCCTCCACCTGGTCTTCCAGAGACTTCCACTGCACCCGGGGCACCAGGCCTCTGTCTCCACCCACCAGCCACCCCTCCTCTCCCTGACTCCTGGGTTCCTCTCATTAGGAGAGGGTTTTCTTGAAGTTGTCTCCCACTCATGGGCCAGATAATATAATTAGAAAACAAGCCAGAGCTGCAGCCCCTTGTCTATCCTGACTCTCAGGAGCCCACACCTGTTCCTTGGACCTGGCCGATTCAGCAAGTTCCAGTTTCTGCAACTGTGAGCCCCTGAGGGGTGATTATTGGCTGGCCTGGGAAGCCCGACCGTGCCGGCCAGACCTCCCCAGGTGTGCCTGGGTTCAGATCAATATAAACACCGCTCCAGGCAGCAAGAGCCCCTGCAGCTGTGCCTGACGCCATTTTCTCTGCCCTGTCAGCAGTCTTGGGGCTGGACTGGTGGGAGGGAGTGAGAGGCCACGGCTTTGTGGGTGGCCCAGTGTGAGTGGGGCTCTGCTGGACTTTCTGCAGCAGTTGCCAAGATGCCACCTGCTAAAGAAGAGGATGTGTCACCCATACCTGCCGCTGGAATTTCTCCCTGGGCAGAGGTGAGTGAGGAAGAAAGCAGTGGGGGCCGGGACAGCAGGGGTATCTCAGGCAGGGAAATGGAAAGCTTCCAGAAGAGCACCCAGGGCCAGGACCATCCTGGCTGGCCTGCAGGCACCAAGTCGGCTGGCATGCTGTCACTCATGTGGCTCCATGGCCCTTCCTCTAGGCTTTCAAGTCCTTGTACATATTCAGGTGTTTTACCTGGGAAGGGTGGGAACATTTCAGCAGCAGCTGGCCTGGGGCTCAGCCCACGTTTACTCACAGATGCCTCGGCACGGACCCCAGCTTTGCAATGAGGACGCTTGTTGCGTGGGGCCTGCTGGCTGAATGGGAGATGATTCCCCACCACTGACCAACTTCAGAATTGTTTACAACTGGAGCAAGTGCCCTGATACGGTTTTCCTCTGTGTAACTGGTGGGTTCTGTTTTTTTTTCTTTTTTTCGTTTTTGGTTCAAGGTAGATTTTATTCCTCTTTTTTGTATTTACAGATATAAGCATGGAAATAATTTATTCATATAAATACATGTATGTGAAGGGAAGAATATTTTTTCTGTTTTACTTTTTGTAATTTGAATTTTATTTTATTTTTTTATACAGCAGGTTCTTTTTGGTTATCTATTTTATACATATAAATGTATACATGCCAATCCCAATCTCTCAACTCCCCCCACCACCACCCCCCAACAGCTTTCCCCCCTTGGTGTCCATACGTTTGTTGTCTACATCTGTTGCTCTATTTCTGCCTGGCAAAACGGTTCATCTGTACAATTTTTCTAGGTTCCACATATATGCATTAATAGACAAGATTTGTTTTTCTCTTTCTGACTTACTTCACTCTGTATGACAGTCTCTAGATCCATCAACGTCTCTACAAATGACCCAATTTCATTCCTTTTTATGGCTTAGTAATATTCCATTTTATATATGTACCACATCTTTATGCATTCGTCTGTCTGTGGGCATTTAGGTTGCTTCCATTACCTGGATATTGTAAATAGTGATGCAATGAACATTGCGGTGAATGTCTCTTTTTGATTTATGGTTTTGTCTGGGTATATGCCCAGTAGTGGGATTGCTGTATCATATGGTAATTCTATTCTTAGTTTTATAAGAAACTCCATAATGTTCTCCACAGTGACTGTATCAATTTACATTCCCAACAATAGTGGAAGAGGGTTCCTTATCTCCACACCCTTTCCAGCATTTGTTGTTTGTAGATTTTCTGATGATGCCCATTCTAACAGGTGTGAGGTGATACACCATGGATGAGTCTATTTCGTTGAGCAAAGAGTAGGTCTTGTCTATTACATATTTGGCTTATGGAACGGTATGTGTGCTAATTTCAATCTCTGGTTTTATACAGCACCCCAACTCAACTTTCCCCTTAAGCAAGCATAAGTTTTTATCTAAATGTGAGACTCTGTTCGGTTTTGGAATTCAGTTTATGTGTAGCCAAGTTTACACTCTCTCTATTAGTGATATCTTATGATAATTCTCTTTCTCTGTGTGACCTATTTCTCTTAGAATCATCATACTTAAATCCACTCAATTTGCTGCTACAGGCCTGATGACATTGATTTCATTGCTGAGTGATATTCCGTTGTACGTAAGTAGCACAACTCCTTTATCCATTTTTTTCTTTCTGGGATATTTAATTTGTACTGGACTCAAGGTTCTTGTAAACACAGCAGCCCTAAATTTTGTGTTGGCTGTGTCTTGTTGATTTTAATTTTCCTAAGCTATAGGGCCAAAAGTGGAAGTGCCCTAGGGTCTGTAGCTTTGTTTTTCAGATGTTTCAGGATACACCATAAACATCTCCAGAGTGTCTGTTGGCAATTTACATCCCGCCCATCAGCATAACAAGGCTCCCTGTTCTCCATGGCCTGTCCTGTGTTTCTGGTTTTTACACTTTTTTCAGATGGCCCTTTTGACGAATGGGAAATGAGACTTCATTGTAGTGCGGATTTCCATTTCTCGAGTGCTTGGTTGGCCAAAAAGGGCATATGTGTTTTTTCCTGAATATATTCAGGAAAAAATGTTTACGCACTTTTGTCCAAGTGCATCACTGTCAAAGATCTGCCGCTTTTCACATGCTTTAAATGCAATTCCAATCTACCTCCTGAAATATGATTCCTGCAATTCTGCCTCGTTTTCAAGTCCTCTTTGCAGACTTACTTCCATATAATTTTGCCAATAGCTGTCATTTATAACACTGCAGGTTTGTGAATTACAGTGCCCGTGATTTCCTTTCTTAACTCGTTTCCTTGAAAACTGGCCACAGAATCGCAGGTTTGCTTCAGGCCGTAATCAGGGTCCGGCACGGCACTCTGAGACTTTGGTTCATTCCACTTCCTGGTGGGAAATTAGAGTTAAATGTGCCCCTCCAGACACCTGCCTCACTCCTAGCCCCTTGGTGATGTGTGTCCTGTGGTTTGAGGCCACATGTGCTGGGTTCCTCACCTTTGGCTGATGTGGCCCCACTGGTGTGAGGACACTCCTGCCTGGTTCCCATCCCCTTGGTGATGTGGGCCCTCCGGTGAGAGTCTGATCCTGGTTGGGTTCCTCACACTTCTGTGAGGTGGGCCCTCTTCTCTGAGGTCACTCCTGCCTGGCTGGCACACCCCGCCTTGGCGACGTCGGCCCTCTGGTGGGATTTGGTGCCTGCTGGGTGTCTCCTCCCCTCGGTAATGAGGGTCCTCTGGCGTCAGACCCTAACTCCTGGGCTCCCAATATTTTCTGATATGCGCCCTGTGGTTCGAGTACACTCCTGCCAGGTTCCCAACCCCATGGGAATGTGGGCCTTCTGCTCTGAGGTCCCAACCGTGGGTTGCTCAGTTTCATGATGAGGGCCCTCTGCTGTGAGTTCTCTCCGGCCTGGATCCCATAGCCTCGCTGCTCCTGGCCACCTGCTGGGAGGTTACAACTGCGGGATTCCTCACCTTTTTTCTTCTATGGGCCCTCTGTTTTGAGACTCCTCCTGCCTGCCTCACTCCCAGCCCCTTGGTGATGTGTGTCCTCTGGTTTGAGGCCACGTATGCTGGGTCCCTCGCCTTTCGATGATGTGGCCCCACTGGTGTGGGGACACTCCTGCCTGTTTCCTATCCCCTTGATGATGTGGGCCCTCTGGTGAGAGTCTGATCCTGGCTGGGTTCCTCACCCTTCTGTGAGGGGGGCCCTCTGCTGTGAGGTCACTCCTGCCTGGCTGGCACACCCCACCTGGGCAACATCGGCCCTCTTGTGGCAGTTGGAGCCTGCTGGGAACCTCCCCTCGGTGATGGGGGCCCTCTTGCCTCAGGCCCTAACTGCTGGGTACCCACATTTTCTGATACGTGCTAAGTGGTGCGAGGACACTCCTGCGAGGTTCCCATCCCCATGGGCATGTGGGCCTTCTGCTCTAAGGTCCCAACACCTGTGTTGTTCACCGTTTCATGATGTTGGCTCTCTGGTGTTAGTTCACCCAGGCCTAGATCCCATAGCCTCTGTGCTCTGAGCGGCCTGCTGGGAGGTTCCTACTGCTGGATTCCTTAGCTTTTTTATTCTTTGTGTCCTGTGTTTTCATGCTCCTACTTCCTGACTCACTCCCAGCCCATTTGTGATGTAGGTCCTCTGGTTTAAGGCCACATGTACCGGTTTCCTCACCTTTATTGATGTGGCCCCACTGGTGTGAGGACACTCCTGCCTGGTTCCCATCCCCTTGGTGATGGGGGCCCTCTGGTGAGAGTCTGATCCTGTCTGGATTCCTCACACTTCTGTGAGGTGGGCCCTCTGCTGTGAGGTCACTCCTGCCTGGCTGGCACACATCACCTTGGCGACGTGGGCCCTCAGTTGGGAGTTGGTGCCTGCTGGGAGTCTCCTCCCCTCGGTAATGAGGGCCCTCTGGCGTCAGGCCCTAACTCATGGGCTCCCAAAATTTTCTGATGTGCCCCCTGTCGGGCGAGTACACTCCAGCCAGGGTCCCATCCCCATGGGGATGTGGGCTTTCTGCCCTGAGGTCCCAACGGCTGGGTTGCTCACAGTGTCAGAATGTGGGCCCTCTGCTGTGAGTTCACTCCGGCATGGATCCCATAGCCTCGGTGCTCTGGGCCACCTGCTTGGAGCTTCCAACTGCGGGTTTCCTCACCTTTTTTATTCTATGGGCGCTCTATTGTGAGTCTCCTCCTGCATGCCTCACTCCCAGCCCTTTCGTGATGTGTGTCCCCTTGTTTGAGGCCACATGTGCTGTGTTCCTCACCTTTCGCTGATGTGGCCCCACTGGTGTGAGGACACTCCTGCCTGGTTTCCATCCCCTTGGTGATGTGGGCGCTCTGGTTAGAGTCTGATCCTGTTTGGGCTCCTCACACTTCTGTGAGGTGGGCCCTCTGCTGTGAGGTAACTCCTGCCTGTCTTGCTCCCATTGCCTTGTTGACGTCGGCCCTCTGGTGGCATTTGGAGCCTGCTGGTAGCCTCCTCTCCTCCGTGATGAGGGCCCTCTGGCGCCAGGCCATAACTGCTGGGTTCCCACATTTTCTGATACGTGCTAAGTTGTGCGAGGACACTCCTGCGAGGTTCCCATCCCCATGGGGATGTGGGCCTTCTGCTCTGAGGTCCCACTGGCTGGGTTGCTCACAGTTTCATGATGTGGGCCCTCTGCTGTGAGTTCACTGTGGCCTGGATCCCATAGACTCCATGCTCTGGGCCACCTGCTGGGAGGTTCAAACTGCTGGATTCCTCACATTTTTTATTCTGTGGGCCCTGTGTTGTTAGGCTACTCCTGCCTGCCTCACTCTGAGCACCTTGGAAATGTGGGTCCTCTGGTTTAGGCCACATGTGCTGGGTTCCTCACCTTTCTATAATGTGGCCACACTGGTGTGAGGACACTCCTGCCTTGTTCCGATCCCCTTGGTGATGTGGGCCCTCTGGTGAGAGTCTTATCCTGGCTGGGTTCCTCACCCTTCTGTGAGGTAGGCCCTCTGCTGTGAGGTCACTCCTGCCTGGCTGGCACACGTCAACGTGGCGACGTGGGCCCTCAGTTGGGAGTTGGTGCCTGCTGGGAGTCTCCTCCCCTCGGTAATGAGGGCCCTCTGGCGTCAGACGCTAATTCCTGGGCTCCCAAAATTTTCTGATGTGCGCCCTGTGGTGCGAGTACACTCCTGCCAGGATCCCAACCCCATGGGAATGTGGTCCTTATGCTCTAAGGCCCCAACACCTGTGTTGTTCACCGTTTCATGATGTTGGCTCTCTGGTGTTAGTTCACCCAGGCCTAGATCCCATAGCCTCTGTGCTCTGAGCGGCCTGCTGGGAGGTTCCTACTGCTGGATTCCTTACCTTTTTTATTCTTTGGGTCCTGTGTTTTCATGCTCCTTCTTCCTGACTCACTCCCAGCCCATTTGTGATGTAGGTCCTCTGGTTTAAGACCACATGTACCAGTTTCCTCACCTTTATTGATGTGGCCCCACTGGTGTGAGGACACTCCTGCCTGGTTCCCATCCCCTTGGTGATGGGGGCCCTCTGGTGAGAGTCTGATCCTGTCTAGATTCCTCACACTTCTGGGAGGTGGGCCCTCTGCTGTGAGGTCACTCCTGCCTGGCTGGCACACGTCTCCTTGGCGATGTGGGCCCTCAGTTGGGAGTTGGTGCCTGCTGGGAGTCTCCTCCCCTCGGTAATGAGGGCCCTCTGGCGTCAGGCCCTAACTCATGGGCTCCCAAAATTTTCTGATGTGCGCCCTGTGGTGCGAGTACACTCCTGCCAGGATCCCAACCCCATGGGAATGTGGGCCTTCTGCTCTAAGGTCCCAAAGGCTGGGTTGCTCACAGTTTCATAATGAGGGCCCTCTGTTTTGAGTTCAGTCAGGCCTGGATTCCATAGCCTCGCTGCTCCTGGCCACCTGCTGGGAGGTTCCAACTGCGGGATTCCTCACCTTTTTTACGCTATGGGCCCTCTGTTTGGAGGCTCCTCCTGCCTGCCTCACTCCCAGCCCCTTGGTGATGTGTGTCCTGTAGTTTGAGGCCACGTGTGCTGGGTCCGTCACATTTCGGTGATGTGACCACACTGGTGTGAGAACACTCCTGCCTGGTTTCCATTCCCTTGGTGATGTGGGCCCTCCGGTGAGAGTCTGATCCTCTTTGGGTTCCTCACACTTTTGTGTGGTTGGCCCTCTGCTCTGAGGTCACTCCTGCCTGGCTGGCACACCCTGCATTGGCGACGTAGGTCTTCTGGTAGCAGTTGGAGCTTGCTGGGAGCCTCCTCACCTCAGTGATGAGGGCCCTCTGGCGTCCGGCCCTAACTGCTGGGCTCCCCACCTTTTCTGATGTGTGCCCACTGGTGCGATGACACTCCTGCTTGGTTCCCTTCCCCATGGGGATGTGGGCCTTGTGCTCTGAGGTTACAAAGGCTGGGTTGCTTACAGTATCACGATGAGGGCCCTCTGTTGTGAGTTCATCACTGCCTGGATCCCATAGCCTCGGTGCTCTGGGCCGCCTGCTGGGATGTTCCAACTGCTGGATTCCTCACCTTTTTTATACAATGGGCCATGGGTTTTGAGGTTAATCCTGCCTGCCTCGCTCCGAGACCCATGGTGATGTGGGTCCTCTGGTTTGAGGCCACATGTGCTGGGTACCTCAACTTTCGATGATGTGGCCCCACGGGTGTGAGGACACTCCTGCCTGGTTCCCAGCCCCTTGCTTATGTGGGCACTCTGGTGAGAGTCTGATCTTGACTGGGTTCCTTACCCTTCTGTGAGGTGGGCCCTCTGATGTGAGGTCACTCCTGCCTGGATGGCTCATGTCGCCTTGGCGACGTAGGCCCTCTGTTGGCCACTGAAGCATGCTGGGAGCCTCCTACCCTCTTTAATAAGGGCCCTGGAAGAAACGCATATGCCCTTTTTGACCAAGTGCATCATTGTCGAGGTTCTGCCTCTTCTCCTATACTTTCAGAGGACTTCCCGTCTACCTCCTGAAATCGTATTCCTGGAATTCTGCCCCACATTCAAGTCCTCTTTGCAGCCTTACTTCAATATATTTTTGGACGATAGCTGTCATTTATAACTCTGCAGGTTTGTGAATTACAGTGCCCCTGAGCTCCTTTCTTCAACTCGCTTTCTTGTGAGCTGGCCGCAAAACCGCAGGATTGCTTCAGGCCCTAATCTGGTTCCGACAGGGCATGCTGAGCCTTTGGCTAATTCCTCTTCCTGGTGGGAAATGAGCGTTAAGTTTGCCCGTGCAGACACCTTCACACGAGTCTTCATGGTGCCACTTTGCCCCGGTTAACTCTATGGAGGTTGGAGTTGGAGGGCCTCCTCGCTCAAGGTCAGTGTGCCCATGGAGCCAACCCTGCAACTTCAGGGCATGGTTGGGTGTTAGGATCACCACGTGGGGTCCTTTTCCCTTCGGAGGGAGGTGGCCTTTTGGGCTGCTGATTTCCAGGTTTTCAGATACTGCCAGTATCTTGGCCAGATGTGGCGGTGGGCCAAGCCCCTTGGTGACCGTAGTTTATCCTACCTGGATCGCATTCTTGCATTGTTCCATTTCAAGTGGTCCCAGGTTTTGCACTAATACTCCAATGGCGATTCACCGTTCACCAGGAATGTAAAGGTCAAAGGGTTTAGCTAAATTAGGGAGTTCCAGGGCAAGGGTCTGAATTGACTGCTCTTTCCATTCTTGAAAGGCCACTTCTGCATTCTATTCAAAAGGATCATCATCTTTTCCTTTCAGTGTTTCATATAGAGGCCCAGCTAGTAGACTGTAGTTAGGGATCCAGAAGCAGCAAACCCTGGCCTCCCCAGGAGCCCCTAAGCTGTCTTCTAGTTTCAGAAATGGGTAAGGCTGTAAATTGTTTCTTCCCTTTCCTGGGATGGGCTTCTCCGACCTTCTGTGAGAATGAAGCCCAGGCAGGTCACCGTAGTCTGTGATATTTGAGCTTTTTCTTGGACAACTTGTATCCTTTATTGGCTTGGTAGTTCAGAGGTCTCCTTAGTAGGGCTGGCGATCAGAATGTCGTCTGCATATTGAAGGAGTGTTTCCTTTTCCAGAGGTAGAACTTTTAGTTCTTTAGCTGAGCTTTCCCCAAAGATGGTGTGGGAATTTTTGAACCCTTGGGGCAACACGGCCCGGAAGTATTGTTTTAGTTGTATGTTGAGTCCTGCCACTCACAAGCCAAAATTTCTTGTGACTCTGGGACTAATAGAATACAAAAGAAGGCATCATTGAAGACTAATACAGAATACCATGTCCTGGTGGTTGGTAGAATGACCAGCAGGGTGTAGGATTTAGGAACTACTGGAGGTATATCCTCGGTGGCTTCACTGACTGTCCTGACATCCTTTACCAGGACTCCAGCAGCCCATGGGGCTCTCGAGGTCAGGCCAATCCCAGGATATGGAGCTCACCTGGGCAGGTACCCCACCCCCACCCCAGCCCATGGGGCTCTCGTGTTCAGGCCCCTCCCAGGATATGGGGTTCCCTGGGCAGGTTCCCCTGCAGCCCATGGGGCTCTCGTGGTCAGGCCCCTCCCAGGATACAGAGCTACCCTTGCAGGTACCATGGCAGGGCTGGGAACACAGGAACCCTGCATATCGCCCTCATTGCAGAGCACTCCCAGCTCACCTGTCACTCAGATCTGACACAGAGCACCTCAGAGCAGGACTTGAACTAACAAACAGCAGCTCCGACAGGTCTGTGACCCTGGGCATCACTCTGTGTGGCCTCCCTCCACCTGGTCTTCCAGAGACTTCCACTGCACCCGGGGCACCAGGCCTCTGTCTCCACCCACCAGCCACCCCTCCTCTCCCTGACTCCTGGGTTCCTCTCATTAGGAGAGGGTTTTCTTGAAGTTGTCTCCCACTCATGGGCCAGATAATATAATTAGAAAACAAGCCAGAGCTGCAGCCCCTTGTCTATCCTGACTCTCAGGAGCCCACACCTGTTCCTTGGACCTGGCCGATTCAGCAAGTTCCAGTTTCTGCAACTGTGAGCCCCTGAGGGGTGATTATTGGCTGGCCTGGGAAGCCCGACCGTGCCGGCCAGACCTCCCCAGGTGTGCCTGGGTTCAGATCAATATAAACACCGCTCCAGGCAGCAAGAGCCCCTGCAGCTGTGCCTGACGCCATTTTCTCTGCCCTGTCAGCAGTCTTGGGGCTGGACTGGTGGGAGGGAGTGAGAGGCCACGGCTTTGTGGGTGGCCCAGTGTGAGTGGGGCTCTGCTGGACTTTCTGCAGCAGTTGCCAAGATGCCACCTGCTAAAGAAGAGGATGTGTCACCCATACCTGCCGCTGGAATTTCTCCCTGGGCAGAGGTGAGTGAGGAAGAAAGCAGTGGGGGCCGGGACAGCAGGGGTATCTCAGGCAGGGAAATGGAAAGCTTCCAGAAGAGCACCCAGGGCCAGGACCATCCTGGCTGGCCTGCAGCCACCAAGTCGGCTGGCATGCTGTCACTCATGTGGCTCCATGGCCCTTCCTCTAGGCTTTCAAGTCCTTGTACATATTCAGGTGTTTTACCTGGGAAGGGTGGGAACATTTCAGCAGCAGCTGGCCTGGGGCTCAGCCCACGTTTACTCACAGATGCCTCGGCACGGTCCCCCAGCTTTGCAATGAGGACGCTTGTTGCGTGGGGCCTGCTGGCTGAATGGGAGATGATTCCCCACCACTGACCAACTTCAGAATTGTTTACAACTGGAGCAAGTGCCCTGATACGGTTTTCCTCTGTGTAACTGGTGGGTTCTGTGTTTTTTTCTTTTTTTCGTTTTTGGTTCAAGGTAGATTTTATTCCTCTTTTTTGTATTTACAGATATAAGCATGGAAATAATTTATTCATATAAATACATGTATGTGAAGGGAAGAATATTTTTTCTGTTTTACTTTTTGTAATTTGAATTTTATTTTATTTTTTTATACAGCAGGTTCTTTTTGGTTATCTATTTTATACATACAAATGTATACATGCCAATCCCAATCTCTCAACTCCTCCCACCACCACCCCCCTACAGCTTTCTCCCCTTGGTGTCCATACGTTTGTTGTCTACATCTGTTGCTCTATTTCTGCCTGGCAAAACGGTTCATCTGTACAATTTTTCTAGGTTCCACATATATGCATTAATAGACAAGATTTGTTTTTCTCTTTCTGACTTACTTCACTCTGTATGACAGTCTCTAGATCCATCAACGTCTCTACAAATGACCCAATTTCATTCCTTTTTATGGCTTAGTAATATTCCATTTTATATATGTACCACATCTTTATGCATTCGTCTGTCTGTGGGCATTTAGGTTGCTTCCATTACCTGGATATTGTAAATAGTGATGCAATGAACATTGCGGTGAATGTCTCTTTTTGATTTATGGTTTTGTCTGGGTATATGCCCAGTAGTGGGATTGCTGTATCATATGGTAATTCTATTCTTAGTTTTATAAGAAACTCCATAATGTTCTCCACAGTGACTGTATCAATTTACATTCCCAACAATAGTGGAAGAGGGTTCCTTATCTCCACACCCTTTCCAGCATTTGTTGTTTGTAGATTTTCTGATGATGCCCATTCTAACAGGTGTGAGGTGATACACCATGGATGAGTCTATTTCGTTGAGCAAAGAGTAGGTCTTGTCTATTACATATTTGGCTTATGGAACGGTATGTGTGCTAATTTCAATCTCTGGTTTTATACAGCACCCCAACTCAACTTTCCCCTTAAGCAAGCATAAGTTTTTATCTAAATGTGAGACTCTGTTCGGTTTTGGAATTCAGTTTATGTGTAGCCAAGTTTACACTCTCTCTATTAGTGATATCTCATGATAATTCTCTTTCTCTGTGTGACCTATTTCTCTTAGAATCATCATACTTAAATCCACTCAATTTGCTGCTACAGGCCTGATGACATTGATTTCATTGCTGAGTGATATTCCGTTGTACGTAAGTAGCACAACTCCTTTATCCATTTTTTTCTTTCTGGGATATTTAATTTGTACTGGACTCAAGGTTCTTGTAAACACAGCAGCCCTAAATTTTGTGTTGGCTGTGTCTTGTTGATTTTAATTTTCCTAAGCTATAGGGCCAAAAGTGGAAGTGCCCTAGGGTCTGTAGCTTTGTTTTTCAGATGTTTCAGGATACACCATAAACATCTCCAGAGTGTCTGTTGGCAATTTACATCCCGCCCATCAGCATAACAAGGCTCCCTGTTCTCCATGGCCTGTCCTGTGTTTCTGGTTTTTACACTTTTTTCAGATGGCCCTTTTGACGAATGGGAAATGAGACTTCATTGTAGTGCGGATTTCCATTTCTCGAGTGCTTGGTTGGCCAAAAAGGGCATATGTGTTTTTTCCTGAATATATTCAGGAAAAAATGTTTACGCACTTTTGTCCAAGTGCATCACTGTCAAAGATCTGCCGTTTTTCACATGCTTTAAATGCAATTCCAATCTACCTCCTGAAATATGATTCCTGCAATTCTGCCTCGTTTTCAAGTCCTCTTTGCAGACTTACTTCCATATAATTTTGCCAATAGCTGTCATTTATAACACTGCAGGTTTGTGAATTACAGTGCCCGTGATTTCCTTTCTTAACTCGTTTCCTTGAAAACTGGCCACAGAACCGCAGGTTTGCTTCAGGCCATAATCAGGGTCCGGCACGGCACTCTGAGACTTTGGTTCATTCCACTTCCTGGTGGGAAATTAGAGTTAAATGTGCCCCTCCAGACACCTGCCTCACTCCTAGCCCCTTGGTGATGTGTGTCCTGTGGTTTGAGGCCACATGTGCTGGGTTCCTCACCTTTGGCTGATGTGGCCCCACTGGTGTGAGGACACTCCTGCCTGGTTCCCATCCCCTTGGTGATGTGGGCCCTCCGGTGAGAGTCTGATCCTGGTTGGGTTCCTCACACTTCTGTGAGGTGGGCCCTCTTCTCTGAGGTCACTCCTGCCTGGCTGGCACACCCCGCCTTGGCGACGTCGGCCCTCTGGTGGGATTTGGTGCCTGCTGGGTGTCTCCTCCCCTCGGGAATGAGGGCCCTCTGGCGTCAGACCCTAACTCCTGGGCTCCCAATATTTTCTGATATGCGCCCTGTGGTTCGAGTACACTCCTGCCAGGTTCCCAACCCCATGGGAATGTGGGCCTTCTGCTCTGAGGTCCCAGCCGTGGGTTGCTCAGTTTCATGATGAGGGCCCTCTGCTGTGAGTTCTCTCCGGCCTGGATCCCATAGCCTCGCTGCTCCTGGCCACCTGCTGGGAGGTTACAACTGCGGGATTCCTCACCTTTTTTCTTCTATGGACCCTCTGTTTTGAGACTCCTCCTGCCTGCCTCACTCCCAGCCCCTTGGTGATGTGTGTCCTCTGGTTTGAGGCCATGTATGCTGGGTCCCTCGCCTTTCGATGATGTGACCCCACTGGTGTGAGGACACTCCTGCCTGGTTCCTATCCCCTTGATGATGTGGGCCCTCTGGTGAGAGTCTGATCCTGGCTGGGTTCCTCACCCTTCTGTGAGGGGGGCCCTCTGCTGTGAGGTCACTCCTGCCTGGCTGGCACACCCCACCTGGGCAACATCGGCCCTCTTGTGGCAGTTGGAGCCTGCTGGGAACCTCCCCTCGGTGATGGGGGCCCTCTTGCCTCAGGCCCTAACTGCTGGGTACCCACATTTTCTGATACGTGCTAAGTGGTGCGAGGACACTCCTGCGAGGTTCCCATCCCCATGGGCATGTGGGCCTTCTGCTCTAAGGTCCCAACACCTGTGTTGTTCACCGTTTCATGATGTTGGCTCTCTGGTGTTAGTTCACCCAGGCCTAGATCCCATAGCCTCTGTGCTCTGAGCGGCCTGCTGGGAGGTTCCTACTGCTGGATTCCTTACCTTTTTTATTCTTTGGGTCCTGTGTTTTCATGCTCCTACTTCCTGACTCACTCCCAGACCATTTGTGATGTAGGTCCTCTGGTTTAAGGCCACATGTACCGGTCTCCTCACCTTTATTGATGTGGCCCCACTGGTGTGAGGACACTCCTGCCTGGTTCCCATCCCCTTGGTGATGGGGGCTCTCTGGTGAGAGTCTGATCCTGGCTGGGTCCCTCACCCTTCTGTGAGGGGTCCCTCTGCTGTGAGGTCACTCCTGCCTGGCTGGCACACGTCACCTTGGCGATGTGGGCCCTCAGTTGGGAGTTGGTGCCTGCTAGGAGTCTCCTCCCCTCGGTAATGAGGGCCCTCTGGCGTCAGGCCCTAACTCATGGGCTCCCAAAATTTTCTGATGTGCGCCCTGTCAAGCGAGTACACTCTAGCCAGGGTCCCATCCCCTTGGGGATGTGGGCTTTCTGCCCTGAGGTCCCAACGGCTGGGTTGCTCACAGTGTCAGAATGTGGGCCCTCTGCTGTGAGTTCACTCCGGCATGGATCCCATAGCCTCGGTGCTCTCGGCCACCTGCTTGGAGCTTCCAACTGTGGGGTTCCTCACCTTTTTTATTCTATGGGCGCTCTGTTGTGAGTCTCCTCCTGCATGCCTCACTCCCAGCCCTTTCGTGATGTGTGTCCCCTTGTTTGAGGCCACATGTGCTGTTTTCCTCACCTTTCGCTGATGTGGTCCCACTGGTGTGAGGACACTCCTGCCTGGTTTCCATCCCCTTGGTGATGTGGGCGCTCTGGTTAGAGTCTGATCCTGTTTGGGCTCCTCACACTTCTGTGAGGTGGGCCCTCTGCTGTGAGGTAACTCCTGCCTGGCTTGCTCCCATTGCCTTGGTGACATCGGCCCTCAGGTGGCATTTGGAGCCTGCTGGTAGCCTCCTCTCCTCCGTGATGAGGGCCCTCTGGCGCCAGGCCATAACTGCTGGGTTCCCACATTTTCTGATACGTGCTAAGTTGTGCGAGGACACTCCTGCGAGGTTCCCATCCCCATGGGGATGTGGGCCTTCTGCTCTGAGGTCCCACTGGCTGGGTTGCTCACAG